>NC_045791.1:56236725-56844225 GCF_009873245.2 Balaenoptera musculus
AGAAAGACTACCTCTTGGAAAGCCTTCCTTCATGCGTGTTCACTCTGAAGCCCTTAAGTAGGTCTTCTAGGCACCGCAAAGACGTTAGCCAGCATATTATATCTAATGAATGCTGGCATAGCACAGCCGCATAAGAGGAGTCAGCTCCAGGAATCAGGGAGTGAGCTAAATTAGCCCACATGCTAAGCAGGCCCTACTGTTATAATGTATATGAAGCTTTGGGGTTTGAAATTTCCCTTCCAGAAGCATATTTTATTGCATTATCTCCCCAGTAGACCTCAGCTTTATTCTTTCTTCGACAGCCTTTCTTCTGAAGCATGAATCCAAGGGGTTGCTGCCCCAAAGAATGACATTGACAGCAGGGCAAAGAGAGTTGATAGAACGGAAGCTGAGGGCAGGATGAACTACAGAGTGAATGTGTATAGTCAGGCCATGATTTCCTCCTATTTAGTTGTATATAACTTGATAATGATAGGAAGTGGGAGGAGGAGGAAAATATTCTTATACATTCTTATCCCTCCCTCCTCCTCTTTCTTCTTCTCCTTTTCCGTCTTCTCCTTCTCCTTCTTTCCTCCCCCCTCCCCCATATTGGACAGGCCCTTATGGAAGTGTTACATTCAATTTTAACTCCTTAGTAAAAACAAGGTGTGGAAATTCAAAGTTTACTTATTGAAAAAGTGTCTTCTGAAGTGTATAGAAGGCATCTGCTTCCCAAATCCTCTACTGACATCAAGAGCTGCTATTCTCTAAGAGTGAATTTTGAGTCATGTTCAACTATTTCCTTTAGCTCCTAATTTCAATCAACCCATCTCTAATTCCTACTGAAACTTCATTTCTTTAATTTGACCCTTCCTGTTCACTTTCCCCATCCTGATTATCCTATCTAGAAATGACTATAATGGTAATTAAGTTGGTCAGTGGTAACCACTTCAGGTCTCTAGAGCTCTATATTTACCCCAATCTCAACTTCAAACGTCATTTTTATTATACCACTTTTCTAAGAGAAATACTTAATTTACCAAAGGCAAAAAAGGAGCTAAGTATTTCATCATCTTCAAAATTAATTATTAGGTATTATTTCTAGTCATCTTATTTGGGCCCCAAATAAGATGCACTTCCAGAATAAGGAAATAAGAACATGAAAAATCATGATAACTAGAATGAAAAGGTAACATAAACAAACTATGTTTAGTAGTTCTTGGAAATCATCTTGAAGCAATTCATCCTATTGGGAGACTTGTAAATATATTACTGATAAGATTGGAGTATCGCCCCCCCCCGCAAATACTCCAATCTAAAACCGAACAAAGATAAAATAAGATGCAATCTTATAGTGTAACACGAGACGACATATGACATATTGGTATCTTGGAAAAGAGGCACTTCATAGACAAGATGGTCAGTGAATTCTGTCCCAGATGCTCTGATTCTATAAGGCTGGTATATATGCTTAGTCTGATACATGCTCATCTAGAGTCTGGGGTAGGGTAATGTGGTTTGGTACTGGGTAGAAATATCTGTCAAAGAACATTCAGTTCCCTTTGCTCTCATTCTGAGTATGCTACATGACTTTATGCTAAATAAACTCATATGAGACTTGTTATGAATTAGGAGCCAATTTATCGATTTTTGGTTGGAGCTACAACCTGGGGAAAAACACCTGCTTCTTGCATGGGGCACTCCTTCTGAGTGAGCAGGTGAACTCAGAGGGGCAGGGGTAGAGTTAGGGAGAAGGTCCGGGTTCACATGAGTTGAGCACTTGCAGACTGATTAACGTTACATTTATGAAACAGAAACTGAAAATGCTGACCTCAAAACAAACTCTTGGACCAGGAAGACCACATACCTTTAAGCCAAGCAATCTCTCTGTACAAAATTCTGAAGGAACTTTATGCTGTTTCTAAACATTTATGCTCATAAAAATCATCTGGGGAGCTTTTTAAAAATGCAGACTGCTGGCCCCACCTCTAGGGGTTGTGAGGCAGACGGTCCACTGTCTTTACCGTGAGAAGCAATGCTTGCTATAAAGGATTAAATCTAGCTACACGTGTTTGGTACTGTTCTGTCTACAAACCACTCATTCTGAGGACATAGCTTTGCATGTAGCTATGTGTGAACTTACTCCAGCTTAGGGATAGCAGATGTGAGGCAAGTGGACTGCAGCTTTCTCTTCCTGGGTCCCGGGCAGACACATTTAGCTGATTCCAACACTTTTTCCTACTGAGTCTTGGTATGATCTCAGAATCCTTTTCAATACTGGTTCCCAGAAGCTACTACCAGTTGATAGAATTTGGCATGGAGTCAGACTACATTGCCATCTTTGTTCTAGATCAGTGACCTTCAAGCCTGGCTGCTGTGAGAAGGAACCTCAGGCTCTACCCTTGACACACAGTAGGTGCCTGGCATATTGCCTAGCACAGCGTACGTGTTCGGGGTTTCTCTCTTTCTCGTCACAAGAGTTAGGGAAGACTTTCAAGATCTCCTACTCCTTGGCCTGCACCTGAATAAATACCTTAATAAAACACTGTGAAGTCTTCTAGTGTCCACTTATCTGTGTGGTTCTGGAGGAGAGGGTTCTTTAAGCACCCATTCTGTCTGGGAGGATGATCTCCAGGCCAGAGGAGTACCCTTATTCTGGGGGACAAGTTCACCTCAGGCTTTAAATCTGTAATAGGGTCTATCAGGTAATATCAGAACTAAAACTTAATGAAGGGACGAGGCTCTGAAGAAACCCCATAGTCCTCAGCTGTAGATTTTTCACCTAGCTTTTCCTTTGAACACTGGGGAAAGTTTTTTTGTGGGTGTATGTTCTCCCTTTTTTTCTTTTTTTAAAATGCATTTATTTTATTTTATTTTTGGCTACGTTGGGTCTTCGTTGCTGCATGTGGGCTTTCTCTAGTTGCAGCTAGCGGGGGCTACTCTTCGCTGTGGTGTGCGGGCTCCTCATTGCAGTGGCTTCTCTTGTTGCAGAGCACGGGCTCTAGGCGCGTGGGCTTCAGCAGTTGTGGCTCGCGGGCTCTAGAGCACAGGCTCAGTAGTTGTGGTGCACGGGCTTAGTTGCTCCCTGGCATGTGGGATCTTCCCGGACCAGGGCTCGAACCCGTGTCCCCTGCACTGGCAGGCGGATTCTTAACCACTGCGCCACCAGGGAAGCCCTCCTTTTTTTTTTTAATTTAAAAAAAATTTTTTATAAATAAATAAATTTATTTATTTCTGGCTGCGTTGGGTCTTCGTTGCTGCGCCTGAGTTTTTTCCAGTTGCGTCGAGCAGGGCCTACTCTTTGTTGTGGTGCGCGGGCTTCTCATTGCAGTGGCTTCTCTTGTTGTGGAGCATGGGCTCTAGGCGCATGGGCTTCGGTAGTTGCAGCACGCAGCCTCAGTAGTTGTGACGCACAGGCTTAGTTGCTCCGTGGCATGTGGGATCTTCCCGGACCAGGGCTTGAACCCGTGTCCCCTGCATTGGCAGGCGGATTCTTAACCATTGTGCCACCAGGGAAGCCCTGTTCTCCCATTTTTGGTTGATAATCATTTAGAACCATTAGTATAGAGGATGACTTTGGGTTTTGAATATAGAGACTTTCTGTGATTGGAAATGTTAGAATTTAACATATTTATTAAAAATAAATAATTAAAATCACAAGCTTATTATTTTAGAAAGGTACAACTCCATGGAGGCCAGTGAAATGAAAGTATTCATATAGGAAGTTGGAACTTGCTAAACAATCCACACACCTCATTTCATATGTTAGAGAACATTTGCAAATGCAGCAGAAGATCTATCATGCCTGATGTATTTAGGGATTCTGATTAATTGTGCGCTATGGTGGAAATACTATAAACGTCATCTATACATGATCTTTGCTCCTCTCCCCAGCATCTTCAGAAGATTAGGCTACTGAGGTGCAGGGTATACCCTTGACCCTTATGCATCTCCTTCCACTCTGTCTACATTTAGTTTGTTTCACTCTATATTTTCACGGTAGGCTTTACCTATGTCTTAACGGATCCCCTATTTGCATTACTCTGAGATGTCTTGCTGGTCAGTCAAGTGCCTGACACAATGCTGGGACACAAAGGGTAAATTTGGCAAATATTTCATAAATTATTCATTGTTTTTATTTGAGGCTTTCATGGGTTAAGAGCTAGAAAGTGGTCTCATACATCCAAGGTGGAGTGACAGATTTCTTTCATGATGACTCACGATGAAAGGCAACATTCCTTCTATTGATATCAAATACCTTTATATACCTAATGCACATATATGCCCCAACATTATTTTCATTTAGCAAAGTAGAAATAAAATTTCCTCTAAGAAGATCAGAGGATGGATTCTTGGTAGTTTTGTTCTCTGTCTACAAATATTTTGTGTGCACAGTGGCCATAATTCCACTGAGGAATGCGTACTCTTTCCTATCTCAGTTTAGCCTGATTGAATACGTTTATTTTGAAAGTTCACATGGCCAATCTTTTCTTAACGAACAAAAACATCAAATAATCCAACAAAATAATTTGTTAGAATTTCATTATTAATTCCTAGTCCTTCTGATAACAGTCTAGTTTGTTCTCAGCTTCACCATGAATTTAAGAAGAACCAAAAATGAGAATGATTGCATAGTTCAGAAAAATTTTGAAACGAAATTTGATTTGTATAATCAATGAATCATGATGTTCCAGGAACACTTAATGACCTCAGGAGTCATCTAATCCAACTCCCTGATTTAGTAAATGTGGAAACTGAAATTCAAATTAAGAAACCTGTTGGATGCTCTACAGCTTGTTGGTGGCATACTCTGAACTACACTGTCTCTTCACCTTCATTCCCTTAACACAACTGGAAATAAATACTTAGAATTTATTTTTTTTCATCATCATTGGTTAAACTTCTCTACGCCTGTAGGAGGCAGAGCTGAAGTTTAAGTGCTTCTCCTAAACTTCATGGATTCAAACTGGGAAATTCTTGATTACTAGAATTTTTTAAACCTCAGTTAAATGATATAACTTATACAAAGCACTACAGAGAGCATTTGGCAAATAGTAGATGATCAATAAAGATTTTTAAAAAAATTCCTCTTTTTGTCTAAATTCCAGTTCAGACATTTGACTTTTAATTATTCCTTTCAGTAGTTGTACGTTTAAAGCAATGTTATTGGAACTGTAAATGTATCCTCTCTTCCCCTATCATATCCTTTATAAGACTATTTGTATTAGACAAAAACAGGTAGGAGGTGGAGGATGAGGTCTTGGGCTCACAGGGTATTGAGCAAGATTCTCCGAGACCCTGTGGCACAAGGGTGTTAGTGACTCTTGTAGTTGAGAGACTGGGTTATAATCTGTGTTGAAGCTACATGGGTTTTCAGCAGCAGGTTTTGTACATAACAGGGAGTTTCTGGATCTTGTTAGCTCAGGGCAAAAAGTCATGCTTTGGAGCAGTTACCCCAGCAGGAGGAGAAAAGATGATGGTTGGTAATTACATCAGTTTTGCACTGTCGAGCAGATGTTCTTGCAGATAGATTTTGGCTGGCGTTTACAGAGTATCACTGGTGATTCCCATGATAGTGTCGGGGCTGCTACAAGTGGAAGACACTGCAGGTCTGTAAAGCATTGTGAGAAGGAGGAAGAGGGAACCAGACAGCAGTCTGGAAGTTAAAAAGCAACTCTTAGAGAGAGCTGTAGTGAGATTTGTTTGGAGATGGTAGTTTTGCTGGACTGGATAATTAGATCTAATACGTATCTGATAACTTATTTTGCTATTTAACTTTGAGAGTAATTTGGTAGTTGATCAGTGTTTGAAAAAACAGATTATTTCTTCTTAAAGTAAGGGACAATTTAGAAAACAGATGAGGGAGCTGAACTTTGATTAAAACATACAATTAAGCAGCAGGATCAAACACAGGGTGAGTAATGGGAAAAAAAAAAATAACCACAGGAGTTGTTAGCAAGGAATGCTACCCATTTGGCTAGAAATTCTGGCCAATTTCAAATGAGGCACAAATTGGGATGGTCAGCAATGCAGCACTTCTGGATAACAAAGTGCCTTTAAGGAAGAGCCTGTTTTTCCCCTCTTGGCTTAAAAGTCTTTCCAAATTTATCCTGTTCATTTCTTTTATACTGACTTACCTTCTCTCTCGCTATGCTGTGGGATATGTAAGTATACTCCTAGCACTAGATCTTGGAATCTTCTTTTGTTGGTGTCACAAATAACTGTAAAGTTTTGTCTATATAAAGTGATGAGAATATTTTTTAGTTTACCGACAGGCAACATTAAGTTAAAAGATAAATTCTAATACATTGTAATTGCATTGGAATCCATACCATTTCATTTTCCCTGGCCACAAAACCACTTTAAACACTGCCACCTGCTGCCATGGGCTCTTCTGGGTAAATGATCCAAAAAATAAAGAAAAGGAGGGAAGGAAAGGAGGGAGGGAGGGAGCAAAGGAGAAATAAAGAGAGAAAGAAAGAAAGAGAGAGAGGAAGGAAGGAGGGAGGGAGAGAGAAAAAGAAAAAAGAAAGAGAAAGAAGGAAGGAAGGAAGGAAGGAAGGAGGGAAGGAAGGAAGGAAGGAAGGAAGGAAGGAAGGAAGGAAGGAAGGAAGGAAGGAAGGAAGGAAGGAAGAAAGAAAGAAAGAAAGGAAGAAAAGAAAGATCTATGGTGGCACCAATGGAGGTGGGGAAAGGTGGGTGAATATGGGAGGGCCCAGTAGAGCATTTCATGTGCACTCGTGCCTAATAACACTTGAATGGTTTAATCAATGGATAAATGAAATGATACAAGATTCCAGAAAAGTCATTTCTGAGCACTAAGTTACCTATTACAGCACTGCCAAAAGAATTCTCTTTTGCAGAGGTAGTATACACTTGGGCATGTACCTTTTGGGAAACAGATGCACCACTGTTTTGTGAAGCAAATATTTGGTCTCAGAATTGACTGGTAATATTAGGAGAGCCACCTTGCCCACCTCCGTGGCTCTAAAGAGAGGACCCATGTTCTTTCCTCACTCTCTTGGTTTACAATAAGCTCAAACTTGGCTTTTGTGAGTTGTTAGTTTCATCTTGTTAATCATTCAGTGATGTTTATTTTTCTTCTTTCACAAAATGTCTATTTCTTCTTCTTGCAAAATGGGACTACAGGAAGTTACTGTAATGTCACCAGACTTTTTTCAATTAGCAAAATATCAGAGGCATATTTTCACATACTAAACATTCCTCTGCAATGATATTTTAGTGGCTATACAGAGCGTGTTCCATTGTATAAACTATAGTTCTTGAGCATTCAAGTTTTTTCAATATTTTGTTATTATAAACTATGCTGTCATGAACAGCTTTTTAGCTAAATCTTTGCCACACCCATGATTATTCCTTAATATAATTTCAAAAAAGTAGAATTACTGGGTCAAAGAGTGAGATGAATCTTAAATGGCAAACTTCAAGCACAATGGCAAGTGATGGGAGAGATGTTTGGGAAATGTCAGGATTTACTGGTATTCCCCCCCCACCCCGTCAACAAAATGCCATCTAGCCCAGGGATAATTCTAGGCAAAATAGTAAAGTGAGACTTTTGCTTTTAAGCTCCTTTTTATGTTCTCTTTTCTCTTTTTATAAACTCACTTTCTTTTTCTTTCCCAAAGCACTCAGTGTATTTTAAGTTATAAAGTTATGAAACTTTTTCTAGGAAAGGATCTAATAGATCCATTTATGTTAGGATCTAAATGACTGATATGGCATTAATTCCAATTTCCTTCGGGAATAAACCTCTGTTTTGGTAAGTCGAAGGATGAACATCCAAGTATGGGGTTGGGACATCCACTGGCGAGGTTAACAAAAAAAGCCTTCCAAATGCCCTGACATTATACCTCACAGGCAGACAGACAGTCACTCCTATTCAGGAGGCCACCTCTCATATATGACATCACAGATCTATTTAGAGTTTATCCTTACTATCATCTCCATGTGATGTTGTAGGACCTATACCCATATAGTACAGGGATCTCATTTCATTCTGGTTCTTAGGAGTTTACAAAAGAAATACTCTTGCTAATAATGATAACCCCTGAAACTGAACTTTAAAACCAATACAGGAAGCTCTTGGTATCTAAGGATAATTGTTAATGGAAAATGGGCACTTGAAGTAAATTTACATAAAATGAGGAATCAAATTTCATAATATTTTATCAAATATGGGAAACTCTAGCTTAAAAATAAAACAAAAATTATACAAACGTGTTTTCTCTTAAGTCTGACCACCTTTGGATCATACTTGCAACTATGTGCCAATTCTAAATACAAAGGACCAATCAAGAGTTGATTTTTTTTGGTATAATTTTTCTGATGCCACTGTGACAACATGACTCAGCGTCCTTTATGGCATGTTTGACCTTTTCATTATAAATGTGAAGTTGGTTAGTTTACAAAAAATAGTCTAGGGTTTCATCCAACTTCCCAAAGGCCTCATTTTATTCCTGGACACTTACATC
Organism: Balaenoptera musculus; assembly: GCF_009873245.2. Classification (NCBI taxonomy): domain Eukaryota; kingdom Metazoa; phylum Chordata; class Mammalia; order Artiodactyla; family Balaenopteridae; genus Balaenoptera; species Balaenoptera musculus. Next base: position 56,245,197 of record NC_045791.1, read on the forward strand.
ATTGTCTTTTTTTTTTTTAAATGTATTTATTTATTTATTTTTGGCTGCGCTGGGTCTTCGTTGCTGCGCGCGGGCTTTCTCTAGTTGTGGCGAGCGGGGGCTACTCTTCGTTGCGGTGCACGGCCTTCTCATTGCGGTGGCTTCTCTTGTTGTGGAGCGCGGGCTCTAGGCGCCCGGGCTTCAGTAGTTGCGGCATGCGGGCTCCATAGTTGTGGCTCACGGGCTTAGTTGCTCCGTGGCATGTGGGATCTTCCTGGACCAGGGCTCGAACCCGTGTCCCTTGCATTGGCAGGCAGATTCTTAACCACTGCGCCACCAGGGAAGTCCAACATCATTGTCTTTTGAAATGCCTGCATTGTTGATTCTTAGCTGGTCTAACTTGGCCAAACTGTCATTTGTCAATGGCTTTGCTTCAAGATTTGAGCAGTTCCAGGCTAATGTTGAGAGGGCATGTATTTTTTAAGAAGTCAGTTCATTAGTGAACACATTCACGTTCTGGTGACTTTTGCTTTCCTACTCAACCTTATAACTGTAGGGACTCAACGATTTAATACTTGGTTAATGAGCAACACCCTGTTCTCAACTTCTTGCTGGACGTTTGGTGTTAAGATATTTGTGTTAAGGAGCCAAGGGTCATTCATTCCGCTCTACAGATGTGTAAACTGAGGTAAAGGTGGCATCAAGCAATGTCTTTAAATTCAGAAAAGCAAATTTGGAGTGATACAGGTTCTCTCTCCATCTTGTACTCACCCACCAACCCAGCTCCATTACTCTACGTGGTGCGCCCTTATTTAGGAGTGATGTTGCTGGCAAATGGGAATTTGACCATTAAGAAAAAGAGCATCTTTACCCTGGCCTATACCATAATAACCTGAATGACAGAAAAACAAATGTCACTTATTAGAACACTGAGGTTTACTGTTCAAGTGATTAACTAAAAATCATTTGTATGATTAAATGCTGGAAAATAATTTGCTTTCCCCATGAACCTATAGCTTAGATCTCATTACCCAGAAGTGCTGCACATTAGTTGAAGCAAATTAACACTCAAACACTTTCTGGAGTGGCTGCTAATCACAGGCTGTTAATTACTGTCATTACATTAGGCTGCAGCAGAGACTACCGGAAGAATCATTCTCATGATCTTGGTACTTGAAAGTGATCTTCACCAATAAAAACACACGTCAGACATACAGAAATTGCAAATTGCTAAAACTGCTGACGGGGTTGAAAATTCCGCTGACTGTAAGTACCCATCTAGTGATGGATGCATTCTTGACACAGTTTCAGTGTTTGGACTTAGGAAATAATGAGTATCAATGTCCTAGCAAGGGAATATGCAAAGATGAAGGAGCCCTTTTGTATCCTTAATTAAGGAAAGTAGTAGCAGAACTCGTTAACAGATAAGTGACTGTACATAATAATCATGTATTTATGTAAGGGACTGCTATGCTATATAACTGTAGTGGCAATTAGATTTTCACAAAGTCGTTTTAATAAAAGACATACTTACACAATAAATAAACAAAACCGCTCATTTTCATGGCAGGCTTTCTAATTATCCACTGGCTTAAAATAAAATGTTCAGCAGTGCGAAGTTAAACATAGACTCTAGCTGCCTTCCACAATGTGCCCCAAATCTTTTTCACCCCACAGTCTCAGTGGCCCCAGGAACTCTGCTAAACAGTGAAAGAGTGTGCATTTCGCTTGCTCTGAATAAAGGAGGAATCATTTGAGAAGTTAAAGGTCAAGGCTTCTGGTATCTACTGACCTGACTTTACTGCCCAGAAAGTTTGCTGCCCACCTTGTGACTGCCAATAATTGGGATCACCCCAGTGCCAGTATGGTGAGAACTGAGGAGACCATGTTGGCTTTGCAGGCAATCCAATTCACTGGCCACACTACGTGAGGGAAGCCCAAGCCATGACCTTTTGAGGACGCATTTGTAGGTCTCCTGATTCTGGCTTCTCATTCTTTCATTAATTCATTCAACAAGTATGTTTTAAATACCTTCCTTGTGGAAAACATTGTACTGGGTGCCACAGGAATGCAAAGATGAATTAGATATGGATCTTGACTTCAAAGAATTTATAGCTTAGTATGGGGCAATCATCATATCAACCTAAGCCTCTGGCCTCAGGGGGACAAAGGAGGAGATTTTGGATGGATCTGCATAAGTCCCTCTTTGATTCTGTAACTGTGGAACATCTCAAAAGAGTGTGTTTACATTAGTGCCAAAAGAATCCCTGTCCCTAAGTTCACAGGTAGAACACCATCTCCTAAGGATTAATGAAGACACATTCACAGCTATACCCTTCCTTCCTTCCTCCATTTCTTTCTTCTGTATTTATTCAGTGTTTGTTATGTGCCAGCTTCTGGGGATTTGAAAATGAACATGATGCATATCATCCTGCATAGAACTTGCAGTCTAGTGAGGAATACAGATACGTAGACGGGTACTCCCAACATGTGTGTATCTGGTAGAGGTACATCTAACATGCTATGACTAGCTTATAGAAGGCAAGAAGATGGGAGCAATGAAACCTGATACTGGAGATGTAGGGCTTGTAAATAACAGGAAAGAATTTAAGATTTATCCCAAGCATTTTCTAAGAGAAGTTACTGACGTTTTAAAATAGGGAATGGCATGATCAAGTTTCTGTTTTAAAAAGATCACTCTGGATTTGTGTGGAGAATGAATTGGAAAGGGCAAAACTGAATGCAGAGAGAGCAGTTAGGATGCAGGCACAGTGGTCGACAAGGTTTGGGTGAGGTGGTAGCTGTAGACGTGCAGCTTGATTAGATAGGGGTGTGTGTGTGTGTGTGTGTGTGTGGCTGGTGTGTTGAGGGCGAGAGAGAAGTCAGGGATGATTCCCAGGTTACTTGGTTTATGGTGTTCTCATTCCTAAAATGAGGAACACAGTAGGTTTGGCGGGGGGGGGGGGGCGTTAGTGATGAGCTTGGTTTTGAATGTTGATTACGAAGTCTACTTTAAGGACTTGCAAGTGGAAATGTCCAGTCAATAGCTGGATACGGAAATATGGGGCTCAGAAGAGAGAGCCAAGGTGAAGAACAGTCCTTGCCAATGCCCTTTGTGTTTATTTGCTTCTAGTTGCTTGGTTTCACTACCTTTCATCAACAGAGGCAGAGATTAAAGTCAGTGTTTTACTCAACAGTGTTTCTCTCCCAGCATGTGTACATACCTTTTAATTATCTTGCTTTATGTATTATTAAATATAGGAAATTGTGTTTAGATATCATGGGCTTAATTTAAACTGACAGAAGCAAAAGACAAGTTAAAGTTGCTATGTTTCCCTTTAATGCCTTTAAAGTTTTCATTTATTAAAAGGAAATTTAAAAGAAGTGTTTGTGTTCTTTTCTGGAAGATGTATTTCTGGAACTTGTCCAACCTTGAGGCAATTTCTTGACATGGTGTCAAAAGGGAGTATATAATAGACACAAATCAGCTTTGGGTGGATTTATGATATACTCTCCCCCTTTGACAGGAGTAGTATCATGTTTAACGATAAGAAGACACTCCAAGGGGCTCAAAAACCTGAGTTTCATCTGGCCCCTGGCCTTCTCTCCATTTCTTTCTCCACTGAAGGTGCTCTCAGTATCCAACTCCACGCCAAACCAATGATGGGAATTTTTAGCAACACTAGCCTTCCTGCGGAAAGCTAGTGGGTGGGTGGGGTCACCAAGATCTGCCTGCCAGCAAAATAAGAGCAAAGGGTTCTCCTCTCAGAGCAGTCTGATGAATATGTAAGACACTAGGCAACCACATGGCACAGAAATGAATTCATCCACTATTTCAAAATTGGAGGCATAGTGTCCCTATCACAACTCACCAAGGAGAAGCTATGATGCAATTTGTCTGCTTGTTCAAGAGACCAGATTCTCCTGGCAGAACTCTATTTTGTAGAGATTTCAAAGTTACATGGGACAATGGCATATGCTCTCATTTGATAGGAGAACCTCAGCCCACTTTGTAGGATTGGGGTGGCTCCATCCATCCTCGCTCATTCCCTTCCCACTAACCCCTGGTAATACACATGGAAGCCACTGGACAGAGCTAAGCTAACAGCTTGTTGAAGGATCAACTTCCATTAATTCAGAGCCATGGGGTGTTCACCACGCCAGGATTCTTTGGCCACTCTATGAATTTTTCCAAACTGAGGTGAAATCTGGCTTCAATGAATACAAATATTAGCAGTATTCAACCAGACTCAGATGACGGGTGACTGAAGTCTCTAGGGGTTATTTGTGGGAGACAGAGCTCAGTGGTGGGGTCTGTGGAGGTTTGGGGTATAAAAACATATGGAAGGGGGCCATCCCCAGGAGTGAATTCCTTCCCAGAGTTCTCTTCCCAGAGTTCTAGGTCCTGGGGGGAGATTTATAAACTTGAGAACATTCTGGGGACTGTCCTTGGCAGGTCAGGAGTTGGGGATAAAGTAGCACAAAGGAAAGAAATCGTGGGGGAAGCAGGTTGTGGGTAGAAAAGGGGAAGATAAGTATGATCGATAGGTGGCAGGTCCCAACTGTGTTGCTGCTGGATACAGTGGAGAATCATCTATTTACACAAATTATAAATGAGTATCATAGTAGATCTGAGGGCTGATTTTAATGCTAGGAGCCTCCTTTGGCCATGTCTTCCTACTCATTACACAGCCCCCAAAGAGCTGGTATTTCCCCAAATCCAAACCCAGATCAATCACTACCATGTGCTTTACCCTAATGACGACTAACATACTCACCAACAAAGCTGCCCAGCCAATGACCGCCAAAGCAAGCTGAGTCTCATGGATAATAATTATATTTGTTAATAATGAGCACCATGCACCTATTCGAATGACAGGTTTCAACAGGGATATAAATATTAATATGCGTCTACTTACTGGTAACATTGAAAAACGAAGCATTTGCACTTCAGCACAACTGAAATAATTTATTAGACCAGTATTACTCTTTGTTGTGCAAAATTAGAGTAACTAGTGTGTCCTTATATATGAGTATCAATGTAGACAAATTGACATAACTTCCCCTAAATCTTGATGTTCCAACCCCCCACATGCCGGACTGTAGCTAGCATGGAATTAATTCTTTCTATGTCTTTTACTTTCAACTTTCTGAACACCAGCCCCTCTCCTCCAAGTCTTACCCAGTTTTTCACAAGTCTTCAGCTATACCGCATCTCACACACTCTCCCAATTCACCTTGTTAATTTACCTGCTCACCCACCTGGCCCTCCAGGAGCACTGTCTGACTCTAGACTGCCTGTAAACCACTACTTTCACTAAGATTGAGAGCCTCCTTCTGGGTTCCCAGTCCTCAGTCTCTTCCTGGGCTGTGTTCCTATCACCAAGGAGACTTCAGCAAAGTCACACTTCTCTCTTCTTTCACACATACCTAAGCATGGATGAGAAGCCCTTTCCTTGACCTTCCTCCCCCCAAACACACACACACACACACACACACACACACACACACACGCACACACGCACTCATCATTGAACTTGGGCTGAATCACAGAACAAGACTTTTCTGAAAGCTCTGGATTAATGGAAGGAAATCACAACTCTTTACAACTTGTTCTTAGGCTGCTCCAAAGCCTACAGACCCTTGCCTGTGCTCATGGAGTTCCAGTAAAAGCTGCCTCTAAGCTCACCTGTAGGGCTTCTTCCCTTCCCAATTAGAGAGACAGTTTTCTGGCCAGCCATGGCACAATTTCTAGTCCAGCCCACTCCTAGATGCCTCATGAAATGAAGCCACATTCTTTCCAACACCTAAGAGTGCTTTAAGCATGTCTAGACTCCTGGGATTAAGGGCTAGATCTCCTAGTCCAACCACTTGATCACCCATTAGGGAAGAAACATCTTTCCTTACCTTGGTTTATGCTGGCCTGCCTTCTGCTTCTCCCCCCAGGTATTTTCCTTTATTCAGGATGATTGTTAGTGAGAATATTCATTTGCTTATATCAGTAGAAAACATGCATAAACAATACCTGTTCTTTCCTCTCACTCTTCCAAGTCACAAAGAGAAAAGATGACTTCTTTTATTTTTACAGTTCCCAATACTGGGGTTATTCCTTTTAAAATAATACCATGTCCACACCAGACCAGGTTAAACCTCTGAGTCCACTCAATTGAGTTTCCATTTTACAGTCTTTTCTCCAGTGAGAGGTGGAGATCAGCCCTACAAATCCCTGAAATCTCCTTGGTCTCAATACCTGATGTCCTATGAACAACCAATCAATCAGGATCAACATATTCCCACAACAATCCACCACCCTTTGAAGGCCCAGGGCAACCTAAATCCACACTCATTCACTCACTAAATATTTATTGGGCACAAACTTTGTTCTAAGTCCTGTGCTCATGGTCTACAGAGATGCAACTCTGTCTACATCATAAACAATGTATGAAGTATCCCCAGGTTACCCCACCATGCCATACTACTCCAAATCCATCAAGTGAAACTTAAAATATGAACCTCTTGTGATCTTTGCTTCTCAAAGATCTCTACTTCCAATTATGAGATCTCTTTTCCAAGTATAACACTTATTCTGGTGGTTGAAAAAACCAACAGTATATTCTTTCAAAACAGAAAACACTTGTGTCTTTTGAGATGATGGCTTTCTCCCTCACTCCTTGAAGCAAGTTTCATGCTGGACATCCTGATTCAGCAGAGCAGGTGGTATGGTGCAGTGCAGTGAGTGCATTCGAGGCCTGGAAAGCTGCCCCACCACTTATTAGGGCGTGGCCTTGGGGCTAAGACCAAGATAAAATATTTCATGTCCTTGAACCTTAGTCTCCATATCTATGAACTGAAAGACCAGATGACTAGCTCATAGGAACTCTATAAGGATTGAATTAAATGAGGTAACTATATTGTGCCTCTATTACCTGGCAGGCACTATGTATGGACAAAATAGAGGTGCACCATAAGTGCCAGCTGACTTTAGAACCCAAACCCAGGAAAAGATATGCTTAATCCTGACAGCAGTGCTCCTATTGGATGCCAAGGTTATAGCCCAGAAAAACGAAAACTGTAATGGAAAGACTTACAAGGAAGAATTAATTCTATTCTAGCTGAATGTAAAATGTCTAGATATAGTCCCAGGCTAATATCCAACACTTTTCTGAATGCATTATATAACATGCAGTTTCAAAAAAATATAAATGGCACAATAGGTTTTATTTACTTATTAGTAACTTTTAATTTTGATACAGTTGAAATAATAGTACAAAGAACATTAGCATATTCTTTATCGAAACAAAAGGTATACAGATATTAATGTTGCATTATTGTTTCTATTCATTTGCTTTATCATTTCTTGCTCTCAGATAGATCGATAGATACATACATTATCCGAGCACATACAATATTTTAAATAAATAATATAAATAATAAAGAATGAATGTAACTATATAATTCTTCTCACCTAAAAATTGTGTACTTATTGGCAGACTATGGGGAATTATGGCCACAGCCATAAGTATATGCTCCCAAGGTGGAGTCAGTTAGGCAGTCAACTCTTTATTGGGTAGGCTAGAGGTGGATGGAGGGTGAAAAGTTGAAAGTCTGAATATTTTGCTGTTTCTTTAACCTTTTAAGAAGTTGAGAAAAATTTTTCAATAATTTCCACACAAAATCATTTTTATTCTTTCCTAGCCAGTAGAGTTGCTAAATTTACCAACAGCTAAACTTAGCTTAACAATCGTATAGAAAAATGTGTTCCATATAAGTGAGCAACGTACAGAAGAAAATATGCATAAAGAGTTGACATGTAAAGAAAACCTCTGCATTTATTAGTTCATTTTACATGTGAAGAAACTGAGCATCATGGAGATTATATGATTTGCTAAAGACCAGACTGCTAGTCTCCGAAGCAGGATTTGCACCTTGTTTTGCCAGTTTCTAAGTTCCCTGTCCAATTTGTCTTCAACATTTAATTAACTTTAAATTTTATATATATAAATATATATATATATATATATATAAATGAATATATATATATGCATTCCCAGGGGCCCTTCAGAATGGAACTGGTCCTCTGAGCCTTCATTTTTTAGGTGTTTAGCTCAATCGTCTTTAAAATAATAACAACAGTGAATATTTCTAGAAAAATGTCTATGTGTTTTTATGTATTATCTTATGAAACCTCTAACACCTCTAGAAAATGACTATCATCATCATCATCCATCCATCCATCCATCCATCCATCCATCCATCCATCCATCCATCCCATTTGTAAATGAAGGGAAAAGCTTGCCCACAGTAAAAGCTTGCCATAGGAGGAACTCAGATTTGAACCCTGGTAGTATGGCTCTAAAGCCTAAATTTTTTAACCACTGTGCTCCACCAGAACCCATTAAGGTTGTGGAGGTGTTCCCAGCAATCCAGTGGTTCCCTAAGACATGCCAGTTGTAGATACCTAGGCTTACCTGTGGCAACATGCTTCTAGCGCTGGAACAAACCATTTTCCTTTCCTATATAGTCAACTCTTAACTAACCAGGTAAAGTAAGGAAGCGGTAGTAGCAAGACAGCTCACAAGTCATGGATACTGCTTTGGAGTGTACAATGATATTCTCCCTAGCGGATATTGCCTCTTAAATCTGTCCCTGAAAATAACCTTCACTTTTATCAAGAGGAAGTAAGTTGTAAAGTTGTTGTTTGTGTGTGAGATAGCAAATTAGTATTAGGATGTTACTGTAGATAAACTGCCAAGTAGAAATTGCACTGACAGACAATCCAGAGTTCACCACATTACAGAAATCCAGTGAAGACTAAGTCCTCTAACCATGGCAAGCAGGTGTTAGGAGACAGACTAACATGGTGGTTACAAATGTGGGCTCTGGAGTTAGACTACCCCTGTCTGAATCCTGGCTTTGCCAGCTCCTCGCTGTGTGACTTTGAGCAAGTTACTTAAACTCTCCTTGTCTTAGTCTCCTTGACATATTGTTCTTTCTACAACACTGGCCCCCACCCTACCTGGCTCGTCATGCTAGGGGTTTGAATAAGAATCTGTAAGGCAAGGGAGGATCAGAGTATGCAGATGGAAAGGCTACCTAGGAAGTTATGATACTCCCAACTCCATCCACTTTTTTTCCTCTGCCCTATACCTGTATGGAGAATCACTGACATAATGAACTGCTTGGAAAACTGCATATTAGTTATAATACTAGTGGTTATAATCAACACATCCAATAATGTATAATAGCTAAACATGATACATGTTTGCTTTTTATGTGAAGCCCAAATGGGTGTTTCTCTTTGGTGGTGATTCAGAGACCCAGGCTCCTTCCAGCTTGTGACTTCAGTTCAGTCTTGACTTCCAAGATTACTGTGCTGTCTGCATCAAGCTGGCAGAAGGGGAAAGAATGTGGAGGATGTATCTGAGAAGTTCTTATGAGTTAGGCCTGGAAGTGCCTTGTACTACTTCCACTCCCATTCCATGGGCTGGAGCTGAGCCACATGGCTATACTTATGTGCAAGTAAGATTGGTAGATGTAGTCCAACTGTATGCTCAGGAAGATGAGAAAATGCGTCTGATGAAGAGCTAGTCAGTCTCTGCTATGAAAAACAGTAGCAAAATTAAGAAGAGAAGTTTAGAAGAAAAATAGAGCTTTAGATTTGCAACTTGTGTTGTTTTAATAGTAACACAGTTCTGTACCTCTTTCATTCTGATCTCAGCCCTTTATGTTAGACCTGCTGATCAGTCAGTCTGATCTGACTCTTGAATTCCTAAAATGAAGTTTTACTATGGACACTTTCATCAAGCAAATGTGACATTGTAAATGCTGATCTAATACCTGTGATCATATAGATGGTATAGACTGGCACATTAACAAAATATTACCATTGCCAGAGTGTGCAGAGGCCATTGTGAAAACGTTACTGCACAAACAGCCCACTGAGAGAAGTTAAACTTTGATACTCCAGTGAGCATAAATACAATGGTTTGCATTTGCATGTGTTAATTATGAAAATAAGCTCCAAGCAAAGAAAGCCATAATAATTTTAAAAAAATCTTTTCATCTTAAGCCTTCCTCCCCAAAGTATTTATGCACTCTAATGAAAACAAATAAAAATAGCTATGGAAAAGCCAAATAATAACTTCTATTAAAGTAGTATATACTCTCCATAATATGTAATTATGTTGCACTTAATAGCAAGCAGACATAGTACAAAATCCATTTAGTGAACAGCAACAAAATAGACACTAGATTGTGAATGTTACTATTTCCTTACTGTTCTTTATAGTTTCTGGTATATGTACGTTATGAAAAAATACAACCTTGGCAAGATTCTCATCCTATCGTATGCATTTAAAAATTTCAAAAGCTGAGATTCTGGCCCGAAGACATCAAATAGGATTGATTTCATATGCTAATTTCAGCCAATTGGAGTGGCTGCTTGGAACATTGCATAGACTTGAGTGGCTCTGTCCAAACTCACTGGAGAAAGTGTCATGATCTGTTAGTGATGTCTGCTTAGGCATAGCAATAGGGAGTGGTGGCGTTCTTGTCAAGTATTTTCAAGCATGGTTATATACTCATTAAATAGACTAGAGATAAAAGAAAAAAGAATATAAGAAAAGGGTCCAATTTGGGTCCTTAAATTGGATATATATCCTTCCAATTTTAGGAACCAATAGAGTAAGTAGACAAATCCTAGAGCCAAAAGCAACATATGGTATCTAAAGTTACTTAAGCTGATTTTCTGTTTGTTTGTTTGTTTGTTCTTTACCTATTAGTTTTATTTCCTCTGCTCATGACAATGTAGATGCATCACCATAATGTAGCAATTTTCATAACTTTGAGTTGCAGTTCTTAACCCTTTGGCTTTCATAAATAAATGCAAATTCAACCCTATGTTAGGAATGACTATTCAATATCAAGAAAAAACATTAGAAATTCAAATATTCACTTGTTCAAAGTGTTGAGAAACTAAAAGAAATTTGCATATAAAAACCTAAATTAACTTATGATTCAGAGAAAATGATAAAAACCACAATTTTTCTCTCACACTTATTTGGAAAATTCATAATGGAATTTCCTTCAGAATCAAAGCATTTCTGAGGCAGAGCCAGAGGTGATTTCAGTGTGCTTCAGGGGTTCTGAGCAGACTTGCTCCAAAATCTCTCACAGAGGGTATCACTTAGAAGAAAGAAGGCATGAATGTGTTTACTTGTTTGTTTTTTATTATTTGCTTGCTGTTTGTTTGGGGGCAATTTGAATTTAATCCGAAATTACTCACTTCTTGAACCCCTCACCTCCCACCTCTTTCCCCCAGTGAACCAGTTTTGCCTTGAAGTAAGTTCTTTGCTACATGCAGTTTGACAAATTGCATTTATCTGGATGATCTCATCTTTCTAATATATCTGCACATGCACTGGCCCCAAGGCTTCCCTTTCTACAACAGAAGGTTTCTCTGGCACACAGTTCTGCATACCCACCCCAGTGCTGATCTCCTGCTAACCTTATAGCTTAAGCTGTAGAAAGTTAATTTTCATTAATTTGCTTAGTATTTTCATTTTACCATGCTAACATATCCCCAGCTGCTTTATTTCTAAAGAGAGAAATTACTCCTTTTCCCCTCTCCCACGTGAACCTACATTTTAAATTATATTTAAGCAAACTAGAACAGCTTTAGAATACAGATATGGAATGGTTTCTACACAATTTACTGAATAAGGGAGATTTTATTGCCACATATTCTTAAATCCCACTATTCTTTTTTTTTTTTTTTTTGGCTGTGTTGGGTCTTTGTTGCTGTGAGCGGGCTTTCTCTAGTTGTGGCAAGTGGGGTCTATTCTTCCTTGCGGTGTGCAGGCTTCTCACTGCAGTGTCTTTTCTTGTTGCGGAGCACGGGCTCTAGGCACGCGGGCTTCAGTAGTTGTGGTGCACGGGCTTAGCTGCTCTGCGGCATGTGGGATCTTCCCGGACCAGGGCTCGAACCCGTGTCCCCTGCATTGGCAGGTGGATTCTTAGCCACTGTGCCACAAGGGAAGCCCCAGTCCCACTATTCTTTATTTTTACAGCTTCATAGTGATCCACAAAGCTCAAGATCTGATTTTTCTTTATTTCACATAGCAGCTGAGTTATTCTTTTCCTATTGTAAAGGAAAGACTTGCCTTCGATCTCTTTTCCTCAACCCTAAGAAGTGGTTAAAATGAGTTTTAAACTTTATCTTCTCCACATGGACAAATATAAATGATGATGTTATGAGGAAAAGTTATTGAGAATGATTATAAGCTAGTTGGTAGATTTAGACTGTTCTGTAAAATTTTAACTTCATCCATCACCAGAATACCAGTCTTCTCCCCACAGCATGACTACAATTGGCTTTTTTTCTGCTGCTGCCAGTCACTCAAAGACCAAAAGCTAACTAAAATTTCTCAGACCCCTGCTGAAAATTTGAGAGCCTAAATCCAGACAACATGGAGGAGACAGGACCTGTCACAGGTCAGCATAGAAGGGGTATTGCATGGCACCCTGGTCAAGACCTGGGCGGAATTTCTCCTTTTCTCCTTGATTGTCCTGTTTGGAGACTATACATACATATATATATATATATATATATATATATATATATATATATATATATATAATTTCTCTTCACTGCTGAATAAAGATCTAGTTGTCTTTCCATATTAAATCTGCTTTTGAATAATTGATATTATTTAATTGCCTATTATTTACCAGTTTGTTTTTTATTGATAATTTGATTTGCTACAGAAGTAGGGGCCTCTGTGGGGCAGGAGGTGTAACCATCTGTAGAAGTGCTAAAGAGAGACCAATTGAAGAGCCAAGGATGAACTAGAGATCAACTAGCAAATGGTCAGCAGCACGACAGTTGGGAGGCCTTTATCATCTCCGGGCACTTTCCAAAAATACACATCAATAATAATTAAAGCAGATTATGAAAAGGCAATACTGGATTGTTAAATCTTTGGACTTGATTTAAACTGGGCTAAATGCTTTCACATGGAAGTTTACTCCATGAAGAGGGTTTAAAGCTTGCCAGGGAGGTTAATTTAGGGCTGTAGATTGAGGTAAGGTTTGGAAGCATAGCTAATACTCTCTCATAATCATAAATTATATATACATACATAGATATATATTTCTGGCACATGAGGATTGTGATATATAGATATCTGCCAGAAACTGGCATAACAAGATAAACTTGTATTGTTTTTCAGGGTGTTGGTATGCCCTTTCCTGCCCACCCATAATGTGACAGTTATTGCTGGGTCCTTGGAGAACTCTGGAGATAGAACTCAAAGCAAATTGCTGACCTCACAGAAAGTCTCAGGGAAACTATAAAAACACAACTAAAAAATGAATTACTTATCTGGGCTGATGCCCTGCAAAAGGGTTTGAGCAGCATAATAAAGATGCACTACTGTCCTAACATCTTTGCACAATGTAAGGAATTTTCCTCAAAGATTATGCAAATTTCAATTTACTGTTACGATGTAACTTCCATATCTGTGGGAAAACCAGTGTTTCAGTGAAGGCACTCAAGGCAGAAGAAAACAAAAGGATCTGGTGAATCAGTATTTGGATCAGTTGATAGGGTTTGGAAAGCCAAGTGGTAAGAAACTGCTTGTAGAGAAGTTAAGAGGTGGGAGGAGACTGAGGCAGTTAAAAAGGTGAAAGATCCATCAAATTCCATTTAGTCATTCTGCCTGTCAAAAACAGAGACTCCAAAGGCCACAGAAGTGAAGGGCAGGTTGACCTTGAACTTATGGGAGAGGCAGATTGTTTACAAATAGCACTGGGGCCAGAAGCAAAACAAAGATGCTTGCAGGGGAGACTCTGTAAGAAGGGAAAGCCTTCACTTAACAACTGAGTAACAAACAGGGCTCACCCAAGGCATGTTCTCATGGTCCCACCCAGCCTTCCCGACTCCTCTATCATCATTTGCCTGACTATGGTCCCCAGCCTGTTCCCTTCTCCTCCCTCCAGTTTGATGTCCTTCTCAGTTTTTCCCACACACCACTGAGTGCAGTATCTTTCTGCAAATCTCCCCCAGCAGAGTTAGTCTCTTCCGTCTCTGTGCATCTGTGGCTCCCAGGGCAGATTGCTCCTAGAGCCCTACACGGTCATACTGCATGGTCATTCTCTGTATACACACCTGCGGTCCCCACCTACTAGTGAGTTCCAGAAAGGCAGGGGTGGCCTCATATACAACCCTTTAGCCCCAGTGCTTTACGCACTCACCTCTGGGTTCAAAGTGGCTGTTCCATCCTCCCATAGTCTTTCCCATGTCAGGAAATGGTCACTTTGTCGTTCTAGTTATTCAGGTCAAGAAGCCAGGGGTCATTCTCTCTCTATATATATCTTTTGGGCCTTGGCACAGAATTAAATCTCTAGACTGGCATCATCTAAACCAGTGGTCCTCAACTCTGACTGCACAACAGAAACACTTGGGAAATTTAAAAACATTAAAAATAAAACAAAACAAAACTGGTGCTCTGTCCCCACACCAGACCAATTAAATACAGGGCAGGGGTGGGGAGCCCCAAGCATGGGTATTAAAAAACAAAACAAACAAATAAAAACTCCTTAAAACTGACTTAAAAGGATTCCAGTGTGACACCAGGGTTGAGAAACCTGAACTCTGGTGCTGTATTGAGGATGCGATAATCCCCAGCCCTCAAACTGCGTCTAGCCACCTCTCTCTCTCTCACTTCCCGCCTGATGACTGTCAACCGCACCCTCTATGCTATCCTAGTACTTGTGGCCATCTTCCTCTGCCACTGTGATTTAGGTCCTGCTTATTGAGTGCTTACTCTAAATAAGACACAGTGCAAAGCACTACGTTATCTCATTGAAACTCCTCAGGTATTCTACGGGCGAGGGCTATCTTACCCACTAATCAGATGAGGAAACTGAGGCTTAGAGAGGTTAAGTAATCAACATAAGATTAAAAAGCTAGTCAAGTAGCTTAGCTGGAATTTGAAGTCAGGTTTTTCTGACAGTCTCTCTTCTTAACTACTCTGCTAACTCATCTCAGTCTGACCCATTTGGGACTTCTAACATCCACTCCTGGTGACCCTTCCTTCTCAGATAGTTTGTCTTCCTCAATCTACTAGCCCCAACTATTGCTCCTGAGTCCCACGGACCCCTTTAATGTACTTCTGGGTGTCCATTAAAATAAATACCAGCGTCTATGATTTGTAGCTGATATTGCACAAAATGAATAAGTTATCTCAGTAGTGCCCACTGTGACCTCATAATTACTGAGAAGCTTCAAGTCAATTACTCTAGATCTGATGTCCTTTCAGAGGCTACTCATGGGCTTCCCAGAAAAGAAGCCCTTGGGATAATCTGTTTACTATGGACTTAGGAAGGCTAAACGGTATCTTGGGACACAAGCCTCTGAGGTTAGAGAGGGAGGCCTTCCTCAGAGATGCTGCAGCCTTGGCTTGCAGAAATGGCATGGTCTGCGTGACACCAATTCCTTTCCTAGATGGAGCTGCTTTTAGTTTTAAATGTTGCTGCTGGCATTGAAAAAAGGTGAAGTGAAAAAGTAGAGCTGATCTACAAATAACTGCAGCTTTGTTCCTGTGTTCCCAAGGAGAAGTGAATATCAAAATAAAGCCAATGCTAGAGAGTTCAACCCAAGTTCATCTCTTTAAAAGGACACAGGTGGCCTATTGTTCCACCTCTGCTCCATCCTATTCATCCACCCTCTCCAGGTGGCCTTGTCCTTGCACTGCCCACCCTATTGAAGCCTTGTTCCTTCCTGTCCAGGCCCAGCTCTGCTCCTTCCTTTTTCTCCCGGGGAGGCTCGTCTGGGGTGAACGTTTACTCTGGAGACTGTAATCTGTGAATAATGGGCTGTGTTGTGTGAACTATGGAAGCTAAACATAAAGGATGTGTTTAAAAGTCCTGAGTCATGTGAGCTTAGTCTATGATGCTACTGTCTCACTTTGGTTCCTGGTGCATAACAAAACAAAAAACAAACAAGCAAAAAATCCCAAAAGCCTGTTGAAGTAGGTAATGATGACTGTCAGGGAATGAACATGCTGGCAGGGCCTCATGGCTTATCTTCCGGGCAGCACAAGGAAAATCTTATTTAGATGCCGCGTTTGGCATTCCCATTGCTTCGTGTGCTTAAGCCTGCCACAGCATACATTCAGGACTGGGACCACCAGTTTACCAGCTTAAGTCAGGTGCTTTAGGTGAAAGTGAGTTGTCTGGAGCTAAGAATGGGATTCCTACAGTTTGTCACGGTCCCCGCTGTGCTCTATTGTCTCCTGTTGCCAATAATGAGCCCCCGCTGCCCCTAAAGCACCATGTGTACACAGACTGTCTTCACCCTGGCCAGATTCACTGGGCCTCCCCCACTAGCCATCAGCTCCTTGAGCATACAAGAGCAGGGCCCGGGGCTCTCTTGTACAGAACTCCACCCTCAAGGCCTAGAACAGTGCCTAACATGCAGAAAGGGCTTAATATAGACATAGATTGTGAATGAATAATGAATGAATGAGGGAAGTAGGATATAATTCCTCCTGATCTCATCACCTCAGGTCCCTAAAATGACCACTTTTCAGCTGTATTTCCAGGGCCCCTTGATTTACCTGTCTTGCTGTTCCATGGCCAGAGATAAAATTTTTATTCTAAAATTAGCTGTGAAAGGTATAAAAGGCAAATGGCCTGGTAGAGGTAAAACATTAGAGTGAATTGGTTTCAGACAAGTGAAAACATCAGCTGTTTTCCTGTTCTGATATGAGGAGAGTATTAGAGACATTGGAACGCACTGGGATTCTGGACTTGGGGGAGATAAAAAAAGAATTTATACAAAAAGGCTATGTTCATATTCACTCATGTACTAAAAACAAGAATTGTGGGCAGAAGTTTTCTGTGTATGTGCTACTGCAAAGGCCTTGATTTTGCAAGAATTCTGTTTGTGTCTCACTACATACCCTTAGCTCTAAGTTTGGCTGCTAACTGGTTGCACAGTAGAAAGACAAACTGCATATGAAATGAAAATGATCTGGCCTTGAACCCTGGTTCTGCCATTTACTGGCTGGCTAACAGTGAGCAAACCTCAGCTCTGTAGGTCTCAGTTCTACATCTGTAAAATGGTACATAGACGATGATTAATAAATGTTGCTAACCCACTGGTTGATTGATTCACTTAATGAATGGATAGATGAACTAGGTAGTTCTCTGTTCTTTTCCAGGGCTGTCATAACACATTGCCACAAACCTGATGGCTTAAAACAACAGAAATGTTATCCTCTCATAGTTCTGGAGGACAGAAGTCACAAGTCTAGGTGTTGGGAGGGCCGTACTCCCTTCCAGGGGCTCTAGGGGAAATTCTGTTTCCCACCTCTCTCCAGGTTCTGGTGGCTCCCAACATTCCTGGGCTTCTCTGCCTCAGAGTCGTTTCTCTGTGTCAAAATTCTCTGTGTCTTCTCTGTGTCAAATCTGCCTCTCATAAGAACAATTGTCATTGGATTTAGGGCTCGCCAGAACAGTCCAGGATAATCTCACCTCGGATCATTGACGTAATTACAACTGCAAAGACCCGTTTTTCCAAATAATAAGGTCACATCCACAGGTTTTCGGGATTAGGGTGTGGACATATTTGGGGGGAGGACCACCATTCGACCCACTATAGGTTCCCAAGGCCATTATTAATGTATTCTGTGAAGCAAGATCCTTTGGAATCAGCCCTGAGAAAGTCAGCTCTAGCAGTGCTTCTCAAAATTGATGTGCCTATAAATCACCTGAGGACCTGGGGAGAACGCAGGTCCGTTGCAAGGCCTGAGATCCTGTGTTTCTGACAAGTTCCCAGATGCTGCCTCTGCTGTTGGTCAGTGAAACACACTCTGAGGCTTTAGAGCACAAGCCTTTGCTGAACAAGCCCCACCTGAATAAGGGGTTGTCTCCTGAGGGCGAGGTTAGGATTAGGGGGTCCTGGGAGCCAGTATGGCCACCCTTCCTCCAAGCCTTGCCAAGGACTTGTGTGGGGCAGCCCAGGTAAAATGGCTGTTTATGAAGCATGAGTAGAAGTTCTACTTCCAAAAGGATTTAATTGAAGTTTTCCATTTTCTTGGCAGAGAACCCTTATATGTGACTGACTTTTGCTGATGGTTAAAGCTCCAGATTGGGGAGAGGGATTTAGCTGAAATTCTTCTGGTACCAAGAGGTGTTTTCTCTATGTACAGTTTATGATGTTGCCTATTAATCTGCAGTCTTCAGCCCCTTCCTGTTTAGGCCTTTCTGCCATTGATTTGTGGTTTGCTTGATTGCCCACAGGAGATGAGAAGTCTTCCTGTTAGGGCCCAGGCTAGGGTGAGGCAAGTGCGGTGCCTTGGGTTCAAAATGTAAGGAGATTCACTCTCAAGGGTGTGCAAGTGCAGGGCGGGCAGCCTCAGAACCCTGAGAGTGAGGGCCTCTTCACCTTCAGCTCCCTCAGGGCCTCACTTGCTTCACCTCAATCCTGGACCTGCTTTCTGGCTCCCAGGCAATTAGATTTCCATTTCTACTTCTCTCATATTGTGATTGAATCTTCTCTCTGGTTTGCTTTTCTCCAATGATCATAATCTTCTTGCTAGCAAATGGTGTTTCCTTTTAAAAAGTACTTACAACCTTAGCATGATACACAAGATCTTCTATGATCTGGCTCCTAACTACCTGTTCAGACTCACCTGTGATCACTCTCCCTCTCTCCAGCTTCCACCCCTTACCCCTCACATAACATTCCAAGTACACTTTAATTCCCTGGCCATATCATGCTTCTCTGTGCCCCCATGCCTTTGTTCATGTTAGTCCACCTCTGTGGAATGCACTCACAGCCTTGTCTCTCTGGCAGACTCCTATTCCTCCATTATGAGTGAGCCCAAGTGTCGCCTCCTCTGTGTGGCCTTTTGGTTTCTCCCATGTGGATTAAAGCATTCTTTCCTCTGAATCTCCAGGCCCCAGTGCATACTGAACCTGCATGCTGAGTTAGAATTGTCCATCTCCCCACTGCCCCTGAGTACTGGGATGAAATGAGCACTTTTTTCATTCTTTGGGGCTACAACTGTTACAGAATAGACAGGTCTCCAGCATAAAGGAACAGACTTTTTCATTTGTACCTTCTCAGCCCCTCATGGGGCACAATTATTTGCTGAACCAATGAATGAATAAAAGAAACATTGAAAACACTCAGTGCCAAAGATGGAGTAACAGGGACCAGATTTATCTTCCTGTTTGAAACAACAACAGTAAAAAGACAAAATACATAATACAATAGTTCTCAAGACACTGGACAGCAGGCAATCAAGAACAGTAATTCCTGAGAGAAGGGAAACAAATGAGGTGGGCTCTATGATTTCTCCAGCTTACTCTTCTGCCTCAGAGAGATTCGAGTCTGTGGCGTGGGCAGAGGGGACCGAAGCAGAGCCCAGCAGGCACCCTGAGCTAAGGAGACAAAGCAGAGAGCCCAGGGAGACCAAGGTGAGGAAAGTTCACAGGGCTGAGTACTGGGGAGAAAACAGATGCACAGAGGGAGAACCTGGGGAGCTACAGAGGGTTCCCTTCAAGTATTCAGCAGAGTGCTGATCAGTGCATGTATGTGAGGAAACTGCCTGAGGCTGTGGGAAAACACATCCAAAAGGATAAAAGGGAGCAGTTGCTGTGCTCATACAGGGCCAGGAGTAGTGCTCTTGCCACCAGCCAGAATGGAAAAACTCATAATTCACAGAGCATTGGATAGAATACTGAGGAAGGTCTTGCCTCAGTATGGGGAGTAATTATCTCCAGACTAAGCCCTGCTCTGGAACCACCTAACAAATTATAAAAGCAAGATCTGAGAGGATCATACAGTTTCCAAACAACTGTATCCCAAAATAAAGTTCAAAGTAAAATTGATAATGTTCGATCAATGATTACCAGGAATGTAAGGAAGCAGGATGACATGACCCTTAATTGGAGAATTATCAACCCATTGAAAAGGACCTAGAACTGATATAGATGTTAGAGTTAGTGTAAGAGGACATTAAAACAGTCATTATAACTATGTTTCATATGTTCAAAAAGTTAAGTAGAGACATGGAAAATATAAAAAAGGCCCAAATTGAACTTCTGGAAGTGAAAAGTATATCTGAAATGAAAAATACATCAGAAATGATTAACAGCAGGTTAGACACTGTTGAAGAAAATATGAGTGAGCTTGAAGGCATAGCTATAGACACTATCCCGAATACAACATGTAGAACAAAGAGAATCCAAACAAAATTAAAAGAGCATCAGTGAGCTATGGGACTACTTCAAGCAGCATAATAAATATAAAATTGGAGTACCCAAAAGAGAGATGAAAGAGGGTGAGAAAGAAAAATATTTAATGAAAAAATGGCTGAAAAACTTCCAAATTTGAAGGAAAAGAATCACATGAAAGCTCAGGAAGGTCAATGAACAAACACAAGAAATATGAAGAAAACTATATAAAGACACACCATAATCAAATTTCTCAAAACTAGTGATAAAGAGAAAATCTTAAAAGCAGCCAGAGAAAAAGGGCACTTTATGGACAGAAACTAACATAAGAATTATAGTAGATTTCTTGTCGGAAACAATACAAAAAAGAAAACAGTGGAGCAACATCTTTAAAATCATGAAAGAAAAAATTGTCAGCTAGAACTATACTCAGTGAAAAATCTTTCAAAAATAAAGGTGAAATAAGGAAACTTTCAGACATATAAAAGCTGTAAGAGTTCATCACCAGCATTAAGAAATGTTAAAGGAATTCCTTCAGGCAGAAAGAAAATGGTACCAGTTGGAAATATAGGTCTATACACAGAAATAAAGAGTGCCAGACATGCTAACTACATGGCTAAGTATATTAGATGAATTTCTTATTATTTAAATCTCTTTAAAAGATCATCAACTGTTTAAATTTTAAAAATACAATATGTTGTAGGGTTTAAAACATATGCATAGATAAAACATACAGCAAGCAACAACAGCACAAAAGATTGTGAGGGAGGAAATGGAAGTATACTCTTTTAAGGTTCTTGTCCCTAAAGAGGTATAATATCATTTGAAGGTACACTGTGATAAATTAAAGTTGTATACTAGAAGCCCTAAAGCAACCACTAAAATAACAAAACAAAGAATTAATGCTAATAAAACAAAGGAGATTAAATGGAGTCATAAAAAATATTCAAGTAATCCAAGGAAACTAGAGAAAAAGAAAAATGGATCAGATGATACAAATAAAAACAAATAGCAAGATGAGAGACTTAAACCAAATCGTATCAATAATCACATTAAATATAAAGAGTCTAACCAGGGGTTGGCAACTTTTTTCTCTAAAGAGCCAGGTTTTTTGGCCACATAGATTCTTGTGGCATATTTTTCTTTGTTTTGTTTTAACAATGCTTAAAATGTAGAAACTATTCTTAGCTTGCAAGCTGTGTAAAAATAGGTGGCAGATTTGACCCTTAAGCTGCAGTTTGCCCCCCCCCCCCCACATCTAAGCATTATAACTAAAGGCAGAGATTTTCAGATTGGATAGAAAAGCAAGATCTTAATATATTCTGCCTATAAGAAATGCACTTTAAATATAAAGACACAAATAGATTAAAAGTGAAAGGATGGAAAAGGATATATACCATGCTAATTTTGCTCAAAAGAAAGCTAAAGTGGACACATTAATATCAAAGTTGATTTCAGAACAAGGATAAATTATTTTTTAATCATAAAGAGATCAATTAAGAGGATATAACATTTATGCTCCTGATAAAAGAGCTTCAAAATGCATAAAGCAAAAACTGAGAGACGTGCAAGAAGAAATAGACAAATTCACAATTACAGTCAGGGAATTCAACACCTCTCTCTCAATAATTGATAGAACACCTAGACAGAAAATCAGCAAGGATATAGTAGACTTGAAAACACTATCACCCAAGTTGACATTTATAGAACAGTCTACTCAACAACAGAAGAGTACACGTTCTTCTCAAGTGCACGTGGAACATTTACCAAGATAGATATTCTAGGCCATACACTAAGTCTCAATATATTTAAAAGGATTTAAGTCATACAAAGTATTTTCTCTGACCACAATGGAATTAAATTAGAAATCAGTAACAGTAAGATAACCAGAAAATCCCCAGATATTTGGAAATTAAATAATTCATTTCTAAATAATCCATAGACCAAAGAAGAAAACAAACAGGAAATTCTAAAGTATTTTAAACTGAATGAAAATAAAAATGCAATATATTCATGGGAAACCACTATAAAGCAGTACTTATGGAAAAAAACTTATAGCATTAAAAGAAGAAAA
Source organism: Balaenoptera musculus (assembly GCF_009873245.2). NCBI lineage: Eukaryota > Metazoa > Chordata > Mammalia > Artiodactyla > Balaenopteridae > Balaenoptera > Balaenoptera musculus. The sequence continues at coordinate 56,267,497 of NC_045791.1, forward strand.
GCTTCAAATTAAAACCTCAAATTCCTCTTTAAGAAACCATGAAATAAGAGCAAATAAAAATAAGCAGAAAAAAAATCAGAGCAAAAATTATTGGGAAGAAAAGCCAAAAACAAGAACAGAGAGGGCTTCCCTGGTGGTGCAGTGGTTGAGAATCTGCCTGCCAATGCAGGGGACATGGGTTCGAGCCCTGGTCTGGGAGGATCCCACGTGCCGTGGAGCAGGTGGGCCCGTGAGCCACAATTACTGAGCCTGCGCGTCTGGAGCCTGTGCTCCGCAACAAGAGAGGCCGCGATAGTGAGGGGCCCGTGCACCGTGATGAAGAGTGGCCCCCACTTGCCACAACTAGAGAAAGCCCTCACACAGAAACGAAGACCCAACACAGCCATAAATAGATAAATAAATAAGTAAAAAATTTAAAAAAAAAGAAATAGAGAAATATTAATACAACTAAAAGCTGGCTTTTTGGCAAGATAAACATAATTGATAAACCTCTAGAGAGGCTGATGAGGGAAGAAAAGAGAAGATACAAATGACCATTATCAGGAATGAGAGAGACTGTATTGCTATAAGTTTTACAGATATTAAAAGGATAATAAAGGAGTATAATGAACAACTTTTGCCTAAAAATTTGACAACTTGGTGGAAAAGGACAAATTCCTTGAAAGATACAAACTACTAAAGCTTACTCAGAAGAAATGGATAAACTAAATAGCCCTGTATTTATTAAACAATTGAATTTGCAGTTAAAAACATCCCCATAAAGAAAACTCCAGGCCCAATGGTTCACTGGTGAATTCTACCCAAAATTTAAGAAATATGCTATAACATAAGTGAACCTTGGAAACATTATGCTGAGTGAAGATGCCAGTCAAAAAGGACCATATTGTATGATTCCATTTATATGAGATACCCAGAATAGGCAAATTTACAGAGATTTAAAAAGTAGGTTAGTGGTTGTATAGAGATGGCGGAAATGGGGATATGAGATGATGGCTAAAAGGTGTAGTTTTTTTTGGGGGGGGGAATCAAATGTTCCAAGTGTAGTGTGGTGATTGGTACACAACTCTGAATACACTGAAAGCCATTGAGGTGTATGCTTCAAATGAGTGAATTGTATGATATGTGAGTTATATCTCAATAAAGCTGTTTAAAAAAAGATTTCAGGAAGAAATAATACCAATGAAAACTACATGAGACTGTTGTCCTTCATAAACATAGATGCAAAAATTCTGAACAAAATGTTATCAAATCAAATTCAATAATATATAAAAAGATAATATACCATAATCAATTGGGGTTTATTCCAGGAATGCAGAGTTGGTTTAACATTAGAAAATCAATCAACATATTAACAAACTAAAGAAGAAAAACCACATGATCATGTTAATAGACATAAGAAATTGTTTGACAAAATCCAACGTTGATTTCTCATAAAAACTCTTAACAAACTAGGAAGGGAAGGAAACTTCCTTATTTTGATGAAAGATATCTATGAAAAACCTACAGCTAACATCATACTTAATAATAAAGACTGAATTTTTTCCCCTAAGATCAGGAATAAGACTAGGATGTTTGCTCTTGCCACTTCTATTTAATATTGCAGTGAATGTTTTAGCCAGTGCAATCAGTCAAGAAAAAGAAATAAAAGCCATCCTGATTGAAAAAAGAAGAAAAAAAACTATCTTCATTAACAAACAATGTAATTGTCTAAGTAGAAAATTCAATGGAATGTACAAAAAAGCTATAGAACTAAATACATAAATTTAGAAACATTGCAAGATATAAGATTAATGTATAGGCATACTTTGTTTTATTGTACTTTGCAGATATTGTATTTTTCTACAAATTGAAGGTTTGCGGCAACCCTGCATTGAGCAAGTCTATTGGTTCCATTTTTCCAACAGCATTTGCTCACTTCACATTTCTGTGTCACATTTTGGTAGTTTGCTCAATATTTCAAACTTTTTCATTATTATTATAATATTTGTTATGGTGATCTGTGATCAGTAATTTTTGATATTAGTATTATAATTGGTTTTTTGTTTTGTATTTTTAAATTAAGATGTACTTTTTTTTAGACATAATGCTATTGCACAATTAATAGACTATAGTATAGTGTAAACATAACTTTTATATGCACGGGGAAACCAAAAAATTCATGTGATCACTTTATTGTGATATTCAGTTTATTGTGGTGATCTGGAACTGAACCCACAATATCTCCAATGTATGCCTATATAAAAATCAATTGTATATTTACATACTAACAACAAAGATTCAGAAATTTTGAAAAAAAGCAATACCAATAATTTAATTTATTGAAGTAAAAAGTCAGTAAGAGTTATAGCAGATAAAATTTATAATCTACTTAGGGATAAATATGAAAAGATGTAAGATCTGTACACTGAAAACTAAAATGTTGTTGAGATAAATTTTAAAAGACCTAAATAAATGGAGAAAAATACCTTGTTCGTGGGTTGGAAGACTCAATATTCTTAAAATGTTACTTCTTTCCAAATTTTCTATAGATTTAGTACATTCTCAATCAAAATACCAGCTTGCTTTTTTCAAGATAGTAACAAGATGAGTTTAACACTTGTATGGAAATGTAATGACCTAGAACAGCCAAATGAGTTTGAAAAAGAAAAACATAGTTGGAGGACTACTGCTACCTCTTATCAAGACCTATTACAAAGCTACAGTAATCAAAACAGCATGGTATTAGTGTAAAGATAGACAAATAGGTCAATGGAACAGAATAGACAGTCCAGAAAGAAGACCTGTAACATAAAGAAAACTGGTTTTTGACAAATGGACAAAATATTTGAACCGACACTTCACCAAAGAAGGTGTTCAATATCATGAGTCATTAGAGAAGTAAAAATTAAAGCCACAGTGAGATATTGCTATACATCTATTAAAATGGCTAAAATTAAAACAGCTGACCATATCAATGTTCATCAGGATGTAGAGGAACTGGAACCCTCATATACTGCTGGTGGTAATTTCAAAAGGTACAGCCACTTTGGAAAGAAATTTGGCAGTGTAATCCAACCATTGTATTCCTATGTATTTATCCAATAGAAAGAAAACATGTCCATACTAAGGGTATATATAAATGTTCGTAGCAGTGTTATTCATAATAGAAAAAAACTGAGAACAAGCAAAATGCTCATCAACTGGTGAAATGGATAAATAAACTGTGGTATACAGATATAATGGAATGTTACTTGGTAATAAAAAAATTACTGATACATGCAAAAACAGGGATGAATCTCAAAACCATTGAGTGAAAGAAGCTAGACACAAAAACAGAGTACATAATAAATGAGTCAATTTGTATAAAACTCTAGAAAATGCAAACTAATCTTTGGTGACAGAAAGCATTTGAGTAGTTGCCTGGGGGAGGAGGAAGGGCTTATAAATGGGCATAAGGAAAGTTTGGGGATGATGGTTGTGCTCACTACCTTGATTGTTATGATGGTTTCACAGGTGTATACATGTGTCAAATTTAAAAATTGTACACTCTAAATAGTGCGATTTTCTATCTCAGTTATACCTCTATAGAGCTATTTTTAAAAAGAGAGGACTGGGGTTGGCAGCGAGAACACAGCCTGAAGGGGTTAGTACACCACAGGTAGCCGGGAGGGAGTCCGGGAAAAAGTCTGCAGCTGCCGAAGAGGCAAGAGACCTTTTCTTGCCTCTTTGTTTCACGGCGCGCAAGGAGAGGGGATTCAGAGCACCGCCTAAACGAGCTCCAGAGACGGGCGCGAGCTGCGGCGATCAGCGCGGGTCCCAGAGACGGGCGTGAGACGCTAAGGCTGCTGCTGCCGCCACCAAAAAGCCTGTGTGCAAGCACAGGTCACTCTCCACACCACCCCTCCCGGGAGCCGGTGCAGCCCGCCACTGCCAGGGTCCCGTGATCTGGGGACAACTTTCCCAGGAGAATGCATGGCGCGCCTCAGGCTGGTGCAACGTCACGCAGGCCTCTGCCGCTGCAGGCTCGCCCCGCCTCCTCCGTATCCCTCCCTCCCCCCGGCCTGAGTGAGCCAGAGCCCCCGAAGCATCTGCTCCTTTAACCCCGTTCTGTCTGGGAGGGGAACAGACGCCCTCAGGTGACCTACACGCAGAGGCGGGTCCAAATCCAAAGCTGAACCCCGGGAGCTGTGCGAACAAAGAAGAGAAAGGGAAATCTCTCCCAGCAGCCTCAGAAGCAGCGGATTAAAACTCCACAAACAACTTGATGTGCCTGCATCTGCTGAATACCTGAATAGACAACGAATCATCCCAAATTCAGGAGGTGGACTTTGGGAGCAGGATATATTAATTTTTCCCCTTTTCCTTTTTTTGTGAGTGTATATGTATATGCTTCTGGGTGAGATTTTGTCTGTATAGCTTTGCTTTATAATAGCTTTATTTTACTTCACTATATTATATCCTCTTTCTTTCTTTCTTTCTATTTTTTCTCCCTTTTACTCTGAGCCGTGTGGATGAAAGGCTCTTGGTGCTCCAGCCAGGCATCAGGGCCGTGCCTCTGAGGTGGGAGAGCCAACTTCAGGACACTGGTCCACAAGAGACCTCCCAGCTACACGTAATACCAAACGGCAGAAATCTCTCAGAGATCTCCATCTCAACATCAAGACCCAGCTTCACTCAACGACCAGCAAGCTACAGCACTGGACACCCTATGCCAAACAACTAGCAGGACAGGAACACAGCCCCATCCATTAGCAGAGAGGCTGCCTAAAATCATAATAAGGCCACAGACACCCCAAAATACACCACCAGACGTGGACGTGCCCACCAGAAAGACAAGATCCAACCTCATCCACCAGAACACAGGCACTAGTTCCCTCCACCAGGAAGCCTACACAACCCACTGAACCAACCTTAGCCACTGGGGACAGATACCAAAAACAACAGGAACTACGAACCTGCAGCCTGTGAAAAGGAGACCCCAAACACAGTAAGATAAGCAAAATGAGACGACAGAAAAACACACAGCAGATGAAGGAGCAGGGTCAAAACACACCAGACCTAACAAATGAAGAGGAAATAGGTAGTCTACCTGAAAAAGAATTCAGAATAATGATAGTAAGGATGATCGAAAATCTGGGAAATAGAATAGACAAAATGCAAGAAACATTTAACAAGGACGTAGAAGAACTAAAGAGGAACCAAGCAACGATGAAAAACACAATAAATGAAATTAAAAATACTCTAGATGGGATCAATAGCAGAATAACTGAGGCAGAAGAACGGATAAGTGACCTGGAAGATAAAATGGTGGAAATAACTACTGCAGAGCAGGATAAAGAAAAAAGAATGAAAAGAACTAAGGACAGTCTCAGAGACCTCTGGGACAACATTAAACGCACCAACATTCGAATTATAGGGGTCCCAGAAGAAGAAGAGAAAAAGAAAGGGACTGAGAAAATATTTGAAGAGATTATAGTTGAAAACTTCCCTAATATGGGAAAGGAAATAGTTAATCAAGTCCTGGAAGCACAGAGAGTCCCAAACAGGATAAATCCAAGGAGAAACACACCAAGACACATATTAATCAAACTGTCAAAAATTAAATATAAAGAAAACATATTAAAAGCAGCAAGGGAAAAAACAACAAATAACACATAAGGGAATCCCCATAAGGTTAACAGCTGATCTTTCAGCAGAAACTCTGCAAGCCAGAAGGGAGTGGCAGGATATACTTAAAGTGATGAAGGAGAAAAACCTACAACCAAGATTAATCTACCCAGCGAGGATCTCATTCAGATTTGATGGAGAAATTAAAACCTTTACAGACAAGCAAAAGCTGAGAGAGTTCAGCACCACCAAACCAGCTTTACAACAAATGCTAAAGGAACTTCTCTAGGCAAGAAACACAAGAGAAGGCAAACACCTACAATAACAAACCCAAAACATTTAAGAAAATGGGAATAGGAACATACATATTGATAATTACCTTAAATGTAAATGGATTAAATGCTCCCACCAAAAGACACAGGCTGGCTGAATGGATACAAAAACAAGACCCATACATATGCTGTCTACAAGAGACCCACTTCAGACCTAGAGACACATACAGACTGAAAGTCAGGGGATGGAAAAAGATATTCCATGCAAATGGAAATCAAAAGAAAGCTGGAGTAGCAATTCTCATATCAGACAAAACATTTAAAATAAAGACTATTACAAGAGACAAAGAAGGACACTATATAATGATCAAGGGATCGATCCAAGAGAAAGGTATAACAATTGTAAATATTTATGCACCCAACATAGGAGCACCTCAATACATAAGGCAAATACTAACAGCCATAAAAGGGGAAATCGACAGTAACACAATCATAGTAGGGGACTTTAACACCCCACTTTCCCTAATGGACAGATCATCCAAAATGAAAATAAATAAGGAAACACAAGCTTTAAATGATACATTAAACAAGATGGACTTAATTGATATTTATAGGACATTCCACCCAAAAACAACAGAATACACATTTTTCTCAAGTGCTCATGGAACATTCTCCAGGATAGATCATATCTTGGGTCACAAATCAAGCCTTGGTAAATTTAAGAAAATTGAAATTGTATCAAGTATCTTTCCGACCACAACGCTATGAGACTAGATATCAATTACAGGAAAAGATCTGTAAAAAATACAAACACATGGAGGCTACACAATACACTACTTAATAACGAAGTGATCACTGAAGAAATCAAAGGGGAAATCAAAAAATACCTAGAAACAAATGACAATGGAGACACGATGACCCAAAACCTATGGGACACAGCAAAAGCAGTGCTAAGAGGGAAGTTTATAGCAATACAAGCCTACCTCAAGAAACAGTAAACATCTCAAATAAACAACCTAACCTTGCACCTGAAGCAATTAGAGAAAGAAGAACAAAAAAACCCCAAAGCTAGCAGGAGGAAAGAAATCATAAAGCTCAGGTCAGAAATAAATGAAAAAGAAATGAAGGAAACAATAGCAAAAATCAATGAAACTAAAAGCTGATTCTTTGAGAAGATAAACAAAATTGATAAACCATTAGCCAGACTCATCAAGAGAAAAAGGGAGAAGACTCAAATCAATAGAATTAGAAATGAAAAAGGACAAGTAACCACTGACACTGCAGAAATACAAAAGATCATGAGAGATTACTACAGGCAACTCTATGCCAATAAAGTGGACAACCTGGAAGAAATGGACAGATTCTTAGAAATGCACAACCTGCCGAGACTGAACCAGGAAGAAATAGAAAATATGAACAGACCAATCACAAGCACTGAAATTGAAACTGTGATTAAAAACCTTCCAACAAACAAAAGCCCAGGACCAGATGGCTTCACAGGTGAATTCTATCAAACATTTAGAGAAGAGCTAACACCTATCCTTCTCAAACTCTTCCAAAATATTGCAGAGGGAGGAACACTCCCAAACTCATTCTACAAGGCCACCATCACCCTGATACCAAAACCAGACAAAGATGTCACAAAGAAAGAAAACTACAGGCCAATATCACTGATGAACATAGATGCAAAAATCCTCAACAAAATACTAGCAAACAGAATCCAACAGCACATTAAAAGGATCATACACCATGATCAAGTGGGGTTTATCCCAGGAATGCAAGGATTCTTCAATATACGCAAAGCAATCAACGTGATACATCATATTAACAAATTGAAGGAGAAAAACCATATGATCATCTCAATAGATGCAGAGAAAGCTTTCGACAAAATTCAACACCCATTTATGATAAAAGCCCTGAAGAAAGTAGGCACAGACGGAACTTTCCTCAACATAATAAAGGCCATATATGACAAACCCACAGCCAACATTGTCCTCAACGGTGAAAAACTGAAACCATTTCCACTAAGATCAGGAACAAGACAAGGTTGCCCACTCTCACCACTATTATTCAACATAGTTTTGGAAGTGTTAGCCACAGCAATCAGAGAAAACAAAGAAATAAAAGGAATCCAAATCGGAAAAGAAGAAGTAAAGCTGTCACTGTTTGCAGATGACATGATACTACACATAGAGAATCCTAAAGATGCTACCAGAAAACTCCTAGAGCTAATCAATGAATTTGGTAAAGTAGCAGGATACAAAATTAATGCACAGAAATCTCTTGCATTTCTATACACTAATGATGAAAAATCTGAAAGTGAAATTAAGAAAACACTCCCGTTTACCATTGCAACAAAAAGAATAAAATATCTAAGAATAAACCTACCTAAGGAGACAAAAGACCTGTATGCAGAAAATTATAAGACACTGATGAAACAAATGAAAGATGATACAAATAGATGGAGAGATATACCATGTTCCTGGATTGGAAGAATCAACATGGTGAAAATGACTCTACTACCCAAAGCAATCTACAGATTCAATGCAATCCCTATCAAACTACCACTGGCATTTTTCACAGAACTAGAACAAAAAATTTCACAATTTGTATGGAAACACAAAAGACCCCGAATAGCCAAAGCAATCTTGAGAACGAAAAATGGAGCTGGGGGAATCAGGCTCCCTGACTTCAGACTATATTACAAAGCTACAGTAATCAAGACAGTTTGATACTGGCACAAAAACATAAATATAGATCAATGGAACAGGATAGAAAGCCCAGAGATAAACCCACGCACATATGGTCACCTTATCTTTGATAAAGGAGGCAAGCATATACAGTGGCGAAAAGACAGCCTCTTCAATAAGTGGTGCTGGGAAAATTGGACAGATACATGTAAAAGTATGAAATTAGAACACTCCCTGACACCATGCACAAAAATAAACTCAAAATGGATTAAAGACCTAAGTGTAAGGCCAGACACTATCAAACTCTTAGAGGAAAACATAGGCAGAACACTCTATGACATAAATCACAGCAAGATTCTTTTTGACCCAGCTCCTAGAGAAATGGAAATAAAAACACAAATAAACAAATGGGACCTAATGAAACTTAAAAGCTTTTGCACAGCAAAGGAAACCATAAACAAGACCAAAAGACAACCCTCAGAATGGGAGAAAATATTTGCAAATGAAGCAACTGACAAAGGATTAATCTCCAAAATTTACAAGCAGCTCATGCAGCTCAATATCAAAGAAACAAACAACACAATGCAAAAATGGGCAGAAGACCTAAATAGACATTTCTCCATAGAAGATATATAGATAGCCAACAAACACATGAAAGAATGCTCAACATCCCTAATCATTAGAGAAATACAAATCAAAACTACAATGAGGTATCACCTCACACCAGTCAGAATGGCCATCATCAAAAAATCTAAAAACAATAAATGCTGGAGAGGGTGTGGAGAAAAGGGAACCCTCTTGCACTGTTGCTGGGAATGTGGATTGATACAGCCACTATGGAGATCAGGATGGAGGTTCCTTAAAAAACTAAAAATAGAACTACCATATGACACAGCAATCCCACTACTGGGCATATACCCTGAGAATACCATAATTCAAAAAGAGTCATGTACCACAATGTTCATTGCGGCCCTATTTACAATAGCCAGGACAAGGAAGCAACCTAAGTGTCCGTCGACAGCTGAATGGATAAAGAAGATGTGGCACATATATACAATGGAATATTACTCAGCCATAAAAAGAAATGAAATGGAGGTATTTGTAATGAGGTGGATGGAGTTAGAGTCTGTCATACAGAGTGAAGTAAGTCAGAAAGAGAAAAACAAATACAGTATGCTAACACATATATATGGAATCTAAGGGAAAACAAAAAACAAAAAAAGGCCATGAAGAACCTAGTGGCAAGACGGGAATAAAGACACAGACCTACTAGAGAATGGACTTGAGGATATGGGGAGGGGGAGGGGTGAGATGTGACAGGGTGAGAGAGTGGCATGCACATATATACACTACCAAATGTAAAATAGATAGCTAGTGGGAAGCAGCTGCATAGCACAGGGAGATCAGCTCGGTGCTTTGTGACCACCTAGAGGGGTGGGATGGGGAGGGTGGGAGGGAGGGAGATGCAAGAGGGAAGAGATATGGGAACATATGTATATGTATAACTGATTCACTTTGTTGTGAAGCAGAATCTAACACACCATTGTAAAGCAATTATACTTCAATAAAGATGTTAAAAAAAAAAAGTGACAGAAAAGTTAGTAGAATAATGAAAGATTGAAAACAAATACACCTTTGACCCTGATTTCCATGACAGACATCTTTGTTGCCTTGATCCCAACTCTGCAGCCTCATATGGGGCCCTGGTTCAGCCCCCTGCCCTACTGCGGGTCCCTCTTGTGCCGCTACATTTTGGCTCACTCTGCACTCACTTGTCTGACATTTAAAGGATTTATAAGGAACTGTGAATAAATAACCTATTAAGTGACTCATAAAAGTGATTTGTATAAGAATAGATTCTTGTGAGACAAGGGGTGGGGAGTGGCAAATTGTAAGTTTCTTACTCCTGGTTTCAGCTGTGAAGGTCTTGGCAGTTTGGGGATAACCTAGGAAGGCTAGGAAATAACACACCAAACCTAATCAAGACTAGGTCATATTTACACATCACTGTAGTAAATTCATGATCAGTTGGTCAACTGTAGTTTGTAATGAAAGTTCTAGCTTCCATGTATGTCATGTGCGCCATGTGTGAATGTCAAGGGTTCTCATAGAGGCAGTCAAAAAAAATTGTAAGCAATGCAGTGTAAACTGCATCTAATTCAAATTCAAATATTGTTTCACTGTCCTCATTTTAGAGAATTTTCAATACCACTTCAAGACCTTGTAGCCAAGACTGTTGGTGTTAAGAGAAGGCCATTCCACTGTGCTCCCCAAAGAGCCCACCTGTCACCTTTGCTGAGGAGCCTTGAATGTGAAGAACATAAGAGAAATGTTAACTTATAGAATAAAAAACTCTTAAACAGTGTGGAACTCAGGTGTATAAAAAAGACTGGACTAATCTGGAAGTAGAGTTAATTACCAAAAACCAATCATGACCACTATATTCCAAACTATTTCTTGAGCACACATTTTATTTTTAGCAAGGAAAAAAAGACAGGTGTTCTCATAATAAGAATATTATTTCTCCTAACCATTTGATTTACATTTCCTTTCTTCTTATTGTTTTTTAAACCAACACAGAAAGATCACAAATGTTCCTATTCTGCACAGGGCTCTGCTTTTGCAGCAGAAGCAGGTTTTATGCAAGAGCAAGTATCGCTGTGTGATTGTGTGCTGTAGTGTTTACCTTCGCTGGGGCTGCCTGGCGATTGTCGAGCCAGTTGAAATGATTCATGGGTCTGACAGATGTCTGGTACAGCTGGATGTGTCCTTGATTATCCCAAAAGTCTGGACAGCACTGTCATTCACCATTGCCCAAATTATCTTTGTATTGACTGTGGAACCCTCTGTGACAGTACTGTAATGGCTAATTACCCAGGATACCTTGGGTACTCACTTCATAATGGTTTAGTGGCAAAAGAAAAAGACCATAAGGAAATGAGAAAAAAAAAAAAACATTCCAATAAATAACATCCTGTTCTTTGCAAAGAACCCGTACTCTAGTGTGATACAGAATATATATTTATTTGATATCATGCAGTTTATGTTAATGAAATCCAGGGCCACAAGAGCAGAAGCATAGATTTCTCATGAAACACATAAGAAGAAAATAAAATGTAAAGAACCTTGACAGTGATAAATTATGGACAACAGAAGGAGCTATTAGCTGTGAGAGAATTGTATGTATAACATACTTGAGAAAGGAATGACAAGTGGCCATTTGCCTGCCTCATATGTTGCAGGGGGAAAAAGAACATGTCTGTTTAGCAAATCACCTACCCAGAAATAGAGAAGAGGGAGGGAGAAAGGAGGAGATTCTTAGTAAAGCTGCCTGAAGGAACAAGAATTGAAAGCTTAGGTTTCATTTTTCCCTATAATACCATAAATTAGCACATTTTGACGAACATAGCTCCCACAAAGCAGATATATATTGGGGGGGGGGAAGATAAGGGAATAGAGGGTACAAAATCCCATTTTGACTTTTAGTGGAGATGATGAGATCCCAGGAGGGCAGACAAAGCAGACTGGGAAGAGCTTTTCACACAAAGAATACAGTAATTTGCCACGTTCTGTCCAGGCTGTGTTTGAATGTCACTCCCGTCTTAATTACCAGACTAAAAAAGCTATTCTGTTATTCTGGAATTGCTGCCACAGTTCCTGCAATGCAAGAGAGCAACTGGGAAGAATTGCTCATGGATCATTACTAAGCGAGTAGGTGAGGCAGGCAGCCTCCAAAGAAGAAGGAGCAATGGGGCCATGAAAGGAGAGGAAGGCAGAGGTGCCCTTATGAAGATCCTCACTTGCTCTTGGGTTTTGGAGTGCGTAGAGCTTGGCAGGGTGAAGTGCTTCAGCCTGTACTGAGGTTGGAACCACAGTGCTTCGGCTCTACAAGCCCTTGGTGGGATGAAGTGAAGACTGTCCCATCTCTCTGCTCCCTGGCTGTGTGTCAACCTCATGCCAAGTAATCCATAAAACGTAGGGCATAGCCATTCTGACCTCAAAACCTTGGTTACTGAAATTCTGACTCATTAAATTGTCCTTTTAGCCATGATAAAGAAGAAAGCCCTTCTCGTTTTGATCTATTGCTGAAAGCATTTCTAAGCCATGTCATTCCACTCTTCTGGGTCTTTCTCAGCTTATTCTTCAATGTTTCAGAGACACCTCGATAATTCTCACTAAGGACCATGGTGGTGGTTTAGGTGAGGAAGGTGTAGGAGTTTGGGCTGAATGTTCCCTTAGTTCTGTGCAGATGAACATCCGCCAGGGGTGTGGGGGTGCGGGGGGGGGATCAGATATTGAGTGTGATTGTTTAGATTCAGACTAAGTAAGTCTGTGCCCTATTGTACCCACTGCATCCTCCTCCTTGAAAAAGACTTACAGTAAAAAATTTAGTTAACCATGGACTCTGGTTAGTTGGAGTGATTTTGTATTTAGAAAAGAAGCTTGCTGCATTTCAGAAGCATTTAGGTGATAGGTTTATGTTTCCTTTTCCATCAGGATTTGGGTGTGATCCAGCAATGACACAGTGTACGGAAGAAGAGGAAAATGAAACACAAATCTTTAGTTCTGTGTCCATCCCAGCTGAACAGCAATGATCTGTCCTTTATATTCACACCACTAAAATGATTAAACAAAGACAAAATTTCCTGATCACATTTAATTGACAATAATTAGGATTTTATTTGGAGGACATGGACACTGACCTAAAAGTATTCTACAAGCAACGTATTGGAATAATTATGTTAAATGCTAGTTAGTCAAACTTAGTAAAAAAAAAAAAAAAAAAAGTAAATTACTCTTATTTTTCCTCTTCCCTTTTAAAAGAATCTAAGAAAAGGAAGAATTCAAAGCTACATATGCCTGGCTTGTCTTTCACACTGAGGTGACATTCAACATGACAAAAGTTGCTAGAATGGCTAATTCTAGGTATAATGCAAAGTTTGTCTTAAAGTTATTTTTCAAAAGGTAATAATAGTATCAGACTCCTGAAACCCCTGATTACATGAATAGGATTTAAATAAGAAATGAAAGCAGGGTCTGAAAATAAAGCAGGTGGCCAAAGCTTGAAGAGGTGCATATCTATTGTAAGCAGACAATAGAAATTATGTTACGTTGGATTTTTTTTTTTTACGATTTTTTTTTTCAGTGTCTTTATTGAACTTGTTGCAATATTGCTTCTGTTTCATGTTTTGGTTCTGTGGCCCCGAGGCATGTGGGATCTTAGCTCCCTGACCAGGGGTCAAACCCACACCCGCTGCATCGGAAGGCAAAGTCTTAACCACTGGACCACCAGGGAAGTACCTGTTACGTTGGATTTTAGTTAATTAAGTGTATTAAAAACACACCATGTAGTCATATAATTGTTTATGCTTTTCCTTACGAATGTAATGCATAACTTAAAATTAAAAGCATGATCTTTTAAAATGCCTTCAGTTTTAATTGCTCTGAAAGATTGAAAATTTCAAAATTGAAACCAGAAAAAGAGAAAACATACTTACATATTGTTATGAAATAAGAGTATTATCTTATGAAGGCAATTGTAAAAATGTACATTGATAATTGTCTGTCTAGACCTAATTGCTGTGGCGGTAATAGGCCACATGTTTTATTCACTCACTAACTAACTCTGTGACAATGATGGACCAAAATTCTAAAAGGGGAGGAAAAACATCCCAAAAGAAAGAAAAGAAAAAAGGCAGTCCTGCATCCTGACTTAACGATTTGCCATTTTAAGAGCTGAAAGCAATTCCTGGGTGTAATTATTATTAGTTACATTAAAAATTAAAAACCTGTGGCACAGAAAAATCTAGGAGCTGCAAACTTAGATGCTTACAGGGGCCAGGCAGGAACGTAATGGGCAGGTAGGGATGTGGCAAACTGGAGTGTGTCTAAACTGAAGCAGGCACTCTACCAATTGTTGTCATGTGGGAATGCAGGCCAAGTTTTGCCAGATCTCTTACATTTTCAGAAAGCCTGAAAATCCAAATATTAAGAGATGACGAGTCCCTGAGGCCTCATAAGCTCCTAGCCTGCATGGGTTTGCCGAGCACTGAAGAGACAGCTGGGCTGAGGGGGACCTAATGCATCATTCTGGTTATTCAATAAATGGTAAGAGACATAAAGAGTAGAATACTGTTGGACATTGGGTAATACATGGCTAATTAAAACATTGTGCTTACATGTTTATAGTTTAATTCAGTTAATAGCACTTTCTCCTATATTATATTGCTTAATTCACATAGTCCGAGATAAAGGTCCTTCTGCCCCTCCCATTTATAGGTTCCTCCTCTCACACTGGCCTCTGCCTCGTCTTCTCGTCTTCTTTCCACCTCCTCTTCTTCTGCAGGACTCAACTCATCCTTCAGGGCTCAGAGAAGACCCCTAACACCGCTCTAACTGGGCTGGGACCTTGTGCCATGCCCCCCGGACTGACCCGCCCCAGATACCATGTACCACTATCAAAATTAAGAATATGTAATTTTTATTGTCTGTCTTCCCTACGAGACACTAACCTCCGTGAGGACAAAGAACTACATCAGCACCTACCTCAATGTCCAGTATGCACTTGTTGAATTAATGTTTATAGGAAAAGAGACATTTGAATGAGTCACAAAAATTTTATATATGTATCCAGAGATTATTCTTGTTATTCAAGATCGTCTCTGGAGAGTCTAAATGAGAGCTATTCCTTTATCTACTGTCAAGTGACTTGTCACTCATTTCTGAGAATTCTTCTGAAGTTTCTCTTCTGAGTTGAGGACTCAATTTTTCTGGGGTTCTTGTTTCTCTTTTTCTGATATGTATAAATAATGGAGGTTTCCTAATGCCCATTTACAAGTGCTCTGCTTCATCCAGACAATTGGATGAAGAACGGATGGGCAATGCTAATTGAGAAGACTGTAAAAATGGCTGCAAATCATTTCCCTCCCTTTATCCATGCCCTTGAATAGTCCCCTCATACATGGCTTGGCTATGTGACTTGTTCTGGCCAATGTGACAATTCAAATATGATACAATCAGAGACTTGGGTATTAGGACATATTCTTTCTTGCTGTTCTTGGAAACCCTGTGGCCACCAGCCACCAGCCTATGAATAAGCCTGGGCTAGCCTGCTGAGGACATGTGGGCCAGTTACCTTCATTACTCCAGCTGCAGCCTACAGACAAACATGTGAGTGAGGTCATCCTAGACTAACCAGTCTCCAGGTGACCTGCCATCTGGGTTCAGTTGTATGAGTACACCCAGGTGAACCCAACAGGACATCTGCCCAGTTGAGCCCAGCCTCTATTGCTGGCCCACAGTATTGTGAGTTAATAAGTGATTGTTGTTTTAAGCTACAAAGTTTTGGGATGGTTTGTTGTACAGCAGAAACTAACAGATACACTAGACTAGAAATCTGAATATCAATTCTCCCTTCCCCCAAACCCACACATGCACTGTCACTATTAGCTTCAGTAAAGCAGAAACCATTAAACATGGGAGAGCAGCCTATCAGAGACAGGGAATGTGGCTGGAAGGGACAGAGTTCCCCCTATTCTCCCAATAGCATCTCTTCAGATTCATTAACACCAGAGTGTGGGCAGCAGACCTGAAAGGCAGGGAGGAGGAGGAAGAAGAGAGTAGGTGGTGGTGACAGCCAAGCTGCTGGGAAAGCTTATACAGATAAAAAGAAAGAATCCACTGTACTGGCATTATATCACAATATCCTTATTATATTTAAGAAATCCAGGCAAAGTTTCTAGCCTCTAAAGGCTAAAGAATGAAGCTGAGCAAATATGGGGACTATGCAGTGTATCATTTTAATAGAGAGAAAACACACACATTAGATGTGTAAGCTTGCCTTTGTTTAAGGCCTTTAAGCCTTTCTTAGCATTTTTAGGAAAATGCGTTGGAAGTAACAATTTGTTACTTTCTAAAATGCTGTTCTGGAATTTTTAGTATGTTTTTGTGCTGAATCTTGATATAGTAATTTACAAAAGCAAGAACCACGTGAAATGCAGTATGTTGTTTCAGAGTTGGGGTAGGATAGGGTGGGTGTTTACTGAATGCTTGTTATTTGCCAGGACCTTATCTCATTTAATCCTTGCAACCACCCTATAAAGTATCTGTACCACCCTGTAAAGTATCTTTAGCTTTATTAAACAGATGAAGAAACTGAGGTACCAAGAGGCTAAGTAACTTGGCCAAGGGCACACAATAGCTAGTAAGGTGATAAGTTACAGATATAGACATCAAATCTGAACCCACTGGTTTGTTGCCCTGGCAAGAATACAGTAGTTTTATCATCAGTAATAATAATGATTATTTTTAATCAAGCCCTTATTATATAACATTTTAAATTAATAAAATAATAGCTGAAAATTGAGAGTATATATGCCAACAATGTTCTAAGAATTTTACATATAATAAGTAAATTATCACTAAAACCCTATGAAGTAGGTACATTTGTCTCCATTTAAAAAATTTTTTCATTTGTTTTGTCTCCATTTTTGAGACAATGAAACTGAAGCACAAAGAGGTTAAATAATTTGCCCAAAGTTGCATTTTGCCTTTTGCCTTGCCTTTTCATAGCTTCTGGTTTTTGGCATTCCTTGGCTTGTGGTAGCATAACTCCTATCTCTGCCTCCCTCTTCACATGGCTGTCTTCCTTCTGTGTGTGTCTGTGTCCAAATTTTCTCTTTTTATAAGCACACCGGTCATATTGGGTTCAGGGCCAAACTCTAATCCAGTATGACCTCATCTTAACAGACATCTGCAAAGACCCTATTCCAAATAAGGTAACATTCATGGGTTCCAGGTGGACATGAATTCTGGGGGGGAACTATTCAACCCAGTATAAATATTTTAAGAATTTAAAATGTGTTGTTACCTACAGGGCCAAACATAAGAGGAGGCAGGATTGAGCACATGTGGTCAAGGCTGGGAAGGGTCTCACCCATGCCCAACAACACAGCAGCCCCAAACTCCTTTAGGAATAGGCTTGATTTTTAATTTCAAACACCTATAAAGGCAAAACATGGTAGATCCTATCAGTTGTTATATCTTACTGTGAATTAATTTCTCTCCTCTGAGAGCGAATTTGCATGAGGGATGTGGAAAAAAGCACACAAGCTAAAGTAAGTAAGTAGGACGTTGGAGGGAAATGCCACTGGACAAGAAAAAGAGGCACAGTTGCCAGATGCAGAAAGTATGGATGGATCTATGCCAAGATCAAAGAGAGAATAACCTTGGAACAAGAGGCAGCTGGAAGAAGAGACCTTTCTGTTGGTCATTGGTAGAGGCATCTGATTACAGGCACCAAGACCTACCACTTACCAAGGGATGGTATAAAGGCAAAGTCTCTGTAGATGTTACAGAAAATTCAAGAAAGCCACTTGGAATGAGTACAGTAGATCAGGAGCCTAAGGCAGGATGTGAATCTTAAGAAATGCATGGGGTTTCCTAGGAAAGATGCCATGTATTTTCCTATTTTTTCCTACTCTAACACGAGGCACCCAGTGAAAGTTCTGCCTTACTAGCAGATCAGACACTACTGCGCTTGGGAAGTCAAAGAGGAATGTGAAATAATCCTGCCTGAAGCTCTCCCAGCCAGGGTGAAGAATCTAAACATAGTCACCATACCCTGGGGGCAGTGCCATGGCTCGGAAGCTACAAGGAGATGAAGGAGGGCTTGACTGGCCCTGAGGTGGAGGCTGGGAGAGGCACCTTCCCTTGGTTGGTGGTCTCTGCAGGTCTCTCCAGGCCACCTCTGGGAGACATCAGGGGATGACAGAAAGGACATCGGTGAGGAGTTGGGTTAGCTGTGTGGCCTTGTGTGAGTTACTTAAACTGAGTTTCTCCACTAAAAAAATTAAATGAAAATATTCATGCAACACCGCCCTTCTGGGCACAGAGTACCTGCTCAAAAATTGTTGTTCTCTTTCACTTTCCTTGATCATGGAGTTTATTCTTCACATAAATCTGTTCTGTGAGCTACATTACTTTAGCTGAGTTCAGAAATGTTAATCTTAATCATAACTTTGTTTGTTTTGTAAAAACTCTTATTCATCAGGGCCTCAACTTTCATTATGATTTTAATTTAAGGACATCAATTGGGTACTTGGCAGAGGTAGAGTAAAATATGTTGCTAAATCCGTGCTGCTAGGATTTAAATTTTGATAAATGCATAGCTTTTATGTTCTCAGTTCAATTTTGCTCTGCTATGTATTGTAGAATTTTTGAAAAAACAAATGTTCTGTTTTAAAGGAAAATTTCTCCTTTGCATTTGGATATTTTTGTACAAGGGAATGGGGTAGGGCAGTGGGTGCAGACTATGAAACAATCCCGGAGGTAAATTTGGTGATACTGTTAATGAAGAGTTTAAAAATGCTAATTAAGCTCTTTATTTAACCACTTGCAACTTTCCTCAGGATGGTTACAATACCAATGATTAAAAGTTGCAAAGGTATTGTAAACTTCTCTGGGTGATATTTTTTTCAATAATGCAAATGATTTCTCCAGCTCTTGTGGCATCATTTAAAAATGAATTTTGATTACTTCTAAGCTTGTAAAAAACGGAATCGTAAATGTGCTCATTTCCCACAATGAAGGGGGACAGGGAAGGTAAAGAGCAAAAGAATACATCACATTTCTAAGTAAGCAGTCACAAAAGACCTTTAAATAACTCAACTTCCTACCATATTTTATTATCTTCTCTCAGTTTTACAGCATTATCTACCATAGAAATGCAGGGAGATTTGTAAAACACTATAGCATTTAAGTCATTACATTTTATAGCTAATTTCTAATGTGGATTTGATTTTTTACGAGCAGAAAAAAGAATCTAATTTGCATTAGTGACAGTAACTAGAGAAATTTAACACCTGGCCCTGGTTGTACCAGAAATTGAATATTAGGTACTTGGGTGCTAAAAACCCATTCAGATCTTCAAGGGGGATTTTTCATTTATTTATGCACTGCTCTCATGTTTATCATTATAAAACTGTTCATATTATGGTGGAGGAAAGCTCACTGCCTGCAAAAATCCTGGATATACATTTTTCATCCTCTGCAAGAGAGACAGAATTATTTACCCATTAGTAAGAACATACCCTGAAAAAAGCACCACCATTCCACGCATGTAAAATAATATAACAGCAGCACTGCGTGAAAAGCTTTGACTCCTGCTGGCCTTTCCCATCTCCGCCCCCCGCCAACTTCTAGTTTCTCAAGTCTCCCTTTATTTTCTCTTCCCCACTTCCCCTCCCCCAGCCCCCTCCATGCATGTCGCTGTTTCCCCGTTAGAAGCTTGAGTGCAGTGTATCCAAGCAAAATTAAACCTCTGCTAAGAAGATCACATTGTTGTTACAAGAACAATCCATATGTTTATAAAGTGTAGAAAATTAGGAACTGCAAAAGAGAAGAAGCTGGTGTTAAATGATATGGGAAGTGACACTTTACATAGCCAGTTACAATTAACACATTGATGGCATTTTGCTGGCTCCTTGCAGTGATAATGCTGTTGTCAAATGTGTTTAGTGCACCAAATCTCCTGGAGCCTTCAGCCAGGCAGCGAGCTTTTGACAGATTGAAGGTTCGAAGATAGGCTATCATGACAGATGGAAACTGGCACCGATGTTCAGCTTTCGCCGATCACAGGGGACCTGCCCCCCTTATTCTGCAGGGCTCGGCTCTGCAACCTTCCCCCTTCTGATGAAAGCAGGGGATGGCATTGTTAAATAGTGCATCTGTGTGAGTTAGACTCCTCTGATGAAAGCATAAGGCAGACGCGCTGTGAAGCAAAAGACAGCCTCTGCTCTAACTGCATTTTAGACAGACTTGAGGAAGACCCTAGGGAGGTGGGAGGAACTTTGGTAAATTTCAGACAAAAACAGAAAAAAGACCTCCCATTAGTTTCTTCTCCTCAAAGAATATAAAAATACACCTCTGATAATAAAAGTCTCAATTAATGACTTTCATTAATAGTTCCCCAAGCTAGCACTCTTTATGGAGATGTGTAGATGTGGTTTTCTTCTCTTACTATCATCATTTCCTTGATATTAATCAATTAATTTCCAAACAATCCAAAGAAATCTGTAAGGAGGTGCTCAGGGGCAGTTGTGAATAGCTGACTTGTTGGAAACTAATTCAATTACTCCAAGACACTCTTGTTGACACTGGGCTGGGTTCTTGAATCTTGGTTTTAAAATCCAGGGCAGGGGCAGACAGAGCTTTACACAGCTGGGCATAAATGGGCAGATAATATAGTTAATTAACCTTTCACCCTCTCCCACCAACCCCCTTTTAAAGAAAAACATCAATCATTTTATTTTGAACACCCATCTATTTCAAAGGCTTTCTCTTCAGCTCCTGTAGTTCTTTCTGCTTCTTGCTGACAAATTCCTCTTTAATTTCTTTAAACTGGCTGAAGAGCCCTCTTTCTTTGCAATCTTAATCTTCAATTCTGCTCTTGCCCATACAGGTTGGGAGCAGCAAGTACTGCAGCCCATTTGAGGTATGATAATCAGCTGATTAGCTAGTGGAGTCGTTTTCCCTGAGGCTCTTTTGTGTGAAAAATCCTCACACTCAATTGACATGTGGACATCATAAAGCTGATGAAATGCAATTGTAATGAACAAGAGGGAGCGGCATCTGCAGCCTTCTAAATGAAGGACCCTTCCCTCTCACCATGCTAATTCAGAAAATCTGCTCTTAACGTGTACTCCCCCTGGATTCCGAATCGAGGCGCATCTCCATGAATGCATATTCAAGAAGTGAATTAGCCTCTATGGCAAGTGAACGCCTAGCCTGGCCAGACTGATTCTAATTTCAAGACAGATAATACTGCATCAACTGTAGTAATGATATGACAGTTCATTTGTGATGAGAGTCCTACAGTCAGGTTTACTGCACAGACAGACACAGGTGCAAGGAGAGAGCCAGCAAAACCTCTAAGACCAAAGGTTGCTTTGCTGTCAAACTATTTCAGCCAAAATAGCCCAATGAAGGAGAAAAGAGGTAATGCGTTAAAAAAAATTAATGTGTCCCCATATTTAAACCTTGGTTGTAATGGTGGTCAATGGATGCTCCCTTCTCTATTACAGGATCATGTACACTTGGCAGTCATTAAATTAGGAAAGAGGTGAGCTTTCCCTCCCACACCCTTTTCAGAAAACTACATTACTTGCTAAGAAATTTCCAAGTGAATATAACTTGTCATACAAGGTTTTTTTTCCCCTAATTGAATTTCACAGGAATCAGTTTGTAGGAGAAAAACTCTGCAGTATTAGGAAGAGAAGCTGTTCATTTCCATTGCCTGTTCTGTGACAGTTGCTAATACAATATGACAGGTTTGTTCATCACTATTTTGGATCACCTTTGGGTTTTCTGTACTACTCTTTCTATTAATACATGTTAATTAATGATGGTAAGGAATGCTCACCTTTATATCAAAAAGCTCAAAGCACTTTTCAGACATTGATTTATTTTTGAGAGTTAGACAGAGGGCAGGTATTAGCACTGCTATTTTTTCAGAGGTGGAAATAGAAGGTTGTTGATGAAGTGACTTGAGCAAGGTCACACTGCAAGCCAGTCCTGGATCTCAGCCTTGAACTCGTTCTCACCCCTCTCCACAGCTCTAGACACAGAAAATACCCCAGGGAAAGGTGTTGCTAATCCAGAAAATACCCAAGGGAAAGGTGTTGCTAAACCAGCATTAAGGAGACTCCTTCATAAGCACTGCTAATAAATACAGCATATGCCTTAAAAGCAAGAACGAGACAAGCTTAATAAGGACTGCTGTTAGTACCTGGCAAGCCACCCAGTGTCTGCACAGTTCACACAGAGGTCCTTGTCAAGGAGCCGCATTTCCGAGATTACAAGAGCCACTTCTCAGTCTCCTTATGCTTCTCACTCACATTGACCTTGACCTATATAGCCTTTCAATTCAATGTAATTCAGTAACGAGGCAGCACGTGTGCCTGTAGGCACGATCATAGATTATTTTGCTTCCTCTAGTATGTTTGGAGGCAAAATTTGGGGTGGCCAATGAGAGCTGTCACTGTACAGCTCCCTCCTCTAGCGATCAGGAGTTACCCAGCAGATCACTGGCTGTCCATTGCGGGCGAAGCAGTGCAGTAGGTATCAGGGAGGTAAGAGGAATGAGACAAGTCCATCCCCAAAGGCGAAAGTTCGTAACACTCATAAAGACAGACACATATAAGCAAACAAACCAGAGAGCAAGAACATCATTCCAACTGTGCCAAGACACATATGCGGCCCCCAATTCACCAAGTGGCTGTTTTCCAAAATCTGCTTATAAATGAGTTGTTTCAAACTCACAATTCATTTTCCCATGGAAGCTGAGTTCTAAGTGGTGGTTAGGTTCTCAGGCCAGCTGTCAAAGCCATATTTAACCTATAACATAGCTGAATGCAATACTAATAGTAACACATACAAGTATGGCTGAAAGAGTGTCATTGCCACCTCTGAACTCTGAGATCGGGTGGCATGTGTTCAAATCTCAGCTCTGCTATTTACCATCCTGGGACCCTGAACAAGTATTTCATCTCTCTAAGCCTCAATTTTCTCATCTGTGGAAGGGGTTGATAATAGTACTTATTTCACAAAATTATTGTTAGAAGGATTAAATGAACCAAGACAGAGTAAAATATTCAATCTGAATCTATAGCAAGTGCTCAATAAATGCCAGGTAGGAGTAATAGAATTTGTTTACATATTTTATTTTTGAGCTTATGTTTCTCAGATTCATTGCCAACATCCCTCACGCCTCATTCCAAGGGTAGGAAGGGGCTTGTACGGGTACATTTTTTTGTTGAGGAAGGGACCTTCCTCATTTATAAAGAGAAGGTATTATAGCCTGGGGTCAAGAGCCAGATTCTGAAGCCATAATGGATTCAAGTTCTGTCCCTGCCACTTATCAGCTGTGTGACCTTGGGCAGGTTACCTAGTCTTTCTAATCATCATCTGCAAAATGGGGATATTTTGGACTTCCCTGGTGGCACAATGGTTAAGAATCTGCCTGCCAATGCAGGGGACACGGGTTCAAGCCCTGGTCCGGGAAGATCCTATATGCCGCGGAGCAACAAAGCCCATGCACCACAACTACTGAGTCCGCGTGCCACAACTACTGAAGCCCGTGCGCCTAGAGCCCGCATACCACAATGAAGAGCAGCCCCCGCTCTTCACAACTAGAGAAAGCTCATGCGCAGCAACAAAGACCCAACACAGCCAAAAACAAATAAATAAATAAATTTTAAAAATGGGGATATTTTTAGTACATATCTCAGTGCTGTGGTATTAGGCAAGTTAACATATGCAAAGTGCCA
This sequence comes from Balaenoptera musculus, assembly GCF_009873245.2. Lineage (NCBI taxonomy): Eukaryota > Metazoa > Chordata > Mammalia > Artiodactyla > Balaenopteridae > Balaenoptera > Balaenoptera musculus. The sequence goes on from NC_045791.1 coordinate 56,291,371, forward strand.
TGTTTATAAGCACAATACAAGTAAACAGAGCTATTGTAAGGATACCATGGCCTGTCACTGGCCATGACAAATGAGCAGGAAACCAAGGCCTGGTTGGAGATTAATGGCTGTCTTAAGGTTACTGTTAGTAAGTAATGATCTGGGACTCCAGGTTGGTCTTATAATCCTTAGTCCCGCGCTCTTTCCAGGTCATGGTGTTCCCTCTACCACGTACCTATGAGGTACCCTGGAGTGTTAGTTAACATTTATTGAGTACCCAGTGGATGTTCAACACCAAGCTGATTCCCAGAGAGTTTCCTTTAAAAAGGGAAGTTATGCTCTAGACTCTAAACCAATAGTTGGCAAACTACAGCCACAGGCCAAACCAGACTGCTGCCTGTTTTTTATGGCCTGAAAGCTAAGAATGGGTTTTTTGTTTTTAAATGGTTGAAAGCAATTCAAAAGAAGAATAATATTTTGTGACACTTGATAATTATATGAAATTCAAATGTCAGTCTCTGTAAATGAAGTTTTACTGGAACACGGTCAAGACTCACTTGTTTACATATTGTCTATAGATGCTTTTGTGCTACAACAGCAAAAATGGGCAACTGTGACAAAGACCATATGGCTCACAAAGCCTAAATTATTTACTATCTGGCCCTTTAACAGAAAAAGTTTGCCAACCTCTGGTCTAAACCCAAGAAGATTGATTTAGCCTGGTTACTGCTGAGAGGGAATAAGAGGTTCACCAATCTAACTCAAGGTACATATGCTAAGCCTCAGACTGGCTGAGATGAGAGTGGAATTGTCTTCCACTACCAGAGCAATGTTTTAACATTGTATTCTGAAATATATTAGAGGCAAAGCAGTGTGGTGGTTGAACCCACAGACTCAGGAACCAGGCTGCTGGGATCCAATCTTGAATCTACGACTTGCCACTTATGTGACCTTAGGCAAGTTACTTAATTTTCTTTGTGTCACTGTTTCCTCATCTATACAATGGGATTGTTTTGAGGATTATGCGAGTTTTTACACCTAAACTGTTTTGAAGAGTTCCTTGCCCATTGCCAGCAGTATGCTAGTTATTTTCGAAATCTCATGACTCTTTGGGAAAAAAGAGAAAGATGCCTTCCTCGGAACGGTGGGCAATGTATCTGCTCAGACTCATTCATCGCACTGTCTCTGCTGGGGCAACACACCTCATTCTTTAGCCCAGCACAGAAGTCTGCATCTTTCCCGGCAAACTTTCCTTGAGTCATTTACTTCTTTGTACATTGTACATCCCTCCTTTAAGGCTGTTATATAGAATGAAAAAAGAGATTTATGCACATTTTTGTCTGTACTAGATGGCGAACTCCCAAAAGGAAAAAATTTTCTTGTCTTTGTCTCCAGAGTGCCTGGTGTGTGGAATATATGGTATGCAACAGAGTCAGTGGATATTTAATGAATCAGAGAATGAATAACAGGCCAAGAAAATGCAGGGTTAATAAGTCTCTGCGATTTTTTAAAAAACATGTGAAAACCTTCTAAATGTGGTGATTACTTTATTCCTTCAATGTACAAGCTTGCAGTGCAATTAAATTGGAAATTATGAGGCTTAAAATAAAAGGCAGGTGGATACTTTCACTTACTGAATGTGTAAATCATAGAACAGAAATTCTTGATCTGGGGAGAAGCTTAGTATGAATAGGCTAAAATACCCTAAGTGGCTATGTGATTTTGGTAGGGCACTTTCTGACTTCGGACTTCCGTGTTTCATTGAAAAACAAGGAGAATGCACAACAGATAATTAGTAAGGCTTTTTCCACTCCCCAAACTATGATTTCTGCTTCTCCCAGAAAACTTAGCAAGTTCTGCTCCCCTGTGAGCAGGGCTTCTAGATAATGCTGGTAGGTAAGTTACTTAAGTTTTCTGAACCTGAGTTTGAGAAGTAAAGAGTAATACTATCACTGAATTGTACACCTAAGAATGAGAGGCAAAAAGAGAATCTACAAAGGAGGTTGGGGCTGGATCATGACAGGCTTTGGGTGCCATGCTAAGGAGTCTGGACATTCTGCACTTGATGGAGAGTAGACAATAGGAGGCTATGGATGGCGTTAAGTAGTGGAGGGACATGACCAACTGTGTGGTTTGGAACAAGGACTCTGGCCACAGTGTGGAAACTGGATTGGAAGAGAAGAGAGAAGGGGAGCCAACATACAGCAGCGCTGGAGGAGATACCGGCTAGAGGGGTATTTAAGAGGTTGGATTTTGAATTTGAGAATTTAGAGCTGAGCACCTGGGCAAACGGAATGCCATTTACATGATATGAAACAAGAGAAATAAATACTCATGGTCAACTTTTATTTCTTGTAATATAGTTTCAACTAGGAAAAAGTCACGGACTTATGTATTTGTAGAATCACATTGGAGCCAATATAGGGTACCTGCTAAGAGCTTAGGCCCTAGGTTTGAATCTTAATTCTTTAATTAGCTCTGAGATCTTGGGTAATTCATTTTACCACTTTAAGTCTTAATGCATTCCCAAGGTCAAGGTGAGAATTAAATAAAATGATGCATATTAAGGTGCATATCATAGGGTTTAGTAATCGGCAAGCAGTAGATTACAGTCAGCTACTATGACAGAGTGTTTGGGTTTGCTCCAGCTGCAAATCTCAAGCTTTCAACTATGTTTTCATTCCAGAAAGAGACATTTAGAAGACTCAGACTCTTCTGCCAGAACTAGATTTTTTTAAAAAATTAGATGACTAAAAAGTTTAAAACCACTATTCTAATATTTTAATCCTTGGAAACCCAGAAACAATTCAATGAAGCTATTTGGTTAAGTTAAGTGCAGTTCTTTGAAATCAGCTTAAATGCATGACATGCTACTCAAAGGTTCCAGAGAACTCCACTTGCCTGCTTGGGAAGCAGCAAACAAGGTCAGTATTGATAGCTCACGCTTCAGTGAATGTATCAATTTAAAGCTTCATCAGTGATTCTCACTCATCTGCAGCCCTGCACGGCTGTTGTCTTGTAAGAGCGGGGTGACTTACGAACCTATTAAGTAACTTCCTCACTTGTGCTCTAATGAGCCTATTGTTTCCCTGCAAGAACACAAACACCTGAGTACAAGCACAAACTGAAGCCACAAATAAGAGGGTGCAGATTTCAGCCCTGCCTTACCCACAGGCACTCTTTGTTTTGATTCTCTATGCTTTTCAATTGCTTTGCCAGCCTAGCCAGGTATACTTTTATGTCAAGTCCTGAGTAGGGCTGTTGGGGTCCCCCCGTCCAAAAGGGCTCTGGTCACAGCTGACTCATCTGCTGTAAAGGGTGCATGTGTGTGACCTTTTGGAATTTGACTATCAGACACTTGCTTATCTACTGTTACCCCTGCACCAGCAAATGCCTCTGCAGTGAAGATTACCACCCTCCGCATTCCGAGGTCCACACTGCATATGCAGAAGTAGGATGAACCTGCTGCTGTGGGGAGGGGGCACCGAGCCCACCCACAAAGAGGGCATCCGTGGGGATTTCAGCCAAGAAGTTCTCCTTGTGCTCTACCCTGAAAAAGAAGGCGTTGGTCCCGTTTTTCTGTTACCATAATTCAAGGTTAGGTTCCCTTGTCCTCCATATACCATATCACTGATGAGAGATGAAAGACTGAAAATTAGTTCCTTAGGGATTGGGGCCAATACTGTCCATGGAGGTATAGTGGGTAAAGATATATATTATATATACTTACACTTGGCACCTGACCCCTCTTAGGAAGGGAACTCTTTGTTTAGGGAACAATCTTGATAAGTTTTAAGGGCAGGGGTAGGAAGAAGACAAACATAGATAGCTAACAGTTTTAGATCAGAAATGAACAGAAATCTGTGGGTGGACAGGGGCCAAGAGGAGAGGAGAAAGGAAAGGGAGGGAGAGCCAGGAGCTGGAGCCATCGTGGGAGGCTGGAGCCTATTCAGAAAGATGGTCATAGCAGGCAGCGGGGCTAGAGGATTTTTAAGAATGTCTAATCCTCAATTTTAAGTCGTTTGCATGGCTCATCTATACCCAAAGTTTCATAAGTTACTTGTTTGAGCTCAATAAGAAAGTGAGGCAAAGGGGTAGAGTTTCCTGAGTCTGGGGGGAGAGGAGGATGAACAGAGGAAGAGAAGAGCCCAAATGGCAAGAAGTGAGTAAAATCAACAGGAGCCAAAAGTGGTCATGAGAACATAAGCCCCTGGGAATTTCCAGAAATCATGGAGGGACCTTGAACTTCCACAGAATGTGGGATAGAAAGCTAGGGAGAATTTCATTTACATTTTAAATGAGACCTGGGTTCCACAAACTCTGCAGTAAACAGCATCCATTTGTCACTGATGCCTTCTAACCTGTTGATTCTGTCTTCAAAAGAGACATACCTTGTCTTCAATGAGTTTTCTTTGACTATAAAGATTGACACATATTTGAGTCTTGAAAAATAAATTGGGTCAAACAGAACGCTGGGAAAGTAGGAATTCTAATAGTCAAGACTTCTTGAGATTATTGGAACTCATTTTCTGCTCTGTATCCTCTCTATGGCCATTATAGGAATGGGAGTGGCAGCTCCCCTTGGGGGTAATGAGACCCTGTTACTGGAGGGTTTAAGCAGAGCCTTTGTGACCAGTTGACCCAGAGTTGTGCAGGGGATTCATGCGTCCGGTAGAAGCTGGACAGATAGGCCTCTAGGCCCTTTAAATGAGTTTCTATTACTTGGGGGTGGGGAGGACTTAAAACTTTCAGAGAAGTTTAAAATATTCCAAGTGTCTGTGGCTGTTTCTAAAGAATGTATATCTAGCCCTTTCCCCAGCTCTACGTTAATCTGTTCCAGTTTACGCTAATTATGTTCTCATTATTTGGGAGGAAGGAAGGAGACTTGGACCCTCTCCAAGGAGCGGGGTTGGCGAGCTGCTCACGCAGTGCACTGGCAGGAAGCGGCATGGGGGGGACCTCCAAGTGCCCACAGCACTGCAAGGGACCTTTCTGGTCTGTATTTGGATCCTACGGCAATGTGGGGGGTTCTGAAACCACATTACACCAGTTTGCAGAGGTTTAGATTGGGGTGGCTAGGGAAGAACCACATCTGCTAACATCCGTAAGGTTTCTTCTGTAGGTCAGAGCTATGGGTCAAAGAACTCTAGGGCCTCAGGAGTTAGGAGGAGTAAGAGGTGGGAGTGTGACTTCTTTGGTAGGGGCATAGTCACAGTTTCTCCTGGTAATCTATCACTCTCTTTCTCTTTAGTTGCAAAGTTCTTGAAGATAGGTGTGAGGTAGGGAATCACAGTTTGCTCACATTGCAACTCAAAAGTGCACCAAAAATGCACTTTGAAGATTTGTCTCTACAACTGATTTCTTTCCTTCATGAACCCCAGGCCGGAATATCAGGGAAAAATCTATTTTCCAGCTCACTCCTGTTTAAAGCTGTGTCTGATACAATAATTTGCAAATAAATTGCTCTATCTTTCAGGTGCCTCACTGCCTCTGCTTCTCTTCCTAATGTGGCTTCTCGATGGAGTATATGTGACCTCAGGGCTTTGAGAAAGGCACTCAAGATACATGCGGTGTCCTTGCCCCACCACTGGCTCAGCCACAGCAGCATCCACTTCTACGTGTCCATTCTTATTTTGTTGGCATTTGTTCTTACGTCCCTGACTGGTGTAGCCTATGGTGTGGTCATACTCCTGGGGATGCTCTTGATACAGGCATGGGGGTGCCCCTGGTCTACCGACTCTGCCTCTCCTGGGTCTAGCTGGCTTCAGGACTCCCTGCAGCCTGGCAGCAGCTCTTGGTCAGGCCCAGGTAGGGGTTGCCAGATTTAGCAAATAAAAATACAAGATACCCTATTTAAAACTGAATTTCAGAATTTTTTTTTTACCGTTAAGTATGTCCTAAATATTACATGTAATATTATTTGTTGTTTATCTGAAATTCAAATTTAATTGGACGTTCTCTATTTTATCCAGCTACCCTCCTCCCAGGCCCAGTGTCCTCTGCCACGAGGACTATGGATCCAGGTGAAGGAGTCCTTTTGGACAACTCACTAGCCACACCTTCAGGAACCTCCTGTGTCCTTCACAAGGCACAGGCTAACATCTGGATACCCTCTGTGCCCTAAGGAGTCAGGGATTCCCTGGGGAAGCTGAACACAGGCCCTTTCTGGCTAAACAACTATGCTAGGCTGCCACTTCTCCCCAGCGTGGGCCACCGCACATGGGCCGGGGAAGCCTGTGGGTGTGGGGCAGGACCACCCTCCCCACATCTCTCTCGTCTCCGCCGTCTGCCTCTTCCCCTCTCCTTCTTGCTTAACCACCCCCGAGGCCAGAGCAGCGTTTCTCTTTTATTTCGCCTTTGTCATATCCTCCTCCTACTGTAGCACAGCAAGCAAGCCTTGTGCCTGGCCGCCATAGCAGAAAGAATAGTTTCTTTGCACTGTACGAGGACTCAGTGACCTTCATTCTCCAATCTTGTTCCTGGTTATGTTAAAGACAGAAATAAAGGAATATAGAAAGCCCCCTCACCTGGCTTGCATGGTTGTTGTCTTGCTACAAAATCCTATACTGAATGTCAAATATTTTTTTTCCTTTTCCTTGCATTCCTTCTATACCAATCTATTCCCCCCCTGGGTAGAAGGATATTGCCAACTGATTGGAGAGAAGATCAGGAACTCTGAGAGGCTGCAGAGAAAGAGAACATGAATACTTTTTCATATTATCTCCTCATTGTATTTACTTTATGAGGGTCTGCCTAACATAGATACTTCTACTTTGAGCTGTGTGCCCTCCTTCTCTCACTACTGAGAAGCTTCTTGTAATATGAACTTACATTATGAGGGAAGTTGACTTTGTCTCCTGAAATCTTAAGGTCAATTAATTCCTGGACAGTGAAAGTTTTTTCAATTGAATTATGACATTTCTCATACTAACTCTCAAAGACATAGAAAGGTAAATGAAATAAAATAGCAGCATGCAGGTACCTGCCCATCCAGATAAGATTCTTCAGAGAGAATCTTACAAACTTGATAAGGATAGCAATCAATTTTAAAAGATATGAAAAATTATTTATAGCCTTTGTCCTCAAAGTATCTTCTCTATATTTTCCTAGTATTTTAGGTTGCAGGTTGTGCCACTCTGAAGGAAATAATCTAACTACAAGGATAAAATTACATTATTTGATAGGACACAACTGGGAGATTGCAAACAAAAGGGAAATTATGTATACAGATGCATTTCATTTCTGACTTCTTAAATGCCATTTGTAGGTTGAGCTTTGGGGAGAAGAGTATGTAATTCTGTTAGTTTGAAAATAAAATCATTGCTTACTCCAGGTAATCGGTGCCTCTGGCCTCCTTGTCTGCCTTCTGCTCTGCCGAAGTGGACCCACGGCTCCAACACGTGTTATCACAAGAAGTGAGCTTTGTGAGGAAGACGCTGCATAACCAGTCACTCCTGCATTCTTACTGCATGCTTTTAAGTTGCACCATGTTTTACAATTTTTCTTCTTTGGTTTCATAGACTATTTGAGGCGGAAGCTAAAAGGGAGGTAATCCTGTGCAATCTCCTCATTCTGTAGTCTGAGACAGAGGTGAAGTGATGTGTCCTCCAGCCCGTAGAGGCAGCACTGGGTGAGGAGCTGTGTCCAGTGTCTGGACCAGAGCAGCCTGCACGCTTCCTTCACCTGCTGATACCACCATCCTTCCGCCGAGTAACAGAAACAACCCACCACACATTCTGGTATCCAGAATGTCGTAAAGTTTAAATTAGCCTATCTTGTAATTAACTACATTTTAAGGTTTGGAGGTGGGCTAAACGCTCCACTTCAGCATATTAACAGTCTCCCAAGGAGGAAGGGGGATTTAAAAGGAAGACAAAAAGGGAAAACATGTTCTTTATTTGGTAGCAATGAATTCTGTTTCAACGTTATTAGATTATAATGTCCCAATTTTTATCCCGAATCTGTGCCTCTGGAAGCACAACCCTCAAAAATGAGTAAAAATTATTTTCACACTTTTTATAGGTTAACTTCAATAACTGCAAGTTTACTTGTGGCCATTTTCATATGCATGGGGGTTTTCTTGTTTGTTTGTTTGTTTTACATACAGTCTTTACTGAGAAACACTTGTTTTCTGCACCATTTATTTTCAGTAGAAAGAAGATCCAAACCTTTTATGTTCAGATTGAAAACCCTCCATGATCTGATTACACTTAACAAGTACACAGATTACTTCTTTTTTGCCTCCTAGTTCCAAATTGGACCACCTAAACACAGCTTCCCTGCTCTTGGTCTTGCTAATGATTCACTCACTTTCAAAACTTGACTCCTGCTTCTAAAAGCAGCTCAGATGCGACTTGCTTCCTAAAGCTTTTCCTCATTTTGATTCCCATGTCTACCCTCTACAAAATGAATCTTTACATCCTTAGTGTTCCCATAGCCCATTATTTATATTTCTGATATACTAAATAACCAACATGTGGAAAACTTGGCACTGTATCAAATGCATTTTACTTAATTATTTCACTTAGTTACACCACTTGCAAGATTCTGCATTATTACTTGGCTCAGCGTCTTAGCTCTTTCAGTAGAATGTAAGAACCTTAATAGTGAACCTTGATTTCATATTTGTTTTTGTGTAATCTACTGTATTATGTTTTGCACATGGTAAGTGTCCCAACTGATATTTATTAGCACTGAATTGATAGTGGAGTCCATACTGACCAGAAGGGATTAAATTCTTAAATGTCAATAGATTGTTCCTTGTCCTCAGATGAAGGCTGTGATAGTGACCCAGCAGGCACTGCTAGCCTCAAATTCCACCTCAGACTTTGAAGTCTGGCAGCCACCTCAGAGCATTAATAGGCAAAGCTGTGACTTGTTGGGTAATAACACACTGCCTTGGAATAATCATTTTCAAATGAATCAACAACAGCAGCTATTTGCCTGATCTAATTAGCATCACCTTTTTTTGAGCAGGCGGAAAAAGGTTGGCATATTCTGTATGATGCAACACGCAGCAAATTATATAGACAAGGCAACATCACAGGGTCAGGCACTCACCTCCGTGGCTGAGGGCTTCCTGGCAGTCGTCCCCCTCTCTTCCCCACCCCCGCGCCCCCCACCAGCTCAATAATAAGCTTGCATCATTTTAAGTATGAGAACTGCAAGGAAATCCTTAATTTGAAATTTAGCCCAAAGGTGGTTTCTGTATTTAAGGAGACTTGCTTCATAGGAGCATTGGAAGAACAAAAGTGAAATTCCCTTTACATCCAAGAATATTTGGCAAGTGATTTAACCTGAATGAGAAGTTAACTCTGCTTATTTACCTGGTAGGAATGTCAAGACTGAACAGTGTTATGCTCTTGTCTCTCCTAAGAGTTAAGAGGCCTTTGTTTCCAAAGCCCAGGCCCAGGCTATGGATGTTCTGTGAGGGGGTGGGCTTGAAGGGAGGACAGGCAGAAGGGATGGCTCTGTCTTTAATGAGGAAAATGATTTACTAGAATGGAAGGAAGATATGTGTGGGGGGGAGGGTAGTCTGCTAATGGCTGAACATAGTGTCTTCTCTCTCTCTCTCTCTTGCTCAGAAGGTGGTATGACCTTGGATTGGGAAGAGGTGATGAAGGTTTTGGGGTGTGAACTCTAAGGCAGGGGTGTGTGGAACCAGCTTGTCAGAGCACCTCTCTTCCCAAATGCCATCATGGGAGCCTGAAAACTGCCCTTTCCCCATATTTTCAGGACTACGTAAGCCCCCTAGACTCTTAGAGGACCCTAAGAAAAGGAAGAGCCCTCTATGATGACTGACACTGAACGCTCTACCTGCCCCGGTGAGGATGAAGCCAGATATAGTTTGGTTTTGAAACGTAAAATGTGGGCTCTAGAGCCAGATTTCCTGTGTTCATATATCTGGACCTGCAACTTGTTAGGTGGCGCCTTGTTAGGTAGGCAAGTTCCTCAATGTCCTCATCTTTAAAATGGGAAAATTATACTATTATTAGGTTGCTGTAAGGATACAGAGAATTAATACATGGAAAGTCTTTAGAGCAGGGCCTGGTATAGACTAACCATTGTTGTTACTGGGCAGAGGAGGGGTTGTCTGGTGGAGCATATTCATTACGCTGCATTAATAGTCCTTTTACTGTGTGTCCTTTCCTGTCTTCTTCCATGCTATTAACTTTAGATGGCACGTTCTTAGAGGGTATGTGCCAGTGTCTGTCTATGCATTGTCTTTGCATTGCCTCTGTGCTCTCGTAACACCCCTTGTCATGGCTAGTTTTGAATGTGTCCATTTTGTAAGTCCTCATCTCTGTAGCTTGCCTAGCTCCTGACACATGGTAGGCACACAGCAAACAGTTTTTAGGCTGAATTGACTTTAGATCTGTCATAGGGTATTCAGCAGAGCATTCAGCCGTTAATCAAAGCTTTCTGATGAGGCTGGTTAAAAAAACCTTATTAACAGGTTTGAACAAATATGGCTCCTTGCTCAAGAGGAAACAGGCCCTAAAGGAAGTCATTACTGATTACATGGATATTTAGAGGCAGAATTGGCTGGCTCCCTGAGCCCTCCCTGCTCTAAAGTCTTCACGGCCAGTGCTTCTTTCTAGAGGGAGCAACCGAAGGCCAGAAGACCTTGATCAAAGTAAAAATTCAGAGGAACCCCAGGTTGCCCGTGGAATTGGATTTTTCAGGGAGGGAACGGCTGTTTCACAGGAAGCAGAGATTTCAGTGGGGACTGGATTTGTTAACTAGAGCAGCCGATGAACTTTTCTTTCCTCCTCCAGCCGTAGGAAAGCACCTCGCCCAAAGACACATTGCTTCAATTCATAAAGGAGTGTTTTTATGAACTTCAGGGCTTAACGATTAACCGAGTATCCTTGTAACAGTTAAGTCCTCTTTGCTTAACAAATAAAAATGAAATGTATTTGGAAAGACAGAGGTTACACAGCAGGGGTTAGCTTTCTGAATTAATAAGCCAATGATAGGGCTTCCCTGGTGGCTCATTGGTTAAGAATCCGCCTGCCAACGCAGGGCACACGGGTTCGAGCCCTGGTCTGGGAAGATCCCACATGCCACGGAGCAACTAAGCCCGTGCACCACAACTACTCAGCCTGCACTCTAGAGCCCGCGCACCTAGAGCCCGTGCTCCGCAACAAGAGAAGCCACTGCAATGAGTAGCCCTTGCACCACAACACAACTAGAGAAAGCCCGCACAGCAACGAAGACCCAACACATCCATAAAAAAAAATAAACATAAAAATATTCCAATGATAATAGTAACAATGGACAGTGATTGGACATGAGATCCTGTACTGGGTTTATATGGATGTCATTTCATTCAATCCTTACAGGAGCCTTAGGAAATACACTATTATTTTCTTCACTTTACAGAGGAGGAAATGAGGATGAAACAGATGTTCACTGACTTGTTCAAAGACACACAGTTGGTGAGTAGTACCCAGGATTGGAACTCTTCTTTCTGCCTGGAAGCACTCCCATCATCCCCTCTAAACAGAACAATTTAAAAATTAAAGAATGGACCAACTTGAGCTACAAAGGAGTAGAATAAAGATGACTGAGGCTGAAATAAATTCACTTATCTCTGAAATAATGGTCACAGGGAGTAAGGATTTCAAAATACACACTTTAAGTCTCTGGCTATCAAGGTTAAAACTGTAGCATTTAAAATGCTAGTGTTAAGAGAAAAAAGGAAACTGCTGCGTAAAGTTAGCAAAAGAGAGAGGACCATTAAAACAGCAGGAATGAATAAAACCCAGAAAGCATTAAACAAGATGGGATCAGTCGGCTCAAACTTACTTGTTATGACTGTGGGGAGAGGCCAAGCTCCCCTTCTCCCATTTAACTATAAATCCAGACAAAGTGACAGAGAAAGGTTAGAAGTAAAAAAATAGAGCAAAGAGTTACCTTAGAAATACAAGTAAAAGGCGGCCAAGGACATGGCATCATTTATGGCAAATCTTGTAGAAATCAAAGGAAAAACAATGCTTTAAAGCAGAGGACAGTTTTTAAATGAGCGTTAGTCTCCAGTGAGGATATAATAGAGGAGAGTCTTATGCACAGTAGTAGTGAAGGACATTAAAATGCTGTCCTCAAAACCTGAATTATCAAGTAGGCACAAAAACTATAATGTCGTTTAGCCCAATCACCCAAACCACAGATCCTGCTGGTTTAGCAGCATTATTTTAGACCATTGGCTAACATATCTTCCTGCCCTGGGGGCCCAAACCCTACAAACAGTTCCAAGGGGTTTATTTGCTTCCTTCCTTTCCCCTTCTTTGTGACGCCCGTAAACACACTGCACAATTACAAAGTCGCAGCCGCACGCAATATTGGAACAGAGACACCCTGTTAAATCCGTTCCTGACAGCTGCGAGCCCCTTTTAAATTTCAATTATAAGATCAACAACCATAATCGCTGGTAGACCATTACCACTCAGGGTTCAGGGAGTTCTGGGGATAGAGCGAGCCACCCGGAGGGGGAGGAGGCTGGGCTGGGAGAGCCTCCTGACCTCCTCACCTGGCCAAACCTGGGTCGTCTAAACCTGAACAGTAAATTCCGGCGCAAATGGGAAAGGCTTAGGCCCGAAGCAACTTCAGCCTCGGGGCTGGAGGCTCTGGCAACAGCCTGACCAGTGCCCTGACTGCCCCCTATTTTTCATTTCCCCTTGATTGAGCTTGGAAACCGGGTCCCTCGTTTCAGAAGTCGGGAAAGACAAAGGCGTGATGTTCCCTGTTAGTTCTCAGTACAAGGACTCAAATTCTGCTCTAACAACCAGACCCAGCTCTCGCCCTTTGAAAATACGAGCCTCATGCTGTCCCCAGCAATGGCAGCCACAAGTGCCCCCCTGCTCCTGCCCGGGGCTCTGGCCTGCAGAGGGAGGCCTTGGTGGAGGGCTCTCCAGCTTTCACCCTCGACCACAGCTGATGGGGATGTACCTGGTTCACTCAAGCCTCCGCCAGTGCTCAGAGCAGCTGAGTCATTAGCCAGATCTTAACAGTTCCCAAATGAAATAGCTGAAAAAGCATGTTTCCATGCAGAGCCTTGCTTTCTAGAATGTTTCCATCCCATGCATCCCAGGTTCCTTACTTTTAGGACTGAAATTAGACTGACCCTCATCTCTCATCCAAAAACTCATCTCTGAGTTTTCTGGTATAAAAGGTCATTTGAAATGAAATTTAGTTATCAAATATCCACTGAGCTTCTGAAAAGATCTGGATTCTTCATCTTCAAGGTGCTTAGAACTTGTAGATAGCAAAATTTATTATCTTGTACCTGACCCCTTGGTTATGTTGTAAAGTCAATACATGTCTCTTTTGTTAGAAATGACGCATTCAAAAATGTGCCCACCAAAGGCTTCATACATCTTCCCCCAGAGCTGATTTGGCCATTTGCAGTTTCCTAAAGAGAACTGGCCTGCGATTGCTACATTCACTTCAAAACCCTGGCCCCGCCCCGTATTCAGCCTTTGAGAACTCTGAAAAGCCACATTTCACAGATTAGGACTTTCATAAAGAAGTCCTACTAATTAGCTTGGCTCCCCAAGCCTGGGACCTCTAGCCGAAAAGGAATGAAAAAGTACATGAGATGTCTTTGAAAATTTCGAAGATGTTTCAGGCATTCTTCTTGGCACTACTATTACCAACCCTCCCCACTTGGTTCCCAACAAGGGTTTGAGACAGAAAGAGACAGAGTTTGGTTCAGAAGCAAAGGAAAGCTTGATTCCTGATCAAAGAAGGGAGAGGTGCAAGCTCTAGAGCACACACTCTCCCTAAGAGCTTGGGGCTGCTTTATAGGGTCTTGGCGGCAGGGAGGGGTGGAGTTCTTTTGGGTCAGGCACAGTTGTGCTGCTCACAGGGCTCCAGATAGAAGTGCCAGGTGCAGCACCTCTGCACACAGATGGCCAAGTTGGGGTGTGGGGCACAGTGGTTCTGCACTGGGAACTCTAATCCAACATGTTAGGTGCAAGGCCTCTGCACACAGCAAGTGAAACTAGACTACAGGCAAGGGAAACTAAACTAAGCACAAAAGAAGAGGTTAGATCTTATCACCTAGATTCCATCTTATTCTCCCCTCCCCCACCCCGCCCCTCCTCCCCAGATGGGAGTGGGCTTTGTGAGTGACACTACTCATGCCCTTTGCCTACAAAACATTATGAAGCCAACATTGGTTGCCCCGATTGAGATTAACTGAAGAGAATATGGTCAGTATGGTGTGTCTTTGAAATAGGTTTGTAGAGAGCATTTCATCTGTAGCACTCAGATTTTTTTCTTGCTAAATTTACGCTTATGGCAAAGCACTTGCAACTGTGTGTGTGTGCGTGTGTGTGAGAGAAAGCCTTCTCAGCCAGATGCGCTGTCACATAGCACTCCTCCAGGGACCTAGGGAAGCCTTGCACACTCTTTATGAGAATATGCCTGGTACCCAGAGAAAACATTTTATATTACTTCAAGGATATGCTTTTATAGGACCTAAACCTCTAAACCAGTATCCTTCAGTGCTTAACTCATATATGCCTGAAAAAGGACTGTAACATTCCACACAAGACATCCTTATTTGGATCTAGTCTGTATATCAATATTTTGTTAGTGAGACTTTTTTTTTTTAAAAAGAATGTTTAAACTTCTAATTTAAAAAAATCTTTGACAAACAATGGCACATCTTAAATTTCATCTCCTATTGTTTAAAAATTGTATTTTGGCAATAAAAATTTGAAAATAAAATTTGATAAAGATGGATTAGATAAAGATTATCTCCCATAATTATCAGGATTTCTTTGTGTATTAGATAAATAACTATTAGTGATAAAGGTCTAATAATATCTCATCTACAATTCTTAAACTCCAAAACCTTAAACTTTTTGGAACTTATTTGGCAGCAAAACCTGACCCAAACCAACACGAGGCTACTTATATCTTTATATCTTCCACTTCTTGTGAATATTCATATGTTTCCCTGCAGAAATATCAATGTGTTGACTATAGAGTGCTGCCCCATACCCTGTTGGGGATGTTACGTAAGTTAATGTGCCACATTATGTTTCTAAACTCTAGATAATTTTTAAATTCCAAAACATATCTGATCCAAGGTTTTAGATAAGGGATTTTGAACCTGTCTATAAAATCAGACTGTAGCTCATGCCATTACATTTTTCTTTAGGGTTCGATCTCTCTGTTTGTTCTTATAGGAAGAAACCATCTATGCATAGTATTTACACAAAATTCGCACCTGGTTGCAATGAGATTGGTGTCTATTTCCTGGAAAAAGTTTTATTTTCTTACCAGTTTTCCCCATCTTTGTAACTACTAGGTGTCTGTAACATTCTCAATTAAGTTCACCATGTTTTGCTTGTCTACTGTCCAGGCACTGTGCTAGGAGTCCTGAGGGATGCAGACATGAGCAGGATACTATCAACCACTTAGAGCAACCTGATTGGGGACGTAGACATGTAAATACCACTCATCTGTAATGACAGGTTGAATGTCATAAAAGGCAGAGTAACAAACAAAATGCTGAGGGATCAAAGAGGAAGAGTAATTATGTCAAGGGAGGCTTCACAGAAGAGGTGTCACTTGAACTTATGCATTTGTGCCTTTTCCAGGATGTTGAAATTTTCACATGTGAAGAAGTAAAGGATGCTATTCCAAAGATTTTCACTGGTCAGAGAAGCCCTGACCTTTACTATTTTTTAAAGGATGCTAGTATATAATGACAGAGAAAGAAAGAAAATAAGAAATTTCAAAGCAATACCTAAAAATTGAGGTGTATTTTAATGTTTACTTTGAATGTTTTCTGCATAGAAAATGCAACATAAGATTGTAGTCATGGGATAATTGTTAGGTTGCAAAACATGTTTATGTCTAGTCTATCTACAGGAGCAGTGTGGTTTAAAAAGGTGTAGGAACACCATATTAGAATCTCATCAGTTATCCCTGTGACTGTATGTGTTGACTTATTTAGAGAAGAGAGAAATGTCTAAACTTACAGGCCCACATGAAAATGAGACCCGTATGAAGTAAGAGCTTCTGAGTCTCCATCAGGAGACTCGTCGCTTGCCCACCCCCTCTACCTTGTTAACCCTCCAATTGTTTGGAGGAATCCAGAAAAAGGGAAACAGCACAGACAGTGTCAAGTGAAAGAAGCTTAGATTTAATTTTGTACATGTATCATTCAGGATATGTTGGATTATGCTGCAGTAACAAGCAACCCCCAAATGTCAGTGAATTGACACAACATTTATTTCCTGCTCACATCACATGTCCACAGAGGGTCAGCAGGAAGTCTCTGCTCCTTGTAATTACTCAGACATCCTGGCTGATGGAGGCTTCATTTCATGTTTATTTCTAATGATCACTTGAGCAGTGTGGCAAATCACATGCTGCTTCTTAAAGAGTTTGCCCTTTGACTCTTCCACTCACACTGATAGACCAAAGCAATTCACATGACCACACCTAGTTTCAAAGGGGGTGGGAAAGAACAACCCTATTCTGGAAGATCAAGAGCTAGAATTATCAGGTCAAGAGTATTAATGACAACTTTAGCAGGGAACAAGGAGTCATATAAGATTCTTAAAAAAAAAAAAGAAAGAAAAGAAAAAGAAAGCCAGGAACATATGGTTGAGCTAATAGGTAAAGTAAAGGAGCGCACAGATTATCTGAAATTGGGTGCCTGGGGAAAGAAAGCTGGGAGACACATTGGACTAGCAGAGAGCGAGAAGTGTAGGGTTCTCTTAGCAGTCCCTGACTGAAGTGTGCATTCACATTAAGCAAGATACTTATTCTGGCTTCGCTTCAGTACCTCCAAGGGGAAAAGAGACACAGAGATGGTAATGTATACAGCCTTCCTGTTAGTCTGAGGGTTAATGAAAGTTGGGGGATGAGGCACTTAACTCCCTGTTTTCTATTCAATTCTGGGGAGAGCTGCCTCTTAAAACGAGCCTTTTTCTTTGAGTTCACAGTACATTTCTACAGTGACAAATTTTGCCAACCTTGCCAAAATTTGAGCTAAACCTGAATAATAAGTTGACTATTTATTTTATGAATTGGATGTGCATCCTGCCAGGTTTTCCAAGTGGTTATGACAACAGAATCCCTCATCTATAATATCCATCCACAGCCCTCATGTATAGCTCCCTTGTTTGCTCTGAAGATAATATATTGATTGAGCCTCTTTTGATGGCATTCTTTCCATGCTTCTCACATGAGGAAGAATTACTGCTGTTTTCCCCAGGGGACCTAAAACGACTGCATTTTTACACATGTTATTTACTGTATACATTCTAATATCAAAATGGTCAATTCATTTATAATCTTTTTAACATGCCTTAGAGAATCAAAGGTCTGTTCTTATGTTTGTATGGGGAGGTTTTTTTTTTGCATGTAAGTTTTACTTTACAACTCATTAATTGATCTTGCGCCCATGAATGGGTAGCATTAATTATGCACAATTAGCATATGATAATGTATGACACACATTTCAAGTGAATATTAGACAGCATAATTATACTGAATATTATTGTGTTCAGCTATGCAGGTTCACAAAATATGATGGATGGTGTGTTCGTCTCTATTGAATCCATTTACCTGACCTAGAGTGATGATTTAAAAATGAACACAGTTGGAAATAAATGCACATAGGTTGAATACTGTTATGCACTAAGGACTATTTCCAAGTAGTAAAAGCTGGAGGTCAGTTGGCCAGTTCTTTTGCTTTTAGCTAGAAGATTATTTTAGATGCATATTGTAGGGTTTTAGAGCTCAACTTTGAAATCCTTCAGAATTCAAAGGCTGTTTTATGTAAAGTGTTCTGACAGGCAAAACGATTCCTTTTTAATCATAATTCACCTCTGCTCTGCAGGCTTATTGTGAAGAACAAAAATATCTATGCATAGAAACAAACAACTATTTTTGGCATATGCCGAATTGAAGGTGCTTAAGAAGATGGGAAACCCTACTACATTGTACCGTTGGTCTAAAAGCACCAGATGAAATCAAGCAAGAGAGAAAGAACGCTCGGGTAAATCCTCTCACCTGCTTGAATTATTAACAAGAGTTTACCTGTCTTTTCAAATGTTATTTCATTAGAGCTTTTGAGTTTTCTATTCAAGTAAAATAAGATCAATGAATAGGCTATGATTGAACTTTGACTTTCTAGTTAAGAATTCACTATTTGAAAAGTCTATTAGCCTCACAAAAATGAGAGTTCCTCTAAAAAGAACCACAAAAACCCACAGTAAAGATAACCTTATGTTTCCCGTTGTGAGCATAAAAAATTACTCTGTTCTGAGTTGTCACACAAACCAATTTTCGTACCTGGACTTGATCCAGATATTAGGCTAAGTGAGAAAGGCTCATTCTGCTCTCCTGCCCCCTCCTTTCCTTTGTGTCCTCACATTAACTTTGAGGAACCCATCTTGAGAGCTCTCGGCTGATTGCCATTTTAAGAACCTAGTTCAGCCATTATTAGTCCCCAGTTTGTCTGGAATTCTCTCACGCATTTGAAAGATTCCAAGATCTTAAACAAGCACTTTTCAAATTTTTCCACTGTACTATCTGTCAAGGCAGAAGAAAGTCAACTTATCTTTGGGGGCCTGAGGCCCTAAAACAAAATGCGAAATGTCTTTGAAGTGTTTCTTTTGCCATAAAGTTCTGTATACTTGTTGTATTCCTCTAGATAACACAACTGACTTTTTTTAATAAAAGATATTAATATTCTAAACTATTTATCATTGAATAAAATGGATGGTCCAGGAAGACACATTGTGCCTATGGCTTTGAACATTCCCTAATACACTGTTAAGTGTTCACTCGGGTACCAGAACTTCAGGATGGAGGCCTAATCTGTTTCATGGAAAATCTTTGGATAAAGTGAGCTAAACTAATTATTAAATGTTTGCAATTACAAACAGTGTATCAAAGCAAGTGTCCATCAATACAGAACTGGATAAATTCACTAAACTACATCCAAACAGTATAATACTATGCAACAGTTTAAAAGGATAAACAGTTTAAAAGGATTGTATTTTCATAAAAAGATGCCCATTATATTTTATATATAATATATATATGGAAAAAGTCACAGAATAGTCATAATGTGATCCCATTAATATATTGGTGCAAAACATTTGAAAAACTTTGAACCTGGGTCTGAGGAAATTTCACTTTGCACAGGAATGTATTGTCTAACTTTTTTGCAGCAAGTATGGACTAGTGCAAATCTAAAACAACTTATATAATCCTATTTTGAAAACAAGAAAAAAAAGCTTTGCATAGGTCGTGCCTGTGGTAAACCTAACCAGGTAGAAACAATCCCTGCTTATTCAGCTTTTTTCCTGGATATCTGTAAAATCTTTACACTAGAAGGAAAGATAGATTCTAGTCTTCTGCACAAATTAGGAATTCTTTCTGTAGTATTCCTGATGAATGGTTATAGAGACTTCTTTTGAATAACTTCATTTGATGCTTTGGTACAATTTGTGGTAGAACACTTAGGACATATGGGAGAGGATTTAAAAAGAAAACAAAAATATCCCATATTCTGACAATTGAGAAACAACCTAGAGGTTCTTTCTCAAGTTGAGCTGAATCTGGGCTCTTTTGTGCAATGGCCCTGGTTCTTTTTTCTAAAGATGCTTTTCTAAGAATTCATCTGCTCCCTTTTCTAGGTGACAGCCTCTGAACCAAGTGAAGGCAGCTTTTATGTTTCTCCTTAGACTTCCCTAGATTAAGCAGAACTGTTAAAATATTCCTCAAAGCACATAGTTTCCTTTGGAGGTTAAGAAGTTTGACATTACCCATCTTAAAACCTGCCTCCAAATGATTACAATCTTGATATCATAAAGCTTCCTATGCACTGTGTATTAGTCTGTATAACCTATTTATACTTTATTAAAAATTAATATTTTAAATTACTTATCATCAAGTAAAATGGGTGGTTCAGAAAGCCACACTGTGCTTTAGCTTTGAACATTCCCTAACATACTGCCAGATGCCATCCTAAATGGTATGTTTT
This sequence comes from Balaenoptera musculus, assembly GCF_009873245.2. Classification (NCBI taxonomy): domain Eukaryota; kingdom Metazoa; phylum Chordata; class Mammalia; order Artiodactyla; family Balaenopteridae; genus Balaenoptera; species Balaenoptera musculus. Next base: position 56,311,373 of record NC_045791.1, read on the forward strand.
CAGAAGCAGTTGCCACAGTATTGTTATTATGTTGTCATTAAAACAAAGTTCTTTAAGTACAAATGTCATTCTCTTAACCATCCAGTCCTTTTTTTTTTTTTTTTTTAAAGTATTTGTTTTATTTATTTATTTATTTATGGCTGTGTTGGGTCTTCGTTTCTGTGCGAGGGCTTTCTCTAGTTGTGGCAAGCGGGGGCCACTCTTCATCGCTGTGCGCTGGCCTCTCACTATCGCGGCCTCTCTTGTTGCGGAGCACAGGCTCCAGACGCTCAGGCTCAGTAATTGTGGCTCACGGGCCTATTTGCTCCGCGGCATGTGGGATCTTCCCAGACCAGGGCTCGAACCCGTGTCCCCTGCATTGGCAGGCAGACTCTCAACCACTGCGCCACCAGGGAAGCCCCATCCAGTCCTTTGATAAACATTTTTCTCTACTCTATATAAGGCACTAGGACAGATACCATGAGAACCTAACAATCTCAGTTCCTGACTTCCCAGAATTTACTATCAAGGGAGGGATTCAGACAAGTAAACGGGCAGTTACAAGGCAGTGCGTGTGGTGCTACGATGGGCCATAGGATCTCACAGGGGTCACCTGACAGGTCAGAGGAGGCTTCCTGGAGGAAGTGATACCTAAGTTCAGGTCTGAAGGAACAGTGAGAATTAGCCAGGGCATGGGGGAGGGCAGGGGAGGTGTGTTCCAGGGTGGTCTAGGCACAGAACACATGAGCACAGTCCCAGGGGCAAAAGAAAGCACATATTCATATTCAAGGATGGAAAGAAGTTCAGTATGACTGAGAATGGAATTAGAGGTTGGGGGTGGTAAGGTCTGCTGTTTGAGAAGGTAACTGAGGCCAGATCATGAAGGACTTTGAAACACTTGGTAGTAAGTTTAGACTTTGTTCTAAAGGTCAGGAGAGTCTGCTAAACAATTTTAAGCCAGGGAACAGATTAGAGGTGGTCCACCACCAGACTGTAGGTAAGGAGGCCAGCCTTAGGCATTGATTTATTTTGATTTTCTGAACTTCACTTTTTCATCTTTAAAATGAGGACAATAGCACATATCTCAAGGATTGTTATGAGATTTAAATGAGATATCAGAAAAAATGAAGCTAGATCAGTGTCTGGCTTATATTAGGAGCCCAGTAATATCTCCTGACACCTCATAAGTCTATGGTGTTATATTTTTACTGGTATCTTATTTATTTTACATGTTGATAATTGAATTGATATTGAATTACTGAATGATTCTTTAACTATAGCAAGGCCATACTGCCATTCAATGAATGACCATGACTATAAGCCAAGGGACAATCAATGTTCTTGTACAAGTTAATAGAATTGTGAGCCACGTGTTAATGTTATTGAACCAGGTTCCTTTTGCACTACACGCAGCTAGCTGAGATGCTGAGGTTTATTCGTAAGGCAACCAAGTCAGGAGACAGTAAGCCTCAGATCTGCCTCCCTGAAGACAAAGGGCTTGGGTTATTTATGGAATAAAGAATAAAGAAGCAGAATAAAGGTTTGCGGCGTGGAGGGAGTGGGGAGCAAGGGGAAAGGTGATTGGAAAAAGGTGGGGTAATTGTCGTAGCTCTGTGCAGGTGTAACTGAGCTACAGGCCTCTGCACCTCCTTAGCATGATCTGAGCATGGAGTTTTTGGCCCTCTGACATCAAAAGGTTATCAAGGGGACACTCGTGCATGCCCAGCTGGAGGGTTGGTGGTCCTATCCAGTCTTAACCAGCTCAGCTCAAACTAAACATAGCTGACTCTAAGTACCTGGAAAACAACTCAGGCAAACATCTTATTGTTTAGGCTCCATGGCGCTTGGAGGGCATGCAGGTCTTTTGTAGCAAAAATCAAAACGACCTTGATTAGTGAAGGCAGGTTACAGGTGAAATGGATTTAACTAATGATTACCAACATTTTGACTAACTTTTAGGACTATTGGAAGCAGCAACACTGGGTGTTTTTTCTTAGTCCTTTGTCCTTTTAACTAAGCAAATGTGTTACTTTCTCAAATTTAATATCTTCTTTCGAGTTTATATATTGTGTTTTTAAGACTGCTCAATTGTTGCTAATGTACCAAACCATATCCATGGTGGAATGGAGAAAAAGGGGGGGAAGGGGAGAAAGAGGTGGAGGGGGTGGGCAACCACAACTGAAGAATGACACTTTGTTTTGCTTTATGTAATGTAACATAAATCTTTCCTTTAGGCTATGGAAAACCGTATGCCAATCAAAAATTAAAAATTACACAAACCAGTAACCTACTGATAGTTGAAATCTTATTAGCAATATGCATGTTTGAAGCGTACATTTTATCAATAGATGAGATCATCTATGGGAATGTGATTTTCCCCAGACCTATACAAGTAGATTTATATTTTTCTTTATTATTTTATCAAGTAAGTTTGCTTAGCAAAACCAAGCAATAGCAACTCTATTATTCTTGAGTATTACTTTAAAAATAATCTGGCTAGGGAATTCAGCCTGGGATCCAATGGTCTAACCAGGCAGGGATTCTTATATGGTACCCCAGGCTGTAGGTAATTCTGAAGTCATACCAAGATGGAAGGAGCATAATGAATTCTGTCCAATACCAGTGGGAAAGTGGAGAAAACAACATAGAAACAAAATTCTGGGACCTCTTTTTCCCAGGAATAGGCAAATTATTTAATAGAAGGCTAGATACTTAGCAGAAACCACCTGGCCCTTAAAACAGAGACTGATGCACAGAGAAAAACATTATATTCTGTGTAGCTATAAGGTTAATGATAGTGATTCAAGGATTGACATTTATTTTTCACATTTCATGGGCAGAATTAGTACCGTATGGCAACTAACCATTGGGAGGTTAAAAATGACAAGATGATAAATTTCTGCTTTTAAAATAGAAAGGATCAAAATGATTTAGGCTTCTCTTTCTTTTTATTCTACTTTCCTTTTTCCTTTTCTTTCCCGGGGAAGTTCACCATACAGTATCAATCACCCAGAAGACATTTAATAATAAATTGGTGATGATAAACATTATGTACATGTATATGTAAGACACAAGCTTGGGTTTACCAGTTGAGGGGGAAGGGCTCTATCAAAAATACTCCTTTATAAGGGATTACCCACTTTTTTCTCATTCTCCCAAAACTTTAGCTAACACCAAGCATTCTTTCTCTAGACTTTTAACGATTTTCTCCATCATTTGATTTTAAAGTAATGTTTCTACTTAGAGGTGCCGCAAATATCCTCCCTTATCACTTAGTGCCCCAAATTACACTGTTAGAGCTTTATTCCTTTAGTTGAAAACTACAATATAAATATCCCCATAAAAAGCTGGCAATTAGTCTTCTGCATAATACTGGGACTCATGCATCCAGGGTAGAAAAGGAAACTGAGTGCCCCATATTATTAGGCATATCACTGCAGAAGGAGAAAGATCTGCTTATCTATGCAGCTGCCAACATAGATAAGCTGCTACCCAGAGAACTGGCTGAGCTCAGCTACAGGTGCAGAGGGTTCCAGGTAAGTGGCTCCTTTTATCTCCATGGTGTGAATATTTGTAGGCAACAATGCTAGAAGATCTGCATTTGAGTCCTGGGGCAAAATCTTCTAGGCAGCAACCAGTGGGAAAGCTTTTTCTGGCTGACCCAAAACAGACCCAGTGGGTAGTCAAAGGCATTCCAGAAAAGTCAGAGTGCAATTTCTTCCTTGAATGGATTTATCAGAAGCAACAAGGAACAGAAATGGAAGGGCAGGAGCAAGAGTAAAAAATAATATTGAATTTGTAGTTGAGGCATAGTGTTTACACTTCAAGAATGGAGCTTTGGGATGTCCCTGGTGGCGCAGTGGTTAAGAATCCGCCTGCCAATGCAGGGGACACGGATGCAAGCCCAGGTCTGGGAAGACCCCACATGCTGCAGAGCAACTAAGCCAGTGCGCCACAACTACTGAGCCTGTGCTCTAGAGCTCGCAAGCCACAACTACTGAGCTTGCACACCATAACTACTGAAGCCCGTGCGCCTAGAGCCGGTGCTCCGCAACAAGAGAAGCCACTGCAATGAGAAGCTTGCTCACCGCAAGGAAGAGTAGCCCCGGCTCGCCACAGCTAGAGAAAGCCCGTGAGCAGCGACAAAGACTGAACGCAGCCAAAAATACAATATAAATAAATAAATAAATAAATTTATATATAAAAAAAGAATGGAACTTTGATGATAGAGCTAAAGATCTTTTTGCAATTAGTATAGCAGCTGAAAACAAGAAGTGACAAGAGGAGACTCTAGGGGAAAATCTGAGTGGAGACATTTGCCAGTATACCCAATCTAAAGACCTTTTTAATATCCAGTGAGGTGGGCTCCAGGGTGAACACTGTTAGCACATTTTAAGTTACACTTATACATGAATATTTCCAATGATAGCCACCATTTATCAAGCACTGCAGCAGGTGCTACATTAAGCTTTTCTCAGTTAATTTTCATAATAACCTAGGTATTATAATTATCATCATTTTACAGATGAGGACACTGGGGCTTAGAGTTAACTAGTTCACCCCAAATTTTGGAGATAAGCAATTGTATTCATTTGTTAATATCAGAAAGCCATCTTGGTGGCTTAAATAATAGAAGTTTATTTCCTCATAGTTCTAGAAGTCAGAAGTCTAAGATCAAGCTGTCATCAGAATTGGTTTCTTCTGAGGCCTCTCTCCTTGGCTTGTAGATGGTCTGTAGATGGCCATCTTCCCTCTGTGTCTATGTCCTAATCTCTTCTTAAAAGGACACCTCACAATGAGATTACGATCCACCCTAACAACCTCATTTTATTTTAATTACCTCTTTAAAGGCACTATCTCCAGTAACAGTCATATTCTGAGGTACTGGGGGTTAGAGCTTCAACATATGGATTTTAGAGGGACACAATTCAGCCCATAACAGCAATTCTTTTTCATTTTTAATGTAGGTATAGATTTACCATAATAACATGATCGAATTACAACCATAAACTAGTAGAGAAGCCAATGAAACAGAAACTACTCTAGGTACGTCAAAACAAGAAATCTGTCGCAAGGAAATGGTTACATAGGTGACAGAATCGACGAGAAGTCCAACACAGTCAACCTAGAGATGAATAAGCACAGGAAAGTATTCATTCTCCTAGGATTGGTGGGACAAAGCGGGTAGCTGGTATCCCTGGGGCCACCCAGTGGATCTGAACTGCTGTGAGCCTGCCCAGAACGAGCTGGGACTACAGAGGGAAGGCCTACCCAGGACGAGCTGGGACTACAGAGGGAAGGCCTGCCAGGACAAGCTGGGACTACAGAGGGAAGGCCTGCCAGGACGAGCTGGGACTACAGAGGGAAGGCCTGCCCAGGACGAGCTGGGACTTCAGAGGGAAGGCCTACCCAGGACGAGCTGGGACTTCAGACGGAAGGTCTGGCCAGTGATGGTGCCATGGAGGAGGCAGGTGCTAAGGAGATGCCACCTGAAACATCTTGAGGAGGAGAAACATCTTGACTTCCCCCCTCTGCCAGTGCCTGCCTCTAGATGGACCTCCCCCAAAACTGGAGGGCATGAGAACCACAGAGATGTGGTTCCCATAATTCCCTATGGTAAAGAGCAGAGCAGGGGAAGGGCAAGAATGGCTATGCGAGCAAACAGCCAAAGACCAACACCACTATGTAGAGTTTGACAGGCTGCACATGATGTTTCCCGACTACTGGTTTTGTGGACCTTATAATGTTACCAGTTAAATCCCTTTAACAATGTTACCAGTTAAATCCCATAATTCAGCTTCACTGAATCTATTGTGAAGCAACAATACTGAGTTGTTTAGACCTGGTTTAAGGCCAGGATGCTAATGCTTGCTTGTTTAGATCAGGAAAGCCCCATATTCTGTACTGATGGACTGTTTCCTTCCTAGTTTCCCTTAACCCATGAGACTGTTCTCTAAATGAGCAAATGCTTGAGAAGATCTTTGAGACTGTAGAAATATGACTTATCTGACAATTGCTTGGTTCACTTGCTACCTGTCTTTTGCATACTTTCTCTTCTCATCTGCAGTTCTTTCAGGGAAGAGCATATCTTTGCAGAAACCTGTGGTTCCCAGCAGCATCAGGACTGATCATAACATATATGAGGAGCCCTTTGTGGGGAGGGGACCGGGAGAAGGGGAAGTACATGTTTCACGTGGCTAGAATCCTCTGCAGCGATGCACAGGAGAGAGGCATGGAATGTCAGACATGTGAACAGAATCATTTAGAGCCACTGGTTTTCTATGCAGAGACTCTTTCAAGACCTGGGTTGGTTTTGCCTGCTTAATGTGCTCTGCATTTCCTGCAGTCAGACTCCACTGCATGGTTAATGACACAAGTTCCAGGAAGCTTGGGGATTCTGCTGGTAGACACCAGAGACGCTAACCTTGTCAAAGCAGAAAGAGACGACATACTTACGGTACTGTACGACACTCAGTTCCTAAGCCCCTCAGGCAACTGGGAAGCAAGAGATCTGATGCAGACACACTAATCACACCAGATTTCCCTGAAGGCAGTAGCCACCAATCCTCCCTCCTAAAAATGCAGATCAACAGAGGACTCAATTCCGAGTAATTTAGTGAGACAACAGGTAACAGAGGCAATTGTCCTAGGGGTGGGTGGTGGTGAGCAAGTAGCCATGTGCATAGTAGAGCACACACCAAGTCATCTCTCTGGCCAGCATGCCTAACTATAAAAGGCGTATATATCAGAGGGACAGCTCATGAAACCACTGCAAACGGAGGTTCAGTCATTAGTAAATACAATTCAGCCGTCAGGATACTGCCACGCCCACTGAGAACTACTACATTCACAGGATCAATATTTGTGACCCAGGAGAAATACTAACTTAAAACAGGCGACTCAGTCATCACAAGTGTAACTCCTTGTTTCTTGGTGGGTCTCCGCTGGTCAGGCTCAGTCTACATCTAGCTGCTTTCCCTGCTAACTTGCAATGGTCACTGACTCTAAGCTACCATTTTGGTGGGGCTGTATGTATATTTGTTTTATCCCCAGCATCCAGCAACAGTGTCTGGCACATGGTGGGACAAATTAATGTCTAGGATGTTTTTTGAGTCTGCACATAAAATGTTTGAAGTATTCTGTCATCATATTTAATGAACATTGTGGTTGAAAGTATTTTCACTTTCTTAGCAAATGGAATCATAATGTGATTTCATAATGTGAAATCATAATTCAGCTTCATTGAATCTATTTTCAAATTCTGTTTCAGATTTTTTGGAATAAGGGTTATTTAATTATAAATGGGAATTTGGGTAAGAGGCTTCAAGTTTGGAGTGTTCCAGAGCTCTGTTGGAGGCTACAACATGTTAGTCTTCAATTTAGGACACATGGGAGTGGTTGATATTTAAAGTGGTTTTCAAACATGGCTGCTCATTGGAATCACCTGGGGAGTTTTAAAACTTCTGATGCCCTGGTCCCAGATTCTAAAGTAATTGGTTTGAGGTGCAGCATGGGCACTGGGAGTTTAAAAAAAAAAAGGTCCCAGGTGATTCTAATATGCAGCCAGGGTTGAGAACCAAAGTAAGACTCTTCTCTTCGGCAGAATACTTAATATTACTGAGGATGAGTCTCAAGTGACCTCATCAATTTGTTTTCTTAAGTTACCAACAAAGGGAGATATAGTCCATCCTTCATGGAAATCAGTGTGTTTTCTCACGGACACCACGTTTGGCAGATCGGTGACACAGATTCATGCCGCCTGCTTTCCTTTCCTCTTTATAATGGATACCTCCCATGTTACGCTTTGGGGTTCTCTCCATCCTCCCCCACTCCCGCCACTTATCCTTGGCCCTCTGCCAGCTTTAGAGTGGAACATAATCCTGTATTCATCCCTCTGCCTTGTGGGCTTCCAAGAGCATTTGATTTTAAGGAGCTTCCTACTAATCACTATGAGGAAACTGGTATAGAGCAATGAAACAGCGAAGTTACCAAGGTTCCAGAAGTTTCTAACCATCTTGATAGTGGCAGTCTCTTTCATAGCTCATGCCCCGCCCATCTGAGATGGTGACTAGATGCTGGGGCCCACCAAACCTCTCCCCTGACTTCCAATTTCTTTCTCTCTCAGACAAAGATCATGCCAAGATTCAGCCACCAACTCACCCCCACCCCCACTGCCTGCTGCAGCATCTGGGCAGGTGGGTCCTGGTCCTAAGTGAGCCGTTTTGTTTGTATGAGCCCCTTCAGCCCAGGGGATGGATACCCACATCAGGGCCTTTTATTGTGTCAGCCTGGACGCCTAACCTCTTTTAAAACATTGCCTCTATGGAAAAATGTGTTTCAAACTGGAAACAACTCACATACAAATAAACTTTGGGGACTCAATCTGTTTGTAAGTTGGAGATACTTATAATGAAGCAAATATTATTCAAAAGAAAGAATTATAACGTGAATTAACCCATTGTTTCAGCCTTAAGTGATAAATAATATTAGCAATAAAACTAAGGTGCTGGAAAGTGTCAGAAGGCCTATTGGGAGCATACTGTGTGGTGTTACTATATTCTACCACAAGCTACTACCTACTATTGAGATAACTGCCGAGATCTGAGGAGGTGCCTGGTCCTCAGAATTAGCGTAAGTTTGTAATAATAGTGTAAAGGAAATGACCCTTACTATGAGTCAAACACATATCAAATACAATTTAATCCTCACAAAAACCACATGGATTAGGCTCTATTATTACCCACATTTACAGATGAGTAAACTGAGACACAGAGAGGTGAAATAACTTTCCTACAGCATAGGGCTCATGAATGTTGAAGGCATGATTTTCAATGGGCAATAGGACCTCTGAGGCAGCACACATCACCATGTGCAGGTCATGAGAGTCAGGTAGAAGATGTCATCTGAGTCATGTTACATCTAAAGATGAAAAAGGAGCACACTGCTTTGGCCCTGCAGTTCCTGCTGATGAACGATCAGAGAGGGCGGAGTCGTGTGCGTGATAGTGTGCACAGGAGCTTGGAAGTACACAGTTAGACATTTGGCTCATTTAAATTTAACTGTACTGAAGGACTGGACTTTGAATGCTTCGCTTGTCTGACTCCCCCAACACTATTCTTGCTCATCTCATCACTAAGATGGCCATCTTAGAGGACACCCTGAAGTCTAGACCTTCTTCCGGTCTTGAAAACAACTGAGCTTTTTCTATTTAGGTTTTCATAAAATACAGTGAACTTTACCTTTTATGAATTTCCAAAATTAGCTTTAAACGTATTTCCCTCTCTGAGAAGAACACCCTTTAAGGGAAATATAATCAAACCTCTAACATTAAAAAAAATATTTTGGAAGTATTAGCAATTTAACCCAAAACAAACTGTGAATAAATAATTTATAAGCCTCTTGAATGAAGAATCCAAGTTCTTAATTTTTGGAATAGTTTTTATTATCTGTTAAGATTCAGCTACACTTCTCCGAGGAATAGGTTGTACATTTCTATGTCCTCAGGGCAAAATGATAATCACTGGTCCATTAAAATAAGTGACAATTCACCATAAACTAGTATAGTTTTTCTTGGAGATCAAGGAATGAAGTATGAGTAAGATGCACATAATGTGAATAAAATATATGAGATCAAGGAGTTACAGATTCAAATTTCCACATTTAAAAAATTATAGGTTCACAATTTTAACCCACAATTTTATAATTTAAAAAATCTGTGAACACAGCATTTCCATAACTCTGTTGATGGCAGACTTCATTTGATCCAGTGTGATGCTATGTGTGGGCCCTGAAAACCCCCTTTTGAATGCTTATCCATATGTTTTGCCTCAGAAATTTTAATGTGTTTGATTATTGGGTTGTACCCAGGTCCTGCTGTAGATGTCATATAATATGTAGCATGTATACAGTATTAATTTTTAAAAATGGAAAAATTCTAAACTCTGAAAAAAAAACGCTCCAAGGACTTCAGACAAAAAATTTTAGACCTTTTAAAAAAGGAGCATTTGACTGACATATAAATTCAGCAAAATGCATCACTTAATCTGCTTTTAAAAATTTACTCACTCTTATCACAAAGAAAAATGCTCTTTTCCTATATCTTTAATGTTGTATCTATATGAGATGATGGATGTTCACTAGACCTATTTTGGTAATTATTTCATGACATTTGTAAGTCAAATCATTATGTTGTATATCTTAAACTGATACAGTGCTGTATGTCAATTATATCTCAATAAAACTGGATAAAATTCAATCATTGATTGAGTTAATTAACATCATTTATTGAATATCAAGGCTGGGGATATAATTGTGATTAAAACTAGAACAATATAATGAGGAAAACAAAACCTTAAATTATCACACATAGGAATATATATACACAAACTCAGTTTAGTACTCTAAAGGACTTTTGATATCACCCAGCCTACAAAATACATGTTTTAAAATACTTTTAAACCGATTGTGCTGGTATCAAGTCACCATGGTGATAGAGCTAAATGGTTCTTTCAATGCTTTAATGTAAATGCATATGAAACAAGGATGTGTTTGCCAGCCTACAACATGGAAATGGAAGATAGCAAATGAAAAAGCCATTTGCTCAAAAGAAAGAGGGCATTTGGGTGAGAGAAAATATACTGAATTCTATCTGGAATGGCTGGAATTTGTGTATGTTTACTTTTATTTTTTTTATTTTTTGGAATTTGTGCATGTTCATTTAAATGTCTAGTTTACAGTGTGTGTGTGAAACAACTTGTTTAACCCTTGCAACCTAATGCAATATATAAATAGCAATCATATAAAATAGGTGTTATTATTACCACTGTCTTATAGATGTGATAACTGAGGCACAGAGAGGTTATGTAATTTGCTTGTCTCACATAACTAACAAGTGGCGAGCCCTAAATTGAACACCGTACTGCTCCTGTATGCTAACTGTGCTTATAAATGTGGAGCAAGAATCAATGGGGATTAAGGTGAGAGGGACAGTGTGGGAGAGTGAAAGAACTTTGGAGAACTGGGTTCAAGTCCTAATTTTACTACTTACTAGTTATGTGATTTTGAGCCTTAGCCGTAAACTACAGATAATGATTACTGCTTCTCAGGGTGGCTGTTAAGGCTGAATGGACATCCACTAGTTTGGCAGAATTAAAAGTCTGAAAATAATGTGTTGATAAGAACATAGAATAATGGGAATGCTCCTTATACATTATTGGTAGGAGTGTAAATTGGTAAACCTTTGGAAAATAGTTTGGCGTTATCTTGTTAAGCTGAATAAGTGTTTACTCCATGACCCAGAAACTCCACCCAGAGAAACTACACTAGTTTATATATACAAGAATGTTCTTTGCCACATTACTTATAATAGCCCCAAACTGGAAACAAGCCAAATGTCTACAGACAGGTGAATGGATACATCAATTGTGGAATAGTGACACTATGGAACATAAGAAAATAGTGAAAGTGAATGAACTTGAGCCAGGCAAAACAACACGGTTCAATTTTAAATCCACTGTTGAGTAAAAAAAAAAAAGCAATTCTCAGGAGACTACATGTAGTGTGATACCATTTTTATAAAGGAATAAAACAAGTACATTTTAAAATATCTTGTTTAGAAATAGAGCCGTGTGAGGTTAAATTATTTTTGAATAGTAAGGGAAGGATAAACTCAGAATTCAGATAGTTGCTATCTCTGTGGGAGATAGGGTATAGATAGGTGTGTGTGGGGGGTGCTCATCTGAGATGAACACATCATATTAATGATGTTCTGGTTCCTCTATCAGCTGGTGGGGTCAGAGATGTCAATTTTTAAAAACTTTTTCATAACATATATATTACATATAATCTTTTTGTAAATATCAAATGCTACATAGTACTCATTAAAAAACCCTATTTAATGCAATTCTAAGTCTTTTGAGGAATCTCACTCCTTGCTCCCCCTGTTCTCAGCAACTTGTCCAAAAGTAGACACACATAGTAGATGCACAGGAAGGATTAATCAAATAAACTAATAATACTTGGCTACAAAGAAAATAAAAAGATACAATATTCATGAAGTGCTTTGCAAATGAAAAATGCTATACAAACAGTAGGTATTATTAAAAGAAAAAAATTTACAGTAATAAATATCTTTTAGTTCTTGCTCCCTTAAGACTGAATTGCTTTAATTGGTGGTCTTGCAAGGAAAAGCCTGCCAACACTTTCCATCGGAGATACATAACACATTGAACCTGCGCCCTCAGACCCACTACTTTCTGGTAGAGCACCCAAGTTATTTCCAACCTGTTCCTTGTTTACGTTGTAAGAGTGAGTGTTTTTAGTAGTAGGTGGGGGTGTTCACAGTGGAAGGAACACTTGTCAGTCTGAGAATACTGAAAATGATGAGGAAAAAAGAACCACGCACTCTTCTTCAAAAACACTTTTCTATGTCCCTACGGGAAAAACCCAAGGTGGCTGTTAGGCTATCAACATTTTTAGAGACAAGGAGGGAAGATATGTGTGTGGTGTGCAAAAACAAGTAACATGTGTTTATAGTTTGTGCTCTGTGTCTGAACTTTGTCTTTCACCGACAGCTGCAAAGCGAGGTAAGAAGCTAGCCCTTCATCTTTTCACTAATGTCCCACTCTACCCAACTTTACTCTTTCATATGTCTTTTAAATGTATTCTCAGTTCGACCTTTTTATTTTTGACTATCCCTTTTCTTATGCATCCAGGCATCATTCTTTTCTCAAGAATAAAGGGGAAGAACTAAGATAGAAATTCTTTGTATAATTATCAAACAACAATTAGAGTTTATTGTGTGTGTGCCTTTTAATCCTCTACTGTATTTTCCTTCTTCAAAACAGAGCCAGCCCTGAAGTGTGGTTATAAGTCTGTTTACACCACCCAGATATCAAATTGACTTGCTAATGGTAACTCTTCCTTGGTATCCATGGGTTACTGTGTCATGTGATTTGACATCAAGTACAGACAGTGCTGATTAGGAGCATCCAGCTCTGTCCATCTCCGTGCATCACTGAACCATCTGGTCATTTATTCACTAATAAGCCCCTAATGGCCCAAATATTCACCGGCCTGTCATTGTGACATGGCATAAAATGCCTACATCTTTCAACTTGCTTTGACATGTTGCTTGTTTCACATCAAAACCCGTCATTTACAGGAAAAGAGCTCAGAGGGGTAAAAACTTGACCTAATCTGCAGTGTTAACACAAAGACAGAGGCTTGGTATCTAGTAGCCTGACGGAAAGCATGTAAATGGGCAGGAATTCATTTTGTACATTTTTTTTCCATTCTCATTTTACAACATTCTTTACGTTTAGTATCATCCCTAATATGGGATCTTATGTGGGCTCTGCGTCGAAATATCTATCCTGTATCTGTTTAAAGAGCGCTTTAAAAGGAAAAAGCTTCCTGGATACATGGAGTTTGCCTGTTTACATTTAAATGGGCAGGAAAAAAATAATACAGAATGGACCCAAAAAGCAGCTCTATGCGATTCTCAGAAGATTATGGTTTGTTATTTTAACCCTCTCTTATTCTCTGTTCTTCTTTTCCAGTTTAATATGCTTTTCCCCCACATTATATCTGTATATGATAAGAAATTTGAGATTATCCATGTTTGGGGCATTTGATATTATCACCAGAGAAATAGTGAAAGGCTGGAATCCCCACTTTCAGTCACAACCATTAGGAAAGAGAGCCCCAAACTCTACAAACAGACTGGCATAAGCAGAGTTAAAATAATAAAAATTAGAAAGGGGGTAAGGAGGGGGGAAATATAGCCTTCTATCACATTCAGTGCTGTTGAAATCCTGGTCCTTATGTGGAGTTAAAACATCACGTAACTGAGGTTCACTAGCTGCTTTTAGGTGGTTTGTATTTTATAGATGTCACTAAAATGGACATTTTTCTAAAAAAATCTCTCTACCCCATGTGTGTTTCTTTTTATCGTTTTCTTTTTTAAAATAAAGGTTTTTAAATGGCATGCTGGCCCAGTTTAGGTTTAGAACATCATTTTCCTATTGTCTTCCCTTACCCTTCACCGAGCTCCAGCGCCCCACCTCCTCCCCCAGGTCTGCAGGCTAAGAGAATGCGAGCATCTTTCTGAGGATTTATCCCAGCCCATATCCAGAGGCCTATGGAAACCAAAGGGGGTTGTAGTGAAGGCATATCTAGGGCTTTCCAATTTGGTACGCAAGATGGCAGGGGCAGCCTGGTTTATTTGCCACTGGCTGACTTTCTTCGCAGGCATGGTAGAGCCTAGATATAGTGCTGCTGGTCCCATGAAGCCCATTTGCTGGTGGGCTCACACACCTGTTGGGCTCAGCTGACCTAGCACTGCACCCATGCCAGCAGCCCTTTGCTTCCCGTGGGACGAAGCTAGAACCAGAGCCTCACCTGAAGAATGATGAGCAAGGTAAAGTTCACCACCAGTTCTTCTCCAGTACTCTCTCCACTCTGGTTTTCCGATTTATTGATGTAGATCTTTTCCAAAAGAGCAGCCCTTTTGCTTCACTGCTGATTGGAAAATAACCAAAGTGCTCTACTGCCCCAGTAGCAGCTTTTCAAATTTTAGTTTTCTTTTCCTCTATATTTAGAAAGTCTACTATGTTGGTCATTAACTTCCTCATCCTCCTGTGACCACTCATTCTCCATTTGTGGTAGCTTCATGAAAGTTTCAGAACAAATAAAACTGAGTCTCAGGCTTCCCTGGTGGCGCAGTGGTTGAGAATCTGCCTGCTAATGCAGGGGACACGGGTTCGAGCCCTGGTCTGGGAAGATCCCACATGCCGCGGAGCAACTAGGCCCGTGAGCCACAACTACTGAGCCTGCACGTCTGGAGCCTGTGCTCCACAACAAGAGAGGCTGCGATAGTGAGAGGCCCGTGCACCGCGATGAAGAGTGGCCCCCGCTTGCCGCAACTAGAGAAAGCCCTCGCACAGAAACAAAGACCCAACACAGCCAAAAATTAATTAATTAATTAATTAATTAAAAAAAACAAAAAAAAACAAAAAACTGAGTCTTGATCATTCCACAGGACTGCAGCAAAGACTTAACCTCCTCTCCATGTTGTGAAACTACATCATGAAACTGAAGAGAAACTCGAAAGTGCCTTGTTTCTTTGGGACCTAGCATTCCTAATTTCTTGGGATATTCCTCTTTTAAAATATTCCTTATTGTCGTGCTTTTAATCAGCTTTGCATAAAACCAACCACGTGGCTTAATGCTTTCTGCAGACAACTTACATTTATTTATTTGCCCATTCAGTTGACAGGCATGCGTTGAGCATCCAGAATTGCTCTGGACACCAGGGAAAAAGATGACTGAAATGTTGCCCCAGCCCTTAAGGAGCTTACAGTGTAGTAGTCCTTTCAGAGTATGGGATTTGGGTGCAGGTGGGCAGAAATCAATAAATGAAGGTATTAGGGAAGACAGAGTTGGCTATTACCAAAGCTTGGTCATAAAGAAACAAGTAATCCTAAAGCAATAACTCTAGGAACTCTAAAAAAGGAAAGTTGGAGGTAGTATGGAAATACAGGGAAGTGGCTAGAATACCTGTGTGTTCTTGTACCTTTATCCTTCTCTTGTAAACAAAGACCCACATAGCCCTCTTGATCATCTCCCTACTTCCTCTCCCTCCTGTTCATACCCTCTTCTCTCAGCATGAGTAAAGGAATAGTGCCTCCGAAGCATAGAAGTACTCTAGCATGGAATGGAAAAACAAGGAAAGAGGGAGGGAGAGAGGGAAGAAGGGAAAGGAGGAAGAGGGGAAGGAGAAGGAGAAAGAAGAGAAAAACAACTACAAGAGAGGTGAGGATGGAGGGAGGGAAGGAGAGAAACTCTTGGAAGAGCTCCAAGCCCTCTGAACTCAGAAGCCTCTGAATTAAATGCCTGGAAGTCCCTTACCTTATACGATAATCAGTGGCTTTCCCCACCAATTGCTCATCGTCCTTCGTAGATAGGAGGAAGGCCTGGCACAGGACACCATCTACTCCCTTCTCAGTCCCATCGTCTCCCTAGTCTTTTCTGATATCTATGATCGTTTTCATTTGCCTTTTCTATGGCTTCTCTTGATCTCCCCTCTTCTTTTCCTCCAGGATGTGTCCTCTATGCTTTTCTGACAAGTGGGGGAGGGGTGGGATGGGTGCCATCAGAAGTGGTTATGTCCTTGGCTCTGTTCTTCCAGCCAGGGGAAAGAACTAGGAAGCCATTCATCAATGTGATTCCAAGATTCTGAAAAGATTCCTGGGGTTACCAAAATGATTAATAGAACGCACTGTTTTGTTTGTTTGTTATTTCTGATATGTAGAATAATATGTAACTGGGAGTCAGAAGACCCATTTCTGTTCTGCCGTCATCTAAGTGCGTGATTGTGAGAGGTTGGTCATTGTTCTTACATCGGATTGGCTGGGTGCTTGGAGGGCCACTGATACAACATTTAGGTGAAACCTATTTTATATTTCAAAAAACTTACAGAATCAGAGAAACAAATCTTAGGTACACAGTAAGGTTATCTAGGTAAACCAAAAATCCAATTTCTTTATTTTATTTTTTACTATGGTAGATATATATAAAATTTGCCTTCTTGAACATTTTAAAGGGTACAATTCAGTGGCATTAATTATACTCACGATGTTGTGTAATCATCACCACTATTTTAAAAACTTTTTCATCACCTCAAACAGAAACTCTGTACCCACTAAACAATAACTTCCCATTGTCCCTTTTCCTCAGCTTCTGCTTAACTCTAATCAATGTATTGTCTCTATGAATTTGCCTATTCTAGATATTTCATATAAGTGGACTCATACAATATTTGTCCTTTTATGTCTGATTTCACTCAGCATAATATTTTCAAGATTCATCTGTGTGTAGCATGTCTCAGAACTTCATTTCTTTTAATGGCTGAATAATATTCCACTGTATGTATGTATCAAGTTGGGTTTATTCATCTTGCTGTTGGACACTTGGGTTGTGTCCACCCAGTTTCCTTAATTTTGATTAAAATATTATCAAATTATGCTAATCAAAACTCTCAGAGAAATAGATGTTACCTAGTTAGAAAGGCAGTGCAGTGTAATGATGAAGAACTTGAGTTCTAGAGTTAGACTTGTGTTCAAATCCCATGACCTTTCCTATCAAATTTTCAGTCTTATGCTTACCTTAGGTAAGTCAACATCACCTCTCTGAACCTTAATTTTTTTCGTTTTAAAAATGGGAATAATAATTCCTATTCCATTGAGTACCTGTGAGACTTAAACATAACGTGAAGCACTTTGCATATTTTCTACATATAGTTAGCTCTCGATAAATATAAGCCATTTTTTATTTCTTAAGTGAAGTCTGAAAGGCAAACATCTTTCACTATATGGGGTTTGGAGGAGGTAGTCAAGAACAATAAAGGAGGGCCTCAGTGATGAAAAGTTTGGGAACTAGTGAGACTTAGTGGTCCCTAAGGTTATTTCTAAGCTCTAAACGTCTGTAATTTGGTTAAGTTTTCAGCTTGGTTCCAATGATCTAGAGGGAGAAAATAAAATGCCTTAAAAATTAGAGAGGCATGTTCTATTGCATCACTGACTCCTCTGCAGCTGCCTTTAGGGTATGATTTAGAGGCAATGGACAAGCATATTGCCTTACAATTAACAGCATTAAAACAAATTCATGAATGCCCAACTATTTGTGTGGTACTTTCCAAAGCACTGTTTGTGGATTATATTAGGAATTTTTAAAGTGCCAGGGACTGGAATTCAGAAATCAAATCTGTGTTTTTTAAAAGGTTGATTGAAATATACACTGTTATCCCTGGAAATAAGAAATATTCACAAACAGAGATGGCTAAGTCTACCACCATCCATCCTTCTCCTTTCATGGCATTGCTGCAGCCAGAAACTCCATTTTTCCACCTGTTTCTAGGTGGGACCATACAACTGGTTCTTTCCAATGAAAGATAAGAAGAGGGTGAAACTTCTTTGGCCTCTTCCCCCACCGTCCCTCCTCTTGTCAGGATACAGAACCACAGGATGAAATCAGTAAGCAGAGGAAGGCCACCCACCTGCATTAAGTGTTAAATGAATGAAAAATAAATTTCCAATTGTGTTAAGCCAATGAAATTATGGAGGTGTTTTTTTTAAATCTGTTACACCATTAGTATTATCCTAACTATACACTACTAGTGATAAAGAATGATTCAAATGTCAGAGAATCACTGACAGTTGTGAGTAAATTGCTTTCTTCTTTTAGAAAATTTTGGTTAATCTTCTTTGACATTCAAAGATTCATTCATTTAACACTCTGCTAATTATTTAAAGTTAGCTCAAAGTCTCTCTTCTAGAGGGACTCATAGTCTCTTTTGGGTGAAAAAACATAAAAAATTAAGAAATCACACAAGGCAAAATTGATGAAAATAAAATGAGTAGAAAAGAAAAGAATTCTGAAGGTATTCAGAAAAGGACTGGTTTACTGGTAAAAATTTGTGAAGGATGCCAGGACTTTATGAGTACCTTGAAAATGGAGTAGGATTTGGAAAGACAGAGATGACAGTATGGATATTCAAAATGGAGTTAACAGGGTAAAAAAAATGCATAAAAATAGGAGTGAACAAAGATATATTTAGAGGACTGCAAGAATAAGGGATCACAACAGTTAAGAGGATGCAATTTGAAATTATTTAATATCCATTTAAAAATATTTATTGATCATATGGTTCAGACACTAACTAAGCACTGGAGAGTAGAGTCCTTAACTTTCACAGAATTTACAGTCTATTGGCATAGACAGCTCTAGATTCAACTTGTATCTCTTCCAGTTACTAGCTATTTGAACATGAGCAAGTCACTTAACTTTTTGTAATTCTTGGTTTTCTCATCTACATAATGAGAATGATAACAGCCCTACAAGGCAGTTATGAGGATTAAATGAGATGAAGAATTTGAGGCATTTAGCATAGTGCCTCACATAGTAAACTCTCAGTAAGTGTTAGCTGCTGTTGCTAGGTTTGATGGTGATGGTGGTGCTAACAGCAGTAGACTATTTGGACAGGAGCAGAGAGTTTACGTTGGCAATAGTGGTGGCTGAGGTTGGAAATGGAGATTTGACCAAATTCATAAAGTCCCCTGAATGTCAGATCAAAGAGTTTGGATTTGATCTTTAGACAACAGGCAGCCCTTGAGGATTTTTGAGCAAGGAAGTAAAATGGCAACACCAAACAGAATGGATTTGGATTGGGAAGTATGAAAAAAGAACAAAGGCAAAGAAGTCTATTAAGATATCTACTAGGACCAGAGCAGTGAAAATGGATAATAGGATGCTCCAGGATAACTCTAAGTTTTCCAAACTGAAAAGAGATGCCAGCATAATGGTGGGAGAATAAGTTTGATTTTAGAAATTGTTGGATTTGAAGAAATCATAAAACATTCAGTTGGAAATATTCATCAGATAATTGGCTACATGGATTTGAAGTTTGGAAGAAGAATTGGAAATATAGTTTTGTGAATCATTTAGATAGACCTGATAGCCAAATGGATGACACCTCCAAAACAGAGTGTGTATGGATTAAAGATTGAAATCTAAGTAAACCTTGGAAAATGTCCCCAGTGAAGCATAGGAGGAGAAAGAAGAACCAGCATAAAAGTTGTCAGTATAGGAAGAAAACCACCATCACAGAGGTCAAGGGAAGAGAAATTTTCAAGAAGGTAGAAGTGGGCACTTCTATCATTTCACTCAGTGTTCAGTCTCATGGAGAAGAGTCCAGCTGAAGTCAACTGCATAGGTTGCTCTACCTGGTGGTACTGCTTTCAGGGCCTCCTTGTGTTAATGGTACTCTAATGAGAAAAACCAAATATAAATAAACTAAACCATAATCAGGGATGGAACAGACTGTGATCTATCTAGTCCCACCTTCTGTGAAGGTCTGGGGAAGAGTTTGCAAGGGGTTTGTGCAAAGAATAAAGGGTAAGATTTTAAAAAGATAGACTTGGGTTATAAATAAAAGGGTTATACTGAGTTTGTGAATTTGAGAATTTCTTAAGTAACGTATACCTGTTGTTTTTGCCACCATTGTGAGTGGGTCAGGGAAAATAAACTGTTCATTCAAGAATCCACGTTGCCTAACCTGTAATACCTGGTAGCCAATACTGTATCAAAGGAAAACCATAGGCTGGAAATGATAGAGCTTTTGTGAATTAGCCTAGCTGAGGAGCAGCCATGGGAGCTTGCTATCTGGATCACTCTTTCTACCCCTTATTATGAAAGGGAAAGGCAACCTTACCTAAGCAAATTAGCTTAGAACAGTGGTTCTCAGACTTTAGTGTACGTCAGAATCACCTGGAGGGCTTGTGAAAACATAGATTGCTGAGCCCTACTCACCAGAGTTCCTGACACAGTAGGTGTGGAGTGAGCCCTAAGAATCTGCCTTTCTCACACTGTACTAGGTAGTGCTGCTGCTGCTCGTCCAGGAACCACACTTTTCAAAAAATTTTTTAAATTAATTTTTACCGGAGTATAGTTGCTTCACAATGTTGTGTTAGTTTTTGCTGTACAGCAAAGTGAATCAGCCATATGTATACATATATCCCCTCTTTTTTGGATTTCCTTCCCATTTAGGTCACCACAGAGCACTGAGTAGAGTTCCCTGTGCTATATAGTAGGTTCTCATTAGCTATCCACTTTATACATAGTAGTGTATATATGTCAACCCCAATCTCCCAATTCATCTCACCCCCCTCTTTCTCCCTTGGTATCCATATGTTTATTCCCTCCGTCAATGCAGAGACCACACTTTGAGAACCACTGGCTTAGGCAGAAGAAGGAGACAACATCTATGGCTGCAAAGAAGTCAGGGGAAATGAGGACTAAGAAAAAGTCACTCATTGGCTTTGGTAACTGCCTTTTGATAACTTTTGAGATGGATTTTTTTTGATGTGAAAATGGCAAAGAGCTTCTAGTATATAGCTGGTGAAAAAATGGAAGTAACATGTATATACCATTGTTCAGTAAGTCAGTTTCACATTGGGTAACACAATTCTGGTGGGAAAAAAAAAATGTTATCCTTTGAACAAAACCTGAATATGTCATTCATTCATTCATTCAACTTATTTATTTAGTATCTAATATGTACAGGCACTGTGTTAGACTCTGAGTGATCACAATAGACATTGTCCCTGACATCTCACTGAACTTACAGTTAGAGAGTATTTAGAAAAGAAAATAAGCAAATGCACACCCATATGATAAATACAGAGATCAGGGAACTCACAGAAGGGGCATCAAAATAGCAAGATTCAGGGAAGCTTCCTAGAGTAAATAATAACTAACGTGAGCATTAAAAATATGTAGGATTATCCATGTGAAAGTTGGGGGGATTGGTGTGGGGAGGATGGCAGAGGGAACAAGAAGTGCAATAATCCAGAGGTAAGACAGAGCATGCCAAGTTAAGGTAATGCCAAAGTAACTCAAGATGGTTAAAGTACTTGGGCATAGGGCACGAATAAAGCTGAAGCTGAGCATAAATCCTTAAGACCATCATGGATCCTGTCAACAAATCTCAGACTTTATATGAAGAACAATGGGGAACCACTGAAGAGTTGTGGTTTTTTTTTAAATAAGTTTTTTTGAATATATAATTCATGTAACATGACTCACCTATTTACAGTACACAATTTAATGGTTTTTAGTGTACTCACAGAGTTGTACAACCATCAACACAATCAATTTTAGAACATTTTCAACACCTTCCAAAGAAACCCCATACCCATTAGTAGTCACTCCCCATTTCCCCCAATCCCACCAGTCCTAGGCAGCCACCAATCTATGTTCGGCTTCTGAAATCACAGAGCATGTGGTCTTTCACTGAAGAGGTTTAAAGCAGTGCATGGCACCATTAGATCTGAGATACAGAAAGACTTATCTCTCTGACATATATAGCCTGGATTGGATCAGGGGAGATGATGGTGAGCCTGGAAGCAGAGAGCTCCATTAGGGAGTTGTAGAAGGAGTCAGACCAGGGAGGTGTTTGTGGGGATGGAGCAAAGAAGATGGATTGAAGAGATATTTAAGAGGTAGTATGGGCTGGGCTTGGTAATTAATGGTATGTGGTATATGAGGGGGAGTGGGCAGAAAAAGATGGCTTCAAATGTCATCCTTGATGGCGGGTTGCTGGTGGCACTTGTCACTGAGATGGGATCAGGAGGATCAGGTCTGTGATGAGATGGAGAACATGATGAGTCAGTGTTTACTATGATACACCACTGCCCACAACTAGGATGGCATCAGCATGTCATAAATATGGTGATACAGATCCTTAGGAAAAGAGGAAGATGGTATTATTTTTTCAGTGTTTCATAAGGTCCCAGAAAGACCAAAGCAACTACAGATTTCATACTAATTCAATAAAATTAGAAGTTTATTTAAATTTTAATAGAAGTATGTAGGTACAAAGGGGAAATTTTAACTTCTTTGCCTTGAATAATTTTTCTGTGTCAATAATCTGTCACCTTTCAAAATCATTAACCAAAGGAACTTCAGGGCACAAGGGGCTTTGTGAGGCCACAGAATGTATTCCTCTGGACCTGGTGAGGAATTCACCTGAATTAAAAGAAATAGGGACTGATTACAGAGTCAATTTTCAATTACCTGTACTAATAGAGCAGTGGTGTGGGTAATCCCAACCTGTGGTTAACCAAAAATCACTTATATTTGCTTCTGGATTGCATTATTTAAGCTATTTATAGCAGCTGGGATTCTATCTACATTTTTCTTTTGTGATTACTAGCATTAATTTGCACCCTCTGACTTCACACTTATTTTTGGCAAATGGAAATGGCCCAAATATGGTATATGAGAAGGATATATCACTTGGGGATTTTATATATCCCACACAGCATCTACAAATTTGATAATTCACATATATAGATTTTTTTTTAAAGGTCTGTGAGGACAGAGATTACAAATCTCCCTTGATATCCCACTTCTCTATTTAAGAACGTTTACCAGTGGGGAATGATTTTCCAATGCTAATCTCAATCCTTTTGCTAAAATACAAACTGATATTTCCTTCTTTCCTCAATGGGCAAAAAAAAAGCAAAGAGGCTCTGTCCTCTATGGACTTAACTCTGATAATGCTGAAAACTCCTTTTGAGTCTTTTCGTTTTCAAGCTGACCCAGTACCATTATATTTGTTGTCCTGATTTTTTAGCCGATCACTAGCTGCTCCCAGAAACCAAAGATTAAAAAAAAAAAAAAAAAAAGAACATGTCATTTTCTAAGAAACGAAATTATCTGCATTTTGTAAATAAAACCAAAGAGATTCTGCAATAAGAAACCAGTTAAGAAATTTTACCTTTCTTTTTCAATTAAGAAGTAATATATGTTTATTAGAGAAAAATAAAAAAAAATAAGCATAAAGGAGAAAATTTAAAGCATCTATGATTCCACCAGCTGATGGTAAAATAACCACTGAATCATGGAATCATCTAATTTCCACTGCAGCCCTCAGTTCCTGGAGGAAATATGGAGGGCAGGCACTCTAGGCAAAAAACACTTTGCTCAGTATTAGAATTTTTTTCTCAGTATTACAATTTTTAAAAGCTACACCCTCATTTAGAATCTTTAGACCTGATGATCTAGACAGAATCACATGGAAACCTCAAAGACTCCTTCTGTGCCTTTAGTCCAAGGTCTACACTAAAAGCAGATGGGGCAGCCTCTTTAGACCATGGTCCATTTCCTCTATGCACACAGCCTAATCTCAGTCCTTATGCCTTGATGTTCTAGGTGTCATCCACAGACCAGGTGCAGTGCCATCACCTGGAAGCTCATTAGAATTTCAGAATCTCAGGCCCCACCCCAGACCTACTGAATCAGAATCTGTGTTTGATCAAGATCCCCAGATGTGACCAGATTCTCAGTCATTGGTACTGCTGCTCAGTTGAGATGCATTGCTAGTGTTTATCAATTAACTGTTGAGTAAAGAGGAGCCACAAGCAAAGAAGAGCACAGGGAGAACATAACAAAGAGAAGAGAAATTCTTCACGAGGCCTAGAGCTGGGCTGCCCCGGGTGGCTCGGCCCTGGGCCTTCCCCTGCAGGGCACTTCCCATGTAGAAGACATAGCTAGCCTTATTGCACCAACTACATGTCAGAAAATGGAGAAATGAATTCAAGATTAAGTCATGGTCCACAGCAACTGGTTTAAACTGTTTGTTTTTTACATTGAAGAATAACCTTCTGGCACCAGGGCCCAATATCCAGCCTCTGGTCTTTAATTTAGACACCTTTGGGGGAGAACGGCATTGGAATATGGAGGGGGTCTTGGGCACCCCCTAGAGCCTAACAAAGGGATACAGACGCTCAGTCTTTTATGTTCTTATGTCATCCTGTGAAAGTGTAACCCAGTGGTTCCATGTATCAGGGGTTTGCAATTAAGAAGCACAGTTTCAACAGCTCCATGTCTACCTCTACCTTTAGCCCACTTCACTGCTATTGATCCTTTCCCTTCCCTCCTCCCACACTATGTAAATTTAATTACTCTCTCTGCAAATTCCTTCCCTCTTCCTTTGTTCTTTCCTATCCTTCTCTGTTTTCTGACAACAACAACAGCAAGAGCAACAAGACTTATTTAGGCAGGAAATGGAAGTAAACTGTGTGTGTTGGGGACAGAGGCAGGAAGGTTGGAAAGAGAAAAAGCTAGGAAAACTCTCTTTCATTCACCCACATACATACATACACACATATGCACAGAATTATGCTTTTTTTCCTTCAAAACTTGGGTCATACCATTCAAACTGTTTCATATCCATTTTGTATTAATACTTTATGAGCACTTCCCCAGATCAGTAAATAGTCCTATAAAACATATTTAACAGCCTCATAGAATTCTAACGTATGGACACACCACATATCATTCAGCTAGCCCCCTGTTGTTGGACATTTAGGCTGTGTCCCTTTTTTTTTTCATATTTGTAAGTAATGCTGCAATGAACATACTTGTACATAAATAAATCTGTTTCCACATCTCTGGTTATTCTTTCAGGGTAAATTTCACTTGACTTTGATAACAACAATAAACAACTTGACCTTGGACTGAAATATCTTTGTTTGTCCAGTACTCAATTATAGTGTGGCTTTTCTCCAAAAGAAAACATACTGTAGGGCCTGAATGTCAGGTTTTTAATTAAGCAGGTTCTACAGGATTGACTCTTTTACAGCTACCTGAAATTTTAGCCACAGTGAATTGCAGTAAAAATACCTCCCTTCTACAGCTCAGATAGGACAAATTTATCCCTGAGTACCTCAGGATTGGGACATATTGCAAGATAGTGACTCTCAACTCAAGAGGTGACATTCTACCTTATGCCTTATACCTTACTTTATACCTTGCTTTCAGAAACTCTGCTCTTCTAGGAGTAATGCTCATTATATTTTAGGCTAAAACATTGTCCATAAATTAGCAAAGGCTCTTTGTGGTTCCAAACCTTCTTTATTTGGAAGCCTAGAGAGAAGTAGAGTGATTAAATTATCAGTATGTGATCTTCATGTGCACAAAACCATTAATAACAACAGTAATAGTCATCCTTTATGGAGAATGTACTGTGTGCCAAGTACTGTGCTGAGCACTTTACAACTTGCATTAGTTATCTATTGCTGTGTAACAAAATACTCCAAAATTTAACATCTTAACGCAACAAATATTGTCTCTCAGTTTTGGTGGGTTAGGAATCTTGGTGTGACTTAGTGCCTCTTATAAGGCTAAAATCAAGGTATTCACTCCCTATTGCCTTAAAGCTCAGCTGGGAAGATCCACATTCAAGTTCATTCATGTGGTTATTGGCAAAAATTAGTTCATCCCAGACTGTTGGACCAAAGGCCTCAGTTCCTCGGTGGCTGTTGGCTGGAGGCGTACCTCAGATTCTTGCCACCTGAGTCCCTTGTAGGGCAGCTCACAACATGAGAGCTGGCTACCATCAAAGTGAGCAAGAAAGGGCAAGCAAGATGAAGTCAGAGTCTTTCTGTAAATGAAATCTTGAAAGTGACACCATCACTTTTGCCACATTCCATGCACTAGAAGGGGTCACTAGGTTCAGTTCATACCTGAGAGGAGCACATGAATCCCAGGAGGTGAGAATCACTGGGAAATATCTTAGAGGCTGTGAACTACACAACCACTATCTCATTAATTCAAACAACATTTCTTTGACGTAGATATTGTTAATCCCCATTTATAGATAAGGAAACAGGCGCTCACAGCCAGTAAGTGGAGTTTGAGATTCAAACCTGTTTCTCTGACTTCAATGCACATATGCTTGTTCCCTGCACTCTCAGACACTTTATGTGTAAAGGTCATGAGGTCCCAGAAATATTTTAGTAGAGATTTGAGTCTTATTTTAGCCTCTTTGGTTTATTCTTGGCACTCTTGATCTTTTTCTCACTTTCTATCTTCCAGTATTTAAGTGAAATTGCTTAGCTTACACTAATAAGAGGACGGCACAATCTGAGGGTGTTAGGTTAGAGATGGAAGATCCAGAGTTGCTCAATTGCCCACCTTTTCTGGGTTCTGGTAAAAATTAACTAGCTTCTAAATCTCCATCCAGAATTCTTATATATCTTTCCCATTCCTAGCCTACATTGCATATTAGCATTAAAGATGATCTGCAAGATAAATATCATTGGGGAAAAATCCCCATGGTCAAGAATTAAACACACATGCGCGATTCTCGACATGTTCTCTAGAAGATGTCTATTCATTTTCTCTAACCAGTGGAGCTATAAATCTGGCCTGTACTCGGCACACTCTATGTGTTTTGCTTTATGAAGGCATAAATCACCAAGATACAATTTGTGTTTGATTTTTTGGACACTTAATTTGCTTAAATGTTCAGCAGTTCATAGACGTAAATTGTGCTAGGCATAGCTCCAAGTGGAATAAGCTGAGAGCAAGAAAGCTATACATATTAGGATGTAATTCAGAAGAAAAATCATCTCAGCCGGTCAAGTAAGTCCTCTTTATAAGTTACTTATAAATAACTTTCCTCCATAGGCAAGATAAACACTTAGTAAATACTCCTAGAGGAGGGAGCATTGTAGTAAATTTAAAGAAACCTCGCATATATTATGCTTCTACATGTTGGTAAGGGCGTAATGTTCAGGGGATGTACCATGCATGTCTGATACAGAGACCATATTGATTGATTATTGTTGAATATTGGAAGAACGCCTCCTTGAGGATCAAAGCATGGATTTTCACCCTGTCTGCTACTAACTAAATGCGTGAACTTGAGCAAGTCATTTAACTTCTCGGTGCCTCAGTGTTCTTATTTGAAAATGAGGGGTTGGATTAAATAATCTCTGAATTCCCTCCCAGCTCTAAAATGTTATGGCTCTAAATACTTACCCGGCATCTACAAAATACCCACCTCAGTGCCATGGAGAAGACAAAGGAAAGAGCTTAGAGGCCAAACACAAGAAGTTTTTGAAACTAAATACCAATAGAAGAGCTACTTAACTGTTTGAGTGTAATACCACAGAGAACTCAATATAAATTGATAGAGGCTGGTGTTTCCCAAAGTGTGCAGTGGGTGTCTCTGGGCAGGAATGCCTGAAAACGGCCCTGGGAGCTGCCTGAGAATGTTCAGTGAGGTTGCTGGGATTCTGGAGTGCCTCCTTTCTCCAACGATGAGGCCACACCTGAGCTTCTTAGCTTTCCATGGGAATGACGGCTCCTGCTCTCTGGCAGAGGTGGATGCAACTTCCCATACATGCTGGGTAGCTGGTTTTCCCAGACAACTCCTGGAAATAGCTGCACCCAAACCCAAACTGTCTTGTCTCCCTGCTGACAAGTTTGCTCGCCTGCTTGCCTTTTAAGAAAGAGCAAAAATGGGGCAAGGTCCCTCCACCAGCCACAGACCCACTGTGTGTCCAGCAGCACCTGGCCCAGCACCTCTCTGGGAGATGATGGGAGTAACAGGGAACCAGTGTTGCTTCTTGCTGACCCTTAGATATGAATTTCCCCAATAAAATCTATTTCTTAACCCAGTGGTTCTCAAACTCTCCCATGTATCAGAATCATCTGAGGACTTACTAACACAGTTGCTAGGCCCTGCCCCTAGAGTTTCTGATTCAGTATGCTGGATTAGGCCCAAGAATTTACATTTTTAACAAGTTTGCAATGCTGCTTGTCCAGGACCCACACTTTGAGAATCTATGCCATATGATATTATAGAATTTGTCTTGAACTCTATTGTAAGACAACTGGAAATAAGCAAGATCATTTAAAGTGCTACATGGGTAAAATATTTTTTACTTAAATAGCTATATATTCAATGTGTATTAAATGTGTGCCTTCTATTGTTTGACAAATGCTGGTTTTCCAGTTACAGTATCAATATCAAGTTAATTTTATATACATTTCTCTTAGCAAAAAGGGAATCAATTTAAAGAAACTATCCAAGTATTCATGTAAACAACAGAACACGTGGTATATGACAACAAAATTCTTAAAGGTGGTAATATAAAATTGGATGAAATTTGGGAAATACTGGTATAAACAATAAATAGAAATTCCTACAGCAGAACTATTGGATCAGACTAACTAGTAAGGGTGGTTTTGCAGAGGACACGTACTTGCGGTGAGTCTTAATGTGGATAGATTTAGATAAGCCAAGAGACAGTGAGAATATGCAGCAGTGGATGGATAGTGCCTGGTAAGAGCCACAGGATATGCGTATGTCAATGTCAAACAAGGAGTTGAACAGAAAAAACCTCTTTTGCTCAGCCTGGTGTTTGGTTTACATGACAACAAACAACCATTACAGTGGATTTCCATTTTTGATTTGTTATTTTGGTAATGGACATTGGCCATAATCAGTCTCAGTAATTTTGTTCACTTTGTTTTCACTTGTTATTTGCTTATCTTTATCTGGTGAGTCTACCAAAGCAGAGTTCATGGCTCTAGGTTTCTTGCTTACTGAATCATCTTTAGAGGTCAGCAGCCCAAATGAAGACACTCTCAGCCCAATAGCTGTACAGCCAGTATTGTAAACCATCAGATGTTACTTCAGAAATCTCTGAGGAATAAAACTGTTTCTCTGTTTTCAATTAGCTGAGCTTGCACATTTAAAAACTGCTACTAGAAGAAGATTCCAGTAAGAAGTGACCATGTGGTCTATTTCATTTTGCTAGACTGTAATTTAATGTTTGGAAATAATAAGTTGTTGTTATAGCTGGATATAAACTAAAAGTATTATTTGCCATTTTCCTCAAACTTGTCATATAAAGAGCAATAAAACCATCCTACTGTTTTTGCATCATACAAATTCATTTTCTTCCCATAATGGCCCACGATGAGAGAGCATTTTTAGGTCCCATGCAGATCACAAACAGGGGTTTGGAGACTATATGTTCTGCTATGCCTTATAAATGGTCACTGAACTGCTACTTTCAAAAACAAATGCTGAAGACTAACAATCTAGTTAAAAGACTTCTGCACTTGCCTTTAAGAAAATCCCACTGCCTTGGCAATCTAAGATAATTTGCTCTAACTAGGCAACAGCGTAGGAAAAAACTTATAGAGCCTTCTCTGACTACTGGCTACTTGTGACCTGGACCACTGGTTCTCAGTTAGACTCACTTGGAGGGATTGTTAAACTACAGGTCGCTGGGCCCCAGCCTAGAGTTTCCAGTTCAGCAGGTGTATGGATCAAGTATGGCAATTCTATGAAGTTCCCAAGTGGTGTTAATGGTGCTGGTCCTGGGACCACACTTTGGAAACCACTGACTTAGAGGAGCCTAGCTGTGGTTCGCCCTCATCCCCTCTGCAACTTGTACAATCTGATACAATCATGACAAATATTTGCAGCACCTAAGCAATGCCATGCTCGATCCTTCTGTTTGACTGCCTTCCCCATCTTTATCTGCATGTCAAAATCCAAGCTCCAGGCTTATTTTAAGAGTCAACTCCTCTGAGAACCTCTTCTGACTGTATCCCTTCTGTGGTTCACATATCTAGCAAATAGATCTACCATAGTATTGCAATTATTTCTTTAAAATTTTAGACTTCCTGCCATCATTACTGTGAGCCCTTTGAGTATCTTTACCTCAATTTTTTAATCCCCAATCCTTATATATACTAGACACTCAGTAAAAGTTTCCGGAATAAATGAATAAATATAAAATCTTTAATAATGTATGATATTTAATGCAAATCCAATTGAGAGGGAGTACAGCATTGTGCTTAAGCATACAGGCTTTTGGGGTGGGACAGACCTGAGTAGGTATCAGAACTGTGGGACATTGGGCAAGTCACTTAGCCACTGTGAGTCACAATCGCCTTACCTGTAATTGATAACTCAGGTATTCATTAGGAGGGTTACATGAGATTATTAGGCAAGGTACTTAGTATAGGGCCTGGATGACAGAAATGATAAAAATTATCATTATTATTATTAATGATTAGTATATAAATCAAGTTTACATACTGAATTTCAGAGAAAACATATTCAAGATTTTTGGCTCCTGTCTTACCCATTAACAGGGTACTTTGCATGTGCAGAGATTTCTGTATGATGTTTCTGGTAATTTAGATAACTAGATAGCTATTTGCACATGAAATTGCTTACTATTCCCATTCTGACCACTATTTTCATTCAGGCCAGAATTATCCATTCAGTGGATATTTTTTTATGCCTGTAGTGTGCCCAGCACACTGTGCTCAGCTTAAAGGAATACTTAGTCCCTGCCCTCATGAAGCTCAGTTCAGCAGGGAGCCTGACAGTAAACACATAATTAATGAATTAATATTAAAATTCAACCATGATCAGTACTTTGAGGCAAAGACAGTGGATGTTTAATCTGTATGGTCCTCTCCTGCATAACTCACTCCTCCTCAGCTAGGTTCTGAAACTTCATCTCTAACAACCCACACAGGACAGTTTTGTCATCTGAATCTCCCAAATCATGGTGGCTGAATCTAGGAAGTCTTTCCTCACTAAGTGCTAAAAAGCTGGACCCATTTTGACTCAGTAAATGAATGACATGTCTTGGGTGAGGCTTTCCCTAGAATGTGCTTGACATGTCTGGATCAAGCGACCATTTAAGGGAGACTTCTACAGGAAAAAGTCACAAAAGGCCATACTGAAAGAAAGAAGTGGAAGAATTGTCCTATCTTTATGTCTAAAGAATGCGGGGGGGCATATTTTTGGGTCTTTTTTTTCTTCTTTCTGGTGGATGAGAACCTGAAGACTCATTTAGCATGAGCTACAGAAGAATATCTCTTCTTATTGCTTCACAAGGTCTCTGCTCAGCACCAATAAGATGTGCAGACCACCCAAGAGCAGACCTGTGGCTGTCATGTGGTTCTTCCCACTTGAAAATGTCTGGTTATGACCAGCTGGGGAAACCTGTCCTTCACTGATGGGAGTGTCTGGCATCTGATTGACGGAGAACCCTGTTCAAGTGATGAAAAATCATCTAGGCCTATTTAAAATCAACTCATGAATTATGGAGAACAAAGTCCCTTCCAAATGGAAACTTGTCCTTTGCTAATCTCTGTCTTCCAAGTCACCCAAACAAAGTTGCAATATCTGTATAATTTTATATCCCAAGCCAAGTGTTACCATCTTTGCTCTGTGAAGTTCAAGCCCAGGGAAAGTTGACTTCAGGGTCTCTATATGTCCTTTTTCAAAATAATATTAATGTTTCTTTAGGGATTTTATCCCTATCTTAATGTGTGTGTTTGTGTTTTATGTGGTGATAACTCCCCATAGTATCTATGGTTATTGATTATAAATAAGATTTGGGTAAACTACATCAATATATCAACAAATTTTGGGATCATAATATGTTCTACATTCTCCATGAAATTAACAGAAAATAGAAAATAGAAAATTTAAAAATCATCTATTGGGCTTCCCTGGTGGCGCCGTGGTTGAGAATCTGCCTGCCAATGCAGGGGACACGGGTTCGAGCCCTGGTCTGGGAAGATCCCACATGCCTCGGAGCAACTAGGCCCGTGAGCCACAACTACTGAGCCTGCGCGTCTGGAGCCTGTGCTCCGCAACAAGAGAGGCTGCGATAGTGAGAGGCCTGCACACCGCGATGAAGAGTGGCCCCCACTTGCCACAACTAGAGAAAGCCCCCGCACAGAAACGAAGACCCAACACAGCCAAAAATAATTAATTAATTTTTAAAAAAATCATCTTTATTCCGTCTCCCAGAGCTAACCATTATAACTGATTCAAAATTTTTAGAATTTACTTAATAGATGTTTAGATAAAACAACAATAGTACCGTGTATTTAATGTGGGTATTTGTGCGTGGGGGGGTACTTTTCATTTTCCTTAGAAAACTGTAATTTTTAATGGCTAAAAACATTTCACTATATGAAACTATGTAAGTACTTTTGAAAGTAGAAAATAAGCTGGAATTCAGCCAAGCTTCTCTTAAGATATCAGTGAAAGTACTCCAGGTACAATTCATTGTGGAGTCCTAGGCTCATGAAGTTGGAAAGGACCTACAAGGTCGTGCATGAACATAAGAAGGCTCCAGAGAAACTCATGAATTTAGTTATCTTTTTCTCAGCAGTATAACCATTATCACAGCTTCATTTGAAAAGTAAAGGTAATTAACCCTCACTGTAGCCCTAACTTTTTTTTTTTTTTTTTGTATTTTGGATGCTGGGTGACTGATTTTAAGCAAATGTACATTTATCCCAGATAGAAAACCTAACTAGAAATTTTGTCTGAAGAAGTTCAGGTTTGTGAACATTTTACATCGAAGTAATTACTACCAAACAGTAAAAGAAGGACCATGAGTTATTTCTCATTAGACCTTTCCTTCAAAGTTTGCGAAATCTGAATTCATACTAAAATTTAAGTATGAAAGTATCTGATAACTTCAGTAGTTTCTTCCTTTACCTTAACAGACACTGCCTGAAACTCTACTTTCACAAATATGCCAATGATTGTCTTCTCTATTACCCCACAAACCTCACCACCACCTTTTATACCCATTATATGGTTTGCTGAGGGAAAGCAAGATAATAGAAACAATTTCCATACAATCTGAGGCAGGTTGAATCTACCCTGTTGAAATCAGTCTGGTTCCAAGGGGGTTTTTATAAAAGAAAATTATAGATCTATCTACATGATATTGATACATTATAATTAATAATATTAATTGAATCAAGATTAAATATCTTAGTAATTCTAATAACTAAGAGATAGATATGAATGTCATTAAATAACAATGATCCACACAGTAATATTTTTGCTCACTGGTGCTAAGTATTACCACATTTACTACCACAACCAATAGGACAGGTCTGGAATTTGTATTTGTCCAATTCTTCATGAAGATGAAGAAAGAATTTTAGATATTTTTAAGTGTTTATAAGGAGGAAATCTCAGCTTTCCAACCCTAATCAGCTATTTATCAGACCATGTAGCCTCACTGGTGGGGCATATAAACAAGTTTAATTTTTTTTAAAGGCATGAAACTTATTTAAGAATATCATTTAAAAATTTAGCTCATTGTTTTTTTTAACAGTTTAATATTAAATTCACTTTATTTTTTCTACTGTGAAGAAGCAGGACAGATAACTTCATGTTACTGCTCAGGCATATTGCTAGACAGGAAGGGGGGACAGCTTTCCTGAATTAATCTGAAACAATGCCAGTCTGATATCCTGAGGTCTAACCGCCACCAGTTATCTGTATATCAATATGTTAGTCTAAGTGGATGAAAGGGATTAGATTTCAACTCCCCAAAGTGAATCCTCTTTGGGGGTGTTCTTTCCTTATCCTTTCTCCTTAATGTTCTTCGAGGTTTTATCCTTGGTCCTCTTCTTTCTTCTAACATTCCCTCCCTGGCAAATCACCGTCTCTGAAAGCATCAGTAATTCCCCAATGTAGGTGATTCCAAACTGTAATTTTAGCTTAGTTCTCTCTAGAGTACAGTGCTTGCTCCTGGCATTTCAAACTCAGCATTTCTCAAATGGAACTTTTCTTCCTTGAACTTGCTTCTTCTCCTGGCTTCTCCATTTGTGTAAATGGCACTGCCATTCTCCTAGTCATCCTTTCTTGAAAGGAGTCTTTGAGATCTTTGAATCTTTCCTCTCCTATGTCCCCTATATCTTACCCATCTCCTTCCACAGTCTCTCCCATGTCTGTCTCCTTTTCCTTTGCCACAGTCCCAGTTCAGCTGCACTAAGGCTGCACATTAGATCATATGATGAGCTTAAACAACAGCAGCAGCTGCAAAACCATGCCGGCTCCCATCCCAGACCAACTGAATCAGTAGCTCTGAGGGAGGAATCTAGATTTCAGTATTTTTTAAAACCTCCTCAGGGTAGAATAATGTGAAGATGTGCTTGATAATCCCTGAGTTAGATTCTCTGCAAAATAAATCCTACATGTTTTCCCCACCTCTGACTCTCTCGAGTCCAAGCCTTCCTCTACATCTCAGCTCTAGCATTAACTTTCTTATTGCACTGCTCCGACCAAGGCAATAAGTTGCTTAAGTGCCTTCCACATCTCCCCACCATTGCCTTCAAAATAAAATCATGTTCCTTATCCTAGTCATGGAATTATTCCAGAACTTGGCCTGTACTCTCCAACCTTATTTCATGATAGCCCTCTCCATATACTATAAGCAATTGCCAAAATAAGAATGCTCTCCTTGCCCTTACTGAATTTCTTTGCTCCTTATGTTCTCCCTGTCTGAATGAATTTCCCTAATCTTTGTGCTTCACTTAGGATTCTTTCAGCCCCAGGTTACAGAATATGCAAATAAAAGTGGCTTAACAAATAAAAAATTGTCATTGCACATAAAAAGAAGTTTGAAAGTTAGGGAGTTCTGGGATTGGTTTTTTATGTGTTGGATGAAAACTCGTTTCCCTCCAATTCTCTTGCTTTCCCCCCAGATACCAAGATGGTAGCCACTACTCCAAGCTTCACATCCTTGGCTGACAACGTTCAAGCCAGGAAGGAAGCACAGTTTCTTTTCTAATCAGGAAGTAAACCTCTTCCCAAAGGCCCTGTATCCAATGTCTCTTCAGTACCATTCACCACTGAGTCAAAAGACCACGCTCTTGCTTCAAGAAAGACTAAAGAAATGAATGCCTTGCGTGTTTAGTCTCTAAACTGGGAGGCTGGCTCTTCTAGCCAAGAAGTGAGTTGGGAAGGTAACACCACTGGGAGGCAAACACCAGGGAGGGTCTCTCATATTTGCCTTTTGAAATACAGTATTTTCAAAATTCCATACAAATGGAATTTGAATTCCATACAAAAGGGCTTCATGAAGTCTTTGCCAATCCTGACCAGGCAAAAGTCTTTTCTCTGAATTCCCATGATATTTTTGTTCACATTTCTCTTCCTGATCTTTGTGTGCTTCTGTTGTTTGTCATGTGATTCGTGTATGTCTTATTTCCCATATTGAATTATAAGCATCATGAGAGCAGGGGCCATGTCTCAGTTGTCTTTGTATATCCTGTAGTACCAAGTCAACTGAAAAATATTTTGTTGTAAGAATGATACAATATGGCACTTACTGCCTTCACATTATTTGTTCAGCTGTTTCCCTTTTCAAACTTGTTTCCAGTATACTTATTTTAGGTGGTTAGTCAGCTGATGGAGGTTGAGTCATAGTAATATCAGGATTCAATTATTGTCTTCTCCTTGGCGATCTCCTTCTACCCAGTCACCTGAGGGGAGCAATCTCCCCATTCCCATTTCTGCCAGTTTCAGACAGAACAGATTCAGTGGTAATAAACTAGTTGTCACACTCTGAGTACCTCTCTCAGTAAAATATTTGCAGTTCTCTGCTTAGAGCCTCAGGCTAACCAGGCTGCAATACATGCTGCCTGTAGGGCTAATGAGAAAATTCCCACCAGGCGGTACCTCACCCCCACTGGGCTCTCCAGGGAGGGTCAGCCCAGCAGAGAAGGGTGCTACATCTTCACCCTGCTCAGGGAGACACTAGCTGCAAAGACCAGGCTCTGACAGGAAAACAAATGGAAACTGGTGGGAGGGGGTAGCACTGAGGCAACGGGACTCATTTAAAGAACAGTAATAATGATAGCTTTCAAAGCTTTATTTATCTGAGAATGAAAGGACAGGAATTTCATTGGCCTGAAATGCCAGAAGCTAGGTTGCTCTCAACCACCCCTGTGGTGCTTCAGCAGAACTCACATGAAGTGTTCTGTGGGGAGCAGCTTCTGGGAAAGAGGAAGCTGCTTTTACACCCTGGTTATGTTTTCCTGCACATGATGTATGGAACAGACATGGCCCTTGAAAATTGTGTTTCTGCCCTCCCCGTGGCTCATAATCAAACAGGGAAATGTGCTCTAGATTGTTGAGTGTGTGTACGTATATGTGTGTGTGTACGCACACGCATTTTCATGGATAGTCTATTTGGGACGCCACTTGAAAATGGGTTCACAGGCATTTTTTCTGTCTTGGATGAAAGGCTCATCTGGTGCAGCAAACACAGAGGAATTAAATTGGATTGTCCCAGAGTGGGGAGGTGGCAATGCTAGAAGCCTGGTAGAATTAAGTAAAGCAGTGGGGGGGGGGGGCTGCCTGTTTCCCTTAAGGAGGGTTGTGGTTTGTTGACCAGTTTTAAACTATTGTGACTCAGAGGAAATCAACTGGAAAACTTTAAATGTCTCAATTGGCCATTTGAACACGGGCAGAGGCTCCAGAACAATTTGATATCCTCTGTGTCCTGTCAGAGGATGCTGAGGGGCCTTCTCCACTTCAACTTTTTTCTTGAGCAGCAATTCTTTGAGGTTCTTTCCTTTCCCACTTAGGTAGCTATGGGCCTAGAAGATTGTTCCCTGCACAGCACAAATAGTGATTGCTTTCTGAAATCCATCTTTTCTAGTGCCTGAGGGACAGGGATAGGACCTAATGGGGTAGACAGGATTTGTGCTTGGCTCTGGCCAAGTTACAAGGACTCTGAAAGGATAGGGCTCAGCTGGGTGAGCTTGTAAATTTAGATAAAACAAAGGAAACTCTTGTGTGAGTAACCCAAATGCGCCATAAGATGATGCCAATACTGGGAATACTTTCCCAAAGTCACTAATCTGGCAAAATGAAACAAACCAAGTTATAACGTTCACCCTTCAATAATTTTACTGAGTGATGGATATGTATGAGGCTCTGGACTAAGCACTATACATATATCATCTAATTTCATATTTGAAACAGCCCCTTGAGGTTGCTACTGTTAGCTTTGTTTTACAGATGAGGAAACTGAGATTCGAAAAGTTTAAACCAGTGATTTTTGAACTTCAGTGTGCCTCAGAATCACCTGCAAGTCTTGTTAAAACACAGGTCTCTGAAATTCCTTCCTGTCTGACTGCCTGGGAACCGGAACATCAGATTTTTCCCCTGCCTTTGGACTTGAACTGAGACATTGGCTCTTCCTGTGTCTTGAGCCTGCCAGCCTTTGGACGGGAACTCCACCATTGGCTCTTCTGGGTCTCTAGCTTGCTGACTCACTCTGCAGATCTTAGGACTTGTCAGCCTCCATAATCATGTGAGCCAATTGTAATAAATCTCTTTCTATAGGTATAAACATCCTATTGGTTCTGCTTCTCTGGAGAACCTTGACTAATACAGATTTTCTGATTCAGTAGGTCTGGGGCCAGGCCTGAGAGTGTGCATTTCTAAAGAGTTCCCAAATGATGCAGATGCTGCTGGTTTAGAGTCCACACTTTGAGAACCTTTGCCTTAGGCTAAGGAAACTCAAACAAGCTTATTTAATAATTCTCTCAGCCCAGATTCTGTTGCCTAGATTCTCCCGAGCGACCCAACTTTCTTTAAACACACACTTAACTTGTTGTGTATGTGAGATGAACAAGATACAACTCTTTCTTTCAAGGTGCTCACAGTCTCTCTAGAGCTGAGAGTAGGAGACAAAATACAAAATGTAAATAAATC
Source organism: Balaenoptera musculus (assembly GCF_009873245.2). Lineage (NCBI taxonomy): Eukaryota > Metazoa > Chordata > Mammalia > Artiodactyla > Balaenopteridae > Balaenoptera > Balaenoptera musculus. The sequence goes on from NC_045791.1 coordinate 56,349,285, forward strand.
ATTTCACTAGAATGTAATAAGTCTCTATACAGAGTTCAATGGGGGCAAAAAAGAGAGAGGAGTCAGGTTTACCCGAGGGCAGAGGATGCCTGAAGTCTTCACAGTGGAAGGAAGACCAGGGCAGGAGAGGAAAGATGCAAGAAATCAAAGCTCAGAAAGTGTAGCCAGTCCCTCCTTGCATCTTGTTTATTTTCAGTTTGGCCTGGTTTCTTTCAGCTCTGCTGGGGCCTGATTACTCTGGTTGGTGCTTTCGGCATCTACCCTGAAGTGCATTGGTTCCCTCCCTGCCAACTATCCCCACACCTGGTCTGTTCAGGCCCATCCAGGAGACACTCAGGAGGAATGCATGCTGACCCCCTTCCTTGTCAATTGTTCTGGGGATTGAAAGAGGCTCCATGATCTTTACAACCAGCGAAAATTGTCGCCGGCTTCACAATTCTGGCCAACATGTCTACGCTTTGAAGTCTGGTTGCTGCCTTTTACAATTCTATTTTTAAAATGTATTAAAGATGTTTAAACGTGGCAGAGACTTCCAATAAAAGCCGGGCTGCTTGAGAATCAGGATGCTGGTCTCAATTTAAAGTGCCTGTTAAATAATAGGATACCCATGTAAAAGGGGCTCCGAAAGACTGACCAAATAGCTCTCATGGAAATCAAGCTCACTCACCAACGCCTCTGATAGGATTCCAGAGGTTATCAGGCCCTGTATCTATCCTCTGTTTATGCCATAAAAGTGTCTTTTAATACAAAGTGAGTGAATTTTTGTTTGAATCAGTCACTAACAAAAATGCACTAAACTAAAACAGGAAAAAGTCTCTAATTAAATATTTTGGCATAAACTTTGGCTAAAAATCAAGCAAGGGCTAATAGGTAGTTCCCATTATTCCACAAGGCCTGGCTCCCAGAAGAGGAGTCTGGGGTTATATTATATATCCACAGAATCACAACTCTGAACATCATTTGGGGACCAATCTTTCTTGACAGTCCATTTTGTCTTGAGAACTTTATTAGACCCTTCAGGAGGCTACTAAAAAAATAAGATGTGGTTCCTGACCTATGCCCTGCCCATCACTGCCACCCTCAGTTACTCAAAGAGCATTGTTGACTCCAGCTTCAATCTTGTCCACTTTAATCCATCCTTCCTGCTATTGCCTTAGTTCACATCTTTATTTGTGTGCCAAATACTGTAGGTTGATTTATCCCACACCTATTTCTACACCCTTTGTTCAGTGTCTCCTTATACTTTACAGTCTAGAAAGCTGAAATTCCCATTCCCAGACTCTTGAATTTAGGAGAGCCCATGAGACATAGTCTGGCCCATGAAATGGAAACCAAAGTTGGTTGGGGATTTCTGGGATGCTCTTGCTTTCCTGAAACAAGCACTGACTCTTCCTTCTTCCCATTCTTTCCTCCTTTCTACTGCCTAAAATGTGATATGCCAGCTAGATCTGCAACTGTCATCTTGTGATTATGACAGAAATGACAAGAGAATTGCAGAGTTAAGCTACTGAACCAATGTCTGCAATTACCAACTTTTGGACTTCTTTTTATGGAAGAAAAAATAAAAATTTGAATTTGTTTAAACTATTATTTTTTAGTTCTTTATTACTTAAAGCCACAGATACTTCCTAACTGAGCTATTACATGGGCTAAGTGTGATTAAGTTACTGGCTGGAGCACACGCAGCTAGTAAATGGCAGAACCATGACTAAATCAGATAGATACCAGGCTAACTTTAAAACTTGTCTTTACTGAATTTTTTTCTCTGAATTCCTTGCATAGTGCGGTGTCTAATTGGAACATTAACGTTTTTTCTTTCCTTCAGGAGAAGATACCTTCGAAAATCTGCTGCAATCTTTCTAGATAGATATGGCAAGTTGCCTTGCAACAGAACTTGTTCTAGGAGAGTCACTGGAAAGACGCCTCTCGATAATGTAACTGTTAGGCAGTTGGGCCTTGGCTGCACTGGGGAAAGAGTAACAGGCCCTCTATAGCTTGACAAAGGCAGCCCCTCCAAATAACAACTTGGTGTATAGATCTGGTCATTCTGGAAAAATGAGGAAATCTTCACAGACATCAAGGAGCCTTGTGGGAGGAAACAGTGGTACTGCCAACTCCACCATTCTCCCATGTTTTGAGATTCACAACTTTAGATGCCTCTGCTGGATTCAGAGAGTTTCAACTGAGGTCTACTTGTAGGAAAAGAAAGTGAAGACAACCCAAGAGGGAAACCCTTATGGGGGAAAGCTCTCTAGAGTGGGCCTCCTGGCTCAGTGGCAATACCTAGATGCCGAGAAGGACTGGTTCTGGCACAATGAGGACATGCTTTGAGAATAAGAGCTGAACATGTCAGTGTGAACCAAGCACTGATAAAGTCTGTAGACATATCTGAAACAGCAAGAGAACCACTGCACAAAGATGCATCAGAGTATCGGACCAACAACAATAGTAAGTCTTTTTCAAACTGTGGCATCTGGCAGATTCTCCAGTGTGCTTTCTGAGAGACATCCAGAAGCAGGACTTGGCCTCTTTAGACTGGGGGGAATACCCAGGGTTCTTAGATAATGTAGAAGGATGCCCTCAGAAGGATCCTGGATTCTTGCTATTCTGATGAATGGGGGATAGAGCTACTCTAACTTGAAGAATATAAGATGTGATCAAATTTGTTTCCTGAGTTGGTGAAATGGGTCATAACAGCTTCACAGGTAATACGGTTAACAGACAAACATCAAGGGAAAATATTATAACTGAAATGACCAAAATATGGGTAATTAAATGGTTGGGCATTGTTAGTAAAATGTAGAAATCTATTTGAATTCAGAGCACACTGAGTCAACTAACTCATATTTCAAAGACTGCTTTTATGTTGAATATTTCCTCCCATGGTCAAGAGTCTCTGGAATCAAGAATTACACTGGAGAGGGGGTGGGTCACTGGGGAAGTCTGTATTATTTTCAGTTCCATGTTATTCACCATGACTTTATAAGCCAATAAATATTCATACTGGCTAGAATCAAAGACAGTATTAACCTCCTGGCATGTGTGAGAGAGAAGCTTTGGTCCTAATGCTAATGACCTTTGCATTATTTTATCAAGATCTGTAAACTTTGGACCATTCTGAATCACAGTATTGGAGAGTCAACACCAACATATTAAAAGTAAAAATTGTATATACAGGATAGTGGCAGATGAGCCCAACAAGGGTAGATTAGATGGCTTAATTGGTGTTTGGTTTAATTGGCAATATTCATAATACTAAATGTTTAGGATTTTACTAATAGTGCAAGATTTAGAGTTATAGTTTTAGAGATCCATTCCAGACATATAAGGAAAAAAACAATGAACTATAACTATCTTAAAATTCTCCAAAAGGCCTTAAGTTCTTAACTCCAAGCTGGGGTCCTAATGAAAAACATACTGTGCCAGATTTAGTTCATCAGAATGCCTCCAAAATTAATTGGGTAAGGAGGAATCTAATGGGTTTTTAACAGTTATGAAGTTGTGCCAGGCACCCTTCATATTCCTTTAATTAATCCCCACAATAATCACAGGAAATAGGTAATATTATTATCCCCATTTTATATGAGGAAATGTAGGCATGAAAGGCTTTCATGGATTGCCTCAAATGACACAGCCTATAACAATCAAAGTCAAGGTTAAATTCTGATTGTCTCTATAAAAGTGCTTGGTTAAGTTGCACCTAGTACCATCCTCCATCTTCACTTTCTCTCCTCTCCTCCCTTCAAATACTTCTCCATCAGGATTAAGGAATCATCCATAATCCATACTGTTAAGTCTCAACGAGAAAGAAAAGTTTCCAGTAACATATGGTTTCCCTGAATTCCTATTCAAGTGTCTCAAAGGAAATATCTGCTGAAATTTTAATGGTTGGTCTTTGCCATATGGTAGGAAATCTATATCCACCCCTACCACTAATGCAGATTCCTTGAGGCCAGGGCCTTACTAATTCTGAATGTCTTTAGCACCTGACAAATGGCCTCACTAGAAACACTTGACAAATGTGTTGAATTGGATACAGGCAAAGCAGGAAATTGAGCTTATTTGATGTGGGCTAGGACTCTTCTCAGGCTGGGGATCACAGCTAAACTCTGGGGTCCTCGGCTACTGGGTACATGCTGATGGTTGCTTCCACGTCCTCTTGATGGGAAGCTGGCTATACTTCAATCTTGGTTCTCTTCAAGTGTAAGTGAGAATTTGGGACTCTATGAAGAAAGTGCATTAAATTACTTCTACAAAATTAATTATACTTGATCATAACGTACTAGCATAAAAATTTTGCATAGAATAGCACTCTGGCTTTAGCAGTTGTATTAGTTTTCTATTCCTGCCATAACAAATTCACTTTATGTAAGGGAATCAGAGAAATGTATCATTTTGTGTCAGGCTTCTTTCACTTAGCATATTTTCAAGGTTCATCTATATTGTAGCACGTATTGTTGTAAGAGTTTTATAGTTTTCCACTTAGGCCTTTGATCAGTCCTAGCCTCAAGAAACAATACAATCCTACCTCAAGAAGCAAGAAAACTCTCAAATAAACAACCTAACCTTACACCTAAAGCAATTAGAGAAAGAAGAACAGAAGAAACACAAAGTTAGCAGAAGGAAAGAAATCATAAAGATCAGGTCAGAAATAAATGAAAAAGAAACGAAGGAAACAATAGCAAAGATCAATAAAACTAAAAGCTGGTTCTTTGAGAAGATAAACAAAATTGATAAACCATTAGCCAGACTCATCAAGAAAAAAAGGGAGAGGACTCAAATCAACAGAATTAGAAATGAAAAAGGAGAAGTAACAACTGACATTGCAGAAATACAAAGGATCATGAGAGATTACTGCAAGCAACTCTATGCCAATAAAATGGACAACCTGGAAGAAATGGACAAATTCTGAGAAAAGCACAAGCTCTTGAGACTGAACCAGGAAGAAATAGAAAATATGAACAGACCAATCACAAGCACTGAAATTGAAACTGTGATTTAAAATCTTCCAACAAACAAAAACCCAGGACAAGATGGCTTCACAGGCGAATTCTATCAAACATTTACAGAAGAGCTAACACCTATCCTTCTCAAACTCTTCCAAAATATAGCAGAGGGAGGAACACTCCCAAACTCATTCTGTGAGGCCACCATCACCCTGATACCAAAACCAGACAAAGATGTCACAAAGAAAGAAAACTACAGGCCAATATCACTGATGAACATAGATACAAAAATCCTCAACAAATTACTAGGAAACAGAATCCAACAGCACATTAAAAGGATCATACACCATGATCAAGTGGGGTTTACCCAAGGAATGCAAGGATTCTTCAATATATGCAAATCAATCGATGTGATACACCATATTAACAAATTGAAGGATAAAAACCATATGATCATCTCAATAGATGCAGAAAAAGCTTTCAACAAAATTCAACACCCATTTATGATAAAAACTCTCCAGAAAGTAGGCATAGAGGGAACTTTCCTCAACATAGTAAAGGCCATATATGACAAACCCACAGCCAACATCATTCTCAATGGTGAAAAACTGAAACCATTTCCTCTAAGATCAGGAACAAGACAAGGATGCCACTCTTGCCACTATTATTCAACGTAGTTTTGGAAGTGTTAGCCACAGCAATCAGAGAAGAAAAAGAAATAAAAGGAATCCAAATTGGAAAAGAAGAAGTAAAACTGTCACTGTTTGCAGATGACATGATATTATACATAGAAAATCCTAAAGATGCTACCAGAAAACTACTAGAGCTAATCAATGAATTTGGTAAAGTAGCAGAATACAAAATTAATGCACAGAAGTCTCTTGCATTCCTATACACTAATGATGAAAAATCTGAAAGAGAAATTAAGGAAACACTCCCATTTACCATTGCAACAAAAAGAATAAAATACCTAGATATAAACCTTACCTAAGGAGACAAAAGACCTGTATGCAGAAAATTATAAGACACTGATGAAAAAAATTAAAGATGACACAAATAGATGGAGAGATATACCATCTTCTTGGATTGGAAGAATCAACATTGTGAAAATGACTATACTACCCAAAGCAATCTACAGATTCAATGCAACCCCTATCAAACTACCAATAGCATTTTCCACAGAACTAGAACGAAAAATTTCACAATTTATATGGAAATACAAAAGACCCCGAATAGACAAAGCAATCTTGAGAAAGAAAAACGGAGCTGGAGGAATCAGGCTCCATGACTTCAGACTATACTAAAAAGCTACAGTAATCAAGATAGTATGGTACTGGCACAAAAACAGAAATATAGATCAGTGGAACAGGATAGAAATCCCAGAGATAAACCCATGTACATATGGTCAACTTATCTTTGATAAAGGAGGCAAGAATATACAATGGAGAAAAGACAGCCTCTTCAATAAGTGGTGCTGGGAAATCTGGACAGCTAAATGTAAAAGAATGAAATTAGAACGCTCCCTAACACCATACACAAAAATAAACTCAAAATGGATTAAAGACCTAAATGTAATGCCAGACACTATAAAACTCTTAGAGGAAAACATGGGCAGAACACTCTATGACATAAATCACAGCAAGATCTTTTTTGACCCACCCCCAGAGAAATGGAAATAAAAACAAAAATAAACAAATGGGACCTAATGAAACTTAAAAGCTTTTGTACAGCAAAGGAAACCAAAAACAAGACGAAAAGACAACGCTCAGAATGGGAGAAAATATTTGCAAATGAAGCAACTGACAAAGGATTAATCTCCAAAATATACAAGCAGCTCATGCAGCTCAATATCCAAAAAACAAACAACCCAATCCAAAAATGGCCAGAAGACCTAAATAGACATTTCTCCAAAGAAGATATACAGATTGCCAACAAACACATGAAAGGATGCTCAACATCACTAATCATTAGAGAAATGCAAATCAAAACTACAATGAGGTATCACCTCACACCTGTCAGAATGGCCATCATCAAAAAATCTGCAAACAATAAATGCTGGAGAGGGTGTGGAGAAAAGGGAACCCTCTTGCACTGTTGGTGGGAATGTAAATTGATACAGCCACTATGGAGAACAGGATGGAGGTTCCTTAAATAACTAAAAATAAAACTACCATATGACCCAGCAATCCCACTACTGGGCATATACCCTGACAAAACCATAACTCAAAAAGAGTCATGTACCACAATGTTCATTGCGGCACTATTTACACTAGCCAGGACATGGAAGCAACCTAAGTGTCCATCGACAGATGAATGGATAAAGAAGATGTGGCACACATAGACAATGGAATATTACTCAGCCATAAAAAGAAACAAAATTGAGTTATTTGTAGTGAGGTGGATGGACCTAGAGTCTGTCATACAAAGTGAAGTAAGTCAGAAAGAGAAAAACAAATACCATATGCTAACACATATATAGGATGAAATCTAAAAAAAAAAAAGGTTCTGATGAACCTAGGGGCAGGACAGTAATAAAGATGCTGACGTACAGAGTGGACTTTAGGACATGGGGAGGGGGAAGGGTAAGCTGGGATGAAGTGAGAGAGTAGCATTGACATATATACACTACCAAATGTAAAATAGACAGCTAGTGGGAATCAGCTGCATAGCACAGGGAGATCAGCTCGGTGCTTTGTGATCACCTAGAGGGGTGGGATAGGGAGGGTGGGAGGGAGACGCAAGAGGGAGGGGATATGGGGATATAAGTATACATATAGGTGATTCACTTTGTTATACAGCAGAAACTAACACAGCATTGTAAAGCAATTATACTCCAATAAAGATGTTAAAAAAATAAAATAAGCAAAAAAAAAAGATAGGATTTATGTTTGCCATTTTCTTGTTTTCTATATGTCTTATGTCTTTTTTATTTCTCTATTCATTACTGTCTTCTTTTGTGTTAAACAGGTATTTTGTTCTGTATGATTTTAACTACCTTGGTTTTTTTTATTATATATTTTCAAGTTACTTTCTTGGTGGTTGCCCTGGGGATTACCATTAACATCTTAATTTGTAGCAATCTAGTTCAGATTAATACTAAGTTAATTTAAACAGTATATAAAAACTGCTCCAATATAGCTTAATTACTTCTCTCCTTTATACTGGTTTTGTCACAAATTACATCTTCATATATGTTGTGACCATCAACATACATTTATAATTATTGCTTTATGAAGTTGTCCTTTAAATCAGAAGGGGATAAGTAATTAGAAACACAAAATGCGTTATTACTGTCTTTTATACTTACCTACATAAGTAAGTTACCTTTACCAGTAAAGTTACCTTTACCAGTGTTCTTTATTTTTTCATGTTGAATTGAATTACTACCTAGTGTCCTTTCATTTCAGCTTGAAGAATTGCCTGTAGTATTTCTCATAAGCCACATCTGCTAGTAACAAATTCTTGTAGCTTATATTTATAGCAGTGAACTCTCAGTTATTTTTTGATCTAGAAATTCTAAGTTTTTTCCTTTTTTTCTTATTTTCTTCATGTTCATAGTATCATTTTACTGAATATGAAATTCTTGACTGACAGCTTTTTTCCTTCAGGAATGCATATGTTATGCTGCTGCCTTTTGGATTCCATAGTTTCTGATGAGAAATCACCTTTTAATTTTATTGATGATCCCTTACACATGTTGGGATCTCTCTTGCTGCTTTCAAGATTTTCTCTTTGTCTTTGAACAATGTGATTATGTGTCTAGATGTGAATCTAAGTTTATCCTACTTGGAGTTCACTGAGCTTCTTGGATATGTAGATTAATTCTTTTCATCAAATTTGGACAGTTTTCTGCCTTTATTTCTTCAAATATCCTTTCCATCCCTTTCTCTTTCTTTTTCTTCTCTGGGACTCCCATTATGTGTATGTTTCTATGCTTAGTGACGTTCTGTGTGTCTCTGGTCATTTTTCTTTTTGCTCTTCAGACTAGATAATCTCACTTGATCTATATTCAAGTTTGCTGAGGCTTTCTTCTGCCTGCTAAATCTGGTGTTGAGCCCCACTTGTGAATTTCTCATTTCAGTTATTGTCCTTTTCAACCCTAGAGTTTCTATTTCTTTTCCTCTTTTTAATTTCTACCTTTTAATTAATATTCTGTATCTGGTGAGACATTGTTCTCATACTTTTCTTTAGTTCTTTAGACATGGTTTCCTTTAGTTCGTTGAATATATTTAAAATGCCTGACTTAAAAGTCTTTACCTAGTAAGTCCAACATCTGAGTTTCCTCGGGGATAGTTTCTATTGATTACGTTTCTGTTGTGGTTGCTGTATACTGACCATACTTTTTTGTTTCTTTGCATGTCTTTTAATTTTTAGTTGAAAATTGGACACTTTAAATACTATAATGTGGCAACTCTAGAAATCAGATTTTTTTCCTCCTTCCAGGGCTTCTTGATGTTGCTGCTTGTTGAAGTTGTTGCTCTCTGTTTAGTGACACCTGAACTAATTTGGTAAAGTCTACATTATTTGTCATGTGTGGCTACTGAAATCTCTGCTCAGTTGGCTCTGTGGTCAGCTAATGACAGAGATTTTCTTAAATGTCTACAACACTAAGTTTTCCTTTGCCAAGGGGCTGTGTGTGTGTGTTTGGGCACATCTTCAAAACTGAGTCAGGCAGTTGACAACTTTGCCTTAGTCTTTACTTCCTGCTGTGCAGACCCTCAAGGTCAGCCAAAGATGAGTGGTTAGGGCCTTCACAGGTTGTTCCTAAGCATGTGCATGGTCCTATGCCTATACACGGACTTCTAGACTTCCAGGAACATGTTGAGGTTTTTCAAACTTCTATTGACATTTCATTCCCCTCTTAAGCTTTTTGGTTAGTCTTACAGTTTACACCAACTGTAACCCACTTCCTCAGGCAGTTAGGAAGTTAAACAATTACCTGTAACTATTTTCAACAATCTTCCCCAGGGAAAAGCATTTTTGCACTGGGTAAGCTCTGATTCAGGTCAAATAAAGAGAGCCTTGCAAATGTGGTCTTCCAGGGAACCACCAGAAATGTCAAGGAATGACTATACTCTGGGAAAAGGGCTTTGAACAAGCTCTGCCCACTCCGATGGCTGCCAAGCTGTCAGTTCTCACTGTGATTACAGGCTGTTGAATTTCAAGGCTGCCACAGAGCTGGAGAAAGGAGGATGGGACTAGGGCAAATTAAAACACCACAAGGCAATTGTTCCTAGCGAGATTCAACTGTTTTTCTTGAATAATGGTCCCTGGATTGTTGCAAGCCTTTGCTTAATTTTCAGAGTTCTAAAAAAGTTGAGTCTGACCATTTTTGCCAGTTTTCTCTTTGCTTTTATGGAGGAGAGAATTTTCAATGGTCCTCACTCCATAATTTTTGCTGATATTACAGGGTTTTGTATTTTAATATTTATTTTTTTAAATCCTGGAATTTTGATTGGTTCTCTTTCAAATCTACTTGTTTTTGTTTCAATACTGCCTATTTTGTTTAATAATTTCTTTTTTATTTTTTGTTACATTATTACTTCCTTAGTTCCTTTCAGGATCATAAACATACTGTTCTTGAAATTTATCTTCAGATTACTCTACATTTTAAATCTGGAATGAATTCCTCTTTTGAGTGTTGATTTTGGTGTCCTCTTTCTTAGCTGGATTACTGATAATCATGTGTTTTGTAATTGTAGCTAGGAGGCCCAAGTGAGTTTATGTCTCTTCCTCTCACTCCCTTTTGCTTTTACCTTTCACCTTTCTCTGGTGCTCACTCATACTTATTTTTCTCTGTAACCTCCATATGGCCTTGAAGTCCCAGAACCAGATCTTATGTTGTCTACTCAGTGTAAGGTTATAACAGATACATCCATTAATTAGGGTTGGCCCAGGTCCCACTTGCCTCTTTGCTCCTATCTTCTTTCTTCATCTTTCTTTTCTGGCTTGGCATTATCTCCTCAGTCCCCAACTTGTCATAGTGGGACTGGCTCTGGTCTCTCTTGGATATAAATTCCTGGTTGCCTCTGACTTCTTCTGGACTTCATGCCCAGCAGACTACTGCCTTTGGCTCTGCTGACTGCATTGTGCTTCTGTTTAGTTTTTGTCTGCAAATATTTATCTTGTTTTTGAGTATCGTATGTTTTGTGCATCTATTATTTTTAATATTTTATCTGTTATTTCTATGTTTGGGATGTTGACAAAAAAGAAGAGGGATAAAACATGATCTTATGGTGACCTATTGACTGGAAGTTCTCCAAAAGGTTTTTCATGTTTGTCCCCTATAAGAGTAATTTAATTTTCTGCAGGTTGTTTCCCTGAAAAGGATTTTAATTTTAGCATTGTTCTTTTTATTTTCATGAAATCTGATCTTATTTTATCATCTTTTTTATCTTAAGATGTTCTCCCCTAATAGACTGCTGTTCCTCTTTTATAGAAGCTATTTCTTCATCTTCTCCTTTTCCTCCTCCTCATGCTTGTTTCTTTTCAAAAATTTTTAGGTGAAAGAAGTTTGCTTCTGACTCTTACAGTAAATTATCTCCATAGATCTGATCTTTATCCCAATCATTCAGATAGTATTCTTTACTCCTGTTGTGTAATAATCTTTTCAATGGCCTCATGTTGCTTTGATTTTCTGTTCCTTCAACCTTAAACAAGAAGAAATCTTTCAGATTTGGTGTTTGTCAGCAGTTTGGTTATTTGGATGACCCTTGGCTCCATTGTTGCCCCACCCCCACCCCGAAGCTGAATATGCAAAACTCCTAGACCAGTTTTTAATGTTAAGCAGGTTTTCATCTCACTTGGCAATACTGGGCAGAGAGGATTTTCTCTCTCCATTCCCTGATTCTTTTATACTCTTAAGATATTTAACACAATTAAAACTATTTTTTAAAAATCCTTTACACGTTGCTTCCAGTATTCTTTTCCTTGCTTTGATCTGTAAACTTTACTTTCTGTACTTTGCCTCCCAAAATAAAAAGTATCACCTCCATTCTTCCCTTATTTTCACTGATCATTTTCTAGAAGTTGAAGTCTCAAATGACACATTAGGGGAAGTGGACAGGAGTACAGGATATCAGATGACTTACAAAGTGGCATTCATTTAATGAAGGGATGGCTGCTGAGTTAGTTTTTATGTTTCTCAGTCATGGGGCAGACAGATGGAGAAGAATATGTTATTCCCCCATTTACCTTTTTGATGGAAGGTGTCATTGGTTTCTAGCTGCATAACACTGCGAAGTCCTCAGTTTTGTTTTTCATTGTAGCACCATTGGGGGAGCTACAGCTTTGAGGTTATTATTCCCACATTCCAGAATAATCACTATCTCTGCTAACATTTGGGAGGTATTATAAATTTTAGTCCTTTTTTTGGTATCTTCATGGATAATCTTAGAGAAATGTTGAGACAAGCCAGATCAGACATTTTAAATGGAAGTCATATAGACAAATCCAAATTCCTAAGAGCAAATTCTGGTTTCTTGGTGGTGGTGCTGGAGTTTTGTTTTGTTACAAATTTTAAAGATTCTTTATTACCAGTGCACACTCAAACATCAACTCTCCTTAAGTATAGGACTCCCAAAGAAGTTTTATGTGGGAAAACTTTTAAAATTTAACTTTTTGAGGAGAATTTTGAAAGAGTAAATGTAGAAATCGAGAAAGAGAGTTTGAAATTTTTGGATAAACTTTAAAAGTATGAGCTCCACCAATGGTGGTGTTTAAACTCTTTCACAACTTGTAGATGTGAAAATCAGGAAGAGAAATCAGAATGGACACAGGGTAGAATGCTGGGCCAGGGACATGGGGCCCCTGATATGCCAGGTATTTATTTATTCTTTTGTTGCTGGATTAGGGTGGATTTGAAGAAGTCACGAGGGAGGGCCCAGAGAGGCAGATGAGGGAAGCAGATAGGGTTCCACTTTTTGGGGCTCAGAGCAGGGGCTATTTATCAGTATAGAAGTATGTCAATATACTAACATCTGGCATGCTGACAGTGGTACAATAAGCTGAACGTCAACACCTAGCCCTGGATTTTAAGCAATGTGTGGACAGGAACCACACTCTCTTGCTACTGTGCTGTCCTCAGGATACCGTTCCTTAGTACCTGTCTCATGATAAGGACAAAATATGTGTGGAATCAATGAATAAATGGGTTACAAATAAATATACACATAAAAATATGCCTCACCCAAGTAAGAGTGCATAGTGACAACAGGAGACAGTTTTCTATCAATAAAACAGGATTATGATACTTGCCCTTTGTTTTATTTCATAGAGAGAACTCTGAAGAGTTGCTTAGGAAAAACAATTCATTTTACTATCCATAGGAGAAAAAGCCTGCTGAATAAATTCTGGGTGGTGTTGTTGACACCATGCCTGGCACCCGTGGAAGCCAGTGTAGTCAAGACAGCAATGATGATATAATGGTAACGTTGCAGTTGCTAATTTACTTTTCAGCCAGAGTTAATAAGCACAGCAATAGTCTGAAAATTACCGTTCATTTTCTTCTGGAAAATATTTTCAATGTCTCTTCAATGAACTAGAGAGTGAACCAAAGGCAGGCAAACATTCCTTTTAAGTGGTGCCTAGTTTATATCCAGTTCTCTATCACTGCTTACTCTCCACCCCCACTGCTCCCATGAAGCAACACAATTAATACGAAACTTTGGGAGGCTCCCCAAGGCCCAAGCGAACACACCACCAAAGGAAATTCTTTGAACAGTTGCACGCTGGTCTTGGAGAATCAGCTTGTGTGCGCCCCTTCTCAGCGTTCCCCATTCGCTACAGTCTTCCCGGCCCATATGGGCAATCATAGCACTTCATTGTCCAGTACCATCATTACAATATTGTTATCATCTGAGCTGGAGTCTGACACTTTCTCTAAGACCTTTCAAATAACCCCTTTACTAGGCTTCAGTACCAAACCATTCAGGGCAAATCTCTGCTTTGTGCTTGTCAGCCTTAATAGACTGGATGTCACTTGAGCCTGTAAAAAGTGCCTGCTCCTCAGCTGTCAGTCAGTCCTGGTGGTGTCAGCTGAGAGCGTCGCTGGAGCTGGCTGGATTAGAGGGTAGTTACCACAGCTGTCAGATTACTGACAGCCTGACACCCACACTCCCAACTTCCTTTTACTGTATTTGGTTTCTATTGAGCTCTCTGGACCTTTCTTAAGGTGGATCCCTCTGTTGGAAACAGATCATAATTTGGCTAGCATCTTCAGAAGTTGGGCTCTTTTCTCCCCTGTTGTGATTTGTAGAAAGCACCTTACTTTGAGCAGCTTTCATATCTCAGTAAATATTTTAAACTCCATTTTAGCAAAAAGAGTCACCTCTCTACACTTTCCAAGTTTATGGAAACTCTGTGTGTGTGTGTGTTTCAATTTCAGCATACTAATTATTCAAGGATATATAACTCTCACCTGAAATGTTTCCTCTTACCTCCAGTATTTTTATCATCCTCTTTGATGATATCTTTACTCTTGCCCTTTGTGTTAGATAGGAAGCTCATTTTGAGTGTGTGTGTGGTGGTGGGGGGGTGGGTGTATACGGAACTGTTGACTTATGTACGAATGCTTGCGGATATATATTCATACCTAATAAAAAGCAGTCAGCTAACAGCCAAGGCAGGAAGAACAAATTGGCAAGTCTCCAAACCATGCCTTCATTAATATTCACCTTCAATATAGCCAATTAGTGAATGAAGTTTGTCTCTCTCTCCTTCCCCTTCTCCCTCTATTTCTCACTCACTCATTTAATTTCTCCCTCCCCCTTTTTTTTCCTTCTTTATTCCATTCCTCATTTGTTAAGGGTTTACTGTCTTGCAGTCCCCAAGATAGACACCAGGCAAACAGAAACAAATGTGCCTACACCCTGTGCCTACACCCTTGTCACAAGTTCACAGCTGCCTGCTCACATTCCTCAGGTATGTTTGAGTTTCACAGGCTTTTATTTCCAACCAGGGAGCTGAGCTTAATTAAAACTTTCATTTACTTAGGCAATAATCAAGGCTGATTTGCTTTTATTAAACCAGGCTTTGGGACCAGAAATGCAAGTTTTGCACAATCTTAAATTTGCTTACTATTCTAACCTGCTACAGAATTGAACTTGAGTCTGCATTCTGAGCACAGCTTTTAGCACAGACAGGTACATGCACATTTGCTGCTGTGTGGTTATGGGGGAGATAAGGCACCAGGCTTCAGAAAACCTACTTAGACCACAAGAAAGTCACCTCATTGTGTTCAAACTGTTATCCTTTCTCTAAATTAGGGATAATGATACTTATCTGCCAACCTCATAGGTTCGACCTATTGTCTTAATGTGACTATACACACACACACACACACACACACAAAAGTACTTTCCAAACTGCAAGGTACCACAAGTACAAATTATAATAAGAATTACTCTATATGGTTATATATAGGATTGAAATCTGCACTAGCTTATTTACGCTATTTTGCTTATTCTTATTTCCTTGGCCACACATATTTTGCTTTTTGCTTTTTTTTTTTTTTTTTTTGCATATAATCCCAGGGCTGGAAAAATATGCTCCCCAGTAAAAATAACAGATTACGTATTGATAAAACTTACAAACTCACACTCAAATCAGGAGACTTTAGTGTCCTCCCTGGTCCTTACTATACTTTTAAAAGTGTTGCGGCTTTTTAAGAGCACTGTTGTTTTTCAGTGAGCCTCGCAAAATGGTTCAAATTAAAATGAGTCAGTATCTACCTCAATTGCTAGGAAATTTTGTATTCCTTGTAATTCAGAAACTTGACAAATTAAAGTTCAAACCAGAAACTGAAAAATGTAGTAAACATATTAGAAAAGGCAGGGGGTGGGAGAGAAGGTACAAGAACTTTATGTTTTCAGTGCCAAAGCCAAAGACGTATTTTTTCCAGTACTTCCTCACCATTCCAAAAAAAATTTTTTTAATAAAAAGACCCTTATATTTCACCCAATTAAATGTTGGAAAACAGGCTTTCAATTATTTACAAGCAACCAGAAGTTTTAAATTCAACCAACTCTCCCACATTCTCACTTTGCTCTAACACACATTCTTTATTCCATGTGCCGTTGAGATTGTCTACTCAGTGCCACGATAACCATGGGTTCAATTATTCAACTAATTTAGTGGAAAAATCACATCTAACAAATAATAGGTGGGTTGTGAAAATGTTTCATTTGCAAACCAAGTGTTCTGGCCACATTTTTGCTGAACTTCCTGGGCATGGATTCTACTCTACATCAGCAATTTGAATGCTTTTTAAAACCCAATACTTTCCTGAGCCCCACTCATGAATGAAGGCTTGCAGTTTGCAAGGTGACTGTCATAGGTTAAGGATTCATCTGTGGCCCCAGAGCTGAGAAAGATAACTGACTGATGGAGAAACAGAACCCCCAGCATAGCTTGGTACCATAATTAGCTGAGGTAATAGATTGGCCACCTTTTGGTAAAAACCTCCATCTTATTTTTAACCATAAAGTAGTAAGGGTGTTCTTCATACCTCCTTTTCATGCTCTACTACAGCCTAAATTCCAAAGTGTAAACCTCTCAAGACCATACCTGTGACAATGTAAGCACTGTAAGCCTAGCATTTTTATTACAGACTTTGATGTAGGCAGGTATTCCTGAGTTCAGGTCCTGACTCTATCCTTCACTACCTATGTCACCTTGAACCTCAGTCTCCTCATCTGTAAGAGAGAGAAAACTATATTTATAAGACTTCAAATGGATTAAATGGGATAATTTATGTAAACTTGGCCTAGAACCCAGCACAAAGTGAGGGCCTAATGAATGGTGGTGGTTATCATCATCATCATCATCATCATTACTGATATTTGCCGTCTCATCCTGACATAGGCTCTGAGTTCCCTAACACTTTGTGTAAAGTTGAAGAAACCTTTAAGACATTCGTCTTCTTCCTAGCTATCCCTATGCAATACATTCCTATTCATTCATTCATTCTTTCATTCATCCTTGCATTTATTGATTGATTCATTCATTTAATAAATATTTAAGGTCTGCTCTGTGCCAGGTACTAGGCCAGATGAAGAGTTACAAAGATGAACATTACTTGCCCTCCAGGGATTCCTGGTCAAGTGGAGTAGACAGATATGTTAACATTCATAGGGATATAATTAGAGCTATTATAGAAATCTGAAAATGTGACGCTGGGAGCACTTAGGAAGTAGCATTTTCTTCTGCTTAGAAATGTCAGAAAAGGCTTCCTAGAAAACGAGAACTCTGAGAATTACTCGGGTGGGCAGACTAGGGAAGGGCATTTTACATACACGTGAAGACTTATAACCAGACCTGTGACCAGAGCAGGGGGGCAGTGGGGCAGTGGGGAAACTGCAGCCCGTGGTTCTGTGGGGGAGACCAACAGGCAGGTCCAGAAAGGGGGGCTTGGGTCCACCCGAGAGAGGCTGACCAAGCTTCCCTCAAAATTTAGGGATCCTTTGAAGGTTTTGAGCAAGGGTATGACAGGATCAGAGTTGCCTTCTAGAAAGATTGCCCTGAACGCAGGTGAAGGGCGCATTTGTACCAAAAATTATCCCAGCAGGGAGATAACAAAGACCAGAGAAAATGGAGTGGAGGGAATGACTCTAGAGATTTTTTTTTTTAATTAATTAATTTATTTACTTATGGCTGTGTTGGGTCTTCGTTTCTGTGCGAGGGCTTTCTCTAGTTGTGGCAAGCGGGGGCCACTCTTCATCGCGGTGCGCGGGCCTCTCACTATCGCGGCCTCTCTTGTTGCGGAGCACAGGCTCCAGACGCGCAGGCTCAGTAATTGTGGCTCACGGGCCCAGCTGCTCTGCGGCATGTGGGATCTTCCCAGACCAGGGCTCGAACCCGTGTCCCCTGCATTGGCAGGCAGACTCTCAACCACGGCACCACCAGAGAAGCCCGACTCTAGAGATTTGAAGGAGGAGGACACAGCCAGGCTTCCTGAGAGCCAGGCTTGGGGAGCTAAGGGAAGCAGGGGTCCACAGCGGTTTCAAGGCTCTGACTCAGGTTACCCTAGTGAAGAGTGGAGTCTCCACTGAGATGGCAAATACAAAGGAGGACCTGGTTTAGGGGGAGAACCTAGGGTGGGAAGGGGTTGGGTACAGAATAGATGAGTTTAGAGTTTGGAGCAAGTTACATATGAGATGCCCACAGGACATCCAGTGAATATGTTTGACAAACATGTGAAGCCTAGGTCTGAGCTCTGAAAGGAAATGTGGGCATCTTTAGAGTGGGCTTGGTGGCTGAAGCCATAGGTGTAGATGAGGTTGCCTAGGACATGGCAGCTGCAGAGGGCACAAGCTAAAGACTAGGGGTGGAACCCCTTGAGACTCAAGTGTTAGGGACAATACAAGGAAGAAGGGTCTGGACAGAGCCCAAGAAGAAGCTGGGGAAGCAGACAGAGTGCTGGAGAAGCCGGGTGGAGGTGGGGGGATGGGTATTTAAAGATGATGGCTGGGGGGTGGCAACGTTCATTTCTGAGAGAAGTGTGGGAAGCTGAGCGTCTGTCAGAGTGAAGATTACCAGCAACCCCGGTGAGAGGAAATTCCATTACTTCTGAGGGACACCCAGATGCTAGGTAGAGGGGTCAGAGAACAGAGGAGGGTGTTATAAGCTTACGGGGGGTAGAGTGAGAAGGACCAGCTGAGAGTGAGAGGTGGAGGATTATGAGGTTACAGATTCCTGCTTTAGGGTTAAAGTCACACCTCTTGTATAGTGCTTTATTTTTCTTACCACATTCTTCATTGTGGCTTGTAAATCTTTAAATCTGTTCCTTTAACCCTCTTAGATACTCAGTTCAAAAATATGTAATGAATCAAAAGAATCAGCATTTGTCATCTTTGAGAATCCCAGGTGGCTCAAAAAAGTCCTGAGTAGCTTTCAGTTACACATTTTTGTTCTGAAACCTCTCCTTTCAAACTGATTGCATCACTGCCTCCTGGAAAACCCGACAGGTATGATACTCCCCTTGCCTAACCCTGCTTTCTTCCTCGCAGCAGGCAGGAGTGATGAGCTGCCTGGAAACGGCAGCTGAGGCACCCAGAGACCCGGTGTCTTTGAACAGCATCCAGCGCCTCCTTCCCCAAACTGCACCAGCGCCTGCCTGGGCTGAGTAGCAAGACAGAGACATCTGTGATATCTGATGACAATCATCTCTGATTAGACTGTCACTGCATAACACAGGCAAGCCGGGGCCACAGCTAATTAGCTATGTGAGGCCAGCACTCTTGTTTACTGGAATTGTACTAACAAGTTGCAGCTTTTCCAAAACAGAAGAGCCATTGCACAAATGCCAGCCAGGAACCCTTCACTCCAACAGCTTAGGGACAGAGCTGCTACTTTCTTTCTACATTAAAACCATGAAACATTAAGGTCTCTGAGCTGAGAGCCACTTTTAGTCCATGTTCCCACCTTCTGTAAGCTGTCACTTCAAGAGGTAGTAGTAGAATACGTTGCTTTATAGAATCCGATATTATTCTAAGTGGGGTTGTGCTTTTAAATGAACGTCTCTTACTTTCTCTCTCTCTTTTTTTTTTTTAGCAGTTCTTGGGCTATGTCGGAGAACAGGCTAAGTCTGAGAAATGTAGCTAAGATTGGCCTTCTCATTTGAGCTAAAAGGACGAAAGGAACAGACAAAAACTAGAAGCTTGTGGAATTAAGGACACAGCTCTATCTCATCCCATTGGTGTTTGATAGATTTGATCTATTCATAAACATAACATATTTAAGGTAGATTTCTAATTTTTGCTATAGAACCAGTATAGCTGGAATTATTTTCAAAATATTTTTCTAAGCTTTTTTCCAACATAAGGGAAAATTTCCATACAAGTTCTCATTCACACATAAGAAGAGTTTCTCTCATAACATTAAGAAATTATATGCTATTTTTGTAGCTTTCATTTCCTTTAGAAACAAATGTATCTAACTTATGACAAGTGAATTGGGAACATTTGAGGGGGAGGAATGCTGATACATCTCTGATCGTTATCATTATTTAAGCATGACTTCAAAATACTTTACCTTGTATAAAAATTGGAAAACTTGAGAAAATTGGACTATTTACAAAGTAAACAAAAATTAGCAATATCATTCTTTGGATCACTTCTGCCAGAAGCTCAAACCCCTACAAGTGGACCAATTTTTTCATATGACAAATCTACCACTTACTCTTCACAGTCTCCAATTTTAGAGCAAAGTAAGACCAGTGTTTTGCTGAATTCCTACTCTCCTTCTCTTAGTCAAAACAGTTTGTTCAGGGACTTTCATAAAACAGAATTTCAGAATAGTTCTAAAAACCTGCACGTTGTTATATAAGTGAATGACTTTTCACAGGCTCTGACACTTGAAATTGGTAAATATTTTTATTCATTTTCCAATGAAAACTATGGATTATATATCTTGAAAATATATATGAAGTTCCTAGCACCATAGTATAAAATGCAATCTATTGGGAATAAAACATTTTTAATAAGGTCTGTTTACTAATGGATGTGGTATTTAATTTTGGTGCTGTTTAAAATCAATTCATTTACATTTATCAAAAGCACAATTCAGAATGTGTTTAAGTAAATCTCCATATTTAGAAATTCAAAAATTGTGTTAGACATGTTCATTCATTTTGTTTATGTCCATAATTTAAAACAAGCAACTTTTTCTCTTAATGAAAGCGTCTCAGGTTTTTTTTTTTTTTTTTTAATTTAAACAAAATTCCCTCTCCAGGTGGAAAGTTGATTACCAATCTCTGGTCTGGAGGTAAATTTTACAGCTGTTTTAAACCCATGAAAGTGGGTCTTATATTAGAAGTGCTGACACAACCTTATCCACAGTGTATCGACATGGACTATACCGCTGTAATAAGCAGTTATTATGTATGTGTAAAAATAATGAGAGGCCGTGTCTGAAGAGAGTTAATGTAAAATGCTAAGCAATTATAGTTGGTTACACAGTATAGGTTAATATTCCTTCATATAGCTGCCCTTTTTTCTTCTTTTGTCCTCCAGAACTCCTAATGAAAATTTTGAGACCTGACTGTAATGATAAGCAGCCATTCACACGTCCTTTGTGTCAAGGCTGTTGCATTAATGCTTCCCTTCATATAACATTTTGCATAGCCTAAAGCATCTATTAAAATCCTTTGTAAAATTCATGAAACAAAAGTGGTGGGTTGAGTCTAGGGGGAGAGAAAGTAAGCTGCTTATTAGCAAAAAGTCAAAAACACAGGGCCAATTACAGATCCGAACAAGCAGGGCTAAGGACCAGCGCAGGGAGTAATTCTTTCTTCAGCCCAATGGGCTCAAGCGAGGGGCAGGTTGGGTGAAAATATAGCAACAGTCAGAGCAGTAATTAAACGGAGATGTTTGCAGTTAGAAACAGCTCTATAACAATGGAAGGAAATGCTCAACCGACACCACTGTCTGCCCTCACAAAGATGCTAAATTGGAAGGATTTAGGGTTGCTCCCTAAAGAAGAAACGGGGGGTAGTGAAGGGGAGCAGGGGCTCAGGAGATATGTAAAGAATCTGTTTGGTATTTCAAATGTTATAAATTAGATTTTTTTAAAAAGAGAGAGAGAAAGAGCCTTCCTACCAACCCAGCAACATAAAACTGAATAAACCACAATAAGATTGCTCTTTTTCTGTTATAAACTTGATATTAAGCCTGTCATGTTCAATGACAGCCTACTAGGCCTCATGCTTTACCCTTTGGAATTTGAAAGATTGGCAGGTGTCATGATTTCCTTAACATAAAAGACCTTGCAGATAATGTTCACCATGCACATTTATATTTCCCTAACTCCACTTTCCGCATTTCGGAATCATCGGGTGCGCTTTCCACGCAGCTGGTGGCGCGGGGGCTGCCCAGAAGCATATCTGGCCCGAGGACAACGTGTGCTGCCCAAGGAGCTGGCGGTCGAGGCTGTACTTTTATGATTTGCCTTAGTAGTCCAAACATGCCCCATCTACAATGATAAGCTGCTTTGTAGAATGCGGCTTTCAGAGCATTGTTACGTTTCTTTGCAATGTTGAATGCAACCAGAATGGCTCCCATCTGAGTTGAGACTAGAAACAGGGTCACATTTAAACAATAACCCCCTCTCTGTAACTACCCACCCCAGCCAGAGCCTTCCAATAACGCCAAGTGGGAAAAAAAATCAACACCCAGGGAAGAACAAACCCCTATTGGAGGCTAAGAGTTCCATTTCAACTGGCATCACTATTGGCACCTGTTTGTTACCACCCAATGTCACTTTAAATTAAACAAATGAGTCTTTTCAGAGGAATCAGTGGCCAGAATGAGAATCTGACATTTTTTTCCAACCCAAAGAGGGAGAATGAATAGTTCTAGGTACTATTTAACAGAATAGTTTCATGTAAGAAATTCAGTAAATCTGTCCCCATGTATTTTAAACTTCTTATTGTAGAAAAAAAAAATTGAATATACAAAAGGAGACAGAGTAATAACCCCCATGTTCTTATCACCCTGCTTTGACAAATATCATCTCATGCTCCTGGCCAGTCTGGTTTCATCTATACTTCCTCTCACTTCCCACCTCACACTGTTTGGAAGAAAACCCTAGGTTTCATTTATCACACCTGTATACATTTCAGGAGGTATCTCTAAAAGATAATTATTCTTTGGCATCTTTTTAACAGGTCAAGGAAATACACTGAACCTCAGACCCTTTAGGATTTTTGTGGGCATTTTCCACCCATGAGCTGCATTTCTCAAAATAATACCATTCTACTATACGTTGAAAGTACAAAGAAAAATTCAAGAGCATCGCTAGTCTCTGGTTTGTTTCAGAGGAAGGTTTTTCTCACTTATTTCAAGGATTTAGGTAGCTGAACTTTTCTTCTGTGAGCCATTGTCATCTTATTTGTAAATGCTCACTTTTGGCATTCAAATATAATCACATATTTCAGGGTATCTATCTTTGTAGAAATTGGTACCACAGAAAGTTTGACTCAAAAGTATGTGTTGATTGCTTACTAGATGCCAAGATCTGCATTAGGTACAAGAAGAAAAAAAAATGGCCAGGCAAGGAACGCAAGATACACAATATTGACTCATTCCTCTCTCACTGACCTCCAAACGTTGTTGGACATCTTACAGGTATTATACTCTTCAATTGCCTTTTATATTGGTAAGTGTTGCTAAATAAGGAAGCTTTTTGGTAAGAATGACAAAAATTTGCCCTTTCCAACCCTTATATCACTGTTGTTTCCTCAATTGCCCCAAAAGATAAATCTGCTACTCAGATGTAAACTCCTCTCTACTCGTTGTAGAGAGGAGTACAGAAGCCTGGAAAAGAGAAATACTCACTTATGAATAGACTGTAAACAAACAAAAGTGAATTATCGTATTTGTTAAAACTTCTACATAGATTCCTTTTTTTAATTAGAGAAAAACATTTTTTCACCTTTAGCTTTTACATTTGTATTCTCAATAATTAGCCAAAACAGAACACAATTTTAAAATGACAACATTTTCTCTCTTATTTCCTTAGAAAACCAGAGGGGGTAGACTTGTTTATCTGACTTGGCAAGACGATGTAATTTTTAAAGGGCTGGAAGATATTCATCTTTTAAAAAAGTTTTGTTGTAATGTACAAAAGAACATGCGTAACATAAATTTGAATTATAAATCGTAATATTAAAATAACCACCCAATTCAAAAGCTTACAACCACCAATGCTTTTGACACTCCTGTGTGCCCCTATCCCACACCTCCTGAGGTAAGTTCTAACCTGAACCTGGTATTTATACCATGTCATAGGTTTTTAAAAGTATAATTTTGCTCTGTAATTATATATCGTTACAATTGTTTAGCTTTGCTTATTTGGGGGCTTTATAAAATGTTATCATATCATATGCAGTCTTTTGAAACTTTCTTTTCTCACTCAACATTTTATCTCAAAGATTCATTCATAATGTATGTGCCTGAATATCATTCCTATTCCCCTACTGAATAATACTCCATTGTGTTACTATAACACAATTTGCTATTATTTGCTATTATTACAGATAATGCTTTTATGAACACTCTTGTGTTTGTCTCCTGGTGTACATACGCAAGAATTTCTCCAGCGCTGATTTTTTTTTTTTTCCTTCTAAACATCCCAAGAATGGTAGTGGGGGAATGTACTGTTTCTGCTAATAAAGCCCTATTAAGTTCCACTAATTCAATTAATTTCAAGTTAAAAAAATATATATATATTCAGTTCTTAAATTATAGTTTTATGTAGACAGGACAATGGGATGATGATTCAACAGCAGGAAAATTTTGCATGGACTGAATCATGACGCCCTTGAACCAAGATAGATACGTCAGAAGTTTCTGAACTGCAGGACCCAAAAACCTGCTCAAGGCAGCCATGCTGGTAGTGGCTCAGTTCCATTTGCTAAAAGTGGTTGAGTTAAAAGGAAGACAGCAAGCACGAAAGGAAATAGTCATTTCAAGCCAGATGAATGTGGGAACTTCATTTAGGTTACTTTTTTTTTCCCAAAAGAACATCATAAACAAAACAAAAGGAAAAAAACCCACATAGCTTCTATCTCTGGAATATTAAATGAAAAAGCATGTTTGGCAAAATACCTCAGAATTTTCTAAACTATTATCTCCCTATAGTTTCACTAACATGTTAACCTACTTAGAGCAATTAGTGCTTCATTAGTAAGGCTAACTAACTGTTGCCGGGCCCTGTAATGATTTGCCAGGCTTTCCAGATACAAGTGCATAATCAATGTTTTCCAATTACTTCTATAGTGCAACCACTATTTCAAATAAACTAGATAATAATACAAACCCATTACTGGAGCTGCAGTAGCAGAGGCATTTAATTGCAAGGCAGTTCTTCTCAGCTTTTAAAATTTTTCACACTAATGAAGTGTCATACAAAAAAGTTGTATTGATTTTTCCACCACATGGCTTCAACCACAAATATGTAATTATCCCTTTTATATCTAGCTGGGGGATTAAAATAATCTATAGTATATAGCCTTTACTTATCCCTGATGGGTTTGGTAGTACTTTTACCCTTTTCAAAATATGCAGCCCTTTGATGAATGAACTTTAGGCAAAATGTTGCTTTATCTGTTTCAAATCTTTGCTTTTTAAAATCAGTTTGTGTGCAGGCATTAAAGTCTGAAATCTCAAGCTTCCCAAACCACCTAAAGAACACCTTTTGATATAACTGAATTTGCTGAGAGCATCACAGATATTGTTAGCTACTGAAGAAATCAACAAGAGTGTACAGTATTACACACTAGCAGTACCCACATTTATATTTCACTATATTACATTTTTATTCATAGCTAACATTTTATTAACCATGTTATATTTTTACACAAATAAAGTGGCCCTGGCATTAACTGGAGCCAGTTCTTTCCCAGGTGTTTAGGAAAAAAAAAAAAGGAGTAACAATCCATTGATGTTAAATTTCTTATTTTCTCATTACAGTTTGGCCAATAAATCAGGAAAAAAGTATTTTCTTTACAAAAAGAGAAAGTCATTATAAGTATAAAATGAATTTTGCAGAGATTGAGAATTAATACTGGGAGCATAGGGCTTTTTAAAAATTAGCCTGTCTTTCTTGATCTTTTTACACATAAATCGGTCCCTTTCAACATTTTTGCTGAGAATTCTTTTGGTTACACTTTAACATTATTTCAATTATGGTCAGTGTAAAAATAGATTCAAAAGGGTAAAAAAACACAGCTTAAATGTCTACAAGACCTTGTTCTTAACATTCATGTGTCAAAAACTGTATCTCCCTATAGTTTCAGTAACATGTTAACCTACTTACCACCCTGAGTTTTCCCAGATGCAAGGATTTTCGAGATTTCCTGCCTTTCTGTGTTTTGTGGTTTAAGGAAACATTCACGGTCAAATTAATACACCATATTTCAGAGTCTGAAAATTCTGTCAAGGTGACTGTGGATATTTAAAAAATGTTATAAGTCAACACTGGAAAATCTTGAAGCAAAAATTTAGTGGCATAGAGATATAACCTTAATTTTTTGTGTGACATTTTAAACCTAGGTATTTCATGTTAACTTTAAAATTTTTCCAAGCAGAGCATTTATGGACAAAGAACCGTCTAAAAAGGATTGCTTCATAACAAGAAGAGCAGGCTAAAAATAAAAATACCCGAAGTTACTATGTGTATGTAGATTTCCATATCTATTATAGCATCCTTACTTTAAAAAAAAACCTTTTTATCAAAAATACCTTTTCATCTGTCAATTTTATATATTATGCTATACTACCAAATTGTGAGAGAAGCAAAATGTCAACAAATATATCTTTAAAATAAATGAAACTAATGAATTTAAAGGCTAGCTATGTACAATATTTGGATCTAATATCCATTTAAAATATCCTTCGTAGTAGAGATATTTGCAGGTAAAGGATAAGAGGTAAATGAAAAACACTGATAAAGTGGGGCAGCTTGGCTATTAAGGAGAGCTGCAGTTTATTTTTAAATTAATTCACACAAAAAATGTTTTAATATTGATTTCTAAAAAAAAAATGCCCTTGAGATTTATTTCACACGATTCTTCCTACACGTAGAATTAGTTTTCCTGGCCTTCTGTGGTTTGCTTTTCTTATATTTTAAAATACTGATCTATTTGTCTTTAGGGATTCAGAGGAGCAGTGGTCATGCCCATGCTAAAACTGGCTGGGAGGTGAAATACTCCTTCTAATGTAATGGACAATATTCCATCCAACTCTTATTTCCACATGCTATATACAGTATATGAGCAGCCTTATGTGGTGGTAAAGTATAAGAAATATGACTGTATTAAAAACAGATTATCATCAAGAATTGTAAGAAAGATAAAAAGTGAAATTTCTGTCACGGGGGAAGAGGGAGATGAGCTCCTCACTGTGGATTTCAACTCTCAAGTCCACATGTAGCTGGTAGTAGTGTGTGTTTTCAAGATACTAAACGCCATTCCCCTGACCGTTGACATGAAGCG
The DNA here is from genome assembly GCF_009873245.2 of Balaenoptera musculus. Lineage (NCBI taxonomy): Eukaryota > Metazoa > Chordata > Mammalia > Artiodactyla > Balaenopteridae > Balaenoptera > Balaenoptera musculus. The sequence continues at coordinate 56,376,222 of NC_045791.1, forward strand.
ATCAGAGTCATATTTATTGATGAAACTCTCAGCCCCCATCCAGTTGCACTGAGTGTGCATCATACAGCTGTCAGCAGAACCGGGGCACCACAACGCTGAGCACTGGTGACATTTCCCTCTCATAATTTATGAAAACAAAAGAACTCAAAGTTTGTAGGACACCAGAGTAATTTTAAAATAGTCTCCATGAAGGCTATATTGTGGTCCGTTAAATAAGCACTTTTCTGGCTTATGGTTTTTAGGAGAATCAATTGCAAACCAAATTAGAACCATAAACACGGCAGTTATTTCAAGAATTTTAATCCTGAGGCAAGGGTTATAAGTCCGACAAGCTATTTGGGGATGTAGTTAATTACCATAATACTAGAGCATAATTCTCTTCATGATGTGTGATGGTCTCACCTATACAAGATTTCACAGGTGTTTTATAAGTTTAAGACCCTAAAAAGCCACTTAATTATTTTACATCTTCAAGATAATGTTTTGCATCTTTGACATTGTTTGGTAGCTAGAAGATGCAGTATTATTTAAAACTAAAAACATTAAGCAAAGAGCAAAAGAATTTGAGTCTCTAGCACCAACTGTTATATTGGATTTGATTGAACTAGTGATTCAATAATGACCTTGAACTGTAATTTAAGAGGGAGATTCCGCAATTAGAAGGACAAATTACTCCTGCTTGAAGAGTAGCAAATTGCACAACATTGTGGGATTTTTCGTGTGTGTGTGTGTGTGTGTGTAGGAAAAGCAGGATGTGTGACATAATGCGAATACATGCATCTTGGATGTGACCTTTGTACTCAAGTTGTTAAAGTATGAACTTAACCTAGAAAAGACCTAACAGGAACTCTAATCGATTGCTTGGGGTTTTTGGGGGGGAGGGGGAGTTGTTTGTTTTTGTTTTGTTTTGTGGTGGGGAGATGGAGGAGGAGGGGAATGAAGACTGGAGAGAAAGCATCACTGAAAGTGAGACAGAAGTATAATTTTCATATCTCCATTCAATTCTGCTTATGATACCCATGGACTTACCTATGAAATAGATTGTGGATTATAACTATACAATGACAAAATCACATCAAATGGGAATATACTACCTATAAATACATAAAACCATTTCATTACTAAAATTAATTTCATCTTAGTATCTTCTTACACTATCTATTCCAAACAGGGAGTGATTTACATTTCCATTTTACTACCAGGAAGCTAAGGTAGAAATGCAGCAAACATTTCTAAAATGAACTATTCAAACATAGCAGAATTCCTAAAAATGACTTTGAAGTAATTAAGGATATGTGTACAGTTGACCTTTGAACAACCTAGGTTTGAACTGAGAGGGTCACTTATATGCAGATCTTTTTCAATAAATACCGACCACAGTATTACGGGATCCACAGATGCCGAGCCTCAGAGAGGAGAGCGGACTGTAAAGTTGTTCATGATTTTTCCCGGGGTGGAAGGTGGTGGTGCGGGCACTGCTAACTCCCACGTTGTTCAAGAATCAACTGTAGGGGCTTCCCGGGTGGCGCAGTGGTTGAGAATCTGCCTGCTAATGCAGGGGACACGGGTTCGAGCCCTGGTCTGGGAAGATCCCACATGCCGCCGAGCAACTAGGCCCGTGAGCCACAACTGCTGAGCCTGCGCGTCTGGAGCCTGTGCTCCGCAACAAGAGAGGCCCGCGCACCTCGATGAAGAGTGGGCCCCGCTTGCCGCAACTAGAGAAAGCCCTCACACAGAAACGAAGACCCAACACAGCCAAAAAATAAAATAAATAAATAAATAAATTAAAAAAAAAAAAAAAAGAATCAACTGTACTGATATACTGAAGGCTAGGATACCTTACCCAGGAAAGGCCTGAAGCCCTGTGCAAGCAGAAAGGCAGGGAGAAAAGGTTGTCTTACATTACATATATGTAAACTGGCACTAGGATCTCAACTTGATAGACACAGGTCTTCCTACTCTGACAGGTGGCCCTGGAAACACTGGAATGACTCCTCCCAGGGTACAAGTTCAGAAAGAATGACCAGAACCACCTCTTCTCCTCCTGTTGGCATCCCTGATAGGAAGGCAGGCAGTCCTTATGCCCCACACTCCGAGCCCTAGGCCACATTTTTTATACCTCCCCAACTCCCCACCTGGATGAAGGTACAGTGATGGAGAAGTGCCTCTGGACCTGAGAGTGAGCAACGCTAGTCCTCGCACCTGAGACACAACCCCTACAGGGCCACCAGTCCCTATGTGACTCCTTGCAAACTGCAGCTGTTGAAAGTCGGTGTCTAGTGGGGGATAACCTCTTGTATATAAAACTAAGAGTAGGAATAATTTAAAGCATGGACATTTGTGACCAGAAGGCTGTGGACCTCTGGAACTGGTCTCTTTTTCATCTCAACCAAGGTTTATATCAGCTTCCTTATCTGTAAAATGAGCCTCATAGAGATGATCTGAGGATTGAGACAATGCTTTGTAAAGCACAGACCATGGTGGCTGGTACATAGCCCTTAATAAATAGTATCTACTACTATTATTATTTTTATTGTTCAATGCACAAGATATTAATGCTCCTGTGAGTGTACATGTGTGTTTGTCTCTGTGTGTGTGTATGTATGAGCATATATGCATGGACATATGTGTATGTGTGCATATATATGCATATATGTGTATGCACCTATCACATTTTCTCCTGTATCCAAAATCTGTGTGCCTATTATCCAAAGAAGGGTAAGAAGGAGAGAAATGGGTTTAAAAACTGAAGAGGGAGAGAGAAGGAAGGAGGAAGAGAGAGCAGAGAGGAAGGAAGGTAAGAAAGAAAAAGAAAAAAAGAGAAAAAATGTAAAAAGTCTTGGCACCTGCCCCTTCTCTATGAAGCAGGCATCCTTTCAACCTTTCCCCTTCACCCCCTCCAAATGTGGCACCAGCACAATAGGTTGGTGATGTCCCATCCAATTTATGCTGTCAGTTCATTTTTCAGATCCACTCCCCCTTACATGTATCTCCCAGAGAAGAAGCCAGAGGAGCAATGTTGCAGGGGGGTTGAGATGAAGCCTGTCAGATAGCATCAGAGCTGAAAATTACAGCTGATTAAAGGAATAAAAAACCTCCAGGATCATTTGGTATTCTCAAAATTGACAAGTTAAGGTGCTAACCCTTTAAATATCTGCTGGTCTCTCAGCTCTGAAATGGAGCTTTTTCTGGAACCGTGTTTATAACCCTGAAAAACAGAAAGGAGTGAACTCACAACCTTTTATGAAGCTTTAAAAGCTTTGTTTTCCCTCTCCAGTGTTTTTTAATCTTAAAAACAAAAACACTGGGAAACTTGCGTTTGAGCATAAAGAGCACATTTTCCTAACAGAAGTAAAGCTCCAAAAGCCTCAGAAGCTGGTGGACTCTGAATACTGCAGCTGCAGTTTATTTTCCAGGGGGTTAAAAAAGCTGCAAAGCCCCCGTTTCCCTTTCTAAAGGAGCAAAGGAAACGATCTCCTTCGCAGTGGAAATAAAAATGTGAGTTTGGTACTTACTGACGGTCACACTAATATAATGCCCTCTAAAAAGACGGCGATAACCATATTCACAGCCATTAAACTTCAGGGATACAGTGGAAGCTCGCAGCATCGTCGGCCTTACAGAGACTACTGTTGCACGGCCTCAAATCTTCCTACTACTTACTGTGTTTTCTGTTTGCTGCTCTTTATGGGAGCGCACGTTTTATCTTTTTATGGATGTTAAAACATTTATAACTGTACAAGGTCAATGTAGAGGGGCTTGCATCAAAACTGAAACTGCACAAGTAGCCACAAGGTATGGATTAAGCCTAGAAGTTCGAGCGAACATCGCAAACGTCTAGATGCCGTTTCAGGATGTGTGCGTCAAAATGGCAGCCTGGAAGTGATGAGTCAACAAACAGGAACGGTGCCCTAAGAGCAACTTGTGTGCAAGGCCAGGGTGGTGGGAGGAGTTCCCATGGCCTGGCCTGGTGTCCTAGGGGGGCCTCCATTACTCTTTCTAGTCGGTTCTACTCCCGAAACCCCCACCCCCCCACCCCGCCCCATTTCCTCACAACTTACTCGATGCTCACCCTTCCCTTTCTCTCCACACATGGTATTTGTCTCCTCCTCTGGGTCCAGCCAGGACCCAGACTAGCTATTTATCTCAAAGACACATGGACCTTTACTTAAAGACATCTACTCTGAGTCTCCGATAGCCTGGTACATGTTTGATAGTTAAAAGATTTATCATTAAAAGAGGAGGCCCTTCTTTGCATTTTTTTTCTTCAAATATCGGAGAGAATCAACTTACAAGCCAACTGAGAAAGGTTATCTCTGGTTAGCCTTCAACCAACATTCCAGGATGTAGGGTCTCAGTTTTTGCAGGTTGAGTCAGAGAAAATCAACCAACCCAATGAGTTAACTAACAGGGTTGTTTTTGAACTATGAGAATGTAGTAAGCTGATTAGGAGAAAGGAGAGCAGCCCTACTTAATACGCCAGATTTCAGTAGCCAAAGCATGTGAAGAATGCTTTTGGGAAAAGCAGGAGTTTCTCTTCCTGAATTCTACCACTTACTAGCCAAGCAACCATGGACAATTCACTTTACCTCTCAGATCATTAGTTTTCTTCTCTATAAGATGAGAATAAGCCTACCTGCTCTGTCTGCCCAACTGTACAGCAGTATGCAAATGTTAGATTTTGTTCTATTTATCCAAAGGTAAGAAAAATAAGCTTCTAGAAAGTCTACTGGTCCAACAAGCAAAGAGCAGCATTCTAATATCCGCTTTCTCACTGATTGAGTTAACCTTTCTGTCTCCATTTCTTTACCTGTAAAATGGCATAATATGCCAGCCCTATTGCTTTACAGAAGACAGAATAAAGTATTATTGATGAAAATGCTTTGAAAAATGCCAAATGCCATACAAATGTACAGTATTATTATTTCTATTATGCAGTAAAAGCGCTTCATAAAAATTTTCTCCTGGTGTCTGAATCTGATATCTTTAGGCACTGTTTTCTTTAAAACCTGATATTTCAACCAAATAAATACATGAACGTTTAACAATCTTCTGGTGATGCATTTGGAGTCTCAAAATATCAAGTTATCCATTCACAGATCTCTCTTTTCAAAGTGGCATATCTTCTGGCTGTCTTCCTTCTATGATTAGTCACAGACTTCAAGGCAATGTCTAGCCCATGCCAACTGTTCATTGAAAAGCAAGAAGTACAGGTTTTTGCCTATGTCACTGGAGACAATGAGCTTGACTGATTATGGTTACTAAAGTAGTCTATTCAGTGCATGAACTGGTCCAAAGATCAGACGTTTTATTGAAAATAGAAATATGTGGCCCCGAGAGGTACCTGAGATTGCAGAGATGCTCATGCCCTCAAGAGGAGGCAGTCTAGCGGGACAGAGGGACACACATACACAAAGGAGAAATTAAACACCCCTGTCACGTGTACAAGACTAGACTTCTGCTGGAATTTTTCTTTTCTTTTTTTTTTTTTTTACTCCCAACCACTTTCAGAAGGATAAATTTGTTTCAGCACCCATGATAATTATTGGCAGTATTCCTAAATCCTTGAACCTTTACCTGTTGCACTGGAAGATACATATGGGATTGAGGATAATAATTTATGCTCAGCTTTTTTCCTCTTTTGACTTTAGTTTTGATATCACATCATGATTCAAAGCTTGGTGCACCATAAATTTTCTCCAAATGTGTAGTAATTCCTAGGTGCAGTCCAAAGTTATGATTCATTTATACTGGAGTGACAGCATAATACCTAGGTGTCAGAATCCATTAAAACTGTTCAATGTCTTCTGTTTATTTTTAGAACCAATTGAGACTTAACTGATGGTGAAAAATATACAGTCAAGTGTGTTTACTTCACCTTTACCAAGAATCCGTTATAGTCCCAATTAATTTGTTATTCCTGTCACAACAGGTACTGGATACTTCAAAACTGTCATTACTGTTTCTGCCTTTTTTTTCCTGAGGGCCTGTGTTTATTTTTAACCCATTCAGAGGTATCTGCCTATTATGAGCTAAGGATTTCTGTGTGTGTGTGTGTCTGTGTGTGTCTGTGTGTGTCTGTGTGTGTGTGTATGTGTGAGAGAGAGACAGAGAAAGAGAGAGAGAAGTGTATTCTCAGAACAACATAACCTGATACAGATTCTGCACCAGAAATCCTTTTCTTACTGCCCAAACTAGATGTTCTCCTCTATACTAACTTTAAAGATTTCTCATAGAGGACACAGAGAACCAGTCCTGGTATATTAGACCAGATAGACAACAATGAAATTTGAAATGTTCTAAATATGACAGTCATTGCCATTGAGGTATTTTTTCTGCATAATAACTATTGTCATTTATCATTTATTCCTGAACATTTTATATATGTAATTTCTAATGGGAAAGTCTACAGTGCATGGAGAGGAGTGGCTGTGAGCTCTTTCAGGCAAAAGCCAAGTCCTGTTCATTACTCTTTGAAGGAACAAATTATTGTAAGGAATATTTGTAAGGAATTATTTTTTTGTAATCTGAAAATATAAAGCATATAAAAGGGGGTTTCACAACAAGCATGAGAATTATCAGAAATAGTATGCACAAGATAATTTTCATCGCAAAAATTCCCATTTGTACTCAAGCTAAAAATGACAAAACAATTAAAAGTAATTTAGACATAGGTGTGTGAGACAACCACCCATCTCTTCCCTGTTACTGCTCCAGGATATTGATGGAGTACTGACATTACCAAAATTCGATGATCAGAATTTTCTATGATCACTCCTTGGCATGGAGCACACCTGAGGATGTTGTGAGGCTTTTGAGTGGGCACTCAAGAATCAGATTGCCTTGGGTTAAGCCTCAGTTCAACTCTTGGCTTTGATCTGAATTCACTTAGCAATGTGTCCCTGAATAGGCTACTTAATCTAAGTCTCAGATTTCTTTTCAAAAATGGAAATGATAATACTTCTGAACTCCTAAGAGTTCAGTGAGATGTATCATATTGTAAGCACTAAGCACAATTCCAGGCACATGATAAGATTATCATATGTTTTGGTTGTTAATGTAAGAGGACTTACTGGGGGAAGTACAAGGTCTAGGTAACCTAATCATGGGTGTCAGAGCTCATTAGCTGTTTAGAGCCCTCAGGGAGTTTGGCATAACCAAGAGGATTTGTTCTACAAGGATGAGGGAAAGTGCTAGCAGTGCTTCCATATCTTCATTTCTTGGTACACTTGATATTTATAATTACAATTATCATTGTGTTGTTTGCATGTATCGATGTACAACACATTACACTGCATTGTAATTATTTATAAATATGTCTGGCTTCCTGACTTAAACTCTTGTGAGAAGAGAAAAAGGTCTGAGTGCTTGATAGTAAGTGTAGGTTTAAAAAATATTGGTTAAATATCTGAATGAAGTAGAACTGACCTAATGGTATTACAAACAAATGTGAGATTGTACTTTTGAATTGAGCTTTTGGTTCACTGTAAAGAAAGAGGGTGTAAGTAACAAATATTTCCAATACAGCTCTTCTAATCATGGGTGTCAGAGCTCATTAGCTGTTTAGGGTCCTCAGGGAATGTGACATAACCAAGAGGACATATTCTACAAGGATCAGGGGAAGTATTAGCAGTGTTTATGTCTCTTCATTTCTTCATATACATGATATTTCAAAGAGATTACTGACAGCTATGTGACCTTGGGCAGGTTGCTTAACTTCTCTGAGCATCCGTTTCCTTTCCTACATGTAAAATAGGAATAATTAGAGTATCTTTCTCATAGGATTGTGAGGATTATTTAACATGTATAAAGTTCTTTTAAAAATGCTGGCACATAGTAAGTGCTATAGACTGAATTGCGCCACCCCCAAAAACTCATGTTGAAGCCCTAATCCCCAGTGTGACTATATTTGGAGATAGGATCTATAAGGAAGTAATTAAAGTTAAAGGAGGTCATAAGGGTGGGGCCCTGATCTGACGGGATTAGCATCCTTACAAGAAGAGACACCAGTGAGTTGATTCTCTCTCTTTCTGCCTTATGAGGACACAGCGAGAAGACAGCATCTATAAGCCAGGAAGAAAGCTCTCACCAGAAACCAAATGGGCAGGCCCCTTGATCTTAGACTTCCCATCTCCAGAACTATGAACAACACATTTCTGTTGATTAAGCTACCCAATCTGTGGCATTTTGTTATAACAGCTTGAGCAGACTAAGACAGTAAGCACTCAGCAAATGTTATTGTTATTATTATTTTTGTTAATTGATATCATACATTTCCCACCAAAAGGTTCTCAAGCTCTTCTAATGGTCTCTGGGGTGTTTTTCCTTTACTTGGCAAACTACCAAAGCAAAAAAGAAGTCCACCTGACCTTTTTATTGTTATGGTTTCAAACCAAAATTCAACCTTGGACTTTTAACAGTAGAAATGACCAGTGCTACACCTATTTCTTCAGGTTTCCAGCTTGAGACCTTCAGGTGGGTGATAAAGGTTTTGGGTTTCCTGTGCAGAGCAGAATGCCCTAGCTGATGGCAGAATATCCTTTCAATTTTGAATAAAATGAGTGGAAGATATCTGAGAAATTCTGCTCTTTCTGCTTGAGTGAATACCTGTCATGCTTCTTACATCTACTGAGGCAATTAACACACACAAAGCTATATTTGCTCAGCCAGTGCTCCCCAACGGGGGTGTTAGCTTATACCACTGAATAGCAAAGACCTCTGAATTTTTCAGCAAGCTAGTTTCTCCCCGAGCTCCTGTCCAGACAGCCATGGAGCAACTCCTGCATACGTGCTCACCACCCTCCACCTGCCTCTCTTCTCCTCCTTTACCTTTACTTTCCCCACAGTCAGGACAGCCTGGCGTTCACCGGTAGATCTAACCAGATCTCAGCTCTTTCCTATCAGCTCAGATCCTATCCTTTCCACAAAGGCTTTGAGTAGCCCAGGGCTCCCAACCCTGGCTGCACACCTGAGGGAGCTTTTTTAAAAATGCCAAAGCCTAGGACCAACCCTGTAACAATGATATCAGAATCTGAGGATGGAACATGGGCAGCGATGATTCGAATAAGCTGATCAGGTTTGAGACCCTGAAGCAGCCCTAGTTCCAAAGCTCAGTTTCACTCTGAACCTGCATTTCAGTTCTTCACTGTAACTTCACCCTGTCTCCCAGTTTGAGTAACTGGTTCTTGGTCTTGTACCTCTGTGCCTGATTTATCAGCTTGATAACCAGGTTTTTTCCCCCCAGTTCTCCTGGAATGAAGCCCTGCTTTGTTCTTACCATCCAGCCCTCTGTCCCTCTCCAGGACTAGAGGCAAGTCCCTGAACCCTATTCTTAATAAGAAGATCATATCCAGCTGCAGAGCCTCTCTGACACTGGCTCAAGGCCTGCCTGCTGGCATAGCCCCAGCTGCCTGCTCTGAGATTTCCTGCCACCTTCTCCTCCTGACTTAACAGAGTCCCACTGTCTGGTTGGACCCTCCTGGGTCACCTTCCCACATGTCATCTGGACACCATGCTATGTCTGGACCAGATGGAGTTCTTTCCATCAGTTGTGGGTTTTCACATCACTAATCTGATTACATTCAGAAGATTGTCTTTTGCTCTGAGATCATGCCTTTCTCACTTTTTGGTGTTATAATGCCCTTTCTTTTGAGAAATGACGGTGATAGTAGATGGCAACTGCATCTTGGCAACATTTTTTAAAAAGTGGAGAACCTTATCTCAAGTTATCTCCACCTCCAAATGGCAGTTCAACCATGATGGGCAGGTATTGTTTCTAGATCTCAGGACCTTTCTCCCCATGTGGCCCATCCCACCAACAGCTCTGCCCCTCTTCTGGCACACAAGCTGCACTCCCTTCTCAAGTCATCCCTCCCTGATGCCTGCAACCCCTCCTTTACATTGTCTTGGATCAAGTTTTCATTCCAGCAAGCAACCCAAGAGCAAAAATATTATTAGTGGTACTACGTAGGTCCAGAGGTTTTACACATAAGAGGCACTTGAGATCATCTAGCTCAGTGGTTCCCAAGTCTGGGGATTTTATGGTCTAATAAGTTTAAAAAAAAAACAAAACAGACCAACAATTTTGGGGCAGTTATAAAGTTGCCTTTTTTTGTATTTTGCCAAGAAGCAGTTGCTATCTACCATCCCCATCATTTCTTAAAAGGACATTATAACATCAAAAAGTCAGGACAGATGTAATTGCAGATTAAAGGTAATCCTTTGAATGTGATCAGCTTAGTGTGATGAAAAACTGCCTTGAGTGTTCTTATTTTTCTTAGTTTAATATACACCAATAAAAACTTGGTCATGGACTAGCATAAGTTCTTAGGTGGGTGTTTAAGAACACTAATTTAGTTCAAATCCTACATTTAACTGGTGAGGAAACTGAGTCACAGGGGGTTACCTTATTTCCCCCAGGTCACCTAGCAGATCAGCAGAATCTGGGCTAAAACTCAGGTGTCCTGACTCCTAGGCCAGGCCAGGTGACTGCCTGTGCATTCTGATGCCTCTTGACTAATTGACCCTTATCTCTCTTTTTAACCCTCTCTTTTTCCTTATAGAAAGGCCCCCACTCTCTGCATCAGTAAAAGCCTGACACTCCTCGTTCCTGGCAGCTTCAGTTAAAATGACGAACAGGAGTAAGATGGGGAATAATAACAACAGTTTTCTCTCAGCTGACCACTAAGTGCCAGGCATGGTGCTAGGCATTTTACAAATGCTACTTTTTAATCCTTTAATAAGCCTAAAAGGTAAGTAACAGTTTCTCGATTTTTCAGGTGAGAAAACTGAAGCACAGAGGTCACTTGCCCCAAATTGTGTGGTAGTAAATTCAGAGCCCTGATTTAAAACCAGGTCTTCTTTATTCCAAAGCTCCTTCTTCTGTGCAATCCTTCCTCTCTTGGAAGCAAGAGTGGGGGCCTGAATCAATGACTCAGTTCTAGATTCTCAGCTTCTTGCTATCTTTTAAAAGATACAGAATCACTGGCATACTACTAGATCTTTAGCTTTTTGGCTTTCTTTTCTTTTTGTTAATATAGAACACCTAATACCTACACCCGTAATTCCTGCCCCATGGTCCCAAGTGCACCCTGGAGATCCAACAGGGTGCAGTTTATCATGTAAACCCAGCCCTCACAGAGCACTCGATAAATTAAAGATGTGGCTGAGACCAAATCTGTGTTTGAACTTAATGATCTTGGTGATCTCTGAAGGTTCCCACGGATAGTCCCAGAATTGCTCTAATCTGCATTTGTGTACATTGATTAGTACTTGTTATCCAGCCTAGTCCAGTCAACACAGCCTAATCACCGCAAAATGAATGTTGGTACATGCTTTAATTCCCAGGTTATCTTATTATCCAGAGATATTTGTCCTTATTATTGTTATTCTGGGGAGTTGTTGTCAGAAAACAGGGAATAATTTGATGATCCTGGGAAGAAAGATTGAAAACTGGGCCGGCATTAAAAACACTGACATTTCTTGGTTCAGATTTGTATAGAAATTACTCAGCTGGATAAAAAAAGAGGCATAAAAACAGGCCCATTTGGAATCCCAATTCCAGAGTAAACCAAAGATATATCACTATGTTCTTAGACTACCAGACACAGGCACATAATCTCTAGAAGGGAAAGAACTGGGTCTTATTTATCTTTGTCTCCTAAACACACCTAGTGTTTGGCACCTAGTAAGTGCTCAATAAATGTTTGTAAAATTAAATGGGTTATTTCTGAGAAAAAGGAAATAGCATAGGGAGGCAATTGAGAAATATTGCAAGGAATCCAGTCAGAACGTATATATTGGACACTCACAAAGTTCATAATCAACGGATTATGGCTGGGGAAACCAATCTGATATCACCTCAGGTATTAGTTTCTTGTGGCTGCTGAAACAGATTACCACAATTTGGGTGGCTTAAAGCAACAGAAATGTATCCTCTTGCCGTTTTGGAGGTTAGAGGTTTGAAATCAAGGTGTCAGCAAGGCTGTGCTCCCTCCAGAGGCTGTAGGGAGATTCATTCCTTGCCTTTTCCAGCCTCTGCTGGCTGTTGGCACTCCTTGCTTATGGGCCTCACTCCAATCTCTGCCTCTGTCTCCACGTGGCCTTCTCCTCCATGTCTTCTCTGTCCACCTGGTAATCCAGAATGATCTCATCTTGAGATCATTAGCTTAATTATATCTGCACAGATCCCTTTTCCAGGTAAGAGTACATTCACAGTTTCCAGGATGTGGACATATATTTTTGGGAGCCATCATTCAAACCACTACACTTCATATGATGCCAAACTCAGGTTTAAGCGTTTTCTTGGCTGTGTGTTACTGAGGTGTAGAGAAAAAATATTGTAACTAGAGAGAAGTGAAACAAAGGTACATATCGGGGGGCATAATATTTCAAAAACTGTTTATTATTCCTTCCTCCCTTTAGTTGTACTCTCCCCCACGGTGTCACTATTATAGACTCAGGGAAACACAGGGAATGACAGCTGGGAAGGAGGAGGAGAAGTTCTATGCCCGGAAGAGGGAACAAATTTTCTTCATCTTGCAGGCCTTGAGGGCTTATTGGGAAAGAGGAGGCTAGAGATAAGAGGAGGAGATATGTATCTTTTGTCTCCCTCCATTCTGTGCCCAAGTCTTGGAGGGAGGTGTGTTAGAGAGGTCCAGGAAAGCCAAAAGCAGAGAGGTGTTTTCTCCACTTCTTATGTGAGGCTTGGGAAGGATGCAGGATGCCTTCACAACAACCGGGGGCTGCTATCTGGCCAAGCAAAGAAAACACCTGAGTTGGCACTCCTGAGCTGCCAGTGCATGGAAGAGCCACACACCATCTCCTCTGTGCCACAGGAGGGCCTGTGCCAATACAGGGATCATACATGAAGGATCCCCCTGGTGGAAGCTGAGGAGCCCTGAAGTCACAACCTATAGGGCAGGTTGTCTGGGCCGGGAATAAATGGAGACAGCAACCAGGCTTCAGGGCATGCACAGAATCTCTAAGATCAAGCTGGAGCCAATTCACCAGACAGAGATGGAGCCAAGTGAACAGACCACAAGTTTATAGCCGCTGCAGAGGTCAGCACTGGATGCCCTCAGGACCCCAGAGACTTGGAGGACATGGAATATCCACTTCTCAGGAACTAGAGGGCAGTACAATGACCTGAGCCTGTCATCCAAAGACACCTCTTCCACGCCACCAGGAGGTTGTGTAAACCCTTCCCTGCAGACACCCACAAAACTGTACCTGAGGGGCACAGGAAGAATGGTAGAAAATCAGAAAGTCTGCAATACCTAAATAGTCTATTGAAATTGTTGCTTGGAACTGAATTTAACAATTTGGACTGAGGTGTTCCCCACATCCACTCTGTCCTGGCGACACAGTAGGTTTGGAGTGCATAAAAAAGACTTCATCAGACATGGAAAATGAAAAAGCTGAATTTTCTTTGCACATTTGGAAGGACTGTTTGCCATGCAAACAGGTACAATCATAAAGGTGAATTGAAATCTACCTCAAATATTTGAAAAAATGATTTCACCGCATTCAGACCAAACATTAGTAGTTTAACATCATTAGTATAGACTAATCCTCAGTACTAGAGAGATGGAAAAATATAATCTTGCAGAGTTGGAAGAGCATCAGTTCTTCTATTCCCAGAAGGTGTGTCCCCAAACCACCCTCTACTTCATTTCATTTTCTCCCTCATTCTGTTCATTCCATACATACTTACAGCAGACCTTCTTTGCATGAGGCACTGTGCTAGGTCCTGGGATAAAGAATGAGTAAACCGGGGGCTCTGCCCAGAACATGTAACTATTATTCACAGACCTTTTCTAAACACACAGTCCAGCGTCTTGGTAAGCTAATAACACCTCTGAAAAGCCCAACATCACTCCCCTAGTCATTAGATAATTGCCATGTAATCAAGTATTTAATGAAGCCCTCTGATTTTGTGTAGATTCTGTCTGAACCCAACATTTACATTTTTGATTATTTTCTTGACAATATTTTGTGGTCTATTTATTTACAGAGAAACCTGCCTTCATTTATAACAATATTTAGGTCACTCCAAGCATTTTTATTTTTCCTTTGATTACTAAAAAAAGGATTGGACTGAACAGGAAACAGCTAGATAAATAATGCAGTGAAACCTCCTGCAGGACAACGGTTTTATAATTATTTGGGCTTCGTAGTGTTATATTCTAAACAATGGGGGTGAACACTATGTTCAATTATTATTTAGATACTAATTTCTCCTTCATCTTAGTGGGTGTTAACTGCCAAATCCATGCTTCACATTCTGAATAATTACTCCCTCAATGATGAACATATGATAATGGTCCATTTTAATAAAATTAAAATAATTTCCCATTTATTTTTTTCCACACTGCCTAGAAGTCATGCTAAAACAAAGGGTGAACAGGAAGAGGAAGGACAACGTGAAGTGATGGAACGTGTGTGTAACAGCTGCCTTCTCTGAGCAGGGAGGGAAAACTTCATTTACTATCATTTAAAATACTGCAACAGTTCCTAAGCTTCTCCCCTGCCCTTTCTATGTTTAATCCAAAAAAAAATACCACTTTCAAAGCTTCCTTCTATCATAATGCCAATCCTTCTACACCTCCAGCCCAGAAGACTCACAAACAAGCGGCACAGATTTTTGTGCAAGTGCAGTTATGGTCTATCATTATTAAATGTCTCCTGGTGGGCGGGAGAGGCGCTTCATCACAAACAGCCATTCATCAGCACTCACCCAGCCGCTCACATCTGACCTCAGCAGCAATAATGCCACATCAAGTAGGCCAACTACCCAGTTTAGCAGCCGAGCAGAGAGCACAAGCTGGCTCCAAGATTAAGTACGCTGCCGCAGGCTTCCATTCCCAGGAGCTCCTCGGGCTGATGTTGTATTGATTGAGAAACTTTACCAGTAAGTATCACAAACAACAATAGCCAGGTCAAGACCGGCGATGCCTGAATAGGAATTCCCCACAGAGCGCACTCTGAGCCAGGTGCCGCTCTCATGATCTGAGCACAGGTTGAATAAGGTTTCCGAGGTAGGAAAGAGTGAGAACCTGCAGTTGGAAATGACATTTAAGCAAGTCCACGTGGGAACAGGATGAGAGACAATGATGTAATTATCTATTCCCCAGCTTCCAACTGCAGCAAAAGCCTGTCATCTCTCAGCATTTCTATATTCTCCAAGCCTTCCACTTCTTGCTTTTAATGCCTGTTGGGGGTGTATGATGCCTAAATCCAATATGCAAACACAGGCAGCATTCAGGGTAAACAAAAAAAGAAATACTGCCATGTAACAACAGCCAAGCCATTTAAATTTGAGAAATAAAAAGGGAAATTTCTGGCTTATAAGTTCCCCATACCCTAAGAAATGCATTTAATTTTACCTCTTACCAGGTGAGCACTAAATAAGAGAAATGAGCATACATAGTCCATGCACATTTTTATATGTGTACAAATCATATTTTTTGACAAGGTAGAGCTTGTGAAAATGGCCCTTGTGATTGGGAGAAGCTCTTGCACCACGGTAAGTAAGTACACGTAATACCAACTGCAGGCAGTAAGCCTCAGACCCCTGGGGGAAACAGTATAATTCCTGGTACTGATGTGTGCATGTGAAAGCACACACATACACACAGGTGCACTCTCCCACAGAGTTGATGTGATCATTCTCACATCAAATCAAACTCTCATATCACATACATGCAGAATGGGATGATATTCCATTCATAACCAGATTCTATTCTCTGGGAGAAAGATGATGCTATTCTCCTTCCAATGTTTCTGTTGATACTAATTCATTTCTGACCTTCTTTCTCACCATCCCAAAGTTAGGGTCAATCACTACCTGCTCTCAGTTCTTTCTGTCCTTTACACACACTTCTATTATCATACTAAATGATCATTATGTGTTTGCTAATCTGTCTTCCCTTCTAGACTATTCCCTCCTCAAAAGCAGATGTTTTATATTATTAATTTTTGCCCTCCCAGGGCTCAGTGAAGTGTCCCGCACATAGTAGGTGCTCAATAAATCTGTTTCAAACTTAACAATTGAATTGGACAGGATAGAGACAGTGAGTTGTCCATCCAACAACTAATCTATCCTTCCGCTTACCAACAGGACCTCAGCTTTTTCAGGGTAGCAATGTACCTAGCTAAAAAAAAAGATTTTTACCTCTTGTCAGATTGAAAGTTTACAGGTTGAGTCTATCTAGAGAGCTATTTTCCTGACTAGAAGAACAGGCTCAGTGCGCATCCATTTCCTGCCCTTGCTTCTTCTTCCACCATGAGCTGAAAATCTGGGGCTGGGAGTCAGGTAGCCAGTCTCAATGTTAACATCTAGACAAGGGATGCTGGATTATAATTATATTAAGGTTTACCAGATATCTACATTCTTAACTTAAAAAATGTAAGTGGAGGATAAAAACCAATAGCAAAAAGAACTTTGCTTCTGAAGTGATTTTTGACACCCATTTTTAATGTTAAATCACAATTATCAACCAAGTGGCTTGATAATACCGACTATGTTCTATAGTGATTGTTCCCAGTTAGATGACCAGCAACCTTTTCCCCCTGAGTCCTACAACCATCATGTGTGTCTCATGGACAGTGAAGGGGACTTATTTTATAGTCACTGAGCATCATAGATCTCATTCTTGGCAATGACAAGAGGACAAACCTCAAAGGACCCCAAGTCTAGGAGCTAATCTTCCTGTCATTATTCCAATTCAATTCCCAAGTGCTGTGGCAGAGATTGCTAATTGCCCTTCAATATCCAAACTCCCCTCTTTCCTGTTTAATATTAAAACCCCTAAAGTTTTAGCTAGGCACATGGCAGCCCAGCTAGAGATTATATTTCCCATACTCCCTTGCAACTAGGTATGGATGGCCATTTGACAGTGCATTGGCCAGTGGAATGTGAGCAGAAGCAATGTAGGTGAATTATGATTCTATTTAAAGGAAGATGATTGTCATTTGCTGCCTCTGTCCCCATTTCTTGGGGGCTGGGTTGTGGGTATAGTGGTAGTGAACTATATTTGATCTTGCAGATTAGAGCAACTCCCTGCAACAGGAATCAGCAAATTATGGTCCATGGGCCAAATTCACCACCTGTTTTTATACGGCTTACAAGCTAAGGATTGTTTTTACATATTTAAATGATTCAAAAATTAAAAGGACAATATTTTGTGACCCATGAAAATTATGTGAAATTCAGATTTCAGTGTTCATAAATAAAGTTTTATTGGAACATAACCATCCAATCATTTATGTTTTGACTATGGCTGATTTTATGCACCAATGGCAGAGTTGAGTAGTTGCAACAGAGACCAATTAGCCCCCAAAACCTAAAATATTTACTCTCTGGCCCTTTATAGAAAATTTTGCTGACCCCTGCACTAGAGAATGGTATAGCAACAAGGGGGACGGTACCAGGATCAAACTTCATGAAACGTAGCCACTCACTTCCCAGGTTGCCTACAATCTTGGCGTTAAGCGAGACACAAGTAGACTTCTCCCTTGTCAAACACTGTTATTTGGTCTTTGTTAAAGCAGCTGAACCAGAATCTTGACTAATACAATTTACCTAAGACACTTGTTAAGTATTGTCGAAGACAAACTACACTGGAACAGAAAGAAAAAGGGAAAACTGCTTCTTTCAAGTGAAGCGAATGCCTCATACCATGGATGGTTCCATGAGTGTTTGATGAGTTATTTCCCCAAGACATGCAAAAGGGACCATTGCACATCCTTGAACAGTGGAGAATATGATGAAATAGTGCCGGTAGAAGATTATTTTAGCACTCTATGTAAAGAGAGCTGAATTAGAAGACAGCTTGTCAATGAGGCTCTCTCTCTTTCAAATTCCCCATACTCCTCCAGGAGGCAGTTGAAGTAACAGGAACTATAACAATAATAATTATTGTTATTATTATTATATAACTTTCATTGAGTGTTTACCCTGTGCCAGGCACCGTTTTAATATCCTTACATATATTAACTCCTTTAATCTACACATTCCCCATGTGATAGGTACTTTTATTATCATTCTCATTTTACAACTGAAGACACAGAGACTCAGAGAAGGTAACTGACTGAAGGTTACTCTGCTAGTAAGTGGCAGAGCCAGTTTTTGAACCCAGACTCACTCCAGAGTCTGTGAATGTAACCACCTTCTATGTCACTTCTAATCTTGGCACAAAATAATAAGGACTTGATTCAGGGCTTATATATTTGCTAGGGAAGTGGAAAAGAAGGAGAAATGGAAATGCAAAGAACTCTGCAGAAAAAGACTCCCAGACAAAGATGGTGGCATCATTGTGGGCAATGAAAGGCAACAGAGAATCTGGAAATAGTCACACTATAAGGAGGCTTAAAGATCAGTCTAGACATGTGGTTCCATACATGGCTGAGCATCAGAATAAACCAGGAATTTATTAAAGTATGGATGCCAGGACCCTCCATAAATGACCAACTCAGGCCTATTCAATCAATATCTCTAGAGCTAAAGAACTTTTTAAAAGCCTTCCAGATAATTTTGTATCTAGCCTGGCAAAAATTTAAGTCTGATGCTACTAACTTTTGACAAAGATGTGTAACAACAGTAATGCTTACACACTGCCAGTGGTAGTGTAATTTGGGATAAATACTTTGGGGGAAAAATACACTTATATACCCTATGACTTAGGAACTGTATTCCAGAGTATGTAACCAAGAGAAACTCTTGCACATATGCACAAGAAAATAAGAACAAACAAGAATGGATAAAAGAGCATTTTTGTGTTAGCAAAAAAAATGTAAACAAATGTCTATTACCAGGGGAAAAGATAAATAGTGGTATATTCATACAATGGGCTACTATACACAAGTGAAAATTAATAAGCGATAGCTACATACATTCAGCATCAATAAATCTCATAAAATAATGTACGGCAAAAAAAGATAAAGTCACAGAAGTATACATACAATATGACTTCATTGATATATTTGAACAAAAACAAGCAAAACAAAATAATATTTTAAGAGTATATTTATCTGTAGTAAAATTATAAAAGAAATAATAAAGAAATAATAAAGAAATAATAAAATTCAAGATAATTTGGAAAGGAGGAGAGGTATGTTATGTGTGAATAGTGTATGGGTTTTAAAAATAATTATTTTTAAAAAATAATTATAATTAAAATAATTTTTAAATAATAATAATTATTTTTTCTTAACTGAGTGGTAGATACACATGCATTTGTTTTATTTTTCTATAAACAGGGCATATACATTGTATATATTTACTTGTGTATATGATGGCATTCATAATTTTTAAAATGTAAGAAAACATGGCTCAAGATATATGTATATTTACTTCAACATTTTTTTGAATGTTGATCAGTAGGGAAAGTTTGAATTTGATCAGTAGGGGACTGGTTAAATATGTTAGGATAAATTCATATTATGGTACATTACGTAATTATTGAAAAGAATAAGTCCAATCTCCATACATTGACTTTGGTGGATGTTGATAATACATTCAGAGAAAAAAAAGCAAGTTATACAAAAACGTGTACAATACCATCCATTTTAATAAACAACCACTAAAGAACCACCAAATGAAACCTCTATACATTTGTGTATGTTTGTACGAGCATGAAAAACAAGTATGGAAAGATATGCACTGGTGAAGACGTTGCCAATTGCCTTTCTTTAGCCATACCCTCCTTCCTCTTTAGAATTATAACTAGCTGTTATCCAGGCATCTTACCACTCAGAATAAAATACTACATTTTCCAGCCTCCTTTGCTATGACTGTGATCATGTAATTCAGTTTCAGCCAATAAGATGTAGACAAAATTGTGTGCTTAATGGGAGATAACTCAGATGGGAGGGATTCTCCTACTTCTTTTTTATTTCTTCTGCCTTTCTTCTTTCTTCTGGCCATCAGTATGTCTCTGTTAGCTGGAGCGCCAACAGCCATTTTTGAATCATGAGATGACTTTGAGAATGGCAGCTATGAACTAGGATAGTGGAACAGAGAGACAGAAGCCTGAGTTCCTGATGACACCCTGCAGCCACTACACCAGCCCTGGACATCCTACCTCTGGACATCTTTTAGGTGAGAGGAGAAATAAACTTCTATTTTGTTTAAGTCAGAAGAGGGTGGAGCATTACCAAATTTTTTCTTTATATGTCCATTTTGCTTGACTTCTTAAAATAAGCACAAATTACTTATATAATTTAAATACTCTCTAAATAAGTTTTTAAAAAGAAAGCCTTCTAAGTGCATATGATGTGATTGAGGACAAGTTTGGAAACCTTCTCTCTCATTTCACAGATGAGAAAACTGAGGCCTACAGTTCATACAGTGAGTCAGAGGTAGGGCCAGAACTGGAACCCAGATCTTTGGGCTTCCAGTACAGTGCTCTTCCTTTCATAGCACAGCAGAAAATATTTTAAAATGTGAGACTCTGAGAAACTTGAAGCTTGGCAGAAACAAAGAAGAAATTGCCTGGTTTCTGATAGGCTTCAGGTTTGCATGGAATACCCAAGTGCCTAATTAAAAAAAAGATGATCAGACAGAAGGCGAGAGCAGGTTTGAATCCAAATGAAATAACAGTTTTGTTCTAGAACCTTTTCTATGTAAGATTTGGCATTGTTTTAAGTAGTAAAACCTGTCTAGTGATTTAGACATGTGACAAGCTTCAAAACATTAGAAACTTTTTATTTTCTGACTTGTCTTTGGGAAAAAAGAACATCCCATCCAAAGCCTGACATGTGAATTTCCTTTCCTCTTTACTAAAGGAATATTTTAAATTCTTAACTGTGAACTTACAGATAAAGTTAGATCATTAAACAGTATGATATAAATTGAACACAATATAATTTTAAGCACTTAGAAAGGAAATACAGTATTCTTTCCTTACCTAAAATGGAAGTCAATTTAGGGTCATATTTTTGAACTATGAATTCCTACACATTTCTGAAGTTTTATTTTTTTCTCAATAGATTTTTAGTCTCCAGAAAATGATTTGCATAATGCTCTTGTTCAACTATGGAAACTTAAGTAAGCAAAAAGATTGGACTATTTCAAGGTTAAAATATAAAAATTAAGATAAAAACCATTTGAGTTCACTCAAATTCATTGCCTTTCATCACACATTAGTTTATTCACTCGTGCCTGCTGCGGATGATCCAGGGATCGGGGTGGGCCATTCTACCTGCTCCTTTACTAATGTGGGCATCTTATTTTCATAAGAGTTTCATTTTTGCTCACTTCAATTGGAGAGTTAAGAAAACGTTTTATAGAAACTCTTTGGTGCTTTTTCAAATCATCATCTCAAAACATGTAAAGAAATGCTAGATTTATTTGCTAAATATTGACTTTTCCTGTTTCTTTCTCATACACAAAGTGACAAGAGTTACATAGACATTATGAGTGGTTTTTAATTGTTCCTTCGTTGAAACTGAGCCTCCCCTCTTCTACTATCATCGAGTAAGAGCTCACTCCATTATTTCTACAATTTTAGAAAATGGAACTAGCTAAATTTCATTGTCATTAATGCAAGATCAATATCATCTGTTATATAGAATTCAGAAAAACAAGAAAATACACTGCATTTATAGTTTTTCTTATTTTCTCTAAAATGTAATCGACTTCTTAATAAACTAAGAAGCTCAGGACATAAAGATGTTAAGTGAGTGTCTGGTAGCACTTCAACATTTCAGAGAACACGTGTTGCTAATGGCCTTTCTACTCATCTCCCTTCACTCACACACATACGTATGGGACAGAGCACATACTGAACTTGAGTATCAAACACCAGAGCCAATTTATGGCAGGTGATAAGGAGACAGTCTTACCTCTAGAAGCAGTTCATTTTTCAGTGCCAAAGGCAAAGTGTTTAATAGGTATTTTATAGGCCATATATCCAATACACTGTAAGACATCTGTAGTTGCTCAAACTAAAAGTCCTTCACTAGGAATGAGCTCCCATTTTGTGGGTGTGTGTGTGTGTATATGTATGTGTGCATGTATGTATGCTCATGCACACATATGTGTATATGCACAAAAGGATGCCCAGCAGAATATTCCTTGGGAATCTTAGAGGAAACAGCTTTGACTGTTGGCTCTGCATCCTTCTCTATAAGACATTCAGATAAGCAACATCCTAGCTGTTTTGTGCTGAGTTCTAGGCCCAACATGGGCCACCTGACTGTTTGATCTCGAGCCATTCCCTTGACTACTCTGGCCTCAAGTTTCTCATTTATCCGATTGGAGTAGCATCACTCCTTCTACATAGGTCACAGGATGGTTTGGCACTGAGAATAAATGTGAGCAAGCCCTCTGAAAACTTGATAGCACTATGAAATCAAAGGTACCCTCGTTGAGGACTTAGCAAGAGGAGGTAAACACCTTGTCCACTGTTTGACAAGACCACCATACAACCGGTGCAGTCATTTCTTAAGCAAGGAGGATGAGTCACATAACAAAAGGTCTTGATTAAGTCACATTTAGAAAAGTAAAAGAGGCCTAACATTTTATAGCATCTCTATGTGCCAAAGACATTATGTCCACAGACAGAAGGAAAAAGGGCCAGTGGCTCTGGCAAGCCCTTTTGTCGCCATCCCAATAGCCCTTGAGGGGCTGCCCCAGACACAGGGTGGAATGCCTCACCCCTCTCCACAGCCCACTTAGTGAATCACTACACTGTATAGTGTTTACCAGTTTTTACATGAAAAAAATAAAAATTAAATTTCCTGGGTGTATATGGTTTATCACAGTAAGTCTGTGTTAATATTTCCTAATCATAGTGACCTCAGCCTGCCAGAATGCACAGGCCCCTAATCCTCGCTGTAATGTTTTCTCATTAGCTACGCAGCATTGCCACACCAGTGGCAGCAACCAAGCTCCGCCTCAGGCACCACTGGAATTAATTACTAGAAGAAACACTGCTGTTTTGAATTGTCATCTTGAATTTATCACTTGCCACTTAATGTAACTCATCTGACCTAATACCTCTATTGTGTCACCAGGGGCCTTGGCACAGGTTTCACCAGGATAATAGCAGGGGGGTTCTGTATACCTAATGCGGCTGAGATGCCAAACACACAGCTGCTGGAGGCCTGGTTAAAATCCTACCCCGGAGGCAAAGCATGCTAACAATGCCCCTAGCAAATTGCAGATTACCCATACGTCATGTTCTATCTGAAGCTAAGAGTGATTCAAAGGTAGGCCCAATACATCTAATTTCTGCTGCTTGGAGAAGATAATCTTTCATTTCTTTCGATGTAACAACCCTCAACATTGGTTCCTCTCATGCTATGTTTTTGAACATAACGAAACTGGCTATTTATGTATGGAAGGAAAAGGGGCTCTGGGAGGACCTGTAGTGCTGAGTCTGGGGCCCTTTTCATATAAATTCTGAAGCAATTGCTCATTAAATTACTCATACAAAGCAATGCAATTTCACCATTGGTTATGTTTCCCCAGGAAAAGGAACAAAAGTACAACCCAAGTTGAAATCTGCGCTGTACTTTTGCAGGGCTACAATTTCCCATGCACTTGTGAGAATTATTCTGCACATTTAAAAAGGGAATTAATGATTTGGTTAGTTTCATTAAGCCTGAGAAATTATTTCAGTATGAAAAATAAGCTCTGATGCATGCTCTGAACAATAGCCCTCTTCATCAAATTTTTTTATCTGTAAAAACCATACACTTGAAACCAAGATTTTCCAAGTTTTCTCCCCTTTTTGGATTCACCTAAATTACATTATTTCCATTTTAAAGTTAGTCTTTCAGTTCTGCTATAGCTTTTATTTCAAAACATGACATGTACATGCATACATGTGGATGTGTGCATATATATGTATAAATTCTAGCCCCTAGAAGCTTACAGACGAAATAACATAACACCGTAATGTAACACTAAAGCATGAAAATCCTACTGATGAAATAAGTAAAATAGATTTACTTTGATAATGACAATTCCTAGATTATTTCATAGACAAAAACATTTCCTTTGGTTACCATACTCTACACACTATGCATAGTAAACTTTGGAAGATGTATAATGCAATATAAACATTAATAGTTACACAGTTGTGTTGCTTTAGAAAGACTATTTATAGAGAAAATAGAAAATGCCTCCCCAAAGTATACTTAGACCTAAGCCACCATAATCTTCCTGCTCATACAGCAGGAAATCTAATACACCAGCTCAATAAACCTGGAGGAAACAAAGGTTTTATGTAGCATTAAGTGTCACAATATTAAAATGCCCATATTACTTTAAATTGCTCTTATAAGCTTCTTTTTAACAATCCAGAAAGTTGAGTGCCATTATGAGAAGAATATTGTCCTATATGGTAAAGGGTAGAGAAGGAAAAATCAGAAAACTCGCCCCTTCGCCTGTGTTGATCTCTGACTAATACCACTGGTGCTTTTACACAAGGGTCTCTACTCTCAAACTCTCCTATTTTATACCGTTTTGAGTTGTCAGGGTATGTTCTGTCAAAGGTGACATAACATTTAAAAGGGTATCAAAAAGTCTTGACGGCAATGCCAGCTCAGCCACATAACCTCTTTCTAAGTTGGTTTCCTTTCCTGTAAATGTAACATTGTGTGTTATGAGCTACTGAGGCTATAGAGACTGTAAAGCTCTTTCAAAATACCAAGTCCTTCATTCCACAAATGGTAACGTAGCAACAACAAAGATCACCACCCCTGGAAGTGTAAGTTTCCCCCAAACAGCAACAGTAGCTTTTGTGAATTTTGCAGAGAGTCTAGCACTCTGTAGCTGCCTAATTAATACCTAATGACAATGATGAACCACTGGTGATATTCAGCTAACTAATTGGGGTTTTATAGTATCTCAGGAAGTTTCAACTAAATGGCCATTAAAATAGAGTACCTTCTATTTTTATTGTACCTGTCAACTCCCCAAACTTTCTACAAACAGAAATTCATTAATTGAGGTTCTTTAATGAAATATTAACGATACAAAAGTACATCTGAAGTCTTAAGAAATACCCAGGGTCAATAAACTAATAGTGTCTTTTAAGCACCAATTTCCCCCTTTTCTGTTGCTTGGGCCAGCTCAGGCAAGGAGGGGTACATTGTACATTGGGGTTGGTGGGCCCAAATCCACTGGGCTGTCTTTTACATTCCTCAGTGTTAGGGTGAGTCGAACACATATTCAATAAACACACAATCTTTCAGGGTTGTGTGAACTCTTAGACTATCAGACTTCATGATATTCACAGATAGGAAGTATGACACTTCTAAAGGACTGGGGTAGGTTGCATGCAGGTGATGGCAAAAATGGTCTGGAGACAGCAGCCTTCAGGGAGCTCTGTGGCCATGCCTTATGGTAAACTTGTGATCTAGATTATCTTTCTTCCACCCTTTTGGAATATCCAAATTGTTAACTTTCACAGTCCCACACCCATACAAACCCTCTTCAGGCAGGCTCAATGCAGAAGCTCTGTGAACTCTTTTGCTGATCTTAAGATATTTTTCAATGACTTATAATGAAATGTTTTAAAATCCCGACCGTTAGCATTAAAAATGTACCAGGGCATGCTGGGAATCAATGGCATTTAGTGCTGCTGCCTTGTAAAAAATGAAATCCTAACTGGTTCCTCCTAATGTTATTGGCAGATGTGGTTTTATACTTTTAAATGGAAAAGAGAACATATAGATATGCCTATCAGGTGAAATGACATCATAAAATACCTGACTGGAAAGCAAGGGGACTTGCTCTGGCTGGATTACTTGTTATTGAAATAGGGACCTAGAGCAAAGGCGAAAGCGTATCATCTGCAACTGAATGTTTTCAATTACTTTTTATTGTTCTTGGTCATTCTCACCACAACATATACATTGGGATAAAAGATTACTTTATATCATAAGTGAAAGAAATACACATGCAGCATTTACTCTCCAAATGGAGACCCTGTTGCCTCTCACCACTTTGAAATATGGCAAATCTGTAGCAGTACCTACACAGTCACCAAAATGATTCTTTTTCTGTCAAATTATTCCCTTTCATCTTAATATCCAATTTCATCACAACTAACTGTAAGAGCCACATAGTCCATGATTGCATACTCCTAGGTAATAGCTGTCACATGGGTATTTAGCATCAAATATACTGTTTCTTTCTTGACTAGAAATATGATTACAAAAGATGCACCTTTTTTATCTCCTTTTCAAAAACAACTGTAAAACAATCATATCCTATAGCTTAAGAATCAAAGACAAAGAAAACATGCCATTAATGGAAGCTGCGCCCACAATGTAAACAACTCTAATATAATTAATTCGTCCAACTGGAACTTGCTAGGACAGGAAGTCTGCATTGAAGAACACAGCTCAGGACAGCCACTGAGAAAAGCTGCTTCATTGAGCAAGGGCTGTTCTGCACAAGGGTCCTTAGACATATATCCCTGGCCATATATCTTTGCCTTGTCCTGGGTCTCCAAGAACCAGCATAGACAGCCCCCTCCTACCCTGCCTCTTGACTCATTCACAATATCTTATTTGGGGCTAGGAAGAGGGAGATTTCACATAAAATATTTTTCCCCACCTGGAAAACAATTTACCTAGAAGCACATTCCTAGTGCTGATGACTCTGAGGCTGGGCTCATAGCAGCTATTGTCATGCAAGCACAGTTGTAAGTAATAATGTGGCCTTTAATGACGGAATGATGGACCTGCCAAACACTTGCTCCTGCCATAGACTGCTTGCATTTCCCTGCTGGAGAGCACAGAGATGCCCATCTGGGAGTTATTAACATATCCTCGTCAATTCAGAACCGACTTTAACATAATCCATATTTGTTGGAGAAAGTCCAACATCAGCTTGAGAACAGCAGTCACGTGCCTCAATGACACATTTCAAACAGCACACACAGAGCATGCTTGGGCAGCTAAGCAATTCAGAAATGCAAATAGCTGAAGCACTCTCCTGACTAGATAAAAAGGACAAATCCCTTTTGGCAAAAGACTGGATGTCCTCTTAATGTCACAGTAGAACAACCAAACGAGGAAAGGTACAAATTCCAGGGGTGTTGATTTGGATTTGGTGGGTTGCTGGGAAGGTGTCTCTGGGTTTATTCCAATCCTGTTGGTGCAATCCATCTCAAGTTGACCCTGGACTTCAGTGGTTGTCAGGCAGAGCTATTTGTCTGGGATGCAGGAATACAGATGCTCTTAAGCCAACAGTGTTGCACAATGTCTGCCTGCTTGTTGACATATGTATAAGCATACACCTCTCCCTTTAAAAACACAACAAAGAGCTATGGGTTCCATTTCAACTTCGTCTCTGTTGTTGTTCTGAATGGGTTATCTACTATAAGTATATCCCTGGAAGAAGCTGGATTGGTTATGCCCCTAAATGTGAGTTCTCAGGAAATCAAATTATATCAAAATATCATGTAAGGGCTCTGAAAGTTATCTCCAAACTAGGCACTGATCTTTGTGGGTCTAGAACACACCCCCACCAATACTTTCTCAATGATTTTAACACTACAGTTCATCAGCTAATTCCTTTGGTTGATAGATGTTATTAGCAGTATATGTATTCTGTAAGTGAAATCAATTAAGGAATAAGGGGGGAAAAGCATTTCCTTGAGGCCACCACCCATTCCTATTGATGTGGATTTTGGTGAAACTACAATAAAACCCTATTTTTAGATTATGTAAACCAAAGCCAAATGCAGATTCTTCCTTCAAATATTTAAATAGACTCACAGGGCTGAATTCCTAGATAGTAGTATCGTACCACTATTAAATTTTCTGCATTTGATAATTATGTTGTGGTTATGTGAAAGAATGTTCTTGTTCTTAAGAGATACATGTTGAAATATTTAGGGATAAAGAGTTATGATGTCGGCAACTTTCTCTTACATAATTCAGCAAGACAAGAAATAATAATGAATATATACACACTGAAAGAGAAAACAAATGTGGCAAAATGTTCACAACCGGTGAACCTAGGTGATGGCCATATGTGTGTTCCTTGTACCATTTTGGAAATTTTTGGTAGGTTTGAAATTTTTCAAAATAAAAAGTTGGAAATATAGTAAATTAGACTCACAGATACTAATGTGGAAATTTTTAAAAAACAGAATTTACTGTTTGGAAACTTTCTCTTGTTTACTGTTTTTTGCTTGATGATGACATTTTGTATAAGGGCAGAATCTCCTGGAAGGAGAAGAACACAGAGTAAGAAAAACTGTGGGAAAATATCATACTGAGGGACAGGATAATGATGTGGGAGAGACAAAGAAAACAGGAGGAGTGAGATAGAAGAGAACACAGAAAGGAGGAGAAAGTGCACCTCAGTGCAGTTCTGAGCCACAGCAATACCAGTAGCAGCCAAGTCAGTGCCCTGAGGCTAGGAATAAGATGGCGAGGTCTTTGGGGCAGAGGTCTTACCTGAGGGGAGTGATAATGCAAAAATACCACTCTCTTTCAGCAAGCAGAAGTGGATTGGGCAACCCAGCTGCTAATGGCAGCATGCACTTTCTTCCAGTAGGGAATAGAATTCAGCCACATGACAACCTGAAGGCTAGACTGACGTTTGTGCCATAGGGTGGGACACAGTCAATGCCTGGGAGGGTGTGCCCCCCACACCTCCTCCTTGGTGTGGGAACTCATTGGACCCTATTAAGATGGAAGGGGTAGGGCTGGTGGGGATGGATGTCTTTAGCCTTTTATTAAGTCTCTACCATTGAGGTTTGGGAATGTTGTGCAAGTTTTGACTGTGAATATAAAAATTATAAAATAGCAAATAATTTGCCTTCATTAGAATATGTATATTGTTTTTAAGTTATTCCTGTGAACTGCAGAAAATGATGAGTTGCTAAACTGTTTCATTCTTCAAGCCCTTGTGAGGTCTATGCCCCTTATTAGCAGAAGGTACCCAGAGTGGTCGTTGCCTCTCTTCCCTCAAGACTGAGGAATGATCAAAAGATAGGGGACACTGAAACCATGGGTAATCATTAGTCAAATCCATTTCACCTGCCTTCACTAATCAAGGTAGTTTTAACTGTTGCTACAAAAGACCTGCACATCCTCCAAGCAGCAGGGAGCCTAAACAATAAGATGTTTGCCTGAGTTGTTTTCCAGGAATGGAGTCAGCTGTGTTTAGTTCCAGCTGAGCTGGTTAAGACTGGATAGGACCATGGACCCTCCAACTGGGCATGCATAAATGTCCCCTTAATGATGTTTTGACATCAGAGGGGTGAAACTCCACCCTCAGATCATGCTAAGCACGTGCAGAGGCCTATAGCTCAGTTACACCTGCACAGAGTGACAATTACCACCCCTTTTTCCAATCACCTTTCCCCACAGTGCCCATGCCCCCCACGCCCCAGACTGCCCTGCTTCTTTATATTCATCCCATAAATACCCCAGCCCCTTGCCCTCGGGGAGGCAGATCTGAGGCTTGTTCTCCTGTCTCCTCACTTGGCTGCCTTGTAAATAAATCTCTTTGCTGCAAACTTGGGTGTCTTAGCATTTTGGCTTGCTGAGCAACAGGCAAACTGAACCTGGTTCAGTAACAATCGTGGTGAAAGAGGTCACTACAATTGTGCAGCTTAGGTTAGAAGCTGAGATATGCCCAGAAAGAGTGTCTGTAATAGTGATTAGCCATCAGACCAGGAAGAGGCACAACTATAAAAACCTGGGGGAAGAAAAGGGCAGAGACAGACAAGGAACACTCAGGCAAGAGGTCTGATATGTAGGAGCCACATCCCAGCTGAGGGTCATCCCATCCTATGGCTACACCCATTTGGGTAGGTCACTCCAACAAGCCACCCCAGTGAAGAGCAGCTTCAGGGATATCATTCACCTCCGAATTCTGTGGAGAACCTTCCATTGTTGGCTCATCAGCATCAGAACCCAGAAATTTCCATGGACTGATCCCCAAAAGCCAAGTGACCCAAAGTCTGTTTGGTCTTGAAAATAAGAAATTTAAAGAAGCTGCTTGCCTTTGTCTCATATGTCATATTCTCCCTACAGTTACTAAACCGTTCAGAGCAATACTATTTGTTCCCAAGGAAAGAAAGAACCTCAAATAGAGTTTCAAAATTCACTGTCAAGGTCAAGTAACCAGTGTTAAAAGACCCTGATAGTTCATAGACCCACAAGCAGAGGGAATGCTGGGCCTGTGTTCCTTCCCTACAACTCACCCCTGTCCCCACTCTCAGCATCACGATGCCTTTGTGTGACATCTTCTAGTTTTCTGCTCCCCTTGACATTCACTTAAATCTGATCTTCCTTACAGAAAAATATTAGGAAGTGGAGGTGAGGATTTGTCCTGGGCCCTGCACTGCTCTGTAGATGGTCCCAGGCAAAGAGGCACTGGGGTTTTGGAGAAAGTCTGCTCAGGAAGCAGGGCCAGAAGTGTGTCCTCTGTGGTTTTCTCCCACGCAGTTCAGGACATTTGGATTTGATGCAGTGGTATTTTGCAGAGAACATTCAGTAGGATGAGACAGTGGGGTTTCCATGTGGACTCAGAAAAATGCCAAATGACTAATATAAAAGCTTAGTCTGAGAACTGACCATAGCACATTCAAAGTTATATCCTAGGGAAATCGTGTTTGTTCTTTTGAATATGGCAACTCTTCAGCCAAAGGCAGCAAATGAGGTGCCTGCTCCTTCACACAATGGGGAGGTTTGCTCAGTTCACACTGTGAGGCAAATGTATGTAGAATATTGCTGATTCAAGGTAAACCACTGCCTCATTAGGGTTATTTGGTATTTTTATTTGAAAACTGAATTTCTCACAAAAGCATAGCAGAGGGGGAAATACAGTCAGTCACCTGAAGTAAGGAGGGGCATGAGTGCCACCTTCCCACCACATGCCAAGATTGCTGGCCTCACACATGCTTCACTCTCTCCTCCCACACTTTGCCCTGGTTTGGCTTCTCTTCATGGTCCTCTTCACAGACATCTCCTAGAGCCTGTACCATGGGCTTTCATACTTTTAGATTGGCAGTGTTGAAATAAGACCTACATCTAAGAGAGTAAGATACCAGCAGATATCTTAGTTCCCATCCGTTTAATCATCAAACCTGGAGTCATAAGAGAATAATACACAGGAAAACGGAGACGTTGGATTCTTAGGAAACATCTAGAATATGGAATTCTGTCCAGTAGACCAAAGCAATCTGGATAATACAGAAAGTTCTGCAAGGGGGTGAAAAAGGCACCAAAGACTTACTGTGAGGACGTCCCTGGTGGCGCAGTGGTTAAGAATCCGCCTGCCAATGCAGGGGACACGGGTTCGATCCCTGGTCCGGGAAGATCCCACATGCCATGGAGCAACTAAGCCCGTGCACCACAGCTACTGAGCCTGCACTCTAGAGCCCACGAGCCACAACTACTGAGCCCACGCACCACAACTACTGAAGCCCGTGCGCCTAGAGCCCATGCTCTGCAACAAGAGAAGCCACTGCAATGAGAAGCCTGCACACTTTAACTCAGAGTAGCCCCTGCTCACTGCAACTAGAGAAAGCCCACACGCAGCAACGAAGACCCAACGCAGCCAAAAAAAAAAAAAAAAAAGGCTTACTGTGAGGATGTGTCCATTGCTTATTTCCAGCCCTACTCTACAGGAATTTCTGGGAATAGCCTCAGGTTTTGCTCTCTGCAGGATGCACACACATCATTCTCAGCACATCTGAGAATTCAAAGTGTAATTTGTCAGCCATGTTTTGGAACAAACTAGGGCATCTCAACTGTCTTGAGGTGGTAGTATCTGGTAAAAATAAGATAGAGGCCATTTAATAGGGCAATTTACTTTAACATGTAAGATATGTTGTTTTAGTGGTTTGTATGCACTCCAATCGTAACAATAGGGTGCCATAAGGTCAAAGAAGTGAGAAATCCACTTCTAATGCATCACTCTACTCCTGCTTCTTCAAGGATATGGGTACAACTATCCATTTCTTGCAATAACGAATTTCCTGGTCTCTTTCCTTGGGGCTAAAGTCACACCAAATGGCAGGAAGATGCCACTTTCACTCTTGTAGTTACTGAATCCATTTCTTTTCTCTCTCTCATGAGGAACAGATGGCAGCCCTTGCTCCCTAGTTCCACCTATAGGTAGCAGACAGTCAAGCCCATGTGTGAGACAGACACCTCTAGTCCCCCATCTCGGTCAAAATAGACCAGGACAGTGGCCCAAACACTTTAGCCACATCAGAATCCCCTGGAAGACTTGTTAAACCATGGTGTGCTGGGCCCTGCCCCTACGTTTCTAATCAGTAGTTCTAGGGTGGGGCTGAGAATGTACGTTTCTAACAAGTTCCTGGAAGAGGATGATGGTGATGGTCTGGGGACTATATTTTGAAACCACTGGGGTAAGTTATGCTGCAGTAACAAATGACCTCCAAATCTCAAGTTTATTTTCCACTCATGTCTCAGGTCTGTCACGAGCCAGCTGCATCTCTGCTCTGTGTCATCTCCCCTCCAGGACCTAGTGATGTTCCAGTGACTGGAACATTGCCAGTCCCATGGCAGAGGGCAAAGAGGACGTGGTAAACGACTGGTTGGCTCTTAAACCTTTGGCTTATGTTTCATTGACTGAAGTAAGTCATGTGGCCAAATCTGATGTCAGTGGCAAGTGAGGGACTAAACAATTCTGTGAATAATTACACAGTCTACCACATTCCCCAATCTCACATTGGTTATCTCCTTCTCCCATAGTAAATGAGCTCAAGTTTTGACTGGACAAATGGCTGCCCTGAATAAAAACTGAATTTCTCAGATTCTCCTGCAGCTAGGTATTGGCCAATTCCATTTATAGCCAATGGGATGTAAGTAAGCAGGATGTTGGATAGTCATTGCAGAAACCTTCCTGAAAGGAGAGTACATAATTGCCCTTTGTCTCCCTCACTCTCTCTTTTTTCCTTCCTTTCTCCATCCTCTTGCCTACAATGCTGATGTTAGCATTTTGGAGCATGAGATGAAGGCCATGCCTCTAATAGAAAAGATACAAGGTGTATGGCGCACCATACCAGCCCCACACTGCCTACCCACACTTCTAGATGAGAGAAAAATAAAATTCTATCTTATGTAAACCATTGTTATCTTGGGTTTTCTGTCCCTCACATCTGAAAATAATCCTAAGTAATACACCCTAAGAAAGGTTTTCTTCTGAAGTCTGCTCACCTCTGTCTGCAGCTTCTTATGTTCCACTCATCCATCCACTGGTGATTTTCTGAGCTTCTGAGCCTATTTCTTCCCTTCACACCCTTTTTCCTCATTCTCAGCAATGCAATGAGAATGGCTACAGATGGAGGTCAACTACAGCTTCGTTCATTCTATGAACATAGGTAAGACTATAGATGCATAGAATCTGATGGTGGGGGAAGTGACAACAAAAAGGGAAAACTTGTCTGGCTAGAACTTTCCTAAGGAACTTCCAAAATAGTCTTCATCACATAGCAACAAAGATGACAACATTCCTCTTTGTTGCCAAACCCTCCCCGGCAATTTGTGAACATTTCTGGTGTCTGGGTTTATGTGATTTGCATGCCACTCGATCCCCCATCTGCCCACAAGGAGAAATGATGAGGCGTAAACGTTTAGAGATGATTGTTAGAGGCTCATGGTTGCCATGCTCCTCTCCTCTACCTTTGTTCATAATTCCCCATCCCCTTCTCTGCGCTCTCTGTCAAGTCTTTCCCCACTCTGCCTGTTTTTGCCATCTTCACAATCATTGTTTCTTGTCCACATCTCCCCAAAGGCAGAGGGAGCAGCTGGAGAAGAGGAAAGAGGGGAGTGTTAACAAAATCAAAAGGCTGAAAAGGGAGAGAGGAATCAAATGGGAGAAGGCCAGCCCCAGAGCTCAAGGGGCTCTTTCTGAAGTCAAGTCAGAGCCATCCACATTCAAGGCTTTGCCAGGACACAGTAAAGAGCTTAAGAAAGTAAACCAGAAGTTCCATCAACACACAAATAAGCTTCCACTTTAGTTACACACACATGGTTTGTAACTATAAATATGTATATATCTGGCTACTTTTAAGAGTGTTTCTCTTCTGATGGAGAGCCATTTGTTGGGGGCATTTCACATGCAGAATCTATTGCACTAGACATCATCAGTCATCTAATAAAACAGAATGTCCCAAGAGGACAATGGCTATATTTCTAAAAAATAAACAAACAAAAACTAGTTTTCATTGTCAAATAAGTTTGAGAAGCACCACATACAATGTTCTCCTAGAAATTCACAATGTAGGTTAACATACTAAAGGCTCTAAAAATTTCTGGAGTAAAGAAGCCCATTTATTTCTTCATATCCAAACTTACTGAACCATAGAATTTTTTCAGTATAATATCTATTAATATCTTATGAAATGTGTCCTTGGAACACAGCTTGGGAAACTGCCTCAAAAGAATAAAAATTTTATGTGCTACATGCTGCATTATTTTTTGTAAAAGGAGTTACTGCCACCTGTACTCTTGTGAATATTCATAACCTATTGATATTTCAGTGGGACCACGTAAGAATTAAACAGAACAAAGCAGTGCTCAAAATCACATGCCAGTGGCACAAAACTCACAAAATTTGGTTTATTCCACTTGCCCAAGACTCAAAACTATACTGCAAGAGAATTAATTTAGAAGTAAAATAAATCAACTAAAATAAGTAACCATGATTAGAAATTAATAATAAAATAACAAGAGAATACACATCTGAAAGTGTCTAGATGTGGAAGAGACTGTGACAAGGAGGAATGATTTTGATCAAGTTATGCAAAAATAAAAAACACAGTGAGTTTGGAAGGATACAGTTCACCTTAAGTATGACATTAGCCTAGGGCTTTAGTGGCTCAGCATCTTTCTCTGCCCAGAGGCAGCGGGAACTAAAAAGAGCTTGGGCCTTAGAGGCCACTTATCCTCATAAAGCCGTGAATTTACTGCTATTACAACATTTCCCAGATTGCACTGTCATAATTAGTTTTTGGTGGTTTACCTTATTATACTGTGTGATCCCTAAGGGCAAGTGTTACTTCTTCTTGCTCTCCCAGTCCCCAGTCTGGCCTTCAAAAGTAGACACACAGTAGGCATTCAGTAATGTTTGTTGAACGAATATCCATGAGAACCTGGGATGCAAATGTATAACCAGGCCGAATCTCGGTGAGTTAATGGGACTGGGAGGGTTTACAACTACACAGATCATGTGACCATGTGACCATGGCAGGGGGTGGGGTAAAAGGAAGAGAGAACAAAGGCTTTACTAACTGAACAACAATTGTTGCCTCTGGAAAGGGGAGCTGGGTGGCTGGTGGTCAGGGGTGGGTGGGAGACTTATTTTTCATTCACAGCCTTTTGTTCATCTGGATTTTATCCCATGCTAGGGTAGTTCCTATTCAAAAGTTAATAAATAATATTTTAAAGTATCCATGAGTGACTACTGGAGTATGACTTCCTGAATGCCAGTAACTAAAGAGTCTACTTAAAAAATTTTCTCCTCTGCTCACTAACCACCATCTAGTATTGGAATAAAAATATTTATTGGTTGAATGGCTTATTGCTGGAATAAGTAAGAAGCGAACTGAATCCAATTCCTCCAGAGAAGGCCTCAAATCTACTTTTCCAGACTTCAGTCTTACCTAGTACAACCCTGCACTGAGCTATAGAAAACTCCTGCCATTCTCTGAGCACCTCACACACACTTCTGCCTGTGTTTGCACAGTCTCTGCCTGGAGAAGTCCTCCCCATCCTTAGAGGGTCAGCTCAGGTGCCTGGTCCCTTCCTGAAGGCTTTCCTGAAACCCTCAACAGCAATCAGAATTAATCCTCCAGTTTCTGTACCTCACCATTCATTTCACCTTATTTAATGTGCTTCATTAACACGTAACTTACCACAGAGCTAGACATATGTAATCACCGCAGAGCAGTGCTCATATCTAGAGGCTGTGGAGCTATGGAGTAGTAGCTGTGTGCACAGCTGTCAAGCCAACCCCATAGGCTCAAATCCTGCTTCCACAGTGGAACTGGGACCTCCAGAGAGTTACCTTAGTTTTCCCATCTGTATAATGGTAGTCTTAGAACCCACTGCAAAGGGTTGTTGTGAGGATTAACTTTCTTTAGGTGAGACCTGAGACCGGTAGTAAATTTCAAACCCAGTAGTAAATTTCAAACTTCAGTGTGCACATGAAGTTCACATGAAAAATTCAGCTTCCAGGCTCCCTTCAGCATTTCTGTTTCAGTAGGTCTTGAGCAAGGGTGGCTTGGGAAAGTGCACTTAACAAGTGCCCCAGTCAATTCTGCACAAGGGCTCTCTTAGACTTGGATTTTAGAAACATTATACACAATCAGTGGTTTCTAACTTCTTATCTACATGTTAGAACCAACTGGAAAAGTTTAAAAAAAAAACCCATATAAAGCCAGAGTCCCAGCCCCAAGATTCTAATTTAAGTTTTCTTAGGTTGACCTGGGATATCAACATTTTAAAAATACTTACCCACATGATTCTACCATGCAGCCAGGGTTGAGAACACTTGCACTAACTGTCTCCGGTTGCTTAAAAATATCTACTTAAAGACATTAACATACAGCTGAAATGGATTCCCCTTGAAATAGATTATATATAAAACTGAAGGATTCTGAAGACTTGGCCCCTATCTAAATGAATTTTAAAATCAGAAAAGATAAATGTAATCCAAGTATACACTGGTCAAATGACCATTCCTCCTGCATTAGTTTGTCTTAAAAACTTATGAGACATGTCAGTTTGTGAGCCCCACCCAGCATCAGCACAGATCCATCAGGAAAGGGAAAGCAGTTGATTGGCAGTGATATTTGTAATGTACCTATTGTTTGATGCATGCAGTTCTTAACCTGGAACATTTTTGGAAGTCCATGGTTTATTAACTGCTATGAGAGTTTTAGGCACGTATTCTCATATTTAACAATGATAAAAAAGTATTTATGTTTTTACTTGAAAGGAGCAAGCAAATCAATCCCACCAAGACACCAATCTTTGTATGTATACATCCAGGAAACCAAATTTCTAAAGATTGTCATTTTTGATTCTGTAATCTTCCAAGAATTTCAGCAAAAACAGACTAAAGTAGAACATGAAATAAATCATCAGGATAAAAGGGCAAAATTGTTAAGGACCAACAGATTTTGTTTATTTTAAAGCCAATCTGAAATATCCTGCTTTTAAGAAAAATAAGACTTAAGGTAGGACTTCCCTGGTGGGCCAGTGGTTAAGACTCCGCGCCTCCACTGCAGGGGGCATGGGCCTATCCCTGGTCAGGGAAGTTCCACATGCCTCGCAGTGTGGCCAAAAAGAAAAAAAAAAGACTTAAGGTAGACAGCAAGTAATGTGTGTGTGAAGTGGACAATATTATTCATCAAAATGAGCCATTCTAGGAACCTAATGGCAGTAAAAACTATAAATGTATAAGAACTAAAGAACAAGTCATTTATAGAGACCTATCTGGAGAGAAAATGATGTGATTACAACAAAGTGAGAATAAAATTTTTCCCATTGTGGGTTTTCTTAGAATTTCAGGTATAAAATAAGACATGAAACTGTCATCAATGAGATAACAATTTAGCTCAAATCTGAAAAATTATACACACACTTTTTTTTCACAATATGCAGGAAACAAGCCCCTGAATTGAGTATAGTAGCAGTTCACGCATTTGGAATCATGAATTGAATCATTCCAGACTTCAAAACCAAGCATTCTTTTTCAGAGAGCTGTTTTTGGATTCATTATGGGAATACTCTGCAGTCAAATCTTGGGTGCGACATTAGTCGTTTTGTAAAAAGCCCACATGGTCATCTCCTGGATTTCTATTGTACTATATTCTCTAGAATAGTCCTGGGACTTCAAAGTCAGTGAAGCATCATGGAAATACCATATTTGGGCAAGCAGTTCTTCACCCAGCACTTTTATGTACAGCCCCCAAGCTTGTCAACACCAAGACACCAAATCCCCTTCTTACTCTAATCTCAATGCCATGTGTCTTCAAATATTTAGCAATAAAAAATTTAAAAGATTTTCCTTTTCTCTTCATACAAATACCCTCACCCCTCATGCCAAAGAAAACTTAATTTTGTGACTTTTGATGTCTAAACCACTAGAACTGATGACTTCTGGAAGCCTCAAAGGAGAGACCATGGTGTGTGTACATGTGGTCCACAGCCATCACCATAGATTCCAACGCAGGCTCGTGAGCCTCAAAGGGCAAGTGTAAACAAAAGTTTCTCATTAAACCTGAGTCTAGCATTAGTAAGATTGTCCAAAGATTACATTTAAAGATAACTAAAGTGTTACTATATTCCTTTGTGCAGCCCAGCCATGACCCTAATTAATGTGTCTAAGGTGGACATGTATTTCTTCAAGTAATGGGTGGTTTTGTTTGGACAATTAGACCAAGCTGACAAGGAAATTTTCCAACAAACCAAGTCATAAAAAGTACATTATTCAGCATTATTATGAGTTAAGCAGTATTTATTACCTGAACTTTACAATACTCTATTATCAATCATTACCTGCCATTAAGGTATGTTAACATGAGATCAAAGAGAGAAGCCAAGCTAAACAAACAGTCATGTCTACAAGTCACTTTAGTGCTGTTCATTTAAAGAGAGGCAAATGCCTTGAACTTAAGGATGGACAATTTGCATTTAGCCAGAAGATGCAAATCAGTTGCACTGTGGCAAGGCAGTGATTATATAAATTCCATGCTTGTTATTCAGTTGACAAGACAAAGCTGGTTTCCAGGGAATTTCTAAAAGAAAAAATGTAATCAAAGTAAAATGTACGATACAAAAGTCCAGTTTAGATGGGTGCTAGTAAAGACTCACTGCTGCATCAATTCTCAGCAACAATGCTGCCTCGGCAGTCACTAAAAATGATATCAACTGAATGGATCTAAAGAGGAGACCGAATGTTTTTAGCAAAGTTGTAAAACCTTGGCAAGCACCTCCTGAACAAACACTCTGAAAGCTCAGAAGTCTAAGACAAGCTTACAATGCCCTGACTTTAAAATATATTCATGTCACCACTTCTTCCTTCTTACTCTGGAGCCAAAAGCACAAACAAGATTTCTGGAAGGTACCCCTTTGAAAGTACATTCCTCCTCCTTCATTCCAGAAGCACTTGATCCCATCCTTTCTGAAATAAAGCTCTTTCATTAATGTCCGTTGGTTTCCTACCCCATGTCCTATAGCTGATGTTCAAAATTCAAGAGATGTTCAACTTCAGCTCAAATTTATCTACAAATATCTGGAAAAACTCTTTAATACTTCTTGTTATACAAAATACAGGAAAGTGTCTGAGGATGAGACATCCTTTCAAGTCTATATCTACTTTTTCTGACTGTCTAAGGTGGACAATATACATCATGGCAAAGGAAAAGATGCCACATTCTTATTTCCTTTACATTTAACATTAGGCAATCCAGCAGACTTAATGTGACATTTTTGCTTATTGTAGAACACTAGTGGACAATCATTTTCCAAGTTATGTTGCTTACAGGGATTCTTAAAAGTGACTAAATAAGCCACTTAGGACCAACCCCTAGCCAATCAGCAAAGTATACTGAGCACCTCACTGCAATGGGGGATCACAATAGGACAAAACTTGGCCTCCATCTCATGCGGTGCAAGACTATATACATAGAAAGAGGGCTAACACCTTTGGCCAAGGGTGGGAGAAGCAATGAGAGCACAGGGAGGAGTGGATGCCATGGGGTGGTGGGTGAGCCACTGATCATATATTCATTCAGTGCAGATGGGAACAGAACTCTGAGTTAGCCACTGGGCAGGTAGGATGCAAGCTGGGATGGGTAGACTTCAGACAAGCGAACAGGGGCAAGGTGCAGCCATTCTCAGTGGTCCAAGGACTTGAGCAAAATTTCTATATATATATAGGTGACTCTTCCTTTTCTTCCCAGAGAGCTGGGTTATAGGAACACATATGGCATAAATAGACCAATCTGACAGCTGTAGAGAGGATTTGCGTGGGCCCTGAGGAGGGATTTGTAAGTTTGAAATGTATGTTTGGTACCAAATTGTGAAAGTGAAGGCCACGCTTAGAAGAAGGAAGTTGATCCAGTTAAGTAGTGCTTATCCCTGTTGGTTTCTAAAGAGGGGAATGACATGAAGAAGATGGCATTTAGGGAAGATTCATTTGGTGGGGAAGTATAGGGGAGGCTGGAGTATGGAGGCTGGAAGCCAGGAGACTAAACCGGAAGTTATCATGTCAGCCATCTCTACAGGGATGTGGCATGGGGACGTAGGAGGTTGTGAATGGCAATGTGTAGAAAACTGGAAAGAACAGAGCAATGACGGAGAGTATCCCAAAGCTTGGAGCCATCGCTGTGTGTGACAAACATGAATGCTGGGGTGCTAGAGTAGTGATAACTGATCGTCCCCTAATTTTCATTCTCCCTTTTCTCCTTTACTAACAGAACCCTGAATTTAGAGGCAACGTTGCAGAATGGTTAAAATCACACATTTTGGAACCAGCCTGTGAGGGTCTGAATGTCATCCCTATCACTTACTATCTGATGACCTTGGGTGAGTTACTCCACGTCTCTGTGCTTGGTTACCTTATCTGTAAAATGGGAATAATTCTAGTTCTTATCTCATGGGGTTGTTGTATGTCAACATGTGCAAAGCTCTTAGAACAGTGCTTGGTTCCAGGAAGCACCATGTAAGCATCAGCTGTTATTATTAGCTGAGCACATGGCCCAACCACTTCCAGCTATGTGCAGCTATATGGCTACATTATGGTCATTAGAGTGTAAGCGGAAGTGATGTGTACAGCTTTCAGCGAACCCTTGTATGGTCCCACTTCCCCCTCCTATTGGTAGGATTATGGACATGATGAGACCATGAGAAGGAAGCTGTGTGTTGCTAATGCTGTGACCTGCCATGTCAGCTCTGGGCTGCTTATGCTCAGATTACTGCCTGAGAAAAATGAACCTCTATCTGATTTAAGCCACTATTATTTGAGGTCTTGGTTATAACACCGACCTGTATTCAAATACATACTGATAATTTTTCTGAACCTGGATGAAGCCTCTGGGGGACCTCTGTATTACTGCAAGGGGGCTTGTCTCCAGGACTTGGCTGCTAGAGGTGAAGAAAGACTCCCCACCTGCCACTGCTCAGAATGATCTGGGGTTCCCATCTGTCTGTCTGTCCATAGCAATTAGACTTTTAGCTCACTTCACCCAGCTCGATTCACCTGCAGAAGAGGGCAGGACTGTCCCTGCTCCTTGGCACCCAGGCTGGGAGACAGCTATGTGCTTCCTCTCATGTGTCTTCTATACTCATTTTAACTTGATTTTCATCCACATAAAAATATTGGTGTTCAAGGATACCACTGTGACTCATCCATGTTGTCACCTATTATCACCAACGGCCGTGGCTGAATTGCTAAGAAAATGATGCAGCCACAAAAAGACAATGGGAGAGGTGGCACTGAATGTGAGGTGGTGGTGGGACATACAAGGAAATGGCCAGCTATGGTTGGAGATGTTATCTGAATTTAGGAGAGAATATGGGGTCATGTGATACAAATAGAGTGTGCTCTTGGCTGGCAATTTATAGCTACCACCCAAAACCCAGTGGAAGAGACTTAGAACTTTAGGGAGAGCAATCCCATTCCTTCTAGTCACACAGCCAGGGTGCCCACCCAGATACAATTAGCTTGCATGTCTTGAAACCACGCCAAGTAAATTCCCCATCCAATCCTTCCTCACTATGACTGCCATTTGAAACTCTCTAATGAATTATTTGATCCAGCCTCTCCTTGCTCTAAAACCTTCACTGGACCTACACAGCATTTTGTTGTTGTTGTTATTATTGTTTTAAGTGGAAACAACTAGGTTAAAGCTGAAGATCTCAAAGTCCTCTATGATCTGATACCAATATTTCATACTAACTTTAGCTCACATTTCTTCCTTTACAAAACCCATATTTTATTCACATCAAGCTGCTAACTCTTCCCTTTTTCCTGTCCCTTTGAGGTTCTTTATACCATTCCGTTTTTTCTGGAATGACTATCCTCCTGCCCCTGACTTCTCACCACTGAAATCTAATCCATTCTTCAATAAACAGATGAAATATTTATCCTCATGAAAGAGCTCTGGTCACAGCCAGCCGATCTGTCTGATTTCCATCGTTTTAGATTTCTCTTGTCTTAATTTCACATGCTGCCTCAAATTATGTATTTGTTAATGCCCTATACCTCCTACCATTTTGTAGGAAGCCCAGGATCTTAAGAGTCCTTTTCTGATTTCCTCACACTGCATGGACCAGTGCCTCATACATCTGTTGAAACAGTGGGCTTGTGATGAGCACAGGACACTATAGGAATAATGGAGTCCTTCTTTTGGATTTTGCATAAGACACTGCAAGAAAGAAGCTCTTTTTACTCCTTTATGGAATAGTTAAACTGGATGAATGTAAGCCTGAAGATTCTACATGAAGGAAGGAAGCATTTGGAATGAAGGAGAAAAGCAATAAGGCTACTACTTAGAAAGAGAGTGAGGGAGAGAAGGCAAGCCAAGGACGTCATGTAGGTCAATGTGGTCACAAAGACAGCTCCAGCCTCAGGCTTCCCCAGATCTGGGACCTAGTAAGTTTCCTTTGGTGTTTGAGGCAGGTTCTATTCCTTGTGAATAAGAGTCCTTACCATTTACACATGCTGACAGGCTTATCGTATTTTGAAGCATATAAGATAAAGTTACCCTGAACACATTCCTGCTGTGTTTCTCAACATCTGTGAGGCACAACATATGTTCTTCTAAAAACTCTCACTATCCTGTTTCACTTAAGCTGAGGGTATTTGATAAACACATCAGATTGTTTGAAAAGTGCTTATTATCCACCCTATCAATTACTGATAAGGGACTTAAATTTCATGAAAAAAATCCATAGACCAGTGAGGCCATTACACTACCTATAACTGCACCGTTTCTCAACCCCCAAATTAGTGGGATTTCTGAACCTCTTGACCAATTCAAATGTCACATTTCTAATGGCCCAGTAAAGTACCCTGGTGAAGTTCTACATGCCTGAGAAACCAGAGGGCAGCTTCTAATACATGGGTCTTCTGCCTCTAACTAAAAGGAAACACTTATCCCCAGAAATCCTGTATATCATTGCAGAGAAACCAACTTCTGCTCATGCTGCCGAAGATTTCAAAAGTGCTATGCTTGCAAATTCATCAGTCATGAGTGCAGATTCTAAAAGAGGACAGGTCACACACTCTTCACACATTTTATTTTATTTTAACATCTTTATTGGAGTATAATTGTTTTACACTGTTGTGTTAGTTTCTGCAAGTGAATCAGCTATACCTATACTTATATCCCCATATCCCTTCCCTCTTGCATCTCCCTCCCACCCTCCCTATCCCACTCCTCTAGGTGGTCACAAAGCACTGAGCTGATCTCCCTGTGCTATGCGGCTGCTTCCCACTAGCTATCTGTTTTACATTTGGTAGTGTATATATGTCAGTGCTACTCTCTCACTTCGTCCCAGCTTATACTTCCCCCTCCCTGTGTCCTTAAGTCCACTCTCCACATCTGCGTCTTTATTCCTGTCCTGCCCCTAGGTTCTTCAGAACCTTCTTTTTTTAGATACCATATATATGTAGTAGCATACAGTATTTGTTTTCCTCTTTCTGACTTACTTCACTCTGTATGACAGATTCTAGGTCCATCCACCTCACTACAAATAACTCAATTTTGTTTCATTTTATGGCTGAGTAATATTCCATTGTATATATGTGCCACATCTTCTTTATCCATTCAGCTGTCGATGGACACTTAGGTTGCTTCCATGTCCTGGCTAGTGTAAATAGTGCTGCAGTGAACATTGTGGTACATGACTCTTTTTGAATTATGGTTTTCTCAAGGTATATGACCAGTAGTGGGATTGCTGGGTTGTATGGTAGTTCTATTTTTAGTTTTTTAAGGAACCTCCATACTGTTCTCCATAGTGGATGTATCAATATACATTCCCACCAACAGTGTAGGAGGGTTCCCTTTTCTCCACACTCTCTCCAGCATTTATTGTTTGCAGATTTTTTGATGATGGCCATTCTGACAGCTGTGAGGTGATACCTCATTGTAGTCTTGATTTGCATTTCTCTAATGATTAGTGATGTTGAGCATTCTTTCAAGTGTTTGTTGGGAATCTGTATATCTTCTTTGGAGAAATGTCTATTTAGGTCTTCTGGCCATTTTTGGATTGGGTTGTTTGTTTTTTGGATGTTGAGCTGCATGAGCTGCTTGTAAATTTTGGAGATTAATCCTTTGTCAGTTGCTTCGTTTGCCAATATTTTCTCCCATTCTGAGGGTTGTCTTTTTGTCTTGTTTATGGTTTCCTTTGCCGTGCAAAGGCTTTTAAGTTTCATTAGGTCCCATTTGTTTATTTTTGTTTTTATTTCCGTTTCTCTAGGAGGTGGGTCAAAAAGGATCTTACTGTGATTTATGTCATAGAGTGTTTGTTCTGCCTATGTTTTCCTCTAAGAGTTTCATAGTATCTGGCCTTACATT
Source organism: Balaenoptera musculus (assembly GCF_009873245.2). Lineage (NCBI taxonomy): Eukaryota > Metazoa > Chordata > Mammalia > Artiodactyla > Balaenopteridae > Balaenoptera > Balaenoptera musculus. Next base: position 56,420,768 of record NC_045791.1, read on the forward strand.
TAGGTCTCTAATCCATTTTGAGTTTATTTTTGTGTACGGTGTTAGGGACTGTTCTAATTTTACTCTTTTACACGTAGCTGTCCAGTTTTCCCAGCACCACTTATTGAAGAGATAGCTATCTTTTCTCCATTGCATACTCTTGCCTCCTTTATCAAAAATAAGGTGACCATATGTGAGTGGGTTTATCTCTGGGCTTACTATCCTGTTCCATTGATCTATATTTCTGTTTTTGTGCCAGTACCATACTGTCTTGATTACTGTAGTTTTGTAGCATAGTCTGAAGTCCAGGAGCCTGATTCCTCCAGCTCCGTTTTTCTTTCTCAAGATTGCTTTGGCTATTCGGGGTCTTTTGTGTTTCCAAACAAATTGTGAAATTTTTTGTTCTAGTTCTGTGAAAAAAGCCATTGGTAGTTTGATAGGGATTGCACTGAATCTGTAGATTGCTTTGGGTAGTATAGTCAATTTCACAATGTTGATTCTTCCAATCCAAGAACATGGTATATCTCTTCATCTGTTTGTATCATCTTTAATTTCTTTCATCAGTGTCTTATAGTTTTCTGCATAGAAGTCTTTTGTCTCCTTAGGCAGGTTTATTCCTAGGTATTTTATTGTTTTTGTTGCAGTGGTAAATGGGAGTGTTTCCTTAATTTCTCTTTCAGATTTTTCATCAATAGTGTATAGGAATGAAACAGATTTCTGTGCATTAATTTTGTATTCTGCTACTTTACCAAATTCATTGATTAGCTCTAGTAGTTTTCTCATAGCATCTTTGGAATTCTCTATGTATAGTATCATGTCATATGCAAACAGTGACAGTTTTACTTCTTCATTTCCGATTTGGGTTCCTTTTATTTCTTTTTCTACTCTGATGGCTGTGGCTAAAACTTCCAAAACTATGTTGAATAACAATGGAGAGGGTAGGCAACCTTGTCTTGTTCCTGATCTTCGTGGAAATGGTTTCAGTTTTTCACCATTGAGAACGATGTCGGCTGTGGGTTTGTCATATATGGCCTTTATTATGTTGAGGTAAGTTCCCTCTATGCCTACTTTCTGGAGAGTTTTTATCATAAGTGGGTGATGAATTTTGTCAAAAGCTTTTTCTGCTTCTATTGAGATGATCATATGCTTTTTCTCCTTCAACTTGTTAATATGGTGTATCACATTGGTTGATTTCATTTACTGAAGAATCCTTACATTCCTGGGATAAGCCCCACTTGATCATGGTGTATGATCCTTTTAATGTGCTGTTGGATTCTGTTTGCATCTATGTTCATTGGTGATATTGGCCTGTAGTTTTCTTTGTTTGTGACATCTTTGTCTGGTTTTGGTATCAGGGTGATTGATGGTGGCCTCGTAGAATGAGTTTGGGAGTGTTCCTCCCTCTGCTATATTTTGGAAGAGTTTGAGAAGGATAGGTGTTAGCTCTTCTCTAAATGTTTGATAGAATTCGCCTGTGAAGCCATCTGGTCCTGGGCTTTTGTTTGTTGGAAGATTTTTAATCACAGTCTCAATTTCAGGGCTTATTATTGTCCGTTTATATTTTCTATTTCTTCCTGGTTCGGTCTTGGGACGTTGTGCTTTTCTAAGAATTTGTCCATTTCTTCCAGGTTGTCTATTTTATTGGCATAGAGATGCTCGCAGTAATCTCTCATGATCCTTTGTATTTCTGCCGTGTCAGTTGTTACTTCTCCTTTTTCATTTCTAATTCTGTTGATTTGAGTCTTCTCCCTTTTTTTCTTGGTAAGTCTGGCTAATGGTTTATCAATTTTGTTTATCTTCTCAAAGAACAAGCTTTTAGTTTTATTGATCTTTGCTATTGTTTCCTTCATTCCTTTTTCATTTATTTCTGATCTGATCTTTATGATTTCTTTCCTTCTGCTAACTTTGGGGTTTTTTGTTTTTCTTTTCCTAATTGCTTTCGGTGTAAGTTTAGGTTGTTAATTTGAGGTGTTTCTTGTTTCTTGAGGTAGTATTGTATTGCTATAAACTTCCCTCTTAGAACTGCTTTGGTGCATCGCACAGGTTTTGGGTTGTCGTGTTTTCATTGTCATTTGTTTCTAGGTATTTTTTGATTTCCTCTTTGATTTCTTCAGTGATCTCTTCGTTATTTAGTAACATATTGTTTAGCCTCCATGTGTTTGTATTTTTTACAGTTTTTTTCCTGTAATTGATATCTATTCTCATAGCGTTGTGGTCAGAAAAGATACTTGATACGATTTCAGTTTTCTTAAATTTACCAAGGCTTGATTTGTGACCCAAGATATGATCTATCCTGGAGAATGTTCCATGAACACTTGAGAAGAAAGTGTATTCTGTTGTTTTTGGATGGAATGTCCTATAAATATCAATTAAATTCATCTTATTTAATGTGTCATTTAAACCCTGTGTTTCCTTATTTATTTTCATTTTGGTTCATCTGTCTATTGGTGAAAGTGGGGTGTTAAAGTCCCCTACTATGACTGTGTTACTGTCGGTTTCCCCTTTTATGCTTGTTAGCATTTGTCTTATGTATTGAGGTGCTCCTATGTTGGGTGCATAAATATTTACAATTGTTATATCTTCTTCTTGGATTGATCCCTTGATCATTATGTAGTGTCCTTCTCTGTCTCTTGTAATTGTTTTTATTTTAAAGTCTATTCTGTCTGATATGAGAATTGCTACTCCAGCTTTCTTTTGATTTCCATTTGCATGGAATATCTTTTTCCATTCCCTCACTTTCAGTCTGTATGTGTCCCTAGGTCTGAAGTGGGTCTCTTGTAGACAGCATATATATGGGTCTTGTTTTTGTATCCATTCAGTCAGTCTATCTTTTGGTGGGAGCATTTAATCCATTTACATTTAAGGTAATTATCAATATGTATGTTCCTATTACCATTTTCTTCATTGTTTTGGGTTTGTTATTGTAGGTCTTTTCCTTCTCTTGTGTTTCCTGCCTAGAAAAGTTCCTTTAGCATTTGTTTTAGAGCTGGTTTGGTAGTGCTGAATTCTCTTAGCTTTTGCTTGTCTGTAAACGTTTTAATTTCTCTGTTGAATCTGAATGAGATCCCTGCTGGGTAGAGTAATCTTGGTTGTAGATTTTTCCCTTTCATCACTTTAAATATGTCCTGCCACTCCCTTCTGGCTTGCAGAGTTTCTGCTGAAAGATCAGCTGTTAACCTTACGGGGATTCCCTTGTATGTTCATTGTTGCTTTTCCCTTGCTGCTTTCAATATTTTTTCTTTGTATTTAATTTTTGATAGTTTGATCAATATGTGTCTTGGCATGTTTCTCCTTGTATTTATCTTGTATGGGACTCTCTGCGCTTCCTGGACTTGATTGACTATTTCCTTTCCCATATTAGGGAAGTTTTCAACTATAATCTCTTCAAATATTTTCTCAGACCCTTTCATTTCCTCTTCTTCTTCTGGAACCCCGATAATTCAAATGTTGGTGCATTTAATGTTGTCCCAGAGGTCTCTGAGACTGTCCTCAATTCTTTTCATTCTTTTTTGTTTATTCTGCTCTGCAGTAGTTATTTCCACCATTTTATCTTCCAGGTCACTTCTCCTTTCTTCTTCCTCAGTTATTCTGCTATTGATTCCTTCTAGAGAATTTCTAATTTTGTTTATTGTGTTGTTCATCACTGTTTGTTTGCTCTTTAGTTCTTCTAGGTCTGTATTAAACATTTCTTGTATTTTTTCCATTCTATTTCCAAGATTTTGGATCATCTTTACTATCATTACTCTGAATTCTTTTTCAGGTAGACTGCCTATTTCCTCTTCATTTGTTTGGTCTCGTGGGTGTTTACCTTGCTCCTTTATCTGCTGTGTATTTCTCTGTCTTCTCATTTTGCTTGACTTACTGTGTTCAGGGTCTCCTTTTCGCAGGCTGCAGGTTCATAGTTCCTGTTGTTTTTGGCATCTGCCCCCAGTGTGTAAGGTTGGTTCAGTGGGTTGTGTAGGTTTCCTGGTGGAGGGGACTGGTGCCTGTGTTCCAGTGGATGAGGCTGGATCTTATCTTTCTAGTGGGCAGGACTGCGTGCAGTGGTGTGCTTTGGGGTGTCTGTGAACTTATTATGATTTTAGGCAGCCTCTCTGCTAATGGGTGGGATTGTGTTCCTGTCTTGCTAGTTGTTTGCCATGGGATGTCCAGCACTATAGCTTGCAGGTCGTTGAGTACAGCTGGGTCTTAGTGTTGAGATGGAGCCATCCGGGAGACTTCTCACTGATTGATATTACGTGGGGCTGGGAGGTCTCTGGTGGTCCAACGTCCTGAACTCAGCTCTCCCACCTCAGAGGCTCAGGCCTCACAGCCAGCCAGAGCACCAAGACCCTGTCAGCCACACGGCTTTTGGGAAGTCTGAAGTCTTCTGCCAGCCTTCAGTAGGTGTTCTGTACGAGTTGTTCCACATGTAGATGTATTTTTGATGTATTTGTGGGGAGGAAGGTGATCTCCACGTCTTACTCCTCCGCCATATTGAAGGTCCTCTCTCTTCACACCTTTTAAAATGAAGTTGAGGAACAGTACCCACCACCTGGCATTATGTCAGTAAAATCTAGGAGTTGTATAATTTTCAGAAGGCCAAGGGGAAATGCCTCTAGCTAACTCAGAAATAGAAATGGCTATACTGATGCAACCATAAGTCAGTTAATGGATAAAGATACTTTTTTTTTGCAACATTATTTCAGAAGTCCTTTTTGTTGTCCCAGATTTAAACCAAGACATATTCATCAAGTCTGTACCAATATACAGCTGATGGTTCTGGAAGTTTTGTTGTGAAATGCTCCCTTACAGGAAGTTCCAACATATCAGTGGAAGGCAGAGTAAAAATTCTCTTGGGAAGAAATTCGTTCACCCCTCTAGGAATCACAGCCTAAAGCATTCACACCATTAGAAGAGCCTACAATCTGAAAACTGCCATGTGATTTTTCTGAGCATTTTCTTAGGAAGATGGAAGAGGCATCAGTGTCTCTCCATCTGGTTCTATCCATTGCACCAGATCCCTTGAAAATTTTGAAAATAATAAAGAGTCTGAAAATCTAATCAAACTAGACACCCAGTAGCCAGTAAGTGATCCCAGTTGGGTAGGTAATGAAACTTAACGGTATATTGAGACCCTGAGGTGACTTCTGACCACACCAGTCACTATCAAAGCCTGTAATTCTTCTTGTCTTTCATGGCTTGTTGGGGGAATTTGTGTGTGTGTGTTTGTGTGTGTGTGCAAAATTTGGCCTCACTTAAGTTTATCAACAGTTGATTATTGATGATACTCTTCAGATCTTTTTCTAATACTTCATAGACATCATGCTTTCTGAGATCCCAAGGATACTATTCAGTTTTGAAGTGTTCCATACTCACAGATCAATCAAGGAAAAGCTTGAGGGCAGATTTAGGGAAATCTTCCATTATTTCAGTATATCAAATATCAAAGGAACATAAAGATATGTGAGGTTACACATTCCAAGACCATATTACCTTATTAGAAACTAGCTGGGTAACTTTAAGCAACTTAGTTAACCTCTCAGAGCTCTAGTTTCCTCATCTGTACAATAGGAATAAAATACTTTACTCACCGAACCATTACAAGGGTTTAATAAGACATAATACACATGAATGCGAATAGCACATTGCCTGGCAGCCAGTGACGTTTTAGTAAATATGGTTGCCATGTGTCTGGTTTTAAACCAGACAGTCCAGTATTAGAGTTTTCTTTCTGAGAAATAGATTAAGAAAAGACCAGACATATAAATGTAAATATCAGTAAGTGCTATTATTACTACCATGACATGTCTTATGCATGAATTCTGGAGCTTTCTCTCACTAGGACAGTTTGCCATGAGGAATGAGAGAGAGCACACTCCACCAAGACATGCTTCAAGCACAACCACATGGGAGAGCCCAGTACACACTTTGCCAAGTACCAAATTCCATTGCCACTGTGAGCCAGGAGCAAGGGGTGGGCCCTGCAGTTGTTCTTAATGTTTCCTTTACAGGTACAATTACTTACAGTGTGTTTCATTTCATCTCCTTTGTGGTCCTTTCCAGTAAGAGATATTTGGCAGTTTAATACTAATGAATTGACTGCTTAAAAATTAAGAATATTGAGTTTTTAATTCAATTCCCAAATTGCTTAAGAAACAAGTAAATTTTTTTCCAGTAAGAAATTTATTTTTACCAAAATTAACAATTTTTGTCATTAATTCACAGGCGTTCTGGACAGGTCAGCACAGTAACTCCTGTGTCCACATTCCCTTGAGTTTTGCCCGAAGACCTCTGCTCAGGAAAGCCCAAATGGCCTATTGTTGCTTGCAGGTGGCACCCCTCCACAAGATCAAAGTGTGATCATGACCTCAATGCCCACTTGAGACAGAAGTCTAATCAACTTTGCTGGCCTGGGTGATACTTACCCAATTAGGATTACATGTCATTTCCACCAAAGAGAGACAAGCCTTGTTGAACTTCTCCACTGCCTACTGGAAAAACTGTGCCACACTGTTGGACTCAACATCCTGAAGTTGCTTTCTAGAATGTCAAACATGTATTGCTTTCTAACCTAATTTTAACACACACTTCAGTTTCTTTCCAAAGGCATCTCACCTGATAGTGCTAGGCCCCTGATTATCCTCAAAATACCAGAGACCTCAAATGCTCTCTCCCCAAGAAGAATGTGACCTATAGAAAAACCACACCCCAACTGAAGTTTTAAACACTTCCCAGGAGTGAAGTTGAGATTTCCAAAGGATATGAGGTTAGGCCCTTACAGTCTGTACTGAACCCAATCTTGGGAGAAGATCTCCTTTCTCAGGAAAAGACTGCTTGCTGAGTTGTTGCCTACAAATGTAGCACTGATGTCCATGACCATGTGCCTGTGCTCAAGCTTAGAAGAGTGAAGTTGAATATAGTTCCCTGATTCTGTGGTTCTCCTGCCACCGTAAGTTCTTATGTCCTATGATTTGATTGACCCAATTTAGACTAAGTAGGTTGAACAATTAATTGCTCAGGGTGACTGTGGATTCATGGCTTTAATTGGGATGAAGGAGGTTTTCCATATGGCAAATATTTGAGGCATTCAACAATTATACAAACTATCTACATTCAGTTATCCTTCAAAAAGGGCATTTTATGAAGAACGTGTTATTTTAGAATCTGGCATCATGCCATCCTTAGTTCTTCCACAGAAGTGAGGGAAGAGTAGTGTTTTAGTAAGTTCGAGCTACTGTAACATAATGCCAAAGACTGGATGGCTAAACCATAAATATTTATTTCTCACATTCTGGAGGCTGGGAGGTCTGAGATCAAGGTGCCAGCAGATTTAACATCTGGTGAGGGCCTGCTCCCTCATTTGTAGATGGCAGCCTTCTTGCTGTATCCTCACATGGCAGAGAAAGAAAAAACTCTGGTCTCTCTTGTTCTTCTGAGAATGACACTAATCCCATCATAAGGATCCCAAGCTCATGATCCCCTCTTAACTTAATTACCTCCCAAAGTCTCCAGATGGGGGTTGGGGGTTGGGGCTTCAATATATGGATTTGGGGGGGACACAAATAATCCGTAACAGGTAGAGAGGAAAGAAGGCTGGAAGCTACATTTGGTGGCTTAGACTGTATTCTTTTTTATTCTAACGTAATTTGATTCATATTTTATTATAAGAGTAATACATGCCCATAATAGAAACATATTGAAAATATTTTAAAAGGATGATTTAATCAAATCACATAGCTTTTTTTTTTAACTTCAGGACTTCTCAGTCCTTTAATATGCAAATACATGTTACATCAAGAATGCTTTTCCACAGACCACCTATTCACTGTTCCAAGAAACACAGCTTAGGAGATGCTACTCTAGGGATGCTCATAGTTTAGGACATAATTTTACACTATACTAACAAATAATTTTTGTAAATTCTTCCTTGGGAATTATTTTGCTGGTGTGGTGCAGCTTGAGAAGAAGACAGAAAGCTACAATACACACCACTGAGTAAAGAGCACATGGAGAGCCAGAAGTAAGATGAAGATGAAGACAGGAGACGTCTGGTCCCAGGATGACAAACATTACTTGCTTTATAACTGGCCCAGGCATGTACTATCTTTGCAAATAAATAAGCTCATATACAGTGCTGTGCCTTGTACTGTATCCTGCTTTCCCTCATTTACATGTTCTTCATCCCTTCATTTCCAAAGCCCATTGTGGAAAAAACTCCACTCTCCATATACTTGTTGGGAATTACATGTTAAATACAAATAGTCCTAATGTCCAGTTCAGGATTTCCATTTCTACCCCCTTTTTTAAACTTCACCTTTTGGAGGGTGACTCTCTCACTATTTGATGCAAAATAGATCTCTTGTTTTTTCTTTTGGTAGCATATCAGAAAGTCTTACAGAATATGGTCCCATGTTCTCTGTTTTACGATTCTTCACATCTACATTTTCTCTGACTTTCTTAACTTTCAAAGAGACTGCCCTAAATAGATGTCTCTGCCTTAACATTTGGGCCAGCAGTTCTGGTGACCCTACCTCTAAGAGGCACACTATCAATACCACAAGTTCACATCTGCGAAGTCACTTCCATGTGCCTGACACTGTGCTAAGCAAGTTACATACATTATCTCATTTAATCCTTACCCAATCAAACCAAACCAAACCAGATGTTTGCAATGCCCTTTCTACAGATAAGGACGCCTAGGCTTGGCAACTTTTCCTAATTTCACAGTGATAGAGCAGGATTTGAATCCAGGGCTTTCTGACTCCAAAACCCATGCTTTTACCTGTTATCCTCATAATCATAGTCTAGAGCAATGCTTTTCAAAACTTGGTCCCTGAAACAGCAGCAGCAGCAGCACTTGGGACCTTGTTACAAATGTAAATTCTCAGGCCCGACTCTAGACAAATCAAAAACTCTAGAGAGAGACCTTCAAGATGGTGGAGGAGTAAGACCTGGAGATCACCTTCCTCCTCACTAATAAATCAGAAATACATTTACATGTGGAACAACTCCAACAGAACACCTACTGACTGCTGGCAGAAGACCTCAGACTTCCCAAAAGCTGTGTGGCTGACAGGGTCTTGGTGCTCCAGCAGGTGTCAGGCCTGTGCCTCTGAGGTGGGAGAGCCGAGTTCAGGACACTGGACCACCAGAGAACTCCCAGCTCCACGTAATATCAAATGACAAAAGCTCTCCCAGAGATATCCATCTCAACAATAAGACCCAGCTCCATTCAACAAGCAGCAAGCTACAGTGCTGGACTCCCTATGTCAAACAACTAGCAAGACAGGAACACAATCCCACCCATTAGCAGAGAGGCTGCCTAAAATCATAATAAGGTCACAGACACCCCAAAACACACCACCGGATGCAGTCCTGCCCACCAGAAAGACAAGATCCAGCCTCATCCACCAGAACACAGGCACCAGTCCCCTCCACCAGGAAACCTACACAACCCACTAAACCAACCTCACCCACTGGGGACAGACACCAAAAACAACGGGAACTACGAACCTGCAGCCTGCAAAAAGGAGACCCCAAACACAGTAAGTTAAGCAAAATGAGAAGACAGAGAAACACACAGTAGATAAAGGAGCAAGGTAAACACCCACGAGACCAAACAAATGAAGAGGAAAAAGGCAGTCTACCTGAAAAAGAATTCAGAGTAATGATAGTACAGATGATCCAAAATCTTGGAAATAGAATGGAGAAAATACAAGAAATGTTTAATATGGACCTAAAAGAACTAAAGAGCAAACAAACAGTGATGAACAACACAATAAATGAAATTTAAAATTCTCTAGAAGGAATCAATAGCAGAATAACTGAGGAAAAGAACGGAGAAGTGACCTGGAAGATAAAATGGTGGAAATAACTACTGCAGAGCAGAATAAACAAAAAAGAATGAAAAGAATTGAGGACAGTCTCAGAGACCTCTGGGACAACATTAAATGCACCAACATTTGAATTATAGGGGTCCCAGAAGAAGAACAGAAAAAGAAAGGGACTGAGAAAATATTTGAAGAGATTAGAGTTGAAAATTTCCCTAATATGGGAAAGGAAATAGTCAATCAAGTCCAGGAAGTGCAGAGAGTCCCATACAGGATAAATACAAGGAGAAACACGCCAAGACACATATTAATCAAACCATCAAAAATTAAATACAAAGAAAAAATATTGAAAGCAGCAAGGGAAAAGCAACAATTAACATACAAAGGAATCCCCATAAGGTTAACAGCTGATCTTTCAGCAGAAACTCTGCAAGCCAGAAGGGAGTGGCAGGACACATTTAAAGTGATGAAAGGGAAAAATCTACAACCAAGATTACTCTACCCAGCAAGGATCTCATTCAGATTTGATGGAGAAATTAAAACCTTTACAGACGAGCCAAAGCTAAGAAAATTCAGCACCACCAAACCAGCTTTACAACAAATGCTAAAGGAACTTCTCCAGGCAGGAAACACAAGAGAAGGAGAAGACCTACAATAACAAACCCAAAACAATTAAGAAAATGGTAATAGGAACATAGATATCGATAATTACCTTAAATGTAAATGGATTAAATGCTTCTACCGAAAGACATAGACTGGCTGAATGGATACATAAACAAGACCCGTATATATGCTGTCTTTTTTTTTTTTTTTTTTTTTTTATTTATTTATTTATGGCTGTGTTGGGTCTTCGTTTCTGTGCGAGGGCTTTCTCTAGTTGTGACAAGCGGGGGCCACTCTTCATCACGGTGCGCGGGCCTCTCACTCTCGCGGCCTCTCATTGCGGAGCACAGGCTCCAGACGCGCAGGCTCAGCAATTGTGGCTCACGGGCCCAGCCACTCCGTGGCATGTGGGATCTTCCCAGACCATGGCTCGAACCCGTGTCCCCTGCATTAGCAGGCAGGCCCTCAACCACTGCACCACCAGGGAAGCCCTATGCTGTCTTTAAGAGAGCCACTTCAGGCCTATGGACACATACACACATACTGAAAGTGAGGAAACGGAAAAAGATATTCCATGCAAATAGAAATTAAAAGAAAGCTGGAGTAGCAATTCTCATATCAGACAAATTAGACTTTAAAATAAAGAGTATTACAAGAGACAAAAGGACACTACATAATGATTAAAGGATCAATCCAAGAAGAAGATACAACAATTGTAAATATTTATGCACCCAACACAGGAGCACCTCAATACATCAGGCAAATGCTAACAAGCATAAAAGGGGAAATCGACAGTAACACAGTCATAGTAGGGGACTTTAACACCCCACTTTCACCAATAGACAGATCATCCAAAATGAAAATAAAAAGGGAACACAAGCTTTAAATGATACATTAAAGAAGATGGACTTAATTGATATTTATAGCACATTCCATCCAAAAACAACAGAATACACTTTCCTCTCAAGTGCTCGTGGAATGTTCTCCAGGACAGATCATATCTTGTGTCACAAATCAAGCCTGGGTAAATTTAAGAAAATTGAAATTGTATCAAGCATCTTTTCTGACCACAATGCTATGTGACTAGATATCAATCACAGGAAAAAATCTGTAAAAAATACAAACACATGGAGGCTAAACAATACACTACTTAATAACCAAGAGATCACTGAAGATATCAAAGAGGAAATCAAAAAATAACTAGAAACAAATGAAAATGAAAACATGATGACCCAAAACCTATGGGATGCACCAAAGCAGTTCTGAGAGGAAACTTTATAGAAATACAATCCTACCTCAAGAAACAAGAAACGTCTCAAATTAACAACCTAAATTTACACCTAAAGCAATCAGAGAAAGAACAAAAAAAACCCAAAGTTAGCAGAAGGATAGAAATCATAAAGATCAGATCAGAAATAAATGAAAAAGAAATGAAGGAAACAAGAGCAAAGATCAATAAAACTAAAAGCTGGTTCTTTGAGAAGATAAACAAAATTGATAAACCATTAGCCAGACTCATCAAGAAAAAAAGGAAGAAGGCTCAAATTAACAGAATTAGAAATGAAAAAGGAGAAGTAACAACTGACACGGCAGAAATACAAAGGATCATGAGAGATTACTGCGAGCATCTCTATGCCAATAAAATAGACAAACTGGAAGAAATGGACAAATTCTTAGAAAAGCACAATGTCCCAAGACTGAACCAGGAAGAAATAGAAAATATAAACGGACAATAATAAGCCCTGAAATTGAGACTGTGATTAAAAATCTTCCAACAAACAAAAGCCCAGGACCAGATGGCTTCACAGGCGAATTCTATCAAACATTTAGAGAAGAGCTAACACCTATCCTTCTCAAACTCTTCCAAAATATAGCAGAGGGAGGAACACTCCCAAACTCATTCTACGAGGCCACCATCAATCACCCTGATACCAAAACCAGACAAAGATGTCACAAACAAAGAAAACTACAGGCCAATATCACTGATGAACATAGATGCAAACAGAATCCAACAGCACATTAAAAGGATCATACAACATGATCAAGTGGGGTTTATCCCAGGAATGCAAGGATTCTTCAGTAAATGAAATCAACCAATGTGATACACCATATTAACAAACTGAAGGAGAAAAACCATATGATCATCTCAATAGATGCAGAAAAAGCTTCCGACAAAGTTCAACACCCATTTACGATAAAAACTCTCCAGAAAGTAGGCATAGAGGGAACTTACCTCACCATAATATAGGCCATATATGACAAACTTACAGCCGACATCGTTCTCAGTGGTGAAAAACTGAAACCATTTCCACTAAGATCAGGAACAAGACAAGGTTGCCTACCCTCGCCATTGTTATTCAACATAGTTTTGGAAGTTTTAGCCACAGCCATCAGGGAAGAAAAAGAAATATAAAAGGAACACAAATCGGAAATGAAGAAAACTGTCACTGTTTGCAGATGACATGATACTATACATAGAGAATTCTAAAGATGCTATGAGAAAACTACTAGAGCTAATCAATGAATTTGGTAAAGTAGCAGAATACAAAATTAATGCACAGAAATCTGTTTCATTCCTATACACTACTGATGAAAAATCTGAAAGGGAAATTAAGGAAACACTCCCATTTACCATTGCAACAAAAACAATAAAATACTTACCTAAGGAGACAAAAGACTTGTATGCAGAAAACTATAAGACACTGATGAAAGAAATTAAAGATGATACAAGGAGATGGAGAGATATACCATGTTCTTGGACTGCAAGAATCAACATTGTGAAAATGACTATACTACCCAAAGCAATCTACAGATTCAATGCAATCCCTATCAAACTACCAATGGCATCTTTCACAGAACTAGAACAAAAAATTTCACAATTTGTATGGAAACACAGAAGACCCCGAATAGCAAAAGCAATCTTGAGAAAGAAAAACAGAGATGGAGGAATCAGGCTCCCAGACTTCAGACTATGCTACAAAGCTACAGTAATCAAGACAGTGTGGTACCGGCACAAAAACAGAAACATACATCAATGGAACAGGCTAGAAAGCCCAGAGATAAACCCACTCACATATGGTCACCTTATTTTTGATAAAGGAGGCAAGAGTATGCAATGGAGAAAAGACAGCCTCTTCGATAAGTGGTGCTGGGAAAACTGGACAGCTACATGTAAAAGAGTGAAATTAGAACAGTCCCTAATACCATACACAAAAATAAACTCAAAATGGATTAAAGACCTAAATGTAACACAATAAAACTCTTAGAGGAAAACATAGGCAGAACACTCTATGACATAAATCACAGTAAGATCCTTTTTGACCCACCTCCTAGAGAAATGGAAATAAAAACAAAAATAAACAAATGGGACCTAATGAAACTTAAAAGCCTTTGCACGGCAAAGGAAACCATAAACAAGACAAAAAGACAACCCTCAGAATGGGAGAAAATATTGGCAAACGAAGCAACTGACAAAGGATTAATCTCCAAAATTTACAAGCAGCTCATGCAGCTCAACATCCAAAAAACAAACAACCCAATCCAAAAATGGCCAGAAGACCTAAATAGACATTTCTCCAAAGAAGATATACAGATTCCCAACAAACACATGAAAGAATGCTCAACATCACTAATCATTAGAGAAATGCAAATCAAAACTACAATGAGGTATCACCTCACAGCTGTTAGAATGGCCATCATCAAAAAATCTGCAAACAATAAATGCCGGAGAGGGTGTGCAGAAAAGGGAACCCTCCTACACCGTTTGTGGGAATGTATATTGATACATCCACTACGGAGAACAGTATGGAGGTTCCTTAAAAAACTAAAAATAGAACTACCATACAACCCAGCAATCCCACTACTGGGCATATACCCTGAGAAAACCATAATTCAAAAAGAGTCATGTACCACAATGTTCACTGCAGCACTATTTACACTAGCCAGGACATGGAAGCAACCTAAGTGTCCATCGACAGCTGAATGGATAAAGAAGATGTGGCACATATATACAATGGAATATTGCTCAGCCATTAAAAGAAACGAAATTGAGTTATTTGTAGTGAGGTGGATGAACCTAGTGTCTGTCATACAGAGTGAAGTAAGTCAGAAGTAGAAAAATAAATACTGTATGCTGACACATATATATGGAATCTAAAAAAAGCAGGTTCTGAAGAACCTAGGGGCAGGACAGGAATAAAGATGCAGACGTAGAGAATGGACTTGAGGATATGGGGAGGGGGAAGGGTAAGCTGGGACGAAGTGAGAGAGTGGCATGGACTTATATATACTACCAAATGTAAAATAGATAGCTAGTGGGAAGCAGCCACATAGCTCAGCACCAAGATCAGCTCGGTGCTTTGTGTCCACCTAGAGGGGTGGGATAGGGAGGGAGGGAGGGAGATGCAAGCGGGAGGAGATATGGGGATATATGTGTATGTATAGCTGATTCACTTTGTTATAAAGCAGAACTAACCCACCATTGTATAGCAATTATACTCCAATAAAGATGTTAAATAAATAAATAAAAATAAAAAGGAGAAAAAAAAACTGCATAGAAGACCATGTAAAAAAAATAAACTCTAGAGATATGGTGTGTATATATACACACACCACACACACACACACACACACACACACGCACAAAATGGAATATTATCCAGCCATAAAGAAGAAAGCAAGCCTGCCTTTTGTAACAACATGAATAAAACTTATTATGCTAAGCAAAATAAGACAAAGTAAGGCCAATACTCTATGTTCTTACTTATATGTGGAATCTAAGAAAAGCCAAACTAATAGAAATAGAGAGTAGAATGGTGGTTGCCAGGGGCTGGGGGTGGGGGAAATGGGGAGATGTTGGTTATAGGCTATAAGGTCCAAACTATAGGAGTAAGATCGGGCTCTAGTGCATATTATGGTGATTATAATTAACAATACTGTATTATAAACTTGAAAATTAAGAGAGTTGATGTTAAATATCACCACAAACAAAAAAATCATAATTATGTGAGATAGTAGAGGTGTTAACTAACCTTATAGTGGTTATCATTTTGCAATAATTACATGTATATAATTATCATACTGTACACCTTAAGCTTACATGTGTTGTATGTCAATAATATCTCAATTAAGCTAGAGAAAAAAGAGGAACTCCGAAGGTGAGGCCCAGCAATCTGTGTTGTAACTAGTCCTCCAGGCGATTCTGACGTATGCTAATGTTTAAAAACAACTGTTCTGGAAACCAAGCAGGAAGACTTCAGGTTAAAGGTGAGGGATAATTTTCTGGCGTGATGTCAACACTAGCGTGGGGCATCTCAAAAGGCTGGCCTGGGATCGCCCCATTTGGTTCTGATGGATGGGAGCTGTTCTGTGTCTCTAGGAACTTTCCACCTTTATTGTTCGTGTCTCAAGCATAGAGCACCACACCACCAAATCCTAGTGCGACAGCTCAGCATTCTCTAACAACACCAAAAAAATCTCACACTTAAAGTTTAACCTAACAGAGAACAGGATATTCTGATCACATGTGTAGGCGCTGGAAAAACAATCGGCAGGAACAGGGAGCGTGTCATGGTTGCTTTCTCCCCACACAGTCGCCCTCTGCGGGGCCATACCATATATTAGTGGGCATTTCACATCAGCTAATTCAGATTCCCCTGTCAGACAAATCCCACCTGTGAGCACTGCTGTCTACACCACATAACACCACATAGATCAAGAGTGAGGAGAGGCCAAAGTCATGAACACCATAGCTTTCCATAAAAGTTAATTAATGACAGAAGCATATTGCTGGGAATGGCAACATGGCCATTATTTATGGCTCAGCAAACCCCAACTGTAGGGATTTGCCTTTTCCTTTCTCCCAGCCCCAGCTCTACCCACGAGTTTACTCACCCCATTACAGTAACTTCGTGAATCATTTGCCAAGTTAGCAAGAATGTAGCATGGAATCTATAAAAATTAATACAACAGCTGGATATCCAACACACATCCCAAGAGAAACAGACCACCCCGTGGATGCCACCCTGTTCTTTTCTATCCCTGTATCTCAACACTTCTTTCACACTTCACATTTCTACCCCTGGTAAGAGTTCCAACCTGTCACCCTCAAGAAAAGAATTTCCCCAAGGAACTCTTGCTGCTGAAAGGCTTCTAGAAACCTCCTTTCCCCCTTCGCAGTCATACCATTACACACAAGCATGGGCCAACCACTAGGAGAATAGCTCATCACCAACAGACTGTCACCACTTTGGGAGGCTATGCAGCACCGTGGTGAAAAGTTTCCCTCTGGCTTCAAATTCCAGTAAAGTGTTCATAGTGTCCTCATCTATAAAATGGGCCCAATAATATTCACCTTTGAAGGTTGCTGTGAGGTTTGAACCAAGCTGATGTGAGCTGAGCGACACCCAGTGCCATTAAGGCCGAACAAACCTTCGTGGTGCATCTTTTCCCCCTCAGAAGGCACGTGCCCCAACAAGCTCAGACTAGTATTTTCCACAAACCCTATACTGCTGCCCACACAGATTTTCGAAGGAGGTGGTCTGAAGGTGATACAATTTTTTACGTGTGTGCATGTGTGTGCATTTTTCTGAGGACAAGGTCTAGAGCTTTCAGCTCATTCTCTAAGGCACTCATGACCACTGCAGGGGCTCAGGAGGAGAAAGAAAGAAAACTGTACCCTGGAAAAGCTAAGAAAGCAAGAATGCACATTTATGCTGGAGAAGACAGTTCCATGTGTTGGAACGAGTACTGCACTGTGAGTCACATGACTGGTGTTTTACTCTCCTTTCCCATAAACGAACTGTGGCAAATCCCTTCTCAGAGCTCAGTTTCCATTTCTTTATGTTTGAAATGGACATCATAGCGACTCCTCACCTCACTTCATACAGTTGTGGGCATCATAATAGGTAACAGATATGAAAGCATCTTTTCAAGCAGAAAACACCACCCCAATAAATGTATGACACTCAAGGTTCAGATGCCTTATCAAGATTCCAATGGACAAACAGCTTCACCAACTGGCCATTGCAGTCCACAAAATTATGAGGAAAATTACCATGCAGTGAGTTATATTGTTCGTTTTGTTCTGCTTGTGTGAAATAGCATAGTTATCTCCGGAATATATTTTAAAAATAAGCAAGCAGAAATTCTTTGTGGGAGAGGGAAATCTGTAAGTATGGCTTGATTCCACTCGATCCACTATAATCCTTAGAGCTACCCGGCATCCCTCCGTGGTTTGCTTTAATTGCATGTCACTGCTAACTTCCTTGTAAAGAGACAGGCCTCTGCCATTCCTTCTAATTATCCAAATCGCCAGCCACTGTGTGTGGCCTTACCTAAGGCTTTTAACCAGCAGTAATGTCACTAAATCAAAGCAAGTGGGAAGTGTCCCTGTTGGAGTGACTCTAATAAATGCTACATGACATTCCTTGAAGACCGTTTGGAAATATTCTCTTCAGAGTTACACCAATTCCAACATGATAACTCATCAGTTAAAAAGAGTCATAACCAGAAGTCCACGTGTAAACCATATATCTCTTACCTCCTGTTGCTAGAGGATCCACATTTCATCTAGAAAGGACATAAATCTGGCAATCTCACTTCAGGCTTAGCCCATCCACCTGAGAAAGAATATTATATAGTTCAATACAATTATGCGGCTGTTTCTGTAGGTCCTCTAAATCCAGCATCAGTTGATATTGGCATTGATAATAATAATAGCAAAACACCATTTATTGATGTCTTCCTACATGCAAATGTCATGTGAATCTCCTTCTATACATTATCTCACTTGATCAGCACAATCCTGTGTAGAGCTATTGTTCCCAGTCTACAGCTGTGAAAACTGAGGCCTCAAGAGCTTAAGGATGAGAGTAGCACTGAAGACAAATGGAGCATATGTGGAACTGACAAGGAGATGGTTGCTGAGGAGGCTGAGATAAATTGCCCTGAATCCCCATTATCTACATATACAAAAATTGAGCTAAAAAATTTAGGCATCTAAAAACACGAGTTCCTCCTATTTCCAACTTACAAATGTAAAATTATAGGAACTCTGGAGAAAATGTTTTCGTATTCATGAGAAGTATTTTTTTTTGAATTTTATTTTATTTATTTTTTTATACAGCAGATTCTTATTAGTCATCAATTTAATACACATCAGTGTATACATGTCAATCCCAATCGCCCAATTCATCACACCACCACCAACCCCCCACCCCACGCCACTTTCCTCCCTTGGTGTCCATACGTTTGTTCTCTGCATCTGTGTCTCAATTTCTGCCCTGCAAACTGGTTCATCTGTACCATTTTTCTAGGTTCCACATATATGCATTAATATACAATATTTGTTTTTCTTTTTCTGACTTACTTCACTCTGTATGACAGTCTCTAGATCCATCCACGTCTCTACAAGTGACCCAATTTCATTCCTTTTTATGGCTGAGTAATATTCCATTGTATATATGTACCACCACTTCTTTATCCATTCGTCTGTCAATGGGCATTTAGGTTGCTTCCATGACCTGGCTATTGTAAACAGTGTTGCAATGAACATTGGGATGAATGTGTCTTTTTGAATTACGGTTTTCTCTGGGTATATGCCCAGTAGTGGGATTGCTGGGTCATGTGGTAATTCTGTTTTTAGTTCTTTAAGGAACCTCCATACTGTTCTCCATAGTGGCTGTACCAATTTACATTCCCACCAACAGTGTAAGAGGGTTCCCTTTTCTCCACACCCTCTCCAGCATTTGTTGTTTGTAGGTTTTCTGATGATGCCCATTCTAACTGGTGTGAGGTGATACCTCATTGTAGCTTTGATTTGCATTTCTCTAATCATTAGTGATGTTGAGCATCTTTTCATGTGATTCTTGGCCATCTGAATGTCTTCTTTGGAGAAATGTCTATTTAGGTCTTCTGCCCATTTTTGGATTGGGTTGTTTGTTTTTTTGATATTGAGCTGCATGAGCTGTTTATATATTTTGGAGATTAATCCTTTGTCCATTGATTCGTTTCCAAATATTTTCTCCCATTCTGAGGGTTGTCTTTTCGTCTTGTTTATGGTTTCCTTTGCTGTGCAAAAGCTTTGAAGTTTCATTAGGTCCCATTTGTTTATTTTTGTTTTTATTTCCATTACTCTGGGAGCTGGATCAAAAAAGATCTTGCTGTGATTTATGTCAAAGAGTGTTCTTCCTACGTTTTCCTCTAAGAGTTTTATAGTGTCTGGTCTTACATTTAGGTCTCAAATCCATTTTGAGTTTATTTTTGTGTATGGTGTTAGGGAGTGTTCTAATTTCATTCTTTTACATGTAGCTGTCCAGTTTTCCCAGCACCACTTACTGAAGAGACTGTCTTTTCTCCATTGTGTATCCTTGCCTCCTTTGTCATAGATTAGTTGACCATAGTGGGTGGGTTTACCTCTGGGCTTTCTATCTTGTTCCATTGATCTGTTTCTGTTTTTGTGCCAGTACCATATTGTCTTGATTGCTGGAGCTTTGTAGTATAGTCTGAAGTCAGGGAGTCTGATTCCTCCAGCTCCGTTTTTTTCCCTCAAGACTGCTTTTGCTATTCGGGGTCTTTTGTGTCTCCATACAAATTTTAAGATTTTTTGTTCTAGTTCTGTAAAAAATGCCATTGGTAATTTGATAGGGATTGCATTGAATCTGTAGATTGCTTTGGGTAGTAGTCATTTTCACAATATTGATTCTTCCAATCCAAGAACATGGTATATCTCCATATTCATGAGAAATATTATCATCTGTATTTCAGCATTTTACCATGAAGCTCCAGATTTTTAAAATGTATGCTGCACATTTTTGATTTGTGTTCTAGTAAACATGGGTGTGTATGGCTCCTAAAAATTAAAAATTATGTACATAAGGCTGTACACTTATGGTCTATTCACTTTCTTATGTGTATGTTGTATGTTAATAAAAAGTTTCAAAACTGTTGTCTATGTGGATCTGAATATTCATGTTTCATCACTATTTTCTGTACTTTCTCAAAATGACCATCAAGCTGTTACTACCCCTTTTTAATTTTCCCCAGAATGATTTTCCTTTACAATGAAAATCTGTGGAACAGCATCTTGGTAAATTTCTTGGCAAATCTTTGTTGACATTAGAAAACTGGTTACCTCACGCCACACATCAAGTCCAAATCCCTGATCCAGAGACCCAAGCAGCTCTCTGTTTAGTAGCTCGTGCTTAAAAAGTCAAAAAGGAGTTCATGACAAATAGAAGAGGAGATCAAAAGAGGGTTCTACCCTTTCCCTGTTGACCCTGTCACCAGGCAAGCACAGTGCTCGCCCACAGGGTACCAGGTAGGGAGGAAGGCTGTTCTGTTGAGATGATGGGAATTTCCTGGGAAAACTCTGTCCCTCCTGCCCATCCAAATGAGGTCTGAATAGAAACACTTCCTAGGATAAGTACTGCTCCCTGGCCTCAGTCCTGTAACCCAGAGTTTTGTGTAATCTTTCATCCCTCTTCCCCCATCACCAGTCAGAGCAACCATTAGACAACTGGGAATAGATGAACAATAAGGTTTAAATGTTTTCTTCAAATAGTTAAACCAAAGCCTTTGTTGCTATATTTAATTCACACACTTGCTCAATTCTAATCAGCTGTGATAAGCTAATTCTTATCTATTTTTTTTTAAACATCTTTATTGAAGTATAATTGCTTTACAATGGTGTTTTAGTTTCTGCTTTATAACAAAGTGAATCAGTTATACATATACATATGTTCCCATATCTCTTCCCTCTTGCATCTCCCTCCCTCCCACCCTCCCCATCCCACCCCTCTAGGTGGTCACAAAGCACCGAGCTGATCTCCCTGTGCTATGCGGCTGCTTCCCACTAGCTATCTATTTTACATTTGGTAGTGTATATATGTCCATGACACTCTCTCACCCTGTCACATCTCACCCCTCCCCCTCCCCATATCCTCAAGTCCATTCTCTAGTAGGTCTGTGTCTTTATTCCCGTCTTGCCACTAGGTTCTTCATGGCTTTTTTTTTTTTTTCCTTAGATTCCATATATATGTGTTAGCATACTGTATTTGTTTTTCTCTTTCTGACTTACTTCACTCTGTATGACTCTTATCTATTTTTTATCAATGTTATCTGCATTAGAAACATATCTATCAAAGGGCGGAGATTCAATAAATGTAGCTCTGTGGGCAGACTAAGCTGGTGAAACAAAGACCCACCTACCACCAAAACAAACATCAACAGCAAAACAGTGCTCCAAACAAGAGAGATATTTGAATACAAGCTGTGCGGGGCTGGTATAGCAGCTCCACATCATTAAGAACATATGAATTATTAGATCTTGTCGCTCTGCCATCCTCAAAAAGTGCCATCCATCTCATGGTCTAAGACAGCTATTTCAGATGTCACCATCACATCCACCTTCTAGCCACTGGCAGGAGGAAAAGGGAAAATGGAGGACGTGTCTCTTTTCTTTAAGGGCATAACCCATAAACGGAACACCACACTTCCATGTACATCCCATCGGCCAGAATATAATCACATGGCCACACCTTGCCTGAAAGGGAGGCTGGGAAATGTGGTCATTAGCTGGACAGCCATATGCTCTGCTAAAATTTGGAGACTCTATTTCTAAAGAAACAAGTAGAGAATGGATATTGGGAGACAACAAGTGAAACATGCATTCATTCATCCATCCATGTATTCATTCATTCATAAACACTGGATGCCTAATGAATGCCTGGAAACTGTGCTAGTGTTAGGAATACACCAATAAAACACCATCCTCCAATCCCTACCTCAAGGGATTTATTGTCTAGTGAGGAAATACACATGGAAATAAACTGTTAAAAAACAAACTGCTCTACTGGGATTATACACAAAGTACAACACTCTGCCTAGGAGAACCAGGAAAGCTCAGTGGATGCAGCCTTTGCACTGACACTTGTGACAACCCAGATGGGTGGGATGGGGGGGTGGGTGGGAGGGAGGTCCAAGAGGGAGGGGATATAGGTGTACATATAGCTGATTCACTTCATTGTACAGCAGAAACTAACACAACATTGTAAAGCAATTTTACTCCAATTAAAAATAATAATAAATAAAAAGACAGTAGTAATCACTTAATAATAATAGCATTTCTTTTCAAGCGCTGTTCTAAATCCTTTATACATATTAATTTATTTAATCCCTCCATGAGAGAAACATTATTCCCACTTTACAAATGAGAAAACTGAGACATTATAAGTGATCGAATTGAGATGTGAACGTGTGTAGTCTGACTCCAGAGCCTATATTGCCTTTCATGAGAAGGAAAGGGTCCAACCTTGTCACCTAAATCTCCCAATGCCTTCTTGGCATGTAGAAGAAAGGAACAATAGAAGGGGAGAAGAAAATGAAAGACTGGAGGGTCTCAGAAGCCTACATAAGACACAGCATGATGGAACTCAAAATGCGATGCAAGTGCCTTGACTTCCAGCTCTCTCTCTGGAGGCATTCTTGAGGTACATTCTAAGGATACGTTGAAGGGTGACGAAGACCTTTGGAATGTTCTCCAGATTATGGTTTACCAAATATATGATTATATTTGTTCCTTTAGTCAGAAGTAATTTTGATGTGATTTACTAAAAATTAGACATCAATTCAACACCCTCCTTCTAGAACCAACATAATAATCCCCTAATTCTGGGGTGGTACTGTTTGTGTTGGCATGAGGGGAAGCAATTTTGCAATATAGGAGGGGTTCATAACCTAAAAGAAGTTTTGCTTTCATTGAAATCAATGATGTGTTTAGAGAAGCTCTTCTGCCTTGATGATCCTGCTAGACAAAACAGAATTCATTCATTTGCAACAGTTATTTATTATGGTCTATTATTCTAAACAGATTGTCTTTTATTTAAAATGTGCTGGCCCTAAAAGATGAGAGGGAAAATACATTCATGAAAGCTTGGTAATATTTCAGCATGTTTCAATGACTCTTTTTTTCTCCTATTTTCTCCTGGTCATTTCCCACCCTTGATTAGTAATTTTACACCCTAATAATAAAATATGAAATACTTTTTAATACTGCCATGGTGGTAAAACTGCTTAGTTTTTATGATGTGTCTCTAGAGATAGATCTTTAGCAGTATATAGTGAGGTTAATTCAGCATAAAATAGTATAATACCTTTCTTATTTCTGTTCACTCATTTAGAAATTATGGGACGAATTCTAGCAAAAGGTTCACCCCACTGACTGGAAACTAGTGTTTTAAAAGATTGAGGTTCTCCTATACTCTTTAGGGAGGTTAAAAATGTTTCCAATCAACTTTTAAAAAACCTAGTAAACAGGAGTTATTTCCAATTTTTGTTTCCTCAGATTCTTAGGAGAATTTACCATTATTGAAAGCCTTACAATTACTGGAGACAACTCTCCCATCCAGATAACCAGCGACTCACCCCTCTCAGGATCTCCCTTTCCCTGAATACTTATGAAATGACATCTGGAAACCTAACAATCCTTTTCCACTCTGCCATTTTGTGAAGACACTAATAATATTTCCTTTGGCCATATTGTTCACTTGTGAGAGTCAGAGAAACAAGTTAGCTACTTGGGAACACAGCGGTGAAGCCAGGAAAACAAAAAAAGAAAACAACAGGAATTCTCTCCCTTGGTCTCTGAGCTACACTTAAAACAGATCTCCTCGGGACTTCCCTGGTGGTCCAATGGTTAAGACTCCACGCTTCAAAAGCAAGGGGCGTGGGTTCGATCCCTGCTCGGGGAGCTAAGATGCTACATGCTGTGCAGCCCAGCCAAGAAAATATAAAAACAACAACAACAACAAAAACCCCAGATTTCCTCAGCTCTGGTGCCTGGGGGCAGTAACACCCGCCTGTGAGATTCATTTCCCTCCCAGAAAGTCACAGCGCCCTGTCTCCCAACAGTCACTGGCATCAGGGTAAAATGAATGTAAATTTCATATACGCAATTATGCTCACCCTTCCTAATATCGGCACTTACAAAAGTCCAAATTGGGCTTATACAATAAGCTATGTTATAACTTAATCTCACAGTCACTTTTAATTTCAATCTCTAATGACTGCTTGTCACTCCTGTGCTTCCTTTCATAAAAAGACAAAGTTCCTGCTTCTCACTTCATAAAAATGGCAGGAACAAGTTAACCTTCAGCTAATATGGATAAGAAGAGGTTAATATGAGTAGACTGAAAACACAATTTCCACATAATTTTAATTTTACAGTGAAATCCAAAGCTCTTTAGACTAGATAATTGTTAGTTTTTCTGGGTACTTACTGCATTACCCCACTTGGAAACCTATTAAGAATTCAAAGTAAACATGTCAAACAAGAACTGCTCCCTAATTAATACTAAGACATGTATGAAAACATTCTTGAATATTAGGCTTAGTAGCATTGTATATTATAGTGCCCTTGCTTATAAAAAGTTAAATGTTTCTTCAAATGAGAATGCAGACCAAAAAAGATAGTTAAATATGCAAAATGTAGTGATCCATTTGACATACACAAACCAGTTCTAATAATGTTACACTGCTTACCTGCATTTTAAAGATTAATTAATTCTAACTACCCTCCTGTGAGAAAACTGATAAACAAACACGTTGATTAACAGAGAAGTCAAAAAATATATAACATGATGCAAGGTACTGCACCTGAGGTCAGAACTCACTCAGTTGTGATAAAGAGACTTTAATTCCCAGTCTGATTTCTAACTGCATTATCCAAACACCACGTCACAAGAAGACAGAAAGAAAGTGACGCAATGCTTCACAAACCCCAAGAATTTGCTGCTGGTGTTTAAGAGCAGAAACTAAAACCAACCATAAATATATAAAACCCAAATAAACATACTGATCTCTTAAACTCTGACCCAACCTTAACCCAAGTATTAATGATTTTCTCAGAACTAAACCAAAAAAGATTTTCCAAAAAAACAGAGCCTACATCAAAAGGCATCAAAGTACTGAAAACTGTGGTGCATGGAAAGGGTTGATGGGGCCCTGTGCCCTGATCTGTACCCTATCATGGAACCTCTTGGGGGACTGTGGAATCTCTAAGCATGACTTCCTGCCATTCTTCACATACTGGTCACATTTTGGGACATGGCGTGGCCAGGTCTGATGAATTCACGAAGACAAGGAAAATAAGGAGGGTGTAGAACTTTACGAAAGATTATCCACTGGGGAGGAGGTAGGACTTTGGGGACAGGCCAAGTTCAGGGAGAAGTTTAGTCCAATAGACAGACCATGGTCTTCCAACCACTCATAATTCAGCAACAGTGTTACCACATGATAAAATATCAATAATATGTCACCCACTTCCAGACTTCACACTTAGGTAGAAAAAAATTGATGCATTTGTGCTGCTCGGACAGCAGCAAACACTGTCTGTGGGATAATTCCATGTAGACTAAAACTCTAGCCTTTTAGGTACTCCATAACTGCTTGTCAAACTAAATTACTGTTCCCAGACACCAAACTGCGTCCTTGTGTCTGAAAAAGCTAACATATCTCTGAAAGTGCCTATCATGGTTACATACTTACCACACCTAAAAAATCTGCAGCCTATTAATGGAAACACATGTAGAATGGAAGGGGGTGGGTGGATTGTAACTGGAAGAAGGAGTATTAAGACAGGTTTTAAAAGTCATGAAATGCATATCTCTTTCTTTAAGTCATTAAAAGACCCATAGCAGTCTGCTGTTTAACACAATAAAATATAACAGTAAGGACCATAACAGTTTAGCCATGTCACAGTAGGACACAGAAATCAAATAACATGCTAGATAGAGAAAGTCTTCTGAAGGACACAAAACCCAGAACATGGCAGTAACTTCCATGAGGAATAACACTGGATGACCTTCAATGGTTTGCTTATACTATAAAGGGGAGCACCAGCTTCACCTCCAGCGAAGAGGAGTCTGCAACGTTCTGCCTATGGACACTTTACTCAAGTCTAGACTTAAAGCTCCAAAAGTAGGCTGGAATCTGACCAGCCACTGGAGAAAAGCAAGTCACTGGATTCCAGTGTTTATTCTCTGAAATTTGCCAGCTTGTCAGAAGTGAGAGCAAGCATTTTACAGTAAAGGTGGAGTACGTGATTCAGGAAATTCTTTGATTTAAAGAAATCATAGTTTCCAAATTTGCCACAATCCCATTAGGACATGATTTTATGAGCTAGGAGGAGAGAGAGAAAAAAGAGGTACAAAGATTTTTGTATCTTTTTTCTGTCTAAAATAATTAACACCAATAATGATACAATCCCAAAATGACTCACTCCCAGAGAGTCAACAATTAGCATGTCAAATGAAGAATAAAAGTCTGTTATTACTATGGGTTCTATGATAAGGAGAAACTAGGCTCTATATTAAATTTTTTAAAATCATGCCTCTTACAACTTTTTATAATTGAAGTGTTGAAAATCCAATACACTCTTTCAAGAGGGAAAGCTAAACAGTTTTCTGTCGGTAACAGCAACATACAGTAGTCTGCAACCTCCTTGAAGTTAATTGCAGCACAGCTCACTAATGAAACTTTTCGTCTATTAAATCTTAACAGGCATAACTATAAAAATGGCGCCAAGCTTTCTCCTGCTCTGGAATGTCCCAGCCAGCACTTTGTGACTTTTACCCTTTATCTTTTTAATTACTGTAATTATTGCAGAGTTGGAGTAGAATCAAGATCTAAGAATACATATTTTTTTCAAAGTCCATTTTTTGTTCATATTCTCAGGAATGGGAAACGTTTGAGATGGCCTACAAGAGGGGCCAGTTACATCCATTTCACTGTAGAACCCATGTTAGGGTCAAGGACTTGGATTATCATTGAGTTCCAGAATATATATATTATATACTAATATCTTCTACAGAACCGTGATTTCTTAGTAAACTGATTTTATATTTTATTTTGGATAATTTACATATTAATAGAAGTAGTTTTGTAAATAATGTAAGGTTGGAGGAGAAGACATCAAAATGATTATTTTCAGTTTTATAGCCTAACAAGAAAATGTTTCCTTTTTTCTTATTACCCATCTGAAAATAGGCATTATTCTTAATCAGTATTTTGAAGTCTTTGGATGAAAACCAAAAGGAAATAACAGCTCTTTTCTGTATTACTTGTTCTCACGAAGAACAAAATCACTTTTATTTTTGTCTCTAAATGGTCCCTATGGTGGAAGGAGGACATAACTCTTGCCACCAGTTCTTATTTGCTTCATTTTGTATCAAGTCTTCCTAGTAATGAAAGAAAGTGCTTTAGGGTAGCATTCATAGGAAGTACAATCATTTTGTTATTAGTTCCAAGCCTTTGTCCTAAATAGCAGCCGCTAGAGAAAGGACATGTCCCTCTAAGAGTCAGTTTGGAGGCCAAATGAGGATGGACTGTATGCATAATGCATTGTAGTTGTCTTTATAAATTAATGCTTTGCTGCAGGATAAATGTATTTGCAGTCTAATGCCCACTGGGCATTTTATTCCATTTCTATTTTCTCTTCACTAGGCAAGCTGGAGCCAAAAAGACAGCATGTACATATATAGTTTTGGCTTAGATAACTAGGACATAAAACATGTTAATTAAAAGTAAGTTCTGATTAGTTCTGTAATATGTGCCTGGCAGCTCAGTGATAAAGTGGATTTTTTGGATGACCCTGCAGACCAAATTTTCATTTCAACAATCATCAGTTCCTACTTTATGTATCATATGGGCAATCTCTTCACAACTTAACAGTCAGCAAGACATAGGTTATCTACTAAAGCATGGTTTCTCTAAATGTGATCAGTACATGGACCACCTGCATCATAATTACCCAGGGAGCTTTCTAAAATGCAGACTCCTAGGCCTGCTGTATCAGATTCCCTCGGGTAGGAGGTAGAGAACAGAGATCTGTTTTACCAACTCCCTAGTTCATTCCAATGCACTAAAACTTGTGCACAGATGTGTTAAAGGAACTTCAACATGATATATTACCTTCAATTGTTCCACTTATAGCATCATCTTCATTATCAACTAATATTTTTACTTAGCCCCTATTGAGTACAAGACATTATCCTGAAAGATGTGAGGGTTATAAAGGTGGTTTGGTGACATGTCTGCCCTCCAGGTACTCACAATCCAGTTGAAAGGATAAATCAAAGATAAACAGAAACAAAGCATAGCAAGTGCCAAGCCCAAATAACACTAATAGTAAGAGTGATCAATTACTGAGCTCATAATACGAGCAGGTCTATTTATATATATTTTCTCTCTATTTCTCATCATCCTAGGTAGAAGATGTAATTTTTCTTTTGCTACAAATAAAAAATTCTAAGCTCAGGTAGTTCAACTGACTTTCCCAATGCCATATAGCTCATAAATGAGAGAGGCAGAGTTGAGCCCAAACCCCGTGACCCCAAGGCCAATACTCTTCAAGCCCACCTTACTGGCCTAACAGGAGCTCAAGTGGAACAAAGCTGGAATTTAGTCCTGTTCTCATTGATTACTGAACTTAAACCAGCAATGTCAAAAACAAAGCCATGGGGCCTCCATGAATAAAGCACCTTATGTCCCAAGATGTGTACACAGGGGATACGATTTACTCATAGGATAACACCATTCACGACAGAGCAAGGGTACTCTAGTGCAGTTTTCTGTGTTTTGTTTCCAAGAGAAAAGTATATTGTAAAAAAGTTAGGTTTATTGTGGCCAAGAGTATAATTATCTGAACTTAGTCTTTTCCAAGCCATGAGCATTTTCCCCTAATTCTTTAACAGAGATTTAATTTAGGGCAGATAGAGGCCAATTATAATTTGAATTATTAAAGAAGCATAATTCTTTTCCAAATGTTGCATTATACTTAAAAAAATCTTTCTCTAGATTTTTAAAGACATGGTTTCTCAAAAGAAACAAACAAAATAAAGCAAAAAATTTAAAAAAACAAAACCAAAAAACCAACATATCCAGAAATTTATGACATAGTAAGTTAAATGGGTCAAAGGAATCTTACACTATCAAAACTCAAATTGTTTTCGCTCTGGTAATATTAACAAAACCCAAGTTAATTTTTCTATGTATTATCATCTTGAAAGTATTAAATAAAACTATTTTAAAACCTGGTTTTAGTCGGGGTTTTTTAATTATATTTTTTATTTTGACATAATTATAGATTCACATGGAGTTGTAAAAATAATATAGAGAGATCCCATGTAAAACAGTAACATCTTGCAAAACTTAATACGTCACAATCGGGATACTGACATTGAAGTCAGACACAGAACATTTCTATCATGATTCCGAA
Source organism: Balaenoptera musculus (assembly GCF_009873245.2). Lineage (NCBI taxonomy): Eukaryota > Metazoa > Chordata > Mammalia > Artiodactyla > Balaenopteridae > Balaenoptera > Balaenoptera musculus. The sequence continues at coordinate 56,450,435 of NC_045791.1, forward strand.
TGTTGCCCTTTTATAGCCAAACCCACCTCCCTCCCACCTACACCCCCTTTTTAACCCCTGGCAGCCACTAGTCTGTTCTCCATTTTATAATATTGTCATTTCAAGAATGTTATGTAAATGGAATCATATAGTATGTAAACTTTGGGGATTGGCTTTTTTCACTCTGCGTAATTATTCTTCCTGGAGATTTGTCCAAATTATTCTGTATCAATACATGTTCCAAATTATTCTGTATCAATACATATTCCTTTTTATTGCTGAGTAGTATTCCATGGTATGAATGTGCTAATTTGTTTAACATTCAGCCACTGAAAGACATCTGGGTTGTGTCCAGTTTTTGGTTATTGCAAATACAGCTGCTGTAACATTCAAGCACAAGTTCTTGTATGGACACTGTCTTCATCTCTTTGGGTTAAATGCTCAGGAGTACAACTGCTGGTTATATGGTAGTTTCATGCTTAGTATTTTAAGAAACTGCCAAGCTATTTTCCAGAGTGGCTCCACCCACTTTACAGTCCCTTCAGCAATGTATGAGTGATCCAGTTTCTCCCCATTTTCACCAGCATTTGGTGGTGTCAAATTTCTTATTTTAGCCATTCTGATAGGTGTGTAGTAATATCCCATTGTGGTTTTCACTTGCATTTCCCTAATAACTGATGTTGAACATCTTTTCATGTGCTTAGTTGTCATTTTGGTGACAAGACTCTTCATATCTTTTGCTCATTTTCTAATTATAATTTTTGTTTGAGTTTTGACAATTTTAAAAATATATTCTAGATACCTGTCCTTTATTATATGTGATTTGTAAATACTTTTACCCACTCTTTAACTTGTCTTTTAATTCTCTTAACAGGATCTTTCTCAGAAAAGAAGTTTTTAATTTGGATGAAGTCTGATTTATCAATTTTCCTTTTATATACCATGCTTTTGGTGTTAAATCAAAGAACTCTTTGCTTCACCCTAGGTCATGAAGATTTTCTCCTATGTTTTTTCCTAGAAGTTCTAAAGTTTTAGTTTACATATTTAAGTCCATGACCATTTTGAGTTAATTTTTGTATAACATGTGAGACTTAGGTCAAGGTTGATTTTTTTTGCCTGTGGATGTCCAGCTGCATTGTTGAAAATTATGTGCTTCCTCCATTGAATGGCTTTTGCATCTTTGTTGAAAACCAGTTGAATATACTTGTGTGAATGTATTTCTAGGCTTTCCATCCTGTTCCATTTTCTATCCCTCTGCCAATACCATATACTTTCATTACTGTAACTATATTATAGTTCTTTAAATTATTTTTCTTTTTCACATTATTCTTTTTCAAAGTTGATTTAACTATTTTAGTTACTTTGCCTTTTCATAGACGTTTCAGAATAATTTTGTCTATATCTACAAAAAAATCTTGCTGGGATTTTGATAGGAATTTCATTAAACCTGTGTATTAATTTGGAAGAATTGAGATCTTTAGTATGTTGAATATTTCAATTCATATACAAGGTATGTTATTTCATTTACTTATTTTTTTATTTCTTTCATCAACTTTGTATAGTTTTCAGCATAAAAATTCTGTATACATTCCATTAGTTTTACTCATACTTTTTTTATGGAATAAATATAAAGAATATTGTGTTTTTAATTTCAGTGTCCATGTGTTCATTGTTAGTATGTAAAATTACAATTTTTTTTTGTGCATTTATCTTGTACTTTGCAACCTTGCTGAACTCATTTATTAGCTTCTAAGAGGCTTTTTATTTTTGTCTTTGTTTTTAACTTCCTTGAGACGTTCTACCTAAATAATCATGCCATCTGCATATAAGGACAGTTTTATTTTTTCCTTTCTGGTATTTATGGCTTTTAGTTTCTTTCTTGCCTTATTGCTTTGGCTAGAACTTGAAGAGCTGTGCTGAATAAGAGTTGTAAGAGTAGACATCCTTACCTTGCTCCCAGTCTTAGAGGGGAAAGCATTCAGCCTTTCACCATTAAACATAATGTTAGCTACAGGTTTTTTGTAGATATTCTCTATCAGTTAAGGAGGTTCCATTGTATTCCTATTTTTCTGAGAGTTTTTATTATGAATATGTTTTGAATATTGTGAAACGCTTTTTCTGCATCAATTGATATGATCATGTGATTTTTTTTGTCTGTTAATATGATGGATTACATTGATTTTCTGATATCAACCAGCATTCCTGGAATGAATCCCACTTGATCTTTCTGTATAATTCTTTTTATACATTGCTGAATTCTTTGTGTTAATAGTTTAAGAATTTTTGCATCTACAATCATGAGGGATATTGATTGGCCTGTGGTTTTCTTTCTTCTTTTTTTTTTTTGTATTATTTTTGTGTCATTTTGATGTCCGAGTACTACCAGCTTCATAAAATTAATCAGGAAGTATTCCTTCTTCTATTTTCTGTGAGAGATTGTGTGGAATTGAAGTCAATTCTTCTTTAAACACTTTGTAGAATTTTCTAGTGAAACCATTGGAGCCTGGTGATCTCATTTTTCTGTTCTAAAATTATAAGTTCAGTCTCCTTAGTAGATATAGAGATATCCATTTTATATTGGATGAATTGTGGTAGTTTGTGTTTTTTGAGGAGGTGGTCCATTTCATCTAAGTTGTCAGTTATATGCATGTAACATTGTTCTTAGTATTACCTTATTATCCTTTTGATATTAACAGGATCTGTAGTGATAGCCCCTGTTTCATTCCTGATGTTGGTAGTTTGTATCTTTTTGGATTTTTTTGTCAGTCTTTCTGGAGGTTTGTCAACTTTGTTGATCTTTTCAAACAATCAGCTGTTTTCATTATTGATTTTTCTACTTTTTTTTCATTTTCATTGATATCCACTCTTATCTGTATTATTTCCTTCCTTCTCCTTGCTTTGGGCTTATTTTGCTCTTCTTTTCCTAAGTTCTTGGAGTGGGAGTTTAGTTTATTAATTTGAGACATTTCTGTTTTTCTAACATGTGCATTTAGTGCTATAATTTTTCCTGTGATTTTTTTTTTTTTTTTTTTGGTTAATTCTAGTTCGATTCTATTGCAGTCAGAGAATGCGCTCTGTATGATTTCAGGTTTTTTTAATGTGTAAGTTTTGTTTCATAGCGCAGGACATGATCTTGTTATGTGTTCCAAGTGCACTTGAAAAGAATGTATATTCTGTTTTTGTTGGGTAGAATATTCTATAAATGTTGATTAGATCCTGTTGGTTGATGATGTTATTTAGTTCTTTTATATCCTTGCTGATTTTCTGTCTAGTTGTTCTATCAATTGTTGAGAGTAGGGTGTTGACATCTTCAACTATAATTGTGGATTTTTCTATTTATCTTTTTAGTTCTGTCAGTTTTTGCTTCACAAATCTTGCAGCTCTGCTCTTTGGTGAATAAACATTTAGGATTATTGTGTCTGTTTAGTAGACTGACCTTCTATCATGTAATGTTCCTCTCTGTCTCTAGTAATTTTCTTTGCCCTGATATTAATATAGCTACTCCTGCTTTCCTTTGATTAATGCTTGCATAATATATATATTTTTCTAACCTTTTACTTTCAACCTGCCTACATCTTATCTGAAGTACATTTTTTGTAGATAGCATATAGTTGGGTCATTTTTTTAGTCCACTCTACCAGTCTTTTAATTGGTATATTTAGACCATTTACATTTAATGTAATTACTGATATGTTAGGGCTTAAGTCTGCCATTTAATTTTTGTCTTGTTTATTCTTGCTTTTGTTTGTTGGTTGGTTTTCTTTTTCCTGTAACCTGAACATATTTTTAGATTCCATTTTTATTTGTATATAATGTTTTGAATGTATCCTTTTGTACAGCTTTTTCAGTGGTTGCTCTAGATATTACATCAAATATACATAATTTATCACAGTCTATTAGTGTCATGATTTCACCAGTTTGAGTGAAGTATAGAAATCTTACCTCTTTTTACATCCTCTTAATCTCCCCAATTTATAATATAATTGTCTCAAATATTCCTCTACATATATCAGAAACATTAGAGATTGGTATAATTTTTGTTTCAACCATCAAACAATTTAGAAAACTCAAGAGGAGAAGGAAAGCCTGTTGTATTTACACATATTTTTGCTTACTATGTTCTTTCTCTCTTCCTGGTGTTCCAAAGTTTTGTTTTTTATTGTGTCCTTTCTATGTAGAGAACTTTCCTTAGCCATTCTTTTAAGGTAGTCTGCTGAGGACTAATTCTCTTAAATTTTTTTTAATCTGAAAATGTCTTGATTCCCCCTTCATCCCTAAAGGATATTTTCACCAGGCATAGGATTCTGGACTGACAGTTTTCTCTCAGCACTTGAAAATACTGGGCCACTTCTTTCTCCACATTTTATGATCAGAAGTACAATGTCATTTGAATTGCCTTTCACCTATAGGTAAGATGATAGTCTTCCTCTGGCTGCTTTCAAGACTTTTTCTTTGTTTTTAGTTTTCAGATATTTAATTATGATATGTTTTGGTATGGATTTTTTTGGCTTTATCTTGACTGGGTTTCTATCAGCTTCTTGAATCTGTAGGTTTATGTCTTTTGTAAAATTCAAGAAGTTGTTGTTCATTATTTCTTTAAGTACTTGTTTAGCCTCACCCTCTTTCTCCTCTTCTTCTGGAACTCCAATGACATGAATGTTAGATCTTTTGTCATAGTCCACAGGTACCTGAGGCTCTGTTTATTTTAGGGTTTTTTTTTCTTCTTCTTCAATCTATTTCCTTTCTGTTGTTCAGAATGGATCATTTCTATCATTCTATTTTCCAGTTCACTGACTCTTTCCTTTGTCCTCTCCATTCTGCTGTTGAGCCCATCACTAAGCTTTTTATTTCCATATTGTATTTTCTAAATTTTCCACTTGATTTGTCCTGATATCTTCTATTTCTTTGGTGAGACTTTGCATTTCTCAGTGAGGCTTTCTGTTTTTTCATTTGTTTCTACAATGTTCATAGTCGGTCACTGAAGTATTTTTTATCATGCCTACTTTAAAATCTTTGTCTGATAATTCTAATATCTCTGTCATCTCAGTTTTGGCACCCATAGTGAGTTAAATGGTGGCCACTCCCAAAAAGATATATCCACATCCTAATTCCTGGAACCAGTGAACATTACCTTATTTGGGAAAAGGATCTTTGCAGATGTAATTAAGGATCTTGAGTTGACGAGATCATCCTGGATTATCTGGGCAGGACTTAACCCAGTGATAGGTATCCTTATAAGGGAAATACAGAGGAGGAGGCAATGTGTCCATGGAAGCTGATATTACAGTGATGCAGCTATAAACCAAGAAATACCTGGAATCACTAGAAACTGGAAAAGGCAAGGAACAGACCCTTTCTTAGAACCTTTGAATGAAGGGCAGCCCTGCTGACACCTTGATTTTGGATTTCTGGCTTCCAGAAATCTGAGAGAATAAATTTCTATTGTTTTATGCCAGTTTGTAGTAATTTGTTACAGCAGTCCTAAGAAATTAGTAAGGCATCTACTGATTGTCTTTTTTCATTCAGTTTGAGATCTTTCTGGTTCTTGCTATGAGGAGTAGTTTTCAACTGAAACCTGAACAGTTGCATATTAAGTTAGGAGACTCTGGATCTTACTTAAACTTTCTGTTTTAGCTGGCATTTTCTGATGCCACTCTGGCAGGGGGTTGCCTCATTATTGTCAGGTGGACGTAGAAGTCTAGGTTCCCCATGCGGCCTCCATTGACAGCAGAGGGTGGGAGGCTGCTTGACACTGTTGGGTAGGGCTGGGAGTTCTGGATCACCCTGTGGCCTCCATCAACACTGCAGTGGTAGTGACCTCATTACCCCCTGGGTGATGGTGAAAGTCCTGACTCTCCCTAGGCTTCCTTTGACACTACCCCAGTGGGGAACAGAAAGGTGTCTCATTACTGCCATGAGGAGTGGAAGTTCTGTCTCCCCACATGGTCTCCAATGATACTTGGGGGAGGGCACTTTGAAAAGTCTTGGCTCCCTACTTGGCCTTCTCTGACACCACCCCAGCGGCAGGGAGGGGGATAGAGGTGCCTTGCTACAGCCTAGGGTGGGCATAAGTAACCTGCCCAACTTAGCTTTTGCTGGCATGGGTGGGAGTGTGTAGGCTGCTGTTTCCCTGGTCCTTTAACTAGAGAGCAGGCTTTCTGGGGGGCTATGTTTGTCTGTGCCCCTTGGCGTTTCTGGGTTGCAATGGCTTCTTCAACTCTAAGACTGGGATGTATAATGCGAGAGAAACCCAGGAACTCACCACCATGTTGTTCCTGGGGTTGCAAGTTCTCTAGATGATCTCCCTCCTCTTTCTACTTTTCAGAGTCTCGTGTCTGATTTTTAAATAATGTCCAAGGTTTTTAGTTTTGCTAAGCAGGAGGAATTGAGAAAAACATATTCACTTCATCTTTAGGAAGTGGAAGTCTTAACAGTTATCCTTAAATATTTTTGTTGGAAAAAAAAAAGCATCTACAAAATACTTTACAACATGATAGCAAAGTAAGAGATAAATGTTTCCTCACAGGCATTCCCCTCCACATCAACTCACAGAGGAAATATGTCAGGTATGCTTCCTTACTTTTCAAATACAAACATATGCCTATATGGAAATGCTTTCTAATCCTCATGCAGAAGATTGGTCAATTTGAATATGTAACAACTTAAAGCCTTTATTTATAAGAAAAAATACCAAATGTAAAAAATAAGGGGTAAATCAGAAAAAATATTTACAAAATACAAAGGAACTAAAATCTTCAATTTACAAAAAGTTCTTAACAATCAGTAACAAAAAAACAAAGAAAAATAGGCCACGAATATGAAATGGCAACTAATAAAAAACAAATGATCAAGAAACACATACCAAATCAGTTCAATCTTACTGATGATCAGCAAAATTCAAAATAAAACAATGAAGAGAGATTTTTGTTATTTCTATTCATTTATTTAAATATTTAATAAATATTTATTGAGCAATGACTGTGCCTGGTATGCCAGGCAATGAAATACAATTGAACAAGACAGATATATTCCCTGCTCTCCAATACTATCAAGCAATGCAAATCTTGAACAAGTAATGATGCCAGTTGTGATGCATTTTATGCTGGTGGGAGTAGAGAGAGCAGGGGATACAGTCAAGCTTAGGGAAGGGCTTCTAGAGAGATTGGTGTTTAAGTTGGAAGGCAAAGGAGGACTAGAGGTAACCCAGACGCCAAAGGTGGGGGCATGCTAAGGCAGAGGGACCAGCATGTGCAAAGGTGCAGAGGTGAGAGGAACTGAATGAAGCTCAGTGTAACTGGAGCACAAAAATAGGAGGAGGCTGAGGAGAGATGCAGCTGGAAGCTAGATCAAGGTTGAATCTTGGGCCTTAGAGCATGTTTAGGTGCCTGGGTATTATCTTTAGGGCAATGGGAAAGTGGGGGAAATGTTAGATCAGGTGGATTTTCAGTGTTAGACTACCCAACTAGCTGCAGGATGGAGAATAGATTGGAACAAGCTTAGAAGCAGAGAAGGCAGCAGAGGAATTCCTGCACTGGCCCAGGAGAGAAGTGCTGGTGGCCTGGACTAATGTAGAAAAGAACTAGAGGAGTTGACAGGTATTAGTGATTGATTGAATGGGAAGGGAGAGAGAAAGCAGAAAAGTCAAGGTCAACTTCCAGGTTGCTCCTTGGGTAACAGTTTGGGGAGTGGTGCTGTGTGCTGAGACAAGGAACACTGAGGGAGAAGCAAATTTGAGGGAGGAGAAACATGTGATTTTTGTTATATTGAGTCTGAGTGACCTGTAGGATATCCAAGTAGGAACCGGGAAGGAAGCTGCAGGTACTTGTCTGGAGCTTGGGAGACAGATCTGGTTCCTGTTGCCCTGGGATGGTTGAGATGGTCCAGGGAAAGTAAAGAGTAAGAGCTCAGGCCCATGAACAGAACCATGAGAAACATGAGCATTGAAAGACCAGCAGAGAAAGAGAACTCTGCAAAGGAGATGGAGAAGCAGCCAGCAGAGAGGTAAGAGGCAAATGAGGATGTGGGCATACCACCAATGCATGCAAAAGCAAACTGGCGTTACGATTACTTATCTGCACCTTGTGCCCCAGGATTCCCTCCTGTTGAGGCTTCTTTGGACCTAAGGTGTTCCCTGGTTTTGCCTATCACCTGCCCTTTGCTCCATCTCAAGCTTCCTCAGTAGGAAACATAGTCCCTTGACCAGAAAGGTGATGTCAGCCACATCGGTACAAAGGTAGGCAAGAGAGCTTAGCATTTAAAAGAAACAATGACCACTTTCTGCCTTTATGAAAAGAGGAGTGAGATCTCTGGGGAAGGCAGAAAGCTCCTGCCACTTCCCATAAACAGGTCAGAGCAGCGCTGAAAGATAATTGAGCCAAATCAATGTGAGGGACCCAAGAGGTGACTTTTGCACAGGAAATTTAGTGACAGCACAAAAAGGGGAGGCAAGGTAAACAGCAGCAATAATCATACAAGTTTTTCATGCAAACTCTGGTTTTAGATCATTAAATGACATGACACATAGTCTTCCTTAATGAAACGATTCTGAATTCCAACACGGAGACGCTGGTTTACATTTTCATTTCAGTTCCCCTCCAGGACATTTTTCTGTCTCAGTTATCTTCTCAAGATTTGTTCTTTGTAGACACCACAGACCAGTATTATGACAACAGTAATAATAGCAACTGACATTTATAAGCACTTACTTACAGACCTTGCCTCTGCAAGACTCAATAATTTATCTAATTTAGTCCTCCTATTAACCCTATGACATAGGCATTTTCATGCTTTTTATGAGGAGTCTAAGCCACACAGAGGTTAAATAACTTATCTAAGATCACACAGGTTCTACATGACCTTTTATCAGCACCAACTAGGCCCCCACATATATGAATCTCTGGCACCTTTTCCATCTGGAAGGAGGGGAACTCAGTCTGGATAGATGGCAGCCAAGGGTCTCATAGACAGTGGCACCTCCACCAAAGAACCTCTAAGCCTCTAAGTTCTGGTTCAGTTTCCCCAGGTGAAGAAGTTCCTGGGATGTCAGGTTATGCTCCAGGCAAATGATAACTCTCTGGAGCCAGAGTGAGCACCCCAGGTCTCTGTGTGATGTGATATGGCATGTCACAGGGAGCTGTGACGAAGCTCAGAACTAGGGGCGAATGTTCACAGTTATTAAACAGCCTTCTGCTCATATAAAGAGTTTACAGTCGGTCCCCCTGCCTCCTCCAACATCAGGCTAGTTCCCAAGATGTCACTCCAAACTCTCAAATGAGCTGATTAAATCATCAGTCCCATCCAGGATGTGGAAATGTGCAAAGGGGAAAACTGATGGCTCATCAGAGTGAGACCAGGAAAATTTGTGCAATAAGGTAATTTGTGTGGTTCTGAGAGCATTTCCATTTGATATTTCACTTATTAATTAAGCAAAATATTTTTGCATGCCTGCCATGTGCCAGGCACCGGGAAGATTCGAAGATGAACAGGATGCAGTTCCTGCCTTTGGAGGGGCCAACACACTGGAGATGGGTTATTAACTGCTGAGGCAAGTGCGATGGGTGAGCCAAGCACAGGGTACTGGGGGCATGAGTCAAACCTAACCCAGTCAGTGGGGGCCTGGGGAAGAATTCTGGGAGGAGAAAGTCCCCTGAGTCAAGTTCTAAGGTCCCTAAGCAATGGGTGGAATTAGCACTTCTAGAAGTTAGGGGAGACAACCCAGGCAGAAGAAGTAGCTGGAGCAAAGGTTTGGAGGTAAGAAATGATATGGGCTATCCCAAAAGAACAAGCTTTTTAGTGTGCAAAGGAAATGGCAAAATGGTGGTAAGAGATGAGGCCGAAGAAGTAGAAGAGAGGTCTGTGTAGCCCACTAAAGAGACTGGACATCTCCAGAGAGGAAGTAGATCCATTCAAGTCTTTTAAGTGGCAGGGTGAAGATTTGGATTTGAGATGGCTCATCCTAGCCCTAGTGTATGCAAAAGATTTCCAAATGAACATTAACAACGTGTGGAGCAGGTTCATAGGTTTGTGGCCAATGGTAAGAAGACTTGTAAGAGTACCTAGAAAACTGCTATACACACTTACCCCATCCTCCCTGAGGGAACAGTTCCACTTCAGCAAGTTTGTCCCAACTCAAATGAAGTCACCCCACCCACACATGTGCCCAGGACACAAGAAAGAAAACAGGAAGATAGGCAAATTGATTCTAAGATCATCCTTGGTCAAGTTATAAATCCCTGTTAGTTTAAACTTCTTCCATTGACTAGATATGAAATTGACAGCACAGGCAAGAGAAATTAGAGTGCAAGCTATTCATTCAAACAGGCACATATACCCTCTGCCCTTACAGGCTAGTGAAGAACTCAGATAAGGAAACAAGAAATGTATTAGGTAGGAGACTAAAAAGACCATAAGCACAGCATACAGAAGAAACACTTAGGAGGGCACCACCTAAGCCAGGCTGGGAAGGGGTAGTGAAGGATCCTGAACCAAACCAGTAGGTCTGAAGAAGTGATATCTGAACCAAGCCAGTAAGAATTAGACTTAAGAATGTGTGAAGGTAAAGGCAGAGGGAAGTCCAGGTAGAAGGAGCAGCAGGGACAATAGCATGAAGGTGTGAGTTTGTACTGTGTGAGTGGGAGTGCGTGGCAGGGGCGGGGAGGGGGGGAGAGGGGGAGGGAGAGAGAGAGAGAGGGAGAGGGAGAGGGAGAGAAGAGAGAAGAGAGAGTTGGGGGGATTCTAGGACTTGCATGAGGAGTAAGATAAGCTAATTCTGGAGAGGTAAGAAAGGCTCACATTGTAAAGGTCTTTATAAGTCTCATTTATTTAGTTAAGTTCAGCTACATGTAATATAAAACCCCCAAATACTTGTGGTTTAATCAAGTTGAAAGAGTAAAAGTGTATTTCTCTTTCACAAAAAGATGTGATGGTAAGGGGGCCAAAGATGATATAGGGCGCCACAATTTTCAGTTTCTTCAGGGACTCAGGCTCCCATCTTTCTGCTTCACTATCCTAATACACATCCTTTCCATACTCAAGGTCCCCTCGTGGTTCTAGATGGCTGCTGGACTCCAGTCAGCACATCTGTGTAGCAGGGCAAAAGAATGAAGAAAGACAGAGGGCAAAAAGTGCCCCCTTCCAACACCCCTCCTAGGTTAGTTTAACTGGCTTTAAGCAGCCTTACACTTCACCAGCCAGGATTGAGTCAAGTGGCCACCACCCTGGTTGCATGGGAGTCTGAAAGACAATGCCTTGCCTTCTGGGTGGCCCTGTGTCCTGCTGCAGTTGAGGTTCCCCTGGGGAGGCAATGGGCAGTGTCTCACACAAGCCATTCCACACCAATCTAAGAAAGGCAGATGTAGCCCTGAGGCTTGAGAGCCTGCTCAAGGATGCTGAACAAAGAATGACATGATCATATCTGGGTTTTAAGGTGACTATGGGCCGTAGTGGAGTCTCCATGAGAGCAGAAACTAGGCTGGCTATGCTCATCTCTTGGAATGCATCCCCAGCACAATGCCTGGATGTTAGCAAACACTCCATAATTGTGTTGTGAATGAATGAATGAATGAATGGCAAAACTGGAGGCAAGGAGGATGAAGTGGCTGTAATAATAAGAGTCTGAACTCAAATAATAGCAGTAGGAGTGAAACATAATCAACAGTAGTTGAGGGCTGACATCTACATCATTTGAACATGAGGAAAGAGTTAAGGATGAGTCTCAGATTATGGTTTTGGCAACTGGGAGGATGGTATTATGGTTCACTGAGATAGGGAATATAGAAGAAGAAATTTATGGGGTTAGAGGGTCAAAATGAATTATGTTCTGGATGTGGTAATGTTGAACTTTCCATGGCTGTCCTAGTGGAAGTGTCCAGGGAGATGGCACTGCTCCTCTGGAACACAAGGGAGACTTCAGCTGCATATGTATTTCTGGAGTCACGGGCCTGAAGGTGGTAACTGAAGCCATGGATGTGTTTTTATCCTAAAACTGAAAGCAGAAAGAGGAAAGAGAGCAGAATAGAAGGATACACTCATAAAGAAGTACTGCATTCAAGGCCTGGAGAGAGGAAGTGGAAGTTTCAGAGGAAAATGAGAAAGATTAATTCAGAAAGACTGGGGGGAAACTGGGAGAGAGAAATGTCCAGGAAGCCAAAGGTGGATACAGATGCAGGAAAGAAAAAGTGGTGTCACATACTCCAGTGAGGTCTGGTAAAGTAAGAACTGAAAATGCCATTGAAAGTTGGCAATTAGCAACTTCTTCCAGGTGAGTTTGAGCAGAGGGTGAGTGGGCAAAGCCAGGAGACTGGAAGAAAGTGAGAAAATAGGGAAGATGAAGCTGGATTATTCTTTTAAGAAGGGTAAAGATGGATGCAGGTGTTAGGAGAGACTATATATTAGACAAATTCAACCGAAATGATAAAATAGCTTAGCAATAAAACTCAAACTGTGTAGGAATCTCACTTAATTTTATTCAACACATTCACACTTATAAAGTACTAACTTTATGCGAAGAAATATGTTGGAACTTTCATGTACTTAATCTTTTTATTATGTAAAGCTCTTTTTTTCCATTTATTGTGGGTGAACAAAGTTGAGGAATATTCTTTTTCCTATCAATGGAGTAAAAGTAGTCCAGATTCTTAAAATTTTTTAATGAATTCAAAACAGTATAATTTTCAGAAGATATTTATGCATTGAGATCTTCTTACCTTGATTCTAATATAATTATTCACTGGCTAATTACATTCAGTTACATTTTGGTTGATCAATACACTTTGCTTATTCCTCTTTCACTACATTTTTTGTGGCTTTGGTAAATCATTTGGGAAACATTTTCAAAATATGCTACACTATTTAACTCTATCTGTAGCTCAGTATGGCTTTGTATTCCACTCCAGGCATCCCATAAATAAGTCACTCTGCAAGAACCACAAGTAACTCTAGAAACAGTCATAGATGACACCTAGATCTGTCTGGTCCCTTTTGTCCTTGTTGGTTCAGGTATATGTACCATTTTGTTTTCAAGACTGGCTCTAATCATAATTGCTAACAAACACCAAATTCATCCTTGTTTACCCATCACACATGGCTATGCTGTCCAATTATACACTCTCAAGTAAAAAAATTAAAATCCCAGAATTATTGTTACTTCTTCCACTCCCCTTCACTCAGCAATTTTGCCTCTTTCTGAATACTGCCAACTGTCCTTTCATGCAATCTCTCTACTATTCCCCTTCAACTCCATTCTTTGGGTCAGGCTCTGATCAGCTCTCCCCTGGATGACTACAACATTCCACCATCATGGTTCTAGTATTTTCTCTGGTTTTCTCTGACTTTACCTTTGCAATTACTCAAAAGCTATGGATATCTCATCTATAATCATCAAGGGACTCTTCTCCAGCTGGTTGGAAGGGATATGCAGGTCCCCTCCAAGCACAGCTCCTTCTCACTATCCCATTTGTACTTCTTGGACTACCATAGAACCCTCTGTGTTGCTTCACTGAAACCAGAACACTAAAACTAACTTTCAGGAAAAATATTTTTTCAGAATTTTCCAATATGGGAATGGAACAACTTTTATCCAGACAAGAGGACATGAACAACCATTATCCCGATACGGCCCTGAATCTGTCCCTTCTCAAATGAAAGCCAGCCATTAGTACTTTGTGAAAGACTGTGAGTCCAGAGACTCACTCGTCTATTTTAACTCCACAGAAAAACTAATCTTTTCACTAGCTCTTTTGTTCCACATCAACTAGTTCCTTCATTGCTACCATTCTCTATCCTCCTCAGCACAAGCTCTATTAATTGATCGTCATGTAGTAAAGTGACACTAAAGAACATTTATAATTCCTCCCCGATGGTCAGATATGGTAATTCCCAATGGTCAAGTCAAAATAAAATGTGTGACTCCTGAACCTTCTTTCTATTAAAAACCTCCACTGAAATACTGAAGCAACTGCTACGTCGACAGTAGAGACTACAAATGGATCAGCTACTTTTTAAAGGTCAGTAAGTCTCTTTCCCTTCCATGTCTCAAAAACTCCCATTGAAATAGATGGTAAAATCCACAGGATGTTTTGAGACACACATAAAGGGCCACTTGCTTTGCAAAGGGAGGACATGCCCACAGTATCTCCTGCGTGAAAAACTTCTATGAAAGTTCCATAGTCGTCCATCTTTCTTATTTTTCTCCCCTTCAAGTAGGAAGTTCACTTCTAGAGTGAAATTACTTGTTTTTACAGTTCTTCTTACAAGAGATGGCATTTTCAGAAACACTTTTTCTTGACCAAGATGCTATTTACAGTGGAAATGGGGATGGGGTGAGACTTCAAGCAGAAAAGAGTTTGAGGCCACATTGCTAATGATGGTTGACCAATGAAAGGTACAGTTAGTTAACAGAGAAGATATGGGTGGGGGGGCAGCAAAGGACCCTTAAACCCCTCATCTGACACCTCTCTACTATCTTAGCTGACCAGGCCAGGTGGATTTCTCTGTTTCTCCATCTATTAAACAATATTCAAAATATCTCTTTTTCACACTTCGTAAAGATATAGGATTAAAAAAGAAAATATGTGGGGGTTTTTTTCAGTGTTTTCTTTAAAGGAAAGTGATATATAAAATAAGGTAAAAGAAATTATCTTTATATGTGCTTTCTGACCACTTTCTAAATTCACTATAATCCAGGGCAGTTTCTGGGCTTCTCTTAGGTATCTTTCTGTGGGTCAGTAGAAAAATTACTGTCTTATCTACCATAAAAATAAAGGATCAAAGGATCATGGGTACAAAAAGACTTTTGTGCATCTCTCTGCCTCCCAGTGGGACCCACCACTCAGACTGGCAGGAAGCTACTCTTCTTTTTCTGAAACTCTCCTGTTTTATATTATGTTGAATCCAAACTCATCAGGGTGACTGATATCTTTTGTTATATACAGAACACTTGGTTACTCCTTTCCTTTCAAAAGTGTAAGCTGACCTCTTCCCATCCCTACTAAGGCTACCCCCAACACCCCCGCACCCCACACTCCCACCCCTCCCCAGCCCCGCACCTCCCTCCCACACAGATACAGAAAATACGACATTTAGGAGGGGTGGGGAAAGTACTGTATTTTCAGCAAATGGGATTTTCTGGTTAATTGAATTCTCTGATCAACTAAAATTAAGCCTTTCTGTTTCAAGCTATGTTCATTCCTTAACAAGTTCAGCATGATGCACTCATATTTGTTATGTGACTTGTGATTGTGGGGTCATGGGACCATCATTCCAAATGGCAGGTCTCACTGGGCGGTATTTTGGACACAAATAAAAAACATATAGGATATTGGGTTCAATGTGATCTGAGAACATGCCCTATAAGGTAGTTTTAAAAACAAAATTCTCTTTGGTTATCATTTTATCATTTGACTTTTTTTTTTTTCTTTCAGTTAAAAGCAAGGAGAATAAATCTGGTTGTCTGAGGATTGCTATTAGTTGAACCGGGGATGGATTCTAGAATCTTAGCTAATTTTATCTCCATACAAATAAGAAAATCAAGACAATACAACTTTAGCTAATGTCATACAAAATTTATCCTCCCCCCTCTTTTCTGGTTTCTAGATTACTGAACCAAATTCTAGAACGTTAAAAAGAAATTAAGGTAGAACATATTAGTCATTGTGATTATATTAGTGTTTCCCTCTTTAAGCTTCTTGCCCTCTTTGGAAGTGATAATCATCTTTCTCTCTCTGCATTTTCCATGGGACCAATCCCCAGGACCCACAAACCTCAGTAAGACCCATGGCTGCAAACCTCTTACCAGCCTTGTGATCTTAGGCAAGTTACTTAACATCCCTCTGCTTACCTGTGAAATGGTTAATATAGTACTACCTGCTAGTTATTGTGAGGTTGATATGAGATAACCTGGGTAAAGTGTTTAACATGGAAAGCTCTACTTAAATTTAGCTATTTTTGTTGTTTTGCTTATCACTTCTCTCAGGCCACACAGCAGTATTTCTCAGAGGAGGTCTCCAGCCCAAATGCATCATAATTACCCAGGGAGTTTATGAATATTGCTGATTCCTGGTCCCCTCCCCTCAGAAGAGTTTCATTCAACAGGTCTGGGGTGAGGTTTAGAAACGGGGTATTTTTACTAAGTGCTCCTCAATTGTGACGCACCCAGAAGTTTGAGAACTACCACCATAGTTGTCCTAAGAAACATTCTGTCACCAGCAAAGCCCACGAACAATTCCCAGGAAATAAAAATAGAATCTGGGCAATAAGATAAAGTCTAACCTTTTTTCCCTTTGTGCTTAGTCTGTTTCACTTGCTCATAGCGGGGCCCATGCAGAGACCTTGCCCCCGGCCCTTCAAACCGGAGTTCCCGGTGAAACGGCTGAGCCCCCGGACACCTCAGCTCCCCACGTGCGCTGAAGCTCGTCACAAGACACTCAACTCAAGATGGCGGCGGGCCGGGCGCAGAGACCCTACGCGAGCCCCGCAGTGTGATCTGGGGCCTGAACAGCGCAGCCGCACCAGCCCCATGAGAACTCCACCCCCTCCCCACTGACAAAATCCCCCTAAAGCAGCCCCTCCCACAGCCTGCCGGGGAGAGCGTGTGGCGTAGAGCTCGCACAGCTCCGTTCTTTGATCAAAGATAAAGCTTTCCTTTGCTTCCGAACCGAACTCCGTCTTGTTCTATTGGCGCAAGCTACACCAGGTAGAAGGACCCTTGTTGGGGACCGACTCGGGAGGGTTGGTAACAATTTGATTATTTGATTTGCTCTGCTAACTAGTAGGTTTCCTTTAATGTGATCATTCTGTTCTGATTGGGTCTGAGCTTCTCCACGCTAGAAACCCAGGCATTTCACACCCCTGTATCATAGACTCCGGTCTTTTGTTGGCTGCTTGACGTTTGAACCCCCAACATCTAAACTGTACACTGAATTAGCCTTGGTGGGAGACAGGCCACCCCCCCCGCTACACTCCAAAAACTTAAGCTGGAATGCCCTCCTTCTTTACTCTCCCCATCCCCTCACCCCGCGACACAAGCACACCCAGAGCAAGGATATTTGACCCAGGATCAGCCAGACACCCCCACCTGGACTTCGAATCACGGGGAGAGAGACCTAAGGACAAAGGGATTGATGATTGGTGGCCCAGCCAGGGACGGTGTGGCCAACAGCCCTGACAGTGTGCGGCAGGCCCAATGATAAGGAGCACACTCACCCCTGCCCCTGCCAAGTTTGGATAAAAATGTCTTTGATAAGGTGGGGGAGAGTGGCTCTTTTAGCATTAAGACGTTCTGCAATTATGCTAAAAGGTAGACAATCTTAGGAATATTTGATAAGGTTCAGCAAAGAGACAAAGACTCAGCTGGCATATTAATACACCAGAATTATGCTCCGTGCGGTCAGTCGATTTTTGCAGGAGAAAGGTTTGCTTGTCTTGAAGATGCTTCACCTTGAGGCTACAACAGCCAATGCCACTGTTTTTGACCTTCTTCTACTTGTAGAACCTGAAAACAATTCTCAGCTCCTCCTCTAGGTTTATCAAGGTAAAACCAGATAGAAATGAGTGCCTGGACTTAATGATAAGAAAAAGAAGCAGAGCTTGGGGCAGGAAATGCAGTAAAGGACAGAGAGGACTGTAGGAATTAAAGAGAAGAAAGACGAAGGCCACAGGGGCCTCTGGAGGTGTGCATGGGTGGACGCGAAGGCTGCTCAGCATAAGGAGGAGCTGTCCATTCCCACCTCCAAATGTCATGGGAGACAGCTAGAAACAAGCCCCTTTCTTTCCCTGCCCTCCCACACTCTTTGTCCTCAGAAGCAGGAGGGACTTCAGTGACAGGGAGCTCTCCTGGCTCACTCTCCTACCACTCTCCCAGCAGTGCAAAATTTTTGTAGGACTCACACACATTGCCCTTCAAAGGGAAGATCAACAGATTTCAGAGATAAGTTCAATTCAGAGGTACGCGTTAGTAAGTGCTTTTGGCTAAGGAGCTAGTGATACCAAGGCCCACGCCCTCCAAGTACTAGGAGAGATCAAGGATTTGATGACCTTTATAGTCTCTTCCAGCCAGAACATTCTCTGTTCTGTGAATATTTTACATACCCTTTATAACACAGCTTTTATCAACGATGGCTCTGCCACTTCTTAGGCAATCCCTGTACCATTCTGAGTCTCAGTGTATATCTATATCTGTATCTATATCTATCTTTCTGCCTATCTATCTACCTATCTATCTATCTATCTATCTATCTATCTGGTATAGTGGACACTATGAGTTACCTACACTGTGTCTGTTCCCCACTTCTTCCTTTTTAACATATACCTCATTCTGTTCTGGTATCCTCCATCTCTCTCCCATGCAGCCATGGGCTTCAGGGCACCCTGACCCCATCCCCAGCAATAGACCTTATTGGTCTAAAAGTAATCCCATTCCTCTTGCCAATGACTAGTTCAAGAAGTGCATGCAATGCAATTCTGCCCTGTGAGGCATGAAGGGAAGCCTGCAGGAGGGCTTTAGGAAAAAATTTCTCACTCCTAAGAAAGAGAGTCATCAGGGAGAAATGACCTTCCATTTTCCTCTGAAAATATCTGGGCTTTGTTGTGATGCCTAGAACTACTGTAGCCATCTTCCTACCAGCTTGAGGATGTAGGTAACACCAATGACAGCACATTGGTAGAAATAACTGGGAGTCTTGATGACAATGTTGAGCTACTGAATCAACCAATCCTGAAATCTGTTCACAGCTCTGACCCAAAAGAATGCATTTACATGTTGTTAAAGACATTTTGAGTTGAGTTTTCTGTTACTTGCAGCCTAATGCATCCAACTGATAGAGATAACACTATCATACAAATGCAGGCCTCACATTTGTAAGGGCCCAGAGAGGTAAAATGCATTAAATGCACTGTGAAATATTAAGTAGCATAAAAATTATACATGATTTTCATCATGAATGAGTGCTTAATTCTCTGTCTTCCACAACTTCATGAATTTTTTTTTCAACATCCTTAAAACAAAACAATTCCCAAATATAATTAACCCTTTTTCAACATACATGAGGATGAGAAGATGGAAAATAGCAAAGGATGTGAGGTTTTCTGTGACAACTACAGGATTTGGTGGGGAGAATGGTCTGGCACTCCTGTTACCCTACTTGACAGAGGTTCCACCCTGGCCCTTCAACCCAAGTGCCCCAAACTAGCTTAGCTTACCTTGAGCATTTCCTTTTACTACTTTCTTTGTGCTTCTGTGTATCATTTTCTCTCTGTGCTCCCTTAAATTCCCTGTTGTCATCCCACTGACTGGAATGACACTCAATAGCAAAGGCAGGCATAATCAATGTCAAAATATAGTCTAAAATCAGCCCTGGACTCTTGCAGCTGTGCCACTTTCTAATTCACTTGTAACTTTACGGATGGTTTTCTCTCTCCCATCACAGAGCAAATAACAATGCTGAGGAGACAGAGATAGGGCTGTTCTCTGCTCCTCTGTGGGTCTTATTTAACTCTAGGTGTGTTTTCAGCTAGGGATTTAAGACAGAACAGGAGAGTACCTGAAACATCTTTCTTTTCGTTTTAAATGATTAATAAATAAGAACATACCTCCAAGACAGAGCTGGTATATAAAGTCAAGGTGCTCTTGCCAGCTGTGTCAAGTTGCATGGTCCTTGAAATCCATTATGATCTCATTTCTAACCTCATATATGAACTATGTTTTAAGAGGACCTCCACCTAGCAGGAGGAACAATTGGGATGAAAATTCCTGATTCTTAAGAGGCACGCTGTTCTTGGAAAACCTTGTTTAGACCTCTGCTTTAAGCTACACAGAGGTTTCTATGAAGAATGAAATAAATTATATATGTATAAATTTAAGGGACCTCAAAGCTACCTAGCTCAATCCCTGGAAAGATTCAAGAGCCAAAGAGATTAGGAGACTTGCCAAGTATCACATAGCTTGCCCAAGATTACAGGCAGTAGCAGTAAAATAACCATAATGGCAGCTACTATAAATTTAGCTCACACTAAGTGCTTTGCATTCATTAACTTAGGTCTCAAAATTACCCTATGTAGTAGAGGCTATTTTACTTTCATTTGAGAAATGAGAAGAGGGAACCTTAGAGATCCTAAACATTGTCCAAGATCTACCAGCCAATAAGGAGAGATGGCTCTCAAAACTAGGACTCAGGGACTTCCCTGGCAGTCCAGTGGTTAAGACTTCGCCTTCCAATGCAGCAGGTGTGGGCTCGATCCCTGGTTGGGGAGCTAAGATCCCACATGCCTCCTGGCCAAAAAACCAAAACATAAAACAGAAGCAATATTGTAACAAATTCAATAAAAGACTTAAAACAAAAATCTAGGACTCAGAGCCACGCTGCTAGGTTGGTAAATACTTTATCCCACCAGATGCTGGTATACCTCATCTAATCTTACCATACCAAGATAACACTTACATTCAGAAGAAAATGGAAATTAGAGTAAGATATAATATTTTAAACTTTTATAGCTCTTCATGGTTATTGAGTTCTAACCAATATTCATTCTGTTACAGAGAAAAAATGAGCCTCATAATATGATCCAAACCTACTTAAGCCTGTATATATTAAAATAGCATCTAGACAAGATATAACTAGATCTCTTTGCAAAGCACAACACGCTCTTTCCATAAAGCTCTAAAAGATTGTTAGAAACAAGAGTAAGTTTCATTTTTTTAAGTATTAAAACAAAACACCTTGACTTTATCCTTTCAGATCTCCCCTATTTATCAGGCTGACATTTTGAAATTTGGGTTTGCTATGAAAATAGCTTACCCAATGAAAGAGCATTGTGTTGGGCCAGTGTCTTTTTTGAGCACTGTTACCCTTGGTTTCATTGTTCTGTTTTGCTGCAGAATTACCATTGCTATTTTTAAATCATCGCTGTAGACTTGTCAGCTTTGAACCACGCCTGCTCTTGACTGCACAGGCTCCAGCCGCCTTTTCAGTTCTACTGAAAAACCATCCTATGTGTAATATTTTTATGGCTTCTCACCTATCTGTAATTGCTTCTCAAAAACTAGAAAATTGTGTTTGTGCCCTACCTTTCCCCCCTCCCCGATCTACATTACCCCTCTGACTGAAGTAATAAACTGTCGTGCTTAAACAATTAGCATAATGCAGAGGACACTCATGCCTCCTATACCCTGCTATTGGAACACCAAATGGGGCTTTAGAAAGTTAGATTAAAATGTGTCTTACATGGGCCAGCGCTGCATCGAGGGAAATCATCTTTGCACACACACTCCTGACATAGGATCATCACACTGAGTGCTTCTCAAAGGGTAGCAGCCTTCTTCCATCTGAAGTCTGAGACTCAGCGGGGAGGTTCCCCTGACTCCAATACAACCAGTGCACCAGAACTGTCATTTTTGCTCACTGTGATGCCATGGTGGTACAAGGTCCATGTCTTCCAGCTGATGCTCATTTCCAGAGTTTGATTCTGAGACATATCCCCGGCTTCAGATCATGCAAGGTTTGTTTTCATCCACACATTAATTCACTCATTCATTTATTCACTCATTTACTAACTCAATAGGTATTAATGAGCAAAGGTTTTCCAGGCTCTTATCCCTTAATATCCCCAATTTCAGAGCTATGTTATCAAACATTCCTGAATTAAATTCTTAACCTCTACCTTTTCATAAAAATGTAAATAATGGATAACATTTCTGAGCTCTTATGAAGAGGCAGCATAATACAGAAGATAAGAGCATGGATTCTGGACTCTGGGCATGGGTTTGAATTGTGACTTTACAATTTAAGTAGCTATGCGATCTTGGGGAGACTACTCAACCCTTCTGGCCCTCAGTTTCCTCACCTGTAAAATGAGACTAATTGTAGTATCTTTTCCCATAGGTTTGTTATGAGAAGTAAATTAGTAGATGCAAGGAAAGCTCTTAAGACAGAGCACATAAGTACTTGCTGTTATTATGCGGCAAGCACTGTACTAAGTATATCACAGAAATTATCTCAATTAAACATATAAGGCAGGCATTATTTTTATCCCAAATTAGAGACAAGAAAACCAAGATTTAGAAAGGTTAGGTAACTTGCCTGAAGTTGTGCATGTATAGTTAAGAGTGAAGCCAAGATTTCAACCCAAGTATTCTGCTAACAGAGTCCATTTGATTAAAAACTGTGCTATACAGCCTTGACTTTCAGCTTTCCAACCATTGCTGAGTCATGTTGGGTCAAGTGTGGTGTGATTTGGCCTGGCTTGGTTTATGACACTGAATAAAAGTAAGCAGCCCTTCAGGAAGTATAACAGTCTCATCACCAGCATGCCTTCCCCACTCTGTGTATAAAACGTCTAGATTATCTTCATTCATTTCTTTTTACTTTCCCAGGATTCTTGCTGGTGACCATGGAATTTTCCTGCACTCTGAAAGAGGAATTTAGTAGCCAGGAAAAGTGACCTTACTGAATTGGTTTCTACTTATGAAGTTTTATCGAAATAGAAATGAATCACAGGTTGAAAATGCCCTTTTTGAGTCTTTCAAGTACATATAGATACAGATTCAAAGACAAAAGCTTCCTATAATTTCTAAAGCAAATGGTATGGAAATAAATACTGAAAAATAACATGTAGACAATGAAATGATGAACTGTTCTGTCATCCCCTCTGAGAAATTCTAACTTTTTTTCCTTCTGAGTGTAGAGCATACAGCAGGAGGGGAGCAGGGGCCATGACTTTACAGGCAGGCTTCATATCCTTCAGGGACTGTCTGACTGTCACACTGGTTAGTTTTATACCTACCCCATCAAATAGATTCTCTTTGTTCATGAAAGAGCCATGAGACTTATCACACACTGTTTGGCTAGCTATTTTAATTAGAGTAATGTGAGATATTAATTATGAGAGTCTCTGTTGGGTGGTAATAAAGTAACTACCGGAAAAATTAACAACAATAACAATTGTTGAAATAATGGCCAACTTTTATGAAGTACTTTCTGTGTACCAAATATTTTATATATGTTATCTAACTGGATCCATAATCAACTCTATGAAGTAGGTACTGCTATTGTCTCTATATTATAGATGAGGGAACTGAACTGAGGTACAGAGTGTTGAAGTATCTGGCCGAATTGTGGCAAGAATAGCTAACTTTCGCCAACATTTGTTCTCCTCCTTCCATAGAATCAACCGGCTCAGCCAGGGACTACATTTCCCAGCCTCCCCTGCATCCTGGTGGCACCATGTGACTAGTTCTTAGCAATAGAAAGCTGTGGAAGGGATGTGTGTCTCTTCCAGCTCTGTCAGTTACTGACTGTGCTTTCTTCACACTCCCTACTCATCTGCTGGCTGGATACAGAAGATGCTGAGGTTCTAAGAAATGCAAGAACCACAAGATGAAGGAGCCTCATCTCTGAATCACAACATGGAAGATTGCTCACCAGGAACACCAGCACTAGACTGTTACACAGGTGAGAAATAAAACTCTATTGTGTCAAAACACTGACAACGTGGGGTTTATTTGTTATAGCAACTAGTGCTACCCTAAGTAATACACAAGATTACCTTGGAGAAGCCAGGAAGCAAATCAAGGGATTCTGATCCACAGTCCCATTTTAACCATTCCACTGGCATGCCTCTCAGGAAAGGAGGCAATAAGCTCCTCACTCTAGTTCACTCGTGGCAGAAATGCAAAGGGGGATAGAGATGGTATTAAGAGACCAAGTCCAAAGAGCTCTTCTGAAGAGAGTCCAGGAACACTGTGTCTCACTGTCTTGTATTTATCTTTGGCTATTTGGTATCCAAAAAAAAGAAATCTACATTATCTTGAAATGCGGCTCAAAGGAAGTTTACATTTCTTTTCTCACTTTAAACTGAATGTCAGCTCTGCTTTCTGAGAACTTGCCAAAAAAGGGACTGATTTAAGGAAGAAAAATAAGATAATTATTCTAGATACCTTCCTGAGTAAATTGGGTAATTTTTGATTCTCTAAAACTGAGAAGTGTGTCCCTAATGCAGCCTCATTCAAACTCCATAGCACAGACAACTGTGAATTGACTTAGGTGCTAACTGAACTCAAGCGAACTGGATTCCTGAGCTCCCTGTCCGCCACCACCCCACACCTTTCCCCAACCACCTCAGTTATCCAGGCCAATGCATTCCTTTTTTTATGGGCTAAATTTCCTGGGTGGCTATAATTTTAAAATCTCTGGCCTCGGAGGGCTATAATTACCTCTTGATGATGTAATTAGTAACGAAATTTAACAGGGTATCATGGGACACCTAGAACCTTTCCAAACGCATCCACCTCATTTATAAAGGGTTTTGAACCACTTCCCCAAGCAACTACCCATAAAACAGGGCTCCCAGGGTGACAGAACTCACCACCTCCTGGGGAACACTGCACACTGGCTATGCAATGACGTTCGGTTGAAGAATGTTATAAATGTTGTCAGTGACCAGTAACTCACAAGTGATCTCATTACCTTACCAGTGGTGGAGGCAGGTGTGCTGAAGTTAGCACCCTGGGATACATTAGACATGATGTAGGGAATCAGTCATGAGTCCCCAGAAGGCGTGTTTTTCTCTCACTGTGGTGATGCGGAGGGTTTAACAGGAGAGCTCCAATGTGGGAGCTGAATCCGTCTCTGGCAGCTTAGACGCTGTCTAAGGAGAGTAGTGCAGGCCAGCCCTGCATTCACATGAGGTGGGGACTTCCCTTTCGAACCTCCACTGCCACCCCCATCACAGTGAAGACTGCCAAAAGAGAATCGGGCAGAGTCCTAAAGACACGTTGTAAAGGCCATTAAAACAGCTGAGCGTCCAACACAGATATCTTCAGCCTTCAGGTTGTGGCTGCTTGCTTTTCCAGGGTTTAAAGAATTTGAAATGTGGAGTGAAAGAAACTGGTTAGCAGCTAATTCGGAGTGTGTTAAAGGAGAGTTTTGTGGCATCAGATGTGACAATGTCAAACATAGGAGAAAAATTCTATAATCTGATCACTTTCACCTCAACCGTGATGAAGAAGCAGCTAAATTTTGGAAGTCCTTTGGGACTCTCTGGAAACTTCTAGAATTAGTTTAAGAAAGCACTGGCCTTGAGACTTTAAATGGAACTCGGACACTATGCTGATAAGCAAGCGAAGTGGCTGCTTAGTATTGCTGGGACAAATTCTGACATTTAAAGTCATTGGTGACTTGGAAGGGAATGAGAGACTTGTTCCCAAGTAGAGAAACTGCAGAAATGACATTTGCCCTAGAGTGCGAAAAGTGCCTCAGCAGACAATGAGAACTGGAATACCAGCTTGCTGTGATCGAAATCTCTGTAAGAGTAGAGAAAGGATCTACTGCTGAATGGGAAATTAAGTAATCCCTAAGGCACAGACAGAGCTCACCTGACCTGAGCTTAGCCTATAAATGCTAGGATGAACTTAGGAGTCTGGAAGAAATTCTGTGGATCAGAGTAGAGAAAATAGAGGCTCCTGCTACCTTGCACTCAGGGCTGTCTTGAACATCAATGCTGTCTTGAGGTGGAAAGTTTTCATCTTGGGGTCCTCTTTCACTATGTTGTCTTAAGCTAGGCATCTATCTCCTCTGTGTTTCATCTGTAAAAGAGAAATATCTTCCCAAGTTACTTCTCGCATTTATGGAGATCAAATGAGGTACTGTGGGAGATGCCACTTAAAAAAAAAGAAAAAAAAACTGAAAGAGAAGCTTGTTTCTAAATCAGAGAGAAGGTGAAGCCCACATTCTGAAACCTCCAAGCCCTCCTCAAGGAACCCCTTGACCCCTGGCAGAGTAATAGTTTGGTTTAAAGGGCAAAAACTTAAGGAAATGATCTGGACTTATACACCAGCGTTGTGTGGCAAACACTGCTCTGAGTGAGGAGATACGAAAATAGGCTGGGGTGGGGGGACAAATGATACAGCTGGCATGCATTTCCCATCCTTCTGAAGCTAGAACCAGGAGAGAGTGGCAGAGACACCATAGAAGTCCACTGTCATGACGACACGCCTGCTTCCTTCCTGGTGAGTAAAAATAGTGTCTCCTTCTGAAAGTGACCCACGGGTCACGTCCCTTCTCTGGCCCCAGCAGGTAGGTAGGAATTAGAAATTCCCATGCCTCCCCCTTCACTACCCACAGTTCACCAAGTTAATTCCCTCAGACATATACCAACAAGATCCCGCTCAGTGGCTCCCTCCTGCGTTTCGACAGCGGCCTGTGAGGTCTCCCTGTTGCTAGGTGTACCACTCCATGCCAACATTTCCTGAGCACTGTAGCTAGGTGTACTGTCCTAAAACACCACATTAAGGAAAATTTGTGGTTCTCCATTCGTGATACTCAAATCCCCTTACTTGCCAGTTAAGAGCATTCATGACCTGTCCCCATTCACCTTTTGAAGCCTTCTCTACTCATAACCTGTGCTTTATTCAAGCTAAACATGTTTTCCAAACACACAACATGTTTCTCCACCTCCCTGACTTTGCCCATACTGTTTCCTTCCTCTTTGTGAGGTATGACATCCAAACCAAAGGTGAGGTCTTGTCAGTGAGTGCTTTACATCTGCCCATTTAATTGCACAGTTTCCTTGCAACAATGCCGAAACGTGTCTCTTACATTGAGCGTTTTGAAACCCCCTAGCTGAATTCACTCAGAGCAATTACATGTTCTTTGTAACATGTTAATTTATGTGCTTGCCGAATTGCATCTTCTGTACTGTAAATCCTTTGAGGTCAGGAAACCATGTCTTACCTTTATTTCCCCTGATTATCTAATTCAGTAGGAGTTCTATATTTGATAAATGAATAAAAATGCTAATGAATAAATGAATGAAGTAAAATGTTAATGAATAAATGAATGAAATCTTACCTTTCTTCCTTTGCTCATGCTATTCTATACAAAAATGCTCTGCCTTTGACTTCAAAATACCAACCATCCTTCAATGTAAACCTCAAGGCTCATTTACTCCATAAAGCCTTCCCCAAACTACCTCAGACCACACCAACCCCTCTGCTATATTTATAGTCTATATGCCAAAAACCCAAACAGATTATCTCCTAAATGTTCACTATCTGTTTGAAGACATTGGTCTCCTCCAAAGCAGAGGGTCTTAAAGCTGAGATCCATCGACAGGATTAAGGAGACCATGAAACTTCTAAAATCAAATGCACATTTTTGTGTAAATGCCCAGTTGCATTAGAGTGTCCAAAAGCTCTATGACCCCCCCCAAAAAAAGGTTAAAAGAACCACTGTTCTAAGAGCACTGTAAGCTGCTTTCCTAAAGCAGAGTTGGAGTCTGTCTTGTAGGTCTTTTCTATTTTCTGCAGTGGCAAGCCAAGCACTAGGAACAGAGAGGAGACCATCCTTGAATGGCTGGAAGCATCATCCCCTTGACAAGACCAATGTCTCTTGACTGTCACTGTGCCCACCTAGCACAGCCTCCAGCCTGGGAGCTGGTGGGGAGAGCTTAGCAAGATACTGTAAGTAGGCAAGCAAATGATGTCAGGATTACGGCAACTTGATGCCTCAGTCGGGATGGGGGAAGAGCACCTGGCCTCACAGAACTGCCTCTCTCTGGGTTAAAGTCTCTAACGAGATGGGGCAGGCAGTGCTGCTGCTGCAGTGAGCCTTGCGCGGTTCTGGGTAGTTAAAAAGTGAACCCGTTAAGGAGCTGGTCTCCTCTGGAGGCAGGCCTGGCTCGGTCCTGGGGGCTCAAGGCTAAATCCTCGCCATTGTTCGCCTTCCTCCCTTTCTGCCTGGCCCGCTCCCACCGCCTTGGTGCCTCGCTGCAGCCCAAGGTCTGGAGAGCGCCAGAACTCCTATGTGTTAAATTCATATAAAATAGCCTTTACAAAGTATAATGCTATAGGGAGATAGTGTTAGCAAAGAAATGTCAGAATTTTCACTTGGGCTTCTGGGGCAGGACAAATAAGGTCTGTTACCCGCTGTAATGTTTTTATGAAAAAAAATGTCTATGGCGTCTTTTTAAGTTGCAAATAATGACTTTAGCTATTTAACAAAAGAGTTGATTTTAAAACAACAGCAACAGGGGAAGTACAATTGGTGAGTTTTGTTTTAACAAGCTGAATTCCTTTTGATTTCTCCTTGATTTAAAACATGGTTGGTGTCACCAAAAAATTACAAGCAGCTAGTGCAGTCGTGGTTTCCATAAAACTCTCTTAAGTAATGATGATCCCACCTTATTTAGACAAGTCAGGGGTCAATATGGCCTTATTTGCTTCTGTTTTTCATTAGTGGCGCGCTCTCTGCAGCATCACACTTCCTACTAGCTCCTTGAATACACAGAGGATTCATGCTTCAGTTCTGCATGTATTAAGAATGCAGCTATAGCAACCAACTACTAGCATTAATGAACTATTTGCTTATGCAGTAATAATTAACTTCCATTACATTACTTTGTGTGATTACTTTCTTAATTGCCTGAATTATGCATCCATTTAATATTTAATAACCATTCTCAGAAATCAGACACTGGTAAAAAACAAATTGCTCACAGTTTCCTTGCAATAATTAAGCTCACAAGAATAAATGAAACCTTTTAAAAATGAATGCCTTGTGATTATATCCTTGCATATAGAACAAGATCCTAAATTAGTTATTTATTAAATCTAAATTTAAGTCCAAATAGTGCATTTTTCACTTTCACCTCGGGAAATCAACCTGCACAGTACCTGATATCAACAACAGAATTAAGTGCCTTCTATTTTCTTTGGGAGTCACAAGCTGCATTAATATTTATTACCATGCAAAATTCAAAAGTCCTTAAACTATTGTGTGTTTATTATTTATTTCAACTTGGCATCTCTTTTACACAAGGTAAGTAAGATGTTTAGCTGGAGATTAAAGTGTTCTGAAATGAGATCAATAGCTCTCCATTAGGATGGGCTATTGTGAGCCTCCCCCATTCTTTTCTGCTACCTAACCCCACCACCACCCACTCCACACACGCAGGCCCATATGTTTACCTCCAAGCCTCTTATAAAACAGCAAAAACGCACATATGCAATGCGTTTTTAACCAAGCGGAAGGAGAGTCACAGCAATCTATCCTCAAACATTTACACTCACAGCCAGGCAGTTTGATCTCCTTGCCTTTTCAGGTTGCCAGCTAGAGTTCTCAGAACCCCGTGCCCTTCTGCCGCCAGCACCCAGGCAAAGCCACATGCTGATTTGCAAAGTGATCATGCTATTATCCTATTGTACATCAGCTTCAGTCCCCACTGGCTTGCAAAGTCATCACTGTCTTAACAAATAAAACGTGCGACTGCTTTATCACAGGTTTCTTGGTGAATAGATTCTATTGAATCTGGAAAAGACAGCCTTTTTTTTTTTTTTTTTAATCTTCCTGGGACTGCATCTGCAAAATTGTTCTGCCATTCTACATTGATTATGGCAGCCATGTACAGATGTGTTTATCTGAACCATAACCATGTTAGTCTTAAGCTACAGGGACACTGGGATGTTATTTACCCACTGTTACCCTGTGCATACATAATATACACAAAATTATGTGTGTCACATGGAAAAGAGGGGGGGCTTAAAGCTTTTTGTACCAAATGAGTTAGCCCAGGAAAATATGTGCAGCCTAAGAGATTATATGCAGAGTGCCACACAAATAACGAGATGAATAATTTTCCTACCAGAGAAGAGAATCTCTTTTGCCAGGCGTGGAAATAGCCATGAGGAAGGGGTAGCAATGGGGGTTGATATGTGGAGAACAAGCAGAGTTTAGGGTGTCACAAGGCGACAATGGCTGCTATCCTGAGTTTCTAAACTGAGCTAAATTGATGCCAATCTCACTGACTATTGTTAGAGTGGGCAGAGTCATTAGGATTTGCTTTTTAAATGATCTCTCAGGCTGTAAGGCTGAGAGCTGCTAGCAAGGCAAGGTTAGAGAGAAAATGATAGCAGTACGTTGATGCTTCACAGACCTCATGATAGTTTCCGTCTGTCATTATTTACGTCTGACTAGATGCGTCATGTCAGCTACCTCGAAGACTTTAATATGAAGCTCTTGTTTGCCTCTGCTCTAGCGCAGCCAGACTGGGATACTATTATTTTTGCATCACTACACTTAGGTGAAGCTGGCTTCAATCTTTCAGTAATGACACACAAAAGAAATAAAAATGGTTGTGTCCAAGTTATTATACATGCTTGTATTCTAACATGCCTCGTCAGCATTGCTCAGAAAAAGAAAAAAAAGTGAATTTAAATCAATAAACAGACATTTATTAAAAGGTCAGCTTAATTTTATTTGTTTCAGCTTCTTTGCCAATATTTTAAGTAGAACTATTTTTCTTTGGCTTTGGATTAGTGTCATTGTTATTAGATGCAATCACTTGGGGGAAAAATCTGTAAAACTAATGTTTGATCAAATTTGCTCATATTGCTTAATATCATTTCATATCACCTTTATAAATTCTATCAGTGTCACTATAAATAAAGCCACAAAAAAAAGCTTTTGTTTTATATCTACATTATTAGCACCATAAAGGACAAACTTTCAAATAATGTGCATTTATCTGTAAAACTATATACAGAGAGGGCTCATCACAGAGCTCATAGTGATTTTTAAAATCTAAGATGGCTATTTCAGATATCAGAAAAAATACTATATGGCAAAAAAAAAAAAAAGGATATTTATGTTCTTTTACCAATACTGTGTTAACGAATGAAACTATCACTACTCTATACCTGTCCCTGGTAGAGAAAAGAAACGTTAGCTGAAAAGATTTCTAGAATGTTAGAATTTATTGACACCATTTTATATTGAAAACTGCAAAATAGCTTTAGCAGGAAGCACATTTTAATAAGGCCAAAATGTTCTAGGTGATTTTTGCCTTATGCTTTAAAAAAATAAAATAAATGTAACTGGATTTAAGTGTGAATGAAACAATCTACAAACACATTTGAAAATACGAAAGCATATACATACATGTAAGATGACAGTAAAAAAAAAACAGTTCACAGTTTTTCTTTACATACATAATTCAGTGCAAAGGCTTGTAAAGGTACAATCAAAAAATAAAATAACTCACATAGATTGTGTCTTAGGATCACGTTTACAAAGTTTCCACCAAGATTCTATATTTCAATAGTAAAAAGCATTGTCATATCCAGAAAATGAGTTATTACTTTAAAATGAGTAATTCAGACATGAGAGAGAAAAATGCACTAACCCATCAGCCTTCTGAGTTCTAAACATTTAACAGAATCTCAGGACTGCTGTGTTAACTGAAGAGACTTCTATCAAAAGCCTGAGTCACTCAGACATACCTGGGGATGTACAGTACTTGATCTCCTTATCTAGATAGAAGAAGTACTTATATTTTCAAAGTCTGCACAAGCCGTGTAAGCATAAAAGTATGATGATAGAGATCTCTTTTCTGTTTTAAAGATCAGATGCCAGCTTCATAAGATGATATTTTCAGGTTGATGCATTTGTGTTTGTGGCATATTTTTATAAATTTCAAGTATAATGCTTTGTCAGGACTAAATGAAATGCCCTGTATATATATACATATATATATATATATATATATATATATATATATACACACACACACACACATTTTAGAATGCTGTAGAATTTTCATTTTTAACCAAAGTGACTGTCATAAACTACTAAGACAAATATAGTAATTTGAAATAGACTCAATCACATTCTCTCGATCTCCTAAATTTTAAAAATAATTACATTACAGCACATATGTTAAAACACTTTTTCAAAAAAAATGATTTGCTCAAGGCGTTTTTCTTACCTCTTGCCCAAGCTATATGTGAGTTTTGGCAAAAAATTAACAGTAGGTGGCAGTCAAGCCACTAAACTGCTTCAAGGCTTCATTAACTAGAATCTGTTGTTAAAATAGGAAAGTAGTATATTTTTCCATATTAAAGAATTCATTTTATAATTAATCTTGAAATGCATTTCTAAGGTCCCAAGCTGCTGAAATAGTGAGTTGATTGCATCCTTAAGTGAATGAGCCCAGATAAAAGTGATTTAATTCAAGAACCCTTTCTGCTCTGTCTCCATGACTTTTTCTTTCTTTCTTTTCTCTGTTATTACTGTTTTAATGTGGGTTTTTATGCAGTATGGTAGTTGTGGACACAGCACATTCTTGGGCTGGAGCCCAGGACTGTGTAAGTCATGCTTGTATATCTGTGCAGATTTTAAATAACCTGCAGGAGCTTTTCCCTCCCCTGCTCTTATAGACTGAATGTGTATAATCCCTTTCTGTGCCTCAGAAAATAACCTTGTTTACAGGGAGAAGGTTCCAGACAAGTAGCTGAAACATAGAAGGAACATCCTCTAAAGCAGAGAATTGTGGACAACTGAAAATCCAGACAGTGTGAGTGAAACGCAGCTTTGCATACGAGGCCATGTCATCTCCATGAGAGGAAGGGCCTTATCTGTTGGGTTCACCATGGTGTCCCCACGGTTGAGAATGGGGTGCCAGGCACATGGTATATGCTCAACGAATATTTGCTGAATGAATCAATGAGTGCCCCAAATCCCAGTCCTACGCATGTCTCAGATGTCCTTCCTAGAAGTTTTTGCTTTTGTCTCAGTTCGTCACAGAAAATAACGCTGCTACATTCTCACTCCCCATCAGAGTCCCTCCCTCAAACATTATTGTTAATTACTATTGCTGGGAATTGACATGGCACCACCAAGACAACACAGCAGGACATGACTCCAGTCTAATCAGTTTGGAAGGCAGGGGATGCCTTTCTTCTGACTTAACCTCGGCGATTGGTGCTAAAAATCTAAGCTCATGCTACAGAAAGAGCAAACTATATAAGTAGCATTGGCCTAAAAGCTGAGGCAACTTGATTAATTTACTTACCTGCTGTGCCTGTTTCCTCGTCTGAAATATGACGATAGTAATAGTACCTACTTCATAGAGTTGTTGTAAGAAAATGAATTGGGACATGTAAAAATCTTGTCAGGCACAGAGTGAGTCCTCAATTAGTATCAGGTTTTTTTTGTTTTTTTTTTTTTAATTTGTGCACTTTAAATAAGTGCAGTTTATTGTATGTCAATTATTTTTTTTTATTGGGGTATAGCTGCTTTACAATGTTGTGTTAGTTTCTGCTGTACAATGAAGGGAATCAGCTATGTGTATATCTATATCCCCTCCCTCTTGGACCTCCCTCCCCCCCTTCCCAACCCCACCCATCTAGGTCGTCACAGAGCACCGAGCTTATTATCATTACATTTTATTATGTTTGTTATTAATATTATCATTTACCACCCATCCATGCTCACACATAACACTTCACAAAACAATTTTTATCCACCCTTATTTGTGCATTTCAATGAGAATCACTGTGACAGTGAACAGACTTGGTGATGTAAGGAAAGGTTTGCAGAATGGAACCAGCAGCCCTGTAACAGTGAAAGTGTGACATGGAAAGGGATATTTTTAAAGTTGACCAAAAGCTTGATTTTCCTTTCTTTTCTTTCCTTTTCCTTTCTCTTCTTCCCTTCTTCTTCCTTCCTTCCTCCTTTTCTCTCTCTCTGTCTCTCTTTCTCTCTCTCTCTCACTCTCTTCCCGCCCCCCCCCCCCCGCCGCCTCTCTCAGG
Organism: Balaenoptera musculus; assembly: GCF_009873245.2. NCBI lineage: Eukaryota > Metazoa > Chordata > Mammalia > Artiodactyla > Balaenopteridae > Balaenoptera > Balaenoptera musculus. Next base: position 56,483,988 of record NC_045791.1, read on the forward strand.
AAATAATCACCACTCCCTAAGCTCCTCCACTCCCATGCTGTGCTTCCTCATATCCCAGTCCAACTAAGCTCTGAAAATACAGTATTTTCCAAACATGTGAAGCTCACCTCAAACCAAGGACTTAGAAATTCCTGATTTTGAATTTTTTTCTCAAGTCTATACCTTAGCTCATTCAAAATGACCACTTTAAGGACAATTAGTTTAAGAAGGAGCCATTATGAGGTGATTTCCTTTTATCCTTTGTTGAAACAGAAAGCGGCATTTTGTCAAAACTAAATTCAGATCCCAAGGGGACCTAAGTTTATTTCAAACGTCAAAAAGGAGGCAACTCAAGCTGTGTTTACAATCTGGCAGTTTACTTCCCTCACATGCAGAGAGCAGTGGGCAAGCCCTACAGATCAGATTTTAAGGTAGCAGTAATAAGTATTTTCTAATCTCTCTGGCAACTGTTTAGGGAAATAAAACCCTTTTCTTCAAATTATCCATCCAGTCCTCTCCTCCTATGGCAAACCTCTGCAGTATTTTAGTAAAGAAATGTGAACTAGTCATGTCTAAAAACATAATGAGTAATTTGATAACTGAGAGATAGGTTCCCTTTTTTCCAGAATCTTCTATTCTCTTAGGTGACTCTTTGAGGAAGGAGGTCAAAATACTGAGTTTGAGCAATTTAAATAAGAGACGTTGAGTAATTTAGAAATGAGACGTTCAGTACAAGACCCATTCATTTAAATTACATGCAAATCTAAGGTAGACTGTGTGTAATTAGGAGCCATGTAAGTCCTCAGGCAATTTCAGTGGGGGTTAGGAGATTACTTTAATAGAATATGACAAGGTTCCTTTTGTTTTTCATAAAACATTGTATTCCCCCTTGAAATATAACAAATTGGTAGGGAATACTTTTTATGTTTTGAGAGATCAACAATGTCAAAACAATTACTGCAAATTAATGATGGACCAAAACCTCAAAAGATTCATAGGTTGTTCAAACAGATGGAGCCTCATGTGAACCTCTAGTTGAAATCTTACCTGATAAGGTGCTCTCATGAGAGACATAAGGGCCGACGGAATGCAGGGCTGCTCTTGGGAAAAAATACTGGGCAAGCAGAGAGGAAATCTGATTTTTACTGGTTCTGTTACTCAACCTCCCAGATTATTCCAAAGAAATTACTAGAAGTCTCTGGACCTACTCTGTATTTGGTTTTCTTTTCTTTTGTTTCTTGAGTGTTGTTTACGTATAAAGGGAAATAAATTACTTTCTGTGAAGCACTGGAAGACTTTTGAAGAAAAAAAAGAGTATTTTCACACTTTATAAGTGTAAAGTAAAAGCCAAGGTTGGATTAATAGTCATTAGTTTCTGCTAAACCAGAAGCACACACTTGATTTGGTCCTCAATAGTAAAATCACAGGTTCTGGCCAAGTCCATAAGCAAAATCATAGTGATAGCTATGCATATGATAGCCAGCACCACACATATTTAATGTGATTTATTAATAGCTAAGAGAATTGAGAAAGGAGCAAAATGAACATTTGCTTTATAAATAAATCATGCCAAACTAATCTCCTTTCCTTGCATGACTATATGGATACTCAGTGGTAAGTCAATATAGAACCCTTGCAAAGTGGAGATCTTGATTTCAGACAAACATGAAATTAAATAGCTTGTACTATGATGGACTAGATAAATCAGTGTAGTCTGGATGATGACGTAAACCAAAAAAGTGCTCTGTAATTGTTCTAGTCTTATTTGGCTTTTTGTCTTCAATGTAAGATTGGAGTCATCAAAGGCATGCCTGTCAAACCCACAGAGAACAGAAGATTGGGAGGGAGACTTGCCATGTTGGATGGGCACCTTCAAGATTCAAACCACTTAACAGGCTGGAGGATCTATACTGAAATAAGCCAGATGACTTTTAGCAGGAATAGAACCCTTCATTCAGGTTCAAACACACACACATACAAACTGCACACACTCATATATACAAGAGAGAAGGTATATTGACTTTTACTGGTTGGTACAAAAATGCCCATGGTCTTTGGTTGACTCAAAGTTCAGAATGTACTAACTGTGAAATGACTGCCAAAAATATGAATGTAATGACGGCTCACACATAGACTTATGTGTCAGGCACTGTTCCCAACTGCTCACAAGCATTATTTCACTGATTCCTAGTTCATCATTTTACAGATGAAAAAGCAGAAGTAGACAAGGGGTAGGTAACTTATCTTGGGGGCAGAGTCAGGACAGCACTGCCAGCATCTGCCCCCAGAGATGCTCTGAATCTCCACTTCCACATGCCTTTCAGCTCAGGGAATGTAACTGCCCATTGTTCTCTTGGTGGGAGTCTGGCTCTCAGTTCTCTGTCCATCTTAAGAAGGACAAGGATAAAATGCACTATAAACGTAGAGAGGCAAAGCTGTACGAAATAGAGATGCTTGCCTGGAGGGGAGAAAAGGTGGTGAAGTCATGGTACGTGTTCTCAGATGTCTAGACTAGAGATTGTCAAGGAAAAGATTACACTTGTTTATGTATTCCTGTAGGGGATGGAAGTCACAGGGAAGCCAATTGCAGCCCAATATATGTTCTTACCACACAAACTATCTAACCAGGATGTGCTGCCTTGTGAGATATGAGCACCTCATCCGTGAAGTGATCAAGAGGAAGCCAGATCAAGGAGTGGGGCCATGCAGCGGTAGGAAGTTGACCCAGATGGCTCCTTGGGTGCCTTCCACGATACAAAGGTTTGGATGATCAGGGAAAAGCTTAAAGTGGAAACACTTGTGAACTGCTTCACTCCCTCCACCTAATACACAACCCAACTCTCTCTCTCTCTTTCTGTCTCTCCTCTGTCTCCATCTCCATCCTTATATGGTAGCAATGACACTGGGTTTGCAGCTGGTAGACCTGAATTCTAAACATTTTACTTAAACATCTCTACCCCTTTAGTTTCTCTTTCTGTGACTAAGAAAGAAAGAAGGAAATAAAGATGAAAGGAATGAGGAAAGGAAAGAAGGAAGGAAGAAAGGAAGGGAGGGAGGGAGGAAAATGAAAACATAAAATTAAAAAGGTAAGAAAAATAGATTTAGTCATGCTTCTCACTTCAAACTTTTCCAGACTTCTGTGAAACCACCATGAGAGAGTAGGTTAGCAAGAGCTTGGCGGAAGAGAAATATAGCAATATATATATCTAAAGCACTCTGTAAATTCAAAGCACTGAGGGATTATTATCTGCAGCAGTCTGGCTCAGTGTCCTATGTGAATCCTAGGTCATGGTTTGAGCCATATGAACTGGTTAATCACAACCTGTCCTCTGACCACATGCTCTTTGCCCAAGTCAAATCTGGCATGTGGTGAATAGCTATCCTTGACTGTACCAGGGACTGTGGGAGAAAGTGAGAAGAGCTCAGTACAGAGATGTCTCCACCACCAAGAGAGAACTCAAAATGGAATCCTTCATCATTGTACATATGGGATCATCTCAGTACATTAAGGACCACACTTTTAGCAATAGGGAAATTTTCTGAAAGTAGAGAAATTTCACATTTCGACGAAGGAAAGTTCAAGTGGAAAATATATACATACGCATACACACTATGTATGAATGTGTGCAGTGTGCACGTGTGTGTACGTGTGTATGTGTGATACAAAAATCTCAGAATGTGGAGCTGAAAAAAAACAAATACCTAAGTCAATGACCCAGTTTTTATGCAGTTCCAGCCAAGGTAATAAATGAACCCTTATTATTGGTCATCGATATCTAGCAACTACTCCTTTTCACTCACACCTACTTTAAAATAAATCTGCATAAATTATAGGAGATTATCTAATAAAACAACACAAGAATCTTCTAAACAACTTTAGAATGCAATTTTAAACTTAACAAATCAAATGCTACTATTTGTATGTCAGGAATGAAGGCATAAGCAGATCGATTATAAACATAATACACTTAAGGAGTTGGATATTATGTTATATCCATAAGTAAGATAACAGATGTAGTATAAAAGTAGAAACTGGAAATGAGGTGATTTATTTTTCAATTTCCCTAGATTTACATTAAGGAAGTACAACTGAACCTTGAAATCATAATTATAATATAGAGGTTAAAAGGTATTCAACAAGAGGAAAGCCCTTTAGCTAAAGATTGGTTTAGGGCAGGAAGCATGACATATTGCTCAAAAGAGCAAACTAAAGAGAAAAATATATCATCTAAAGTTGGGGTAAAACCATCAAGAATAATAAAATATTTTGAAAGCACTTTGGTAAATTGTCAGGATGAGTTTTCCACCTTGAAATCTTCTCATGCTACAGATTATCATAGCGCTTTTTAAAAGTGATAGCTTAGATATCATTCTAGAGAATTTCCTAACTTGCTCTGCGATTACTTGGAAAGTTACAAGTCTCTAAATAAAGCACTAAATATCCTAGTTTGCACCTGTAATGAAAAACTCTTATGAGCTGTGAGGGAGATGGCTAGCAGCCCACTAAAAGTTTCCCATCCCTTCTTCCTAGGCATGTAGCTAGATTATACTTCTCAGCCTCTCTTGCAGCTACATGTGGCCATGTGACCAATCTCTCACCAATAAACAACAAACAAAACTTATACGAGCAAGTTTCACTTTTCTTGCTTGAGAGGAGATTCCTGGCTCTGGACTTTCCCTCCTTACCCCTTCCTCCAGGCACCAATAGCCAGAACCTGGAAAACAACATGTGGAGAACCACGTGATACAGGTGGCAGGGCAGCCATCAGCTGAGTCCCTGATGAAGTTGGCAGAGCTGTTCCATCCACCTGAAACTCTCACGTTGGAACTGTTATGAGTGTGAGAAATAAACATCTTTGTTTTGTAAGCTAACTTTTTACTGGGTCTCTTGTAACAGCATCTTAACATCTTTCTAATTAATACATAAGCTTTCAGAGTTAATTTCTTTACCTTCTTATATACAAAAATGTTGTGCCAGAGAGAAAGACTTAGATTTAAATATTTTAATGAAACTTACTGCTCAAAAAAGATAATGTTTTGCTATCATATTTCTAAATGTTAACTATATTATCTTAGATTTTTGGATTAGTTTTTATTATTTTCATTTCATTTACTTATACAACTATGAGCTTTTTATAAAAGCAGAGTAAATTATCTGAGTTCAGGGAGTTTGAGGGAGAACTCTCATCTCAAAATGCTATCATCAACATGAAAAGAACACTTCCAAATTTTCCTGAGTTATTTTTATATCCAAATTGTTTTAACAGGTAAATAGGAACAAAAAGATTGAAGCTTACTGAGCAGAAATGAGTTAACATAGCAGGCCTGAATCTGCTATCCTTAGAAAGGCCCATTTACAACTTTGGTCCTTAGCTGGCATCTATGAATTAGAATTTCAGGAGGGTTCCCACCATTCCCTAATTGATCAGATTGGCTCACTGTTCCTAAACTATTTATACAAACAATGTGGTATAGGCTGAACACCTGCTTTCCATCGGGCAGCCTGGGCTCCTGATACATGCTAGACAAAGGGTGCCTACATGACCAGCCTCCAGTAGGAGCCTTGGGCAATGAGTTTCTACTGATGGGCACCGTGTTACACATGGTGTCACAATTTGATTTTGGAGGACTTATGCACAGCCTCTGTGAATCTACAGGGGGAAATCTCTTGGAAACTTGCACCTGGTTTCCTCTGGACTTTGCCCCCATGCACTTTTTCCCAGTGCTGATTTTGCTTTGTTTCCTTTCCCTGTAATGAATCCTATGTGAAGTCCTGTGAAAGTGTGTAAGTGCTCCTAGTGAACCACCGAACCTAGAGGTGGTCTTGGGGACCCTCTACACTCTTATCAATTAGAATTTGGAGTTGAAAATAGTTAATGGCAAAATAAGAGAGGTGGGACTATCCTAACCAATTAGTAAAGCTGGATACAAGGTACAAAACTCTTGAGTATCAGAAAGCATGTATGAGGCATGGAGTTTTCCAAAAGGAATAAAATATTCAAAGATTGAGTGTACCACCACAAATGACTATAAAATAATATCACTAGATATTTACATAGGTTCTGCAGGTTCCTAGTTCTGAAGAGCCCTGGGAGGTTGGCAGGCCAATGGTCATCATCATCTCCACTTTCTGACTAAGGGGCTGAGGTGCAGATTTGCCCAAGGTTACAAAGCCAGGATTGTAGAGCAGACATGAGACACAGGCCTCCTGAAGCTTAATCACCTTCTATTTATCCTAATTCAGTTTTCACAACCTATGTGTCTGAGGGCCACAGAAGCCTGAGGGAATACCGCAGGGGTTACCGCAGGAGGGGATGACAAGGCCAGGCAGGAAGACCCCACACCTTCTCTTGACTTTATCCAAGTGGCTCCACACTTATCAGTTTTATATATAGGAATCCATTTAAATTAATATAAAGCCAAAAATTCCACAGATTTTTGTCTCTTTGAATACCACGGAATTTTATCATTTGGTTCCTTGTAGGTAAAATCAAAAATGGACGCTAGGGCTTCCCTGGTGGCGCAGTGGTTGAGAATCTGCCTGCCAATACAAGGGACACGGGTTCGAGCCCTGGTCTGGGAGGATCCTACATGCCGCGGAGCAACTAGGCCCGTGAGCCACAACTACTGAGCCTACGCACCGCGATGAAGAGTGGTCCCCGCTCGCCGCAACTAGAGAAAGCCCTTGCACAGAAACGAAGACCCAACACAGCCAAAAATAAATATAAATAAATAAATAAAAATGAACGCTAAAATGCAGTTTTTTAATTTTTACTTTTTAAAGGTAAATATCCCACCCATAAGGAGGCTCACAGATTTTAGCAATGACTCTAAAGCAGATTCTTACTAAATCAGTAGTAATTATGTATGGCCACACCATGAATCTTTTATTCTGCTCTTACACACCATTTAGCTCTTAGTTCCTCCGCCACTTCCTCTGTCTTAAACTTCTCCCTGGATCCCCCACTGCTCTCCTCTCTAGCACCCTGGATGCTTCTGTTTCTTTCATACACAGTAAACTTAAACCTGAAATAGCTACAAGAGCTGCCCTAATTAAGCTGTACCCAGGCCACTAAAGGGCAAAGGAAGATTAGCTATGACAAATTTACTCTCAGCTCTCGGCTTTCCACAGCTTTCCAGCTTTCCAAGGGCGCTATTTATCAGTCTTTCCTAACAAATCTATTTGCTGATGTGGAGAAAATAGACTTTGGTGCTACACAGACATGGAATTCAAATCTGATATCACCATTCTCTAGCTGTGTGGCCTAGGGTAAGTCAGTTAACCTCTCTAAGCCTGAATATATCTACAAAATGGCAGTAACAGCACCCATCTTGAAGAGGTTGAAAACATTGGAAGAAATAGCATCAAACCCACAGGAATCTGTGCTGTATTTACACAACCCTACCACAATCGCAATATCGCCGAGCCTCCCCCAGACTTGGAGTACTTTACCAAGGGACCCGTAAGGAAACCACTACAAGTGTTTAAGCTGTCTGCTTAACAGCTTTAGCCTCTTAAGACATAAAGTATGCAAAATGCTGAGAGCTCCAGGGCTGTGGCTGAGAAATATTTTAGGCTAAATTAAGATTATCCACCAGAAAGGAAGTGAGAAGTAGGAGGAGGACCAAGCAGAGGGATTGGATGCTCCCAGGGCATTCTGTGTTCACGCAGGCAACGGGAGCCAGCTGCGAAAGAGAGGCACGAAGGGCAGCTACTCAGGAAGAGGGAGGAGCAGCACGGTCTGTTAATCATCTTTTCTATTTTAGATTCAGATAAAGAAGGACCAAAGCTATAGATGAAAGTTTTAGCCTGGAGCTCGAAGCGAAGGCACCAATTTTGTGCCCTTTTGTCACATTTCTTTACATCACGCTCCAAGTGCCAACATTTCTAAATCTGAAATAAAAGGGGAGGTAATAAGTGCTTGGTTAATTGTTTATATTGTAGTAACAAAAAGAGGCTTTAAAGAAACTGAATAGCCTAGTATAAAAATGGGAGTTTTATCAGGTGTCCACCAGAGTGTCTAGGAGGATCTGGCCTGCCTCCGAGAATGAATCCTTGCTCATTTAACTTCAATTCAGCAACGTCAGACATCACAGTGCACTTTATCCCCTATTCAGAAACATGCTCTTTGCTCCATTTTCCAACATCCTACACGTTATCCTAGTGTCTTGTCCAGTTGGAAAAAATCTATCCTTAACTCAGCACACAGAGCTACCTGCTTCTCTCACCAACAGAAGTGATTCACACAGCAGCCAGCAAGCTGCAGCTTTGAACCGCATTGAGCACAGGTGACAGTTTGGACAGTGGCAGAGCCATGACAGCAATTACCCAGGATGCGGTTGCAGTGGTGGTCTGAAAAACTTGGGCCTGTGCAAGTGAATTTTTGTCGCCCATCTCATGGTGTAGTAGAGTGCCTCGGTTGCCTATACGTACGTGGAATCAGCCCTGTTGTGTGTATCTGTTCTACCAGCTCTCAAACCTCATTGTATATAATAATATGCTACAGAATTTATTTAAAATACAGATTTCTGAACCACACTCCAACAAGTTCTGATTTGATAATGAAGATTGGGATCAGGAACCTTTTTTTTTTTTTTTTAATAAATTTATTTATTTATTTTTGGTTGCATTGGGTCTTTGTTGCTGTGCGCGGGCTTTCTCTAGTTGTGTCGAGTGGGAGCTACTCTTCGTTGCGGTGGCTTCTCGTTGTGGAGCATGGGCTCTAGGCACGTGGGCTTCAGTAGCTGTGGCACGTGGGCTCAGGAGTTGTGGCTCGCAGGCTTTAGAGCGCAGGCTCAGTAGTTGTGGTGCACGGGCTTAGTTGCTCCGCGGCACGTGGGATCTTCCCAGACCAGGGCTTGAACCCGTGTCCCCTGCATTGGCAGGCAGATTCTTAACCACTGCACCAACAGGGAAGTCCAGGAATCTGCTTTTTTAACAAGCACGCCAAAGGGTTCTGATGCAGGCGATCCCTAGACTACAGTTTTTAAATGGCATTATCTCTCCACCTGTAATATCTTGATAAACAATTTTTAGTTCTACTATGAGAAATTCATGAGTTATATAGTCCTGATGGAAGAAATAAAATAAGCAAAAGCCCTTAATACTGTAATGCTTGTAAGGAGTTTCTCTATTCTTGACTTCTCAGATATTGTTGAGGGCTGAATGGGGGGTTCACATGTAGGCCATGGCCAGACAATGAACTCTACAAGGAAAACTGTTCACAGGAATAAACGTTGGATGTATTCAAAAGTATTCTGGAAGAGTTGAGATGTATACTGTTATGTTGAAGGTGATCAGATGTATCCTGTTACAATGATAAGTTTCATCTGTGCCTCTCACGCTTGGAGGGACAGAAAGGACAACAAGTCCCTGCTGTCTTCACTCTGTGCTAGACATCTGTACCTATATGCTTAATGTACTTGCATGTGTAAGCATGATCATTTGTGTGAAATCCAATGAACCAGAAGAACAGGCATCAGTCGGTATTCCATCTTTAACTGGTTAGCTTCCTATTACCTTCATTTGCTGCAACTTCATCTTCAGGTGTTCCATGATAATTTTTCACTGATGGAGATATAAGAGTTATAGGTATTTGCTTCTTTTCTGATATTGTATGCATACTAGTTGTCATGCACTATGCTAGGTACTGTATATTTAAAACAATGAGTAAGACATAACCCTTGTCCTCGAGAAGCTCACAGTCTATTGAGCAGGACAGAAACAGTACAATTATTGACATGTTTTAATAATAGAATGCTACAATGGAAACACAACGAAAGGAAGATTGAATGGGTTGGGAGGGGACAGCTTTGGAACACAGGGAGGCTTTAGAGGGGAGGTAACATTTAAGCAGGCTCTTGAAGCAGGATTTGGGAGCAGAGAGTGAAGGAGACAGCAGTACGGGCATAGCAAATAGCATGTGCAGAGACTCAGCATTGTGAACAACTATTATGCCTAGAGCAGAAGGAGGGTGGGGCAGTGAGGATGGTGACCAGAAAGTAGAACATGGTCAGACTGAGAAAGGCCGTGCTAAGGGGTTTGAACCACCTCCTGTTGGAAGTAAGGAGGGGATAATTTAATCCAGAAATACAACCTGTCAACAACATGTAGGAGGAATTGGAGAAAATAAAAACTGAAAGATTAATTTAGGAAATTTGCAAATCTCTAGGCCAGAGAGGATGAGACCCGGACATGAAGCTTAGGCAATAGAGATGAAGACAATGGTACGGTTTGGAGAATACTTTAGAGGTCAAATTCATAGTACATACTAATCAATTGAATGTAAGTAAGGAGAGAGAACATGACCTTGGATAAGAGTAGATGAGAATGTCACATGTTGCAATATGGAATATAGATCAGGAAGTAGGTTTGGTGGAAAACATAACACTTTGTCATTTTGGGGGTAGGCAGGTTATTGACCTAGTGGATTTAGAGATGAACTGTTATAATAATGCTCAACTCATATAGGGTTGCCATATTTAGAGGGAAAAAAAAGTAAAAATAATAAACAGGATCAGCAGTAAGATTTTATTTTCAGATGAACTTTTACTTAGTACAAGTATGTCCCATGCAAGCAATATTTGGAACATACTTATACTAAAATTTATTAGCAAAATAATTCTTGTCTGTAGACATGCAAATTCTGTCCTATTCAGAAAATATTCCTTTACCATCATCACCTCCCCATGAAAAACTCAGTTTCGCCTCCATTTTCTCACTCAATTCGATGTTGGTCATCTGCAATGTGTCTTTCATTGGATTTTCTTTTAAATCAGTTATAACATCTGTCTGTGTTCCCTCATCAATTAATAAATTAAGGAAAAATTTTAACATATATTCATTTGATTTCTGTGTGAGAGTCATAATTTTACCTTTTTTCAAAATAGTATTTTATGCTGGTCATTAAAATTTTTTGATTAATAGGCATCTCTATTAAAATAATAAATATCATTAATTCACCCACCAGATTTGCAATAATGTAATGGTACCCTTTCACATGTTTTCTAATGGTAATAACCTAACAAAGATAAAGAAACAATTATTTAATAAATGTATATAATATAAATGTAAAAAAACCACAAAAATTGTATTTTGAACAGGGCCAAGAAGTGAGTCCTCTGCCATTTAAGGAATGTACAACTTGTTCACATGGTAGTCTCAGTTACCATCCGCAAAGCTCTTCCTGGAGTTTCCATTCTGCAATATATTTTCCCAATTGCTTTTATCTGACATTGGTTAAACTGAGGTTTTTGTACATATGCAGAAAGTCAATAAAGAGTAGTTATTAACTGTCCTGGTAAATTAATAACTTTGAAATTGGAGGGACATTATATGATAATCTGAACAAATTAGTCATTTAAAAAGCAGCAACACCTTAGTCCATTTCCAATTTGCAAAAACCTGAGACATGAAAACACTGCGCTTGAATAACCCAAGCAGGCACTTAGAACTCAAACAGTGGCACAGCGCCTGTCTGGCTTCCTGAGCTTTTCCTGAGAAACCAGTTTGCCTCTTTCTCTTCCAGTATGGTCATGCAGCCACTGTTCATTCTCTTCATTCAGCTGCTCCATCAATGTTTACCAAGTACCCATTCCATGGCCCTGGGGTGGATGCTGAGGATGCAAAGATAGGTAGACGCAGCCCCACAGACAGACAGACTATTCCAACAGGGTAATGGTATTGCGACGTGGGACAGACAGCCCACAGAGGACAGATCTCTCACCTTCACTTGCAGGTCAGAGAAGGCACTTAAACTGAGACCCCAAGGGTGCAAAGCAGCTACTCAGGTGAAGGAGAGGGAACCGGAGGTTCTAAGACTGGGGACTTTATACACACAGGCATAGGGTGACAGAGATAGCGTGTGGTTTCCTCAGAGACTATGAGCCATCTGGAACATAGACTGCAATAAATGATAGTGTGGAGGAAGGCAAGGGCCAGACTGCTGTATGCTGCAGCAGTCCAGGAAAAAAAAAAATCAAGTAATAATATCCAGCATTTCTCAGATGCTTACTAGAGACCAAGGATCATAAAAAGCATTTTATAAATATTGTGTCATTAAATCCTCACCATATCCTAAATGGTTAAGTACATTTCCTTCTCTGTATTGTAATTACACAACTAATACATGTTTGTTGTAACATTAAACAATCCCTCGGAGAAAAGTGACAATTTGGCTTATAATATTCTTCCACATACTTCTCAATACTCACCCAGCAAATATAAATGTACAAACACATATATGTTTGTATAAAGATGTGTTTACTTATCCTCTGTGCATTTTTTTGGCAATGGATTTTAAAATATAACAATATATAGGGACAGCCTTCCAGGTCAATAGATACAGATCTAAATCATTCTTTTAAAGATACACATAATAGTTCACAGTAAGAATGTACCAGAATTTATTCAACTATTCCTCTACTAATGGACATTCAGGGTTGCTTTTTCCCTCACTCCAAACAATACTGAAGTAAACACATCTTTGTAAATATATCCTTAAATACTGAGGCTTTCACTGTTGTAGGGTAGATTCCCCTAAAGTGAGCATGTACATTGAAAATTTTAGAGATACTGTAACACTAACTTGCTAATGTTCTTTACAACCTATTCATTTTTATATGTCTGCAAAGTTACAGAAAATAAATTGTTTCTCCGGGCAACTCCTTGAGCTTTGTGCAGAATGATGAGGTTCTCAGGTCTTTTTTATGGTCAACCTGAAGGTTTTAGGTTGAATTTTACATACTTGGACAGTGAGGCCAAAAAAATACTGAATGATAAAACATCTCTTTGTACCCACATCCCTTCATTTACAGCTGAGGGATTCCTTGCTCACTGCTGGGGTAGAGCAGGTGCTGGGCTGTCAGACTGCCAGATTCTAGATGGAGAAGTCATCAAATTATGAATGAATGCCTGTCATCATGGTCACATGACATGCCCCTCTGACTGAGTCACTCTGCACTCCAGTTAAAATTTATTGCTATAACTGGGTTTCATTTTTATACATATCAGAGGACACATTCTTAGAACTCTCTGCTACATAATACATTTTTTAAAGACTTACTTGGTTATTTTTAACCAGGTTTGGAGAATATGGCAGAAACAGCACTTTAAAAAAGACAAAGACAGAGGGGGAAATTTTCTTAAGTCCAGCGTTAAAGTATAAACCTTATTTTGAAACTGAGCAATTTTTTTTCTTATTTTGACATAAACGTACTGGCTTTTGACTAGTGGATGAGGAATAACTAAAAGGCTCTACTTTTCAAATATTTAGTAGCATCACTATCAGCAGGGCTTAAAGTTCCCTTTGTCCTGTGTGACTCTTAGGCAGCATCAGAAACATGTACAAAAGCTACTCTTTGTGGTGGGTCCTTGTCATTCTGTTTGGCCTCCACGCTCCCTGGCCCTCGGATCTGGGGACACCACCCCCCCACCACGTGTCTTGGTCGAAGAGAGTCAACCTATCACCAAAAGCACAAGATACTCACCTTTCTAGCCCCCCAGCACTAGGAGCAGGCATGCAACCAAGGTTCATCCATAGAACGCACCTACTCAACTTTACCATGGAATCTCGTGACCCAGAAAGGAGGTGTTTCTGAGAATCACTTTCCAGTGAAAGTGGACACAGGTTCCAGAGGCAATTTAGTAGTTCTGGTGGAATCATTCAACACCAACATCAGTGATGTTGGCATTGCTTGGTGTAGCATCTGTGCCCAATCTGAAAGCAGAAGGGTCTCCACTGGACCAGTTCTGCTGCATGATTTTGGTCACCATTCTTGGCTATAGACAGAGAATCCATGCCTGTTCCCAAGCCTTCCTACAGACTCTGTGTGCTACTGAATATCCTTTAACAAACTCCTTTTCTGCTTGAATTAGCCAGGACTGAATTCTGTCGTCTGCAACTAAGAAGTGCTTTGATACTCCTTCAAAATTGTTAAGATAAATCTTTGTGGTTTTAAAGTACTTAATGAGCTAATGATTTACATCATTTGAAAACAATTCACAACTCCACATCATTTCCTTTTTGACCCTGATATTACATTACCTTCCAGTGTAACCGAGTTTTGAGTCCACTTTGGATTACCACTGTATATACTCCATGTGCTCAAACTCGCAGCTGTACTCCCCTACATTCTCCTTTCCCACTTCTCTCCATATTTCACCATACCCCTCACTCAGGAAAGCTGCTCGTGTATGCTAGCATGGCTACATTTAAGTGACTTATGAGAATATCTTACAAGTGATAGGAGACGGCGTTTAAGCAAAGGAATAAGTCTCTAACTATGGGATTCCAAACGTTAGCAAACAGGTAGAAGAGGTATTTGCCTCTCCCACCAAGACTGCCACTTCTTCCACATTAGCATAAGGCCATTCCTAGAATCATAAATACTCTTTCATGAGTCAACCACATTCCAGTTGGATAAATCCATCCTTCATTTGCTAAAAAAGCACATATGTCCTTGTGGATGGCACTACTTTCCTTACGAACCTCCACTGACTGTGCATCCCCCCCAGGATAAAGTTCATGCCCCAACCCTTGGGGCTCATTGCCCATCATGGCCCCCACTAGTGCCCCCAGTGAGGAGCACTTCATGCCCTTCCCCTCTATACCATGACACACCCCCTCCCCACCTTACTCAGTGGTAAAGTACTATCGTTCCTTTATAGTCAGCTTAGGCTCTGCTCTGCAAATCCTTCCCCGGTGTCCTCACCCGGCTCCTGACTCTGACCTCTACTCTCAGCGCTGTCAGACTGTGTTGTCATTATGTCTTGGAGTCTGGGCTCTCCCAGGCTCTGCTGTGTTCCTGGAGAGCAGGGGCTGTCTCAGTCAAGATTGCAGCTCTCAGGGGCCCTCCAAATAGCCCTCAGTAGGCACCTGTTAGCCACACACAGGCATACATGCACAAGAGTTTCTCCAAAAGGACAGAGGGAAGGAACAAGGATTCCAGACTCACACTTCGTTTACAAACTACAGACTCATACTTTGTTTACAAACTCCCCAAAATAACACTTTGAGATGAATACCAGTTTGATGAAGCCCTATCTTGGGAGAGAAGCCTCCATTCAGCTCTGTACCACCTGCCCTGGCAAGGCAAAGCCATTTTCCTGCCTCGGTGTGCTTAACGGCTATGGCCATGTAGCCCAGGGTGTGGGAGGGTAGGCTCTGGAGTCAGCCTGTCTGTGCTCACAGCCCAGCTTCGTATGAGCCAGCTGTGCAATCCTGGACAAGTTACTTAAGTTTTCTGTGCCTCGATTTTCTCATCTATAAAATGGGTGTGATAATAGGACCTATTTCGTAGAGCTGTTGTGAGGATTAATTATTATACAAAATGTTTAGAGCAGTGTCTGGCATGTAATACTGCAATAAATGTTAGCTACGATTATCACTATTAAATCTGAAATCACTTAATGTCCTTGAACATTATTCAAATTTTATGTATGCAAATTCCACTAATGTATGCTCAATGATGCCAACATTAATCATATCAGAATTTGCCCCATAAGCATATTTTGAGCATAGGCTAACGTGCCTGTATGCATAGGACTTCAACAGCCACCATTTCACAGACTAGCAGTAAGAATGTTTTTCAGTGAACTTTGCCCTGGCAGTTAACAAATGATAAGAAAGTTCATTCTGTGGGATTTTAAAGGCAGCTAAATTGCCCCAAGTTTAGACTACCTGAAGCTGTTATGGCAAAGCTCACCTTGGCAGCAGGGGCACCAAATCTGTGACCCCTGCTAGTTAATATGAAGGCGAGGGAGCAAAGGCAAGGGGAGACCCACATGAATAGAATGAAAGATAAAGCAATCCTTTCACACGCTGAAGATTTCTCTTGGGAACAACAATACAAGCTTGTGAAACATGAGTTTTAAGAAGAGTTGCCCGTCTATTTTTTCTCCCATTCTATTTTTCTGCCGCATTACTCAGTCATTATTTAAGATTAATACGAGAGCTTACTAACACACCAAATTGACTCAAAAGCATCTCAGAGAAACTCATTTTTCTATCCTAACAAAGGATCTTCTTGCTTATTTCCAAAGAACAAAATTTCAAGGAAAGTATTTTCCCATTTACCACGGCACTAACTGGTCATCAACTCAGGACAAAATGCAGGCTTCCACCAGATTGTAAAGTTGTTTTACAGTCCCTATTTGCCAAACACTCTACATTCATTCACAAATTAACCTCCAGCTGCCCAAGAGGCCCAGGAAACTCTATTTAAAACAGGGCCCATTTACTTTTGCATTACTTTTATCGAGATCTAGTTTCTATCAGCCAACTTATTGCCAAAAATATTAACTCAGTTCTAACTTCACTGCTAGAATAAAGTGGAGCAAGCTTTTTACTCCAAAGAAGACGTTAAATTTAGCACGTAATTATCTTTGGCTCCAGGATTATTCAAGGAAGTTCTCAGAGGGACAGGAAAATAAGAAAGTAGTAATATTCCAGATTCCATAGCTGCTATGGACTGAACTGTGTCTCTCCCAAAATTACTATGTTGAAGCTCTAAACCCCAGACCCTTAAAATGTGACTGTATTTGGAGATTGTGCTTTTAAAGAGGTGACTAAGTTAAAATGAGGCCATTGGGGTAGGGCCCTTATCTAATCTGAAGAAATCAGGACATATAAAGAGACAACAGGGTGTGTGCACACAAAGGGACAGCCTTGTGAAGAGGCAGCATTAGGGTAGCCATCTTTAAACTAAGGAGAGAGTCCTCAGCGGAAATCAAAACTGTGCCTTGATCTTCAACCCTTCCAAAACTGCGAGAAGATAAACTTCTGTTGTGTAAGCCATACAGTCTGTGGCATTTTGTTATGGCAAACTAATACTAAGAATTCAGATGTAGTAATTAGTCCCCTATGGAGGGACAAACCACATTCTTAACTTTTGTGCCACAGTCAGTGATACAATCATTGGAAAACTGTAAAGTACTCACCTTTGTTCCCTCTCCCCTTGTGCCCTTTACCCTGTGCCCTTGGTCTGCACCAGAGCAGTTGCTGTGAACCCCACTCTGTTCTGCTCTCCCCAGATATAAGCTCCAGGCCTCCAGCAGTCCTCCTTCCTCAACTGTTCTCAAATATTTGCCTGGTGTATCAGAACCACTGGAGGGCTTGTGAAAACAGATGGCTGAGCCCCACTCCCAAAGTTTCTGATCCAGTAGATCTCAGATAGCACCCAAGAATTTGCATTTCTAGTAAGTTACCAGTGACACTGATGATTTGAGAACCACTGTACCAGCCATCTCCCCAACTCAGCTGCACCTGCCATCAGAAAGAGTGCCACATATCTAGAGGGCCCTGCTTGAATCTGGCAGGCTAAGCTTATAAATAATTTATGCTAGTGTAAAGAAATACATTACCCCTCCCAGGGTATTTGATTTTATAGGGTCATTTAGAGAGAGTGTTAATGATGGTTGGAAATACCTTGCTATAAGTCATAAGCAGGCTGTATTACTTAGGGCAGGCTAATAGCTATTACAAGTAAGCCCCAAGAGATTTCTGTGCATTAATTTTATATCCTGCTACTTTACCAAATTCATTGATTAGCTCTAGTAGTTTTCTGGTAGCATCTTTAGGATTCTCTATGTATAGTATCATGTCATCTGCAAACAGTGACAGCTTTACTTCTTCTTTTCCGATTTGGATTCCTTTTATTTCTTTTTCTTCTCTGATTGCTGTGGCTAAAACTTCCAAAACTATCTTGAATAACAGTGGTGAGAGTGGGCAACCTTGTCTTGTTCCTGATCTTAGTGGAAATGGCTTCAATTGTTCACCACTGAGGATGATGTTGGCTGTGGGTTTGTCATATATGGCCTTTATTATGTTGAGGAAAGTTCCCTCTATGCCTGCTTTCTGGAGGGTTATCATAAATGGGTGTTGAATTTTGTCGAAAGCTTTCTCTGCATCTATTGAGATGATCATATGGTTTTTCTCCTTCAATTTGTTAATATGGTGTATCACGTTGATTGATTTGCATATACTGAAGAATCCTTGCATTCCTGGGATAAACCCCATTTGATCATGGTGTATGATCCTTTTAACGTGCTGCTGGATTCTGTTTGCTAGTATTTTGTTGAGGATTTTTGCATCTATGTTCATCAGTGATATTGGTCTGTAGCTTTCTTTCTTTGTGACATCTTTGTCTGGTTTTGGTATCAGGGTGATGGTGGCCTCGTAGAATGAGTTTGGGAGTGTTCCTCCCTCTGCTATATTTTGGAAGAGTTTGAGAAGGATAGGTGTTAGCTCTTCTCTAAATGTTTGATAGAATTCACCTGTGAAGCCATCTGGTCCTGGGCTTTTGTTTGTTGGAAGATTTTTAATCACAGTTTCAATTTCAGTGCTTGTGATTGGTCTGTTCATATTTTCTATTTCTTCCTGGTTCAGTCTCGGCAGGTTGTGCTTTTCTAAGAATTTGTCCATTTCTTCCAGGTTGTCCATTTTATTGGCATAGAGTTGCTTGTAGTAATCTCTCATGATCCTTTGTATTTCTGCAGTGTCAGTTGTTACTTCTCCTATTTCATTTTTAATTCTATTGATTTGAGTCTTCTCCCTTTTTTTCTTGGTAAGTCTGGCTAATGGTTTATCAATTTTGTTTATCTTCTCAAAGAACCAGCTTTTAGTTTTATTGATCTTTGCTATCGTTTCCTTCATTTCTTTTTCATTTATTTCTGATCTGATCTTTATGATTTCTTTCCTTCTGCTAACTTTGGGGTTCTTTTGTTCTTCTTTCTCTAATTGCTTTAGGTGTAAGGTTAGTTTGTTTATTTAAGATGTTTCTTGTTTCTTGAGGTAGGATTGTATTGCTATAATCTTCCCTCTTAGAACTGCTTTTGCTGCATCCCATAGGTTTTGGTTTGTCATGTTTTCATTGTCATTTGTTTTCAGGTATTTTTTTATTTCCCCTTTGATTTCTTCAGTGATCTCTTGGTTATTAAGTAGTGTGCTGCTTAGCCTCCATGTGTTTGTATTTCTTACAGATTTTTTCCTGTAATTCATATCTAGTCTCATAGCATTGCGGTCGGAAAAGATACTTGATACGATTTCAATTTTTTTAAATTTACCAATGCTTGATTTGTGACCCAAGATATGATCTATCCTGGAGAATGTTCCATGAGCACTTGAGAAGAATGTGTATTCTGTTGTTTTTGGAGGGAATGTCCTATAAATTTCAATTAAGTCCATCTTGTTTAATGTATCATTTAAAGCTTGTGTTTCTTTATTTATTTTCATTTTGGATGATGTGTCCATTGGTCAAAGTGGGGTGTTAAAGTCCCCTACTATACACTAATGATGAAAAATCTGAAAATGAAATTAAGAAAACACTCCCATTTACCATTGCAACAAAAAGAATAAAATATCTAGGAATAAACCTACCTAAGGAGACAAAAGATCTGTATGCAGAAAATTATAAGACACTGATGAAAGAAATTAAAGATGATACAAATAGGTGGAGAGATATACCATGTTCTTGGATTGGAAAAATCAACATTGTGAAAATGACTCTACTACCCAAAGCAATCTACAGATTCAATGCAATCCTTATCAAACTACCAATGGCATTTTTCACAGAACTGGAACAAAAAATTTCACAATTTGTATGGAAACACAAAAGACCCCGAATAGCAAAAGCAATCTTGAGAAAGAAAAACGGAGGTGGAGCAATCAGGCTCCCTGACTTCAGACTATACTACAAAGCTACAGTAATTAAGACAGTATGGTACTGGCACAAAAACAGAAATATAGATCAATGGAACAGGATAGAAAGCCCAGAGGTAAACCCACGCACATATGGTCACCTTATCTTTGATAAAGGAGGCAAGAATACACAATGGAGAAAAGACAGCCTCTTCAATATGTGGTGCTGGGAAAACTGGACAGCTACATGTAAAAGAATGAAATTAGAACATTCCCTAACACCATACACAAAAATAAACTCAAAATGGATTAAAGACCTAAATGTAAGGCCAGACACCATCAAACTCTTAGAGGAAAACATAGGCAGAACACTCTATGACATAAATCACAGCAAGATTCTTTTGACCCACCTCCTAGAGAAATGGAAATAAAAACAAAAATAAACAAATGGGACCTAATGAAACTTAAAAGCTTTTGCACAGCAAAGGAAACCATAAATAAGACGAAAAGACAACCCCCAGAATGGGAGAAAATATTTGCAAATGAAGCAACTGACAAAGGATTAATCTCCAAAATATACAAGCAGCTCAATATCCAAAAAACAAACAACCCAATCCAAAATTGGGCAGAAGACCTAAACAGACATTTCTCCAAAGAAGATATACAGATTGCCAACAAATACATGAAAGGATGCTCAACATCATTAATCATTAGAGAAATGCAAATCAAAACTACAATGAGGTATCACCTCACACCTGTCAGAATGGCCATCATCAAAAAATCTAGAAACAATAAATGCTGGAGAGGGTGTGAAGAAAAGGGAACACTCTTGTACTGTTGCTGGGAATGTAAATTGATACAGCCACTATGGAGAACAGTATGGAGGTTCCTTAAAAAACTAAAAATAGAACTACCATACAACCCAGCAATCCCAGTACTGGGCATATACCCTGAGAAAACCATAATTCAAAAAGAGTCATGTACCAAAATGTTCATTGCAGCTCTTTTTACAATAGCCAGGACACGGAAGCAACCTCAGTGTCCATCAACAGATGAATGGATAAAGAAGATGTGGCACATATATACAATGGAATGTTACTCAGCCATAAAAAGGAACGAAACTGAGTTATTTGTAGTGAGGTGCATGGACCTAGAGACTGTCATTCAGAGTGAAGTAAGTCAGAAAGAGAAAAACAAATACCATATGCTAACACATATATATGGAATCTAAAAAAAAAAAAAGTGATCAGAAGAACCTAGGGGCAAGACGGGAATAAAGATGTGGACCTACTAGAGAATGGACTTGAGGATACAGGGAGGGGGAAGGGTAAGCTGGGACAAAGTGAGACAGTGGCATGGACATATATACACTACCAAAAGTAAAATAGATAGCTAGTGGGAAGCAGCCACATAGCACAGGGAGATCAGCTCAGTGCTTTGTGACCACCTAGAGGGGTGGGACAGGGAGGGTGGGAGGGAGGGAGATGTAAGAGGGAAGAAATATGGGGACATATGTATATGTATAACTGATTCACTTTGTTATAAAGCGGAAACTAACACACCATTGTAAAGCAATTATACTCCAATAAAGATGTTTTTAAAAAAACCCAAAAAAACAACAAGTAAGCCCCAAATCTCAGTGGCTTAACCTAGTAAGATATTGTCTCATGGACCAATGCAGGTTGTGGAATGGGATGGTTACTCTGCTCCACACAGTCATTCAGGGACCCAGGTTCCTTCCATCTGGTGGTTCTCCATCCTCTACAGCTTTGGAGTCCTTTGCTTGATCCTCTATCTGGCAGCAGATGCGGGAAGAGAGGAGGATTTGCAAGAAGTTCTTAGAGACCAGGCTTTTCACCCACGTTCCACAACCCCATCATCTCCACCCATGTTCCACTGGCCAGAACTCAGTCATATAGTTACCTAACTATGAAGGAAACTGGGAAATACTAGTCTAGCTGAGAGGAAAAGGGGAAAAGGTTCGTGAAGAACCAGCCATCTGCCACATGGAACTTCCACAGGCTCTGAAATCATGAAATCCAGGGAATTTCAAAGGCCAACCATGCAGACCTAGGACATTCTTGGAGGAGAACCATGCCATCCGTGCTAATTACTCTGGATTCCTTGTGCTTGGCTGAGAAACAAGGTATTTGGATAGCCATGCAATCACTAGTAAATAACATAATACTCGGGATAAGCAGATCAAGTGGTCAATATTCATGTGTCCAAACCAGTTAATCTGGAAGCAAGCATTTCCTGGAGAAGAAGACAGGGCAGAGGAGGCAACATCATTTGCCAAGAACAGAGCTACCTACTATACATAAACTGTATTACTTCACCTTGATGACCCTATAGAGTATGTACTATTATTCTGATTTTACAAATGAAAAAAGAAAGGCTCAGAGGAGGTAGGTGAATTGACCCAGAAAAGCTAAGTGGGGTCAGGATTTGAACCCAGGACTCTCTGCCTGCAATGTCCAATCTGATTTGCCGCTTTACCATACTGCCTCAACTAAGGCAATACAAGTTGTTTACTTTAATTGATTAACCTAAATCAACTAAATTTATCATAGATTCTTATTTGTCCCCAAAAACCTGTCAACTTCAACTACCCCCTTAGCTCATAAGGCACCACCTTTGGAGAGAGAGGGCTCCACTTCCACCAGCTTGGCCTCTCTGAGCCTCAGTGACCACATCCATAAAATGGGACTCATCTCACCACTTTATGAGGGCACCTAATGCACCTGGAACCTTCTTCCTTCTCTGCATGCGCCAGTTCCTTCCTGATGTTCTCATGTGATGTCGGCAGGAAGAGGTTGCTATGAACTGGTGCGGACCAGGGAGAGGGGCTGGGCGAGGAGAGGTATGAGTATTCGCCGACCCATTCTGAGCCTAAGGCCAAGCACTTTATGCACACGTGGCACTCAGTAAATGTGAGTGGGTAAGGAGATAATGGTGATAAAAATGAAACCAAGTATAACACATTGACAAGCTTTTATTACACTTTTATCTGGGAGTGCAAGGCCTATTCCAAGTTTTGTCCTGACTTATCCCATCTTGCTTGATAGCTGGTACTGGCCAGGATCACACTGAGGGCGAGGCCTGACCCAAGATGATGGCTGTTCGGTTCTTCAGTCTCCACACAGCAGACTCCTGCAGCCCACGCTCAGGGCAAACAGAGCCACTCAGGGCCCGCCTGTCCTATCCCACCCTAGCCTAGCCTTCCCTACAGCGTTGTTCAGGACTTTTTCTCCACTGGCTTCCCCAGGCCCATGCCCTCCCTTAGACTATGCTTCCAGGCCCACATGGCAGTCAGGAGCAACACGTCTCCCTCTGAGCTACACTTTGCACCTTCTCGTGGTACTTAACATTCCTGTTCATTGTTCTAGACATGGATGCACACACTCCCGCTAAGGCAGCGTGAAAGAGTAAAGAAAGGAAGGGCTTTTGTGTCACTGAGCCCTGCCACTCTCCAAATGGGTGACTCCAAGTCAGTCGCCTCATCTCCCTCAGCCTCAATGTCCTCATCTGTAGAATGGGAATAAGAATACAGACCTCAGGGGGTTCTTGTGAGGATGAAGCACTTAGCCCAGAGCCAGGCTCACAGTTAAAGCTCACCCAATGGAAGTCCCTTTGCCCTGTCCTCCTCCCCATCAGCTTGCGGAATTCTTGAGGGCAGAAATGTTCCTAATTCACCCTGCTGTCCCCAGCACTCCATGCAGAGTGGCTGCCCGATAAATGTTTGTAGAATAAAGAATGTCCTCAGAGCACAGAGTCATTTACTGAACGTGAATAAACAGATTAATTGCTCCGTATTTCCTTAAACGTCTCTTCTCTCTTGTCTTTCTTCTCCAAAGATGATTAAGAGGACATGGTCTCTCAAGTTCGTAGAAGAGAAAAATTAAGCCAGTCAGAACTGCTCACTAATTTTCCGAGGCTCATCCGAGGGAAATCGGCCTGGCCCCCCGGGAGACATTACAGTGGCCCCGAGGGAGGCAGATGCTGCTCCAGGCTGCCACTCCTGCGTCTGTGTTCTGTGTGACAGGTGGCTCGGGAGAGGGGCCGGCCTCTTGCTCCGAAAGTGACCGTGTGGATGCCGGTGGCAGTAGCCACGAGGAAGGGCCAGGACAGGACCGACTGACCCGCAGGGCCCTACACTCTGGATTTCCGAGGGCAGCTCTGATGCTGAGATCTGGGCCTCCCTCTCTGCCTAAGAAGACTCATCCTTGGGGTTAACAGGTCTTGACTTCTGGCTCGGAATGTGAGGTTTCCACAACCTGCTTCCCATACCATGGAGTAGGACAGAATACGGTTGAATTCTGTCTTGATTTTGTGGTGAAACTCAGGAACGAGCGAGGGGCTAGAGATGCACTCCCCGAGGTGCTCAGGAGGACCCATCCAGTCCCACGGCGCTCACCCCAAAGCAGTGCAAGGTTTGCACGGAGCTGTGGAAGCTCTGCGAGAGAGAGGGCATGAGGAAGGGTCTAGAACTCACACCATGGGATGCCAGGGCTAGAGCCATCTGGGGTTACAATAATCATAGAACTAGTAAGTAAAATGTACTGAGTCCCCATTAAAAATGTAGCAAGGTGCTACATACTGGCTTTTTCTGCATTATCTCACTGGAGCTCCCCAACTACCTCATGAGGCTACCATTTCAGAATCAAGGAAACTGAGGCATAGTTACTCGTCCAAGGTCTCCAAGCTAGTAATTGTCAGTTTGAACCATTACTTTCTACTGGCTTTTGTATTTTTTTACTTGAACTGCCTTTTTATTCTGGTCAGGGCTTATCAAATTTTAGTGTTTGATAGAATCACCTAGAGGCCTTGTTAAGACACAGATTCCTGGGCCCATCTGCAGAAATTCTGATTCCACAGGCCCAGAGTGGGGCCCGTGGATTTGTCATTCTTACAAGTTCCCAGGTGAGGCTGATTCAGCTGGTCTGGGGACCACACTCTGAGAAGCAAGGTCTGGGGCAAACTTATACCAGCCAGGTCTTAGCCATAACAGCCCAGGAGACAGAAAAATCAAAAAGGTTAAGAATTCCCAGGAAAACCAAGAGTTTGTATTAATGCCAGCCTTCCACTCTATGGAGCAGGAACTATCTACAGCCTTCTCTTTACCGGAGTGATCACCACCTGTTTTTTCTCAAGAATTCTGCCAGCAACATCTATAATTCCTACCTGACCAAGTTAAAAAATAGGAAAACGGTTTAATACAGAGCTCAAATACCTCTGGAATCCCATTTCATTTTCATGGATGGTTGGTTGGGGCGATTTCAGTGTCCCTTTCAACCCAAGGTCAAAATGGACCTGGATGTCGCACGTGAGGTGGAGGTTTTAAGAGAAAAGGCGTTCCCTGGAGTTCAGAGGACTGGATCTCGTCTTGGCTCTGCCACCTCCAGCTGTGTGGCCCTGGACAAGTGCTGTCACCTTTCTGAGTTACTCCGTACGGGCTCTAAGCTTCCCGCTCGCTCTAGCTTCCTGCTTTCAGTCTAAAGCTCCTGGTGGCCATTGGCTCAGCTCGGTGGCTGGGACATGGATGAAGTCTTCTGACAATGCACACTGAGCTGACTCCAGTCTCCCATCCAGCTCCGGGACCGCAACTCAGCTCCCCCAGGCCCAGGATTTGAACCCCTGCTTTTTCCTCTGAATACCGACATGGCTTCCTCTCCAGGTCTCAGCACTCCAGGCAGCCCTGTTCCTGAGAGGATCCAGCTCCTGTTCCCAGCTCCGTGGGAGCCAAAATCTTCCCTGGGATGTCCCCAGATTCCTGGGAAAAAGGCAGAAGGAGCCTTGGCAAAAGTGAAACCCAAGGTAGAATCCAGGGCTCTGCTGCCTCTCCTGCTCTCCTTCCACTATTTGCCATGGTCCCTAAGAAGGGTTGCTGGGCCCTGGCATGCTCTAGTAGAACATGCAATGCTGCAACAGTGAGTCTGGGGCTGCCAGCACTTAGCTGTTTTCCTTCCCCAGGAAGAACTTCATAGTAACACTGACATTTTAGCTAATCATCCTGTAATTATGACCCCTGTTTTAATTAACTAGCCAATAGCCAAACTGGCTTTATAAATGAACTAGAGCCATTCCCTCACATTTCAGCATGATCCCACCCACACAAGCCACACCTCTAGGGCAATTTGGTGGGTAAGCTACCCAATTGCAAGGTTCCTTCAGCACTTAGAGTGAGGTATCTTTAGGCAACTACACTCACTTGATCCTCAATAATTCTCTCTACACAGAGGCCAGTAAGGTTCCCTCTACTTTGACCAGGAAAGCTGCACGAACGATGACTTAAAGGGAACCCTTTCCCATTTTAATTTGAGGGAGATGAGCCAGAAGAGATTATATGTGAAGTCTAAGAACAAAACTGGGAGAGTGAGGGGAGTCACAGCAGCGTGCGGACGGGGGAAGGGGACTTGAGTCCCAGGAACAAGCCTGGAGGGTGGCACCCACTGTCCCTGCCGTAGTCAGGAACTCCTAGCACCTGCGGGGGTCCACCAGTCTCTGGTTTACAGCCAGGTACACACCTGCCCACATCCAGTGGAGTTCATAAAGCCAAGGCAGAGGGTGAGCTCTGTGTCTGGGATTAGTGCTTACAAGCCTCCCCTTGGGCCATGTGTAGTGACTCATATGGACAGCCCTCGGGTCCCCTGAATCTGGCATGCCTGTTTGGAAGATTACTATTTCCTGTGCCCTTGCTGATCTTCTTTAATTTCAACCTGGTTTTTCTACTTATAACCCTGCTGGCCATTTGTTGTTTTGCATCCATATTGGGTTCTTAAAATCTGGACTCTCAGCTTTCCTGGAGTTAGATTACTTATTATGGGGACCCCTGAGAAACAAGACTCGAAAATCTGGCAGTTACCACGCCACCCCATCCACACCCACATCTCTACTTGGCCAGTCTTGTTGCTGACCCCTCACACTGCACTGCCACTCAAGTCGCTGAGAGAGACAGAGAGAGAGAGAGATTAGTCAGAGATAAAGCCACCTATGCAAGAAACATTCAGCATCCTGCCCTCTTAGCCCCCAGCCCAGTCTCCCCCCACCTCCCCATGACGGCTTTATCTAAAAAGAATTTAAATTTCAAATGATAAACTCTGCATTCAGAATTCCCCAGCCTTCTGCCAGCCCACCTCTGACCCTACCTTCTGCTGCAACTTGAGTAAATTTGAACAAGTAAATAGGAGTGATATTATTCTTTTTTTAAAATTAATTAATTAATTAATTATTGTCTGCGTTGGGTCTTCGTTTCTGCGCACGGGCTTTTCTCTAGTCGCGTTGAGCCATTGTTACTCTTCGTGGCAGTGCGCGGGCTTCTCACTGTGGTGGCTTCTCTTGTTGCGGAGCACGGGCTCTAGGCGCGTGGGCTTCAGTAGTTGTGGTGCGCAGGCTCAGTATTTGTGCCTCGCGGGCTCTAGAGCGCAGGCTCAGTAGTTGTGGCACATGGGCCTAGTTGCTCCTTGGCATGTGGGATCTTCCCGGACCGGGGCTCGAACCCGTGTCCCCTGAATTGGCAGGCGGATTCTCAACCACTGCGCCACCAGGGAAGTCCCAGGAGTGATATTATTCTTTAACATTTCATTTATGAGAAAAAGAAATACACATTAATGGGAAGTAAAAAAAAAAAAAAAAAAGCCCACCAGTAAGAGCTCCCTTATTCACTTAGCACAAATAATGGTGAAGACACAATTATAACTCGGCATTTTAGCGACAGCATAAACCAAACCAGGCAGTAAGTGGACAGTTCCCCTTCTGTTCCGACATGCCCCAATTAACACAAACTGAGGAAGGAATAAATTTAAGCAGGAACAGCTTATCAACATACAATTAGCACTCAATAACTTATCCCTGTAATGCCAGATCAAATAAAAACATTGTGTCATAAATCACTTAAATCACAAGTAAGCCACCAACCCTTGTGCTGAAATAATCTTCTGGTTGATTTGCTTTCTATCCACCACCCTTCTGCCACAACAGGTTTCTTTTCCTCTCTCAGATCTAAGACAGCGAGGCAGCTGCTATGGCATTTGCTACTCTCCAGAGTTCAAGGTGATATTAGCCATAAGCAGAATTAGAGGAAGGCCAGCCCAGACCCCACAGAGTATGCACCTCCAGACGGGCCAGCCACCAACAACTGCAAATAAGTAGGTGCCTGGTCCTTTAACATGTCTAAGGAAGGAAAGTCCTCATTCATCCTTTCTAAAGGATTTTTAGATCTCAGTCCTCACAGGTAGAAGAGTTTTCATAAATCTTCCATGCATAGCTTCTATTTCAATTTAAAGCAGTTGATACTGGTTTCATGGAAATTAAATACAGCCTGTCATCATCACCTCTATAATAAGGTCTGTAGATCTAAAGGCAATCATTAAGTGCCTTGAATGCTTCTCATTAGTTCTTTCACCACCAAATCTTAGTTCTTTAACCTTGTGTGCTTTGCACCACCTCTTTGTAATCAGATGTGTTCTCCAACTCCGCTTCTCAGACTCCCTTGCAACTTATTTAGCCAAAGAGAACCGTGGCAGAAGACTAGAAGGTGGGAGGTGGAGAGAATCCAGGCTATTATTCCATCGTTGTCCTGGGAAGTACAGTTCAGCCTCATCATTCATGGCTTCAATGTTTATAAATTTTCCTACTTACTAAAATTTGTTTGTTACTCCAAAATCAATACTTGTGGTGCCTTCATGGTCATTCACAGATATGCCCAGAGCAGGAAAAATGTGAGCCCTCTGACGTACATGTTCCCAGCAGAGGTCAAACAAGGTAATGCTCTGCCTTCTTGTCACAGCTCTCATACTGTGAATAAGTGTCATTTTCATGTATTTATACCATGTTTTTCTCATTTTTGTGCTTCTTTGGTGATTTCACTGTTTAAAACGGCCCCCAAGTACAAGCCGGCAGTGATGTATCTTATGGAGAAAATGCCTGTGTTAGATAAGCTTCATTCAGGCATGAGTTATAGTGCTGTTGGCCATGAGTTAAATATTAATGAAGCAATTTTATATATGTATTAAGTAAGATGACTTCAAACATAAACACACATGAAACACGGTTATATATTGATCAGCTGAAGAAAATGATGTGACCAGAGGCTCACAGGAACCTAACCCTGTATTTCCCCTAGGAGCAAGGGTTTGGTATTTTCTAATTCACTATTCATGGTGACTTGATAGAACACAGCTACCACAGATAACAAGAAGCTACTGTAATTCCCAGTGATGCCCATGTCTCCTCTGGGATTCCAGCTCCCCACCAGACACTGCAGCCCTCCTTGCTCCCAAATTCCACTGGGAAGCCTTACCATGATCCTCACAGAATGGCTCAGCATATGGATTCTGGTAACACCACCTCCTTCCTGCACCCCTCCCATCCTAGAAGTGATAGTAGCTTCTGCTGTTCTTAAACTCTGGGGTACATTACCATCCTTTGTTTGACTTTTCAGATTTTCCATCTTTTTGTGTACCAAATTCTCTGTATCAAATGTCCTCTGTTGAAACTATTAGAATGGTTCCTATTTCCTGGCTGAATACTGACTGATATACTTTCCCTTATTAATCCTATTTCCCAACTTCTTAATTTCTCTTTGTGGTAGGCAGAATGATGCCTGCCCACCCCCTGCCAAGGATGTCCATATCCTAATCCCCAGAAATTTTGAATATGTTATCTTACTTGGCAAAAGGGACTTTGCAGATGTGAGTAAGGATTTTGAGATGAGGAGAATATCCTGAATTATCGGGGAGGGACCAGTAGAATCATAAGGGTCCTCATAAATGAAAGAGAGAAGCAGTAGAGCCAGAGGAGATGTGAGCAGAGTGATGCCGACATGGGCCCACGAAATGTAGACAGGAGGTGGCAAAGCCGAGGAACAAATTTTTCCCTAGAGCCTCCAGAAGGAAAGCAACCCTGCTGACACAATGATTTTAGCCCAGTGAAACTCATTTTGGACTTCTGACCCCCAGAACGGTGAAGACAATAAATCTGTGTTGTTTTAAGCCACAGAGTTTGTGGTAATTTGTTACAGCAACCATTGGAAACACATTCTTTTTGAGGCTCCTAGCCCTTCGTATCTTTCAAGCAGAAGGGCACCAATTTGGTTCCAAAACGTATTTAAGATCTGATGTAACACCTCCATATGTAGAAATATCTGTGGAACTCTTAGTAGGCAGCAACTACTGACCACTAACTGCAGGTATTCAATTTCCTGAAACCAGGGGGCTGAGAAGATCTTCTACTTAGGCTTCCCTAGGATTTTTTTCCTCTTTCATTATAGAAAATTCCTAACATAAACAAAAGTAGAGACAGTAATATCATAAACCCCCATGTACCCATCATCCAGCTGCAACAATTATCAACTCACGGCCAATTTTGATTCATATGTATCCCCATAATTCCCCCTTCCCTGGGCAATTTTGAAGCAAATTCCAGGCATCATTTCTCCACAAATACTTCAATATGTATCTATAAAAGACAAAGATTCTTTTAAAACAAGACCACAAAATTACTGAACCAAAAGAGAAGTAATAATTTCCTTACATAATTAATTAAGCAGTCAGTGTTGACATTTCCCCAATTGTCTCATGATCTTGCTTGGATCAGGATCCAAATAAGACTTTACATTGCAGTTATTCGATATTTCTTAAGTCTCTTTTAATCTTTAGGCTCCCCTCCACTACTTTTTTTTTTTTTTTACAATTTATGTACACATTACAATGTATGTACATAGAATTTATGTATGTGTCGAAACCCACAGACTTAGTTTTACTGACTTCATTCCATAGTGTGGTTTAACATTTTCCTCTGTTCTAAGTAACTTGGTAGTTAGTTCTAGTGGATTTATTAGACTTTGGTTCAATTTTTTTGGCAAGAATATGTTATACATGGTGTTGTGTATTTCAACATACCATCTAGTTTACTCCCTTTCTGTAATGTTAGCAGTCACTGATGATGTGATATTGTGATTTATAATAAGAAATATATATTTGGTCTTCCCATTTCTGGCACAGAGCTCCTAAAACCCTTGGAATTTCCGAAATGCTGAGAGCAACGAAGGTGTCTTTTGTTATGTTAACGAGGTGACTTTTGGCCGAACCTAAGGATGGGGGCTGGTAGCCAGGAGAATCAACCAACCATGTGATTAGAGGACTGGAACTTTCAGTTCTACCCCCTTTACCTCCTGGGAAAGAAGAGGAGCTGGAGGTTGAACCAATCGCCAGTGGCCAGTGATTTAATCAATCATGCCTGTGTAATGAAGCCTCCATAAAAACCCAAAAGAATGGGGTTTGGAGAATTTATGGGTTGGTGAACACATGGAGATTAGGGGAGAGTAGAACGCTGGAAGAGAATGGAAGCTCTGAGCCCCTTCCCCATATTCTGCCCTATACACCTCTTCCATCTGTCTGTTCCTGAGTTACATCCTTTTATAATAAACAGGTGACTGATAAGTAAAATGTTTCTCTGAGTTCTGCGAGCCACTCTAGCAAGTTAATCGAACCCAAGGAAGGGATTGTTGGAACCCCCAATCTATACCCAGTCAGTCGGGAGCACGGGTGTGGCATCTGAAGTGGAGGGCGGTCTTGTGGGACTGAGCCCCTAACATGTGGATTCTGATACCATCTCCAAGTAGACAGTGTCAGAATTGAGTTGAATTGTAGGACACTCAGCTGGTGTCCAAGAATTGCTTGGTGCTGTGGGGAACCCCCCCAACTCACCAACACACACACACACACACACACACACACACACACACACACACACACACACGTTGGAATTGGTATCAGAAAGTTAGATGATCACTGCCTAGATCTATTAATTTATTAGGGATAACAGAATGGTGATTTTCTAATTCTATCCTTCCTTTTTTATTAGCTAGAATCCTTTTCCTCTAATCAATTATTTGATTACGGTGAGATACGACTCACAAAAGGAAGGTGGAGTAAAAGAACTATTCAACCGCTACATGAGTTTGCTCTTTCCAAAGGTGGCCAATGATGTTTTCTGTTTTTAATTATTATAACTTCATGTATTTAAGTGTATTTTATGAGCTTCAATCCATTATCATTACTACTCTTACTGACGTTCATATTAATCCATATTTAGCCAATGGAAATTTCTTTGAGTTGGCTCCTGAGCCTTTTTTGACACAACACGGTTGGTCTTTGATGGCTTTCTTGCTTTGTGGCATGGAAAGATGTTCCAGAATCATCTTAGATATTTCCTGCCCCAGGCCTAGAATCAGCCATTTCTCCAAGAAGCCCTGGTTCCTTAAAATGGGAAATTATATTTAAAGATGACAATCTATGCAATAAAGGTGCTCATTGCTAATGGACCCGTCATTGTTTCTAGGGTTTGGGGAGGATGAGAAATACATTTTTAAAGATAAAATATCTCATGAGTTTAAACTGTTCATTCCAATTTCAATTCAAGACTACAAAGATTTTAACTTAACCTCATGAATTTCACATCTGTATCATCTTTTTATCACTCAGAAAAACATGATACACAGAGACACCAACATAATTATTCATTTGCTTTATCACATAATGCTCAGGAAGAGTCTCAGAAAAAATACCACCATGTCTACCTATGGTATTATTACTGACAATTGTTTAAGATGGTTTTTTCCTTGGGTTGTTTGTTTGTTTTATTGCACTACCTTTTGTTCTGAGGATATAATCCACTAGGGCTAGACAGATGCTTTATGTATGCCTACTTACCATTTACTCTACCTTATATAAGTCATCTTTAAGCTACAATTATTTGCATGTTATAATAAATAAAATCAGTCAACAGATCACATTGTCTTTTATCTGTGAAGATGATGTTATTGGCTCTTATAAATTCCACTCTACCTACTTTCAAGTTGGTGTCTATGCCAGGAAATAGAAACCACTCCATTTCAAATGGGAGGGGAGGAGGAGATTTAATACAGAGACTTGATTACAAAAATACTGGAAGGGCTGGGAGTGCAAATCAGAAACAGCAAAGGGTTACCAAAGACATGAAACTGCAAGAAAATGCTAGGGCTGGGTGAAAGGGAAAAGTTGTGTCGCTCAGAGCTCCTGACATCACACATGCCACTGAAAGCTGCCGCTGTGGAGCAGAAAACCACGAGCCTGCATTCCCACCCATATCACTGCCTAAAGCAGAATGACTTCTGCTTTCCTCCCATCTTCGAATCTCACCTCAGTGCCTCTCATTGGTAGAACCCAGCTGGCAAGGGTGTCTGAGTTGTGTACAGAGGAGGTTTCCAGTCCCAGAAATATGAGATAACAGAAAGTCTGTGAGGAGCTGAGTACCAACTGACAACATGCAGCTTACCTACCCAGTGTCCAACATTTCGATGTGTTTCTCAGTAGAAGAGGGACTCATCTTCTCCCAGGTCTCTCTGAAGAGTCATGGTCCAAGACCAAGATTAAGGCCATAATCTGTGGATAGCATAGAGAAAAGACATGAAAAGACATGAAAGAATTTAAAACCACGGCACTGGCCTTGTTAGTATAAACTATAATCAACCACACTTCAAGTCTCCATCCTCCCCCGCCCAAACGCATGGAAAGCAGTGGTCGTATGTTTGTGAACAGATATGTAGGCTCAGAGAAACTAAGTAACTTGCTTTTAAATTTTATTATTTTCAGTTCTCTGATTAGGAGTAATTTACCAATTAAACAGGACAGCAACTAAAGTAAAAAGAGACATATACTGAAACTGTTAGCATCAACTGTTATAGCCATTCTTCTCTAGATGACATAGTGTTGCTATATATAGTTTAGATATGAGTAATGAGAAAGTGATTGTGAGCCAATATTTAGGGGAAAGCTAGGCCTATCAGGACCACAACTCTGATGGAATGTCTTGGTGATGGATTTAGTCTTCTCCTTTCTCAATTTATTCTTCTCTGGGATGCTTTTCTATTTAGGGTATTAAATGACTTACATTTGATGGACAGAGAAGGACACTCATTAATTGTGAAATCTTGGGCAAGTTATTTAACCTTTCCAAGACTCCTTATCTATGAAATGGGGATAATAATAGCATCTACCTCACACAGTTTTTATGAGGATTAAATGAAACAACATACACAAAAAACTCATAATAATGCCTGACATATTTTAAGTACTCAATAAAGTGGGCTGTTTTTATCTTGCTAGAGAAGAAGCTAAGATATAAAAGGTCATTTCAATTGTCAGCCAAAAGTAATCTTATTTGAACATTTCTTCTCATACATCATCACTGACACTAGATCCAGGAAAAGTTAATGATGCCAATAAAGGAATCACTGAAAGGAGGAAGAAAATCTTATATAACGAAAGGATTAATGGTGTCCATGGCAAATGCAGAGGTCTTCACGCTCTAGAGGCCAAGAACATCTGCTCTTCCAAGACCAATGGAGATGACAGTCATAAGTTTAAGCAACTTTAAGTGGGAAAAAATAACCTAAGGAACATTAAAAGGGAGGATCATTTTGAGGAAAGCAAGAGTTGTTGGAACCTGATCCTCAAACCTTGATATTTCACATGAGCAGGTCATCCTCTTGTAATGGAAAATGGGAGAGCTACTGGAAAAGACGGAGACATGTGAATCCACCCAGCGTGGATCAAAGGAGAGAGAGCCAAGAGGAGAGAGAGAAACAGTTGTTAGGAAAAATCAAGAGCAGCTTCCTCTTGCTGAGTTGGAGAAAACCTGTGCCCTTCCTTCAGCATTGGAGTATCCTGCTTTGCCATCTGATGTGGGTGAAGCTGAAGGTCTGACTCCATGTAAAGAATTGCGCAAATGTTCACATTCTCTAGAGAGAAATGTAAACTCACAGTGGACCGCATAGCTAAAGGTGGCAACATCTGACTACAAGATATTACTCTGTGATGAGAACCTTGGTGTTTCTTCCTGATTCAACATTGTTATGAGAGTCAGAGGCCTACGTTGTTGAAATGGTGGTCCTTCCACTGTGGTCATAAACTGAGATAGATACACCTATAACACATACACACACACAGAATCATCATAAATGTAACTGCTCCAAGGCAGACTAATACAAATATATTGCATCATGATAAATCACCAGTTGTCATCAGTAACATCGACAACATGATTTTCTGAAACGAAGAATTCTTGGTAAATTTCCAAACAAAAAGGACAATTTCCTCTTAATTAAATGGTGGTTGCATCCCTGGAAATTTCAGTGACCATAAAAATCAAGCAAAACTACTTTGTGCTTCTATGTTAAATGGAATTAGGTTTGAAGTTCAGATAATTATAAATAGACCTTGTGAGACATTTACAATTCATGTGGATTATGGCACAAATCAATATCTAGCATCCCTAGCCCCTGCTCATAAATGCCAGTGGCATCCCCCAATCATTGTGTCAACCAAAATTGCCCCCGCACATGTCCAAAATGCCCTCCTGCCTAGAGGCAGGCAACCACTGTTGAGAAGCACTGCTATATGGTATCCACATTCTCAAAGGGAGTCGGCAATGCCCCAGGTAAATGAAACACTATTTTCAGGAAATATCCCCATAGCACAAAACATAACCATATGCATTTACTAGGGTGGTCGATGCAGCTCCTTACAGAGCAACAGGTGTTGTGTATTCAGCCAGAGAGACACTAAATGACTCTAGAACATCCACACCTGGAGAGACGTGCACATACATCTGACTTCCCATATCAAGGCTATCCCAGGCAGCGTGCCACAAACCCATAGCCAGAACCCGCCCCCATCATAACAGACTTGGATGTCTTTGTTCACCTACAAGTCCCACTGACAATGCCTGCTTTCCTGTGGGAAATGTTGCCTTAGAGTACTACAAACAGCCAGCCTTATAATTCATTCAAAATCCCATTCACCTCTGTGTGTGGAGTGTCTGGTAGAAAGGCAGCCACATCAGAAGGCCCACTTGCATTGAGTATACTGAGTGTTTATTACAGGGCTCAATGAGGGGGATTTCTAGTTACACTGAATATAGGAACGCTACTGACACTGATCCATTCTGACACTGAATTTGGAGACTGATCCAGGATTCCAGGAGGACCTCAGTATCAGGAGATTTTGAACTCCCCTCTCTTAGTTGCTACCCACAGACCACTTCCTTCTGTGTCACGAAGTTCAAATTTCAAGGGAGGAATGTTATTGGCCTGGCTTATCCTTTTGATTCAGGCTGCAAGTGATGAGTCATCAGTTAACTTGGGGACAGGCCCTTTCCCCTCAGGTCAGTGTTCACCCTTGTGGATAAAGTGAAGAGAGGGGACATGTGCCCCACTGACCACTCAGCAGAGGCCATGGGCAGGAGTAGATTCTCTGGGAAAGTGGAGTGGCAAGAAGGTACACTCAGATATGTCTGATACACCTGGAGACTAAAGGAGCTTTCCAAACAGTGAAAAGACAAATGCTTCTCAGATTTGTATGAGGGAAGACAAAGATGGAAGAAAGAGGAAGTACAGTATAATGATGTATTTATTAGCTACAGTGACTTAACCCACGTTTCACATGTATTGGTCCCAGGAGATAGGGAATCTGGGTTCTGTAACCCATGACATCATAGATAAGTAATTTAAATTTTATAAAGCTTAGTTGCCCTCTTTTTTTAATGGATAAAAATTCTCCATGCCTTTCAGAAAGTTGGTAAAGACTTATGACTCTTAGATCCATGATTCCATCGCAACAGGAATTTCCATCGCAATAGAAATAGACTTCTCCAAGAAGTCAGAACAGAAGGTGCTAGAGATATTTTAATATTATATTCACCCTAGAAAACATAATGAATAGTCTTCAAGGGTCAGCACACCTTCACCCCTTGGAAATTTTGGATATATTTGTATATTTCTAGAGCAGTGGTTCTCAAACCAGGGTCAATTTGGCCTCTCAGGGGACACTAGGCAATGTCTGGAGACATTAGTGGTGTCACCACTGTTACTGGCATTGAGCGGGCAGAAGCCAGCAATGCCGCTAAACATCCTACAATGCGCAGGAAGGCCCCATGACAAAGAATTATCTGGCCCCAAATGTCACAAGTTCAAGGTTGAGAAACCCTATTCTAGAGTGAGGTTCCATAGCAAGCATTCACCACATTCTCAATGAGTCCACGACCTAAATAGGTTTAGAAAATGCAGCTCCAGACTCTGGCAACAGACCACAGAGAGCTCTGCTTGATACCCTCACTTCATCAGTGAGGCTATTCCACTTGCACCCAGGAAAAGGCCCCCCACTTCCCTCTCCACACATACCTCTAACTCTACCACTGCCGTCACTCATCTTGCAGAAAGAAGAACTCCTGTCCAAATGCCAACTCACCTTTGAACAAACCAGCTCTCTAGTGACCTGCTTTTCAATTCTCTGGGCCAGTTAAAGGCCCTTGGCATTTCACCCCTTTGACAACCTCACCACCCCAGCATATCTTATCACCACACACATATCAAGCCGCAAAGTCCTTCTCAAGCCCAGCTGGCTACTCTGTGACTCATGCTGGGTCAATGACAATTGCCCTCTTACCAATAATCAACTGTCTTTTTGCCCTGTCGGCTGCACACTCTTCCTCCACCTCCATCCCCCCTTCCAGTCTATATACAGACAAAACAGACTTTCTAAAAGGAAGGACAAAGCAACAAAGCATCCTTTCCCCACTAAGCAAAAGGGAGCTCTGCCCTACGGGAAGCAGTTAAAGGGGACACATTAGGACCTGTGTGTTGGTGCTGCCGTAGGCGGGCTCTCTGAGCGAACAGGAGTTGCAGCCCTCTCTGTGAGATGCACTCAGGTCTCTGCCTGGAAGGGCATGAGTGCCCTCTGTGTGGTTTAAAACACCACCAACAAAGTATAAATACACACATTGAGCTACCACAATAAAACACAGCCTAACATCACCCAACCTCCACCATTATGTGCTATTAAATATTTAATTAAGAAATCATATGAAGCAAACTGTTATATACACAATAAACAGAGAAGAAAGAGAAACAAAATGCAGGTGTAGAACAGAGCCCAGCCTGGTAGTAAGGACCATTTTCATTTGCTTTTACCCAGGGGCGTTTGTAGAAAAGATTGTTTCGCCAAGTATTTATCTTTTTCTTCATTTTCTTGAAGCATGTCTTTTCCAGAAAGAAAAGACATTTAACAAGTTATATACACTACCGAATGTAAAATAGTTGGCTGGCGGGAAGCAGCCGCCTAGAACCGCGAGATGAGCTCTGCGCTTTGTGATGACCTAGAGGGGTGGGATAGGGAGGGTGGGAGGGAGGCGCAAGAGAGAGGGCATATGGGGACATGGGTAGGCATATGGCTGATTCGCTTTGTTGTGCACCAGAAACTAACACAGTATTGTAAAGCAATTATACTCCAATAAAGATCTATTAAGGAACAAAAAACAAAAAAAAGTGTTTAAACCATTCAGAAAGTTTAATTTTCTTTAAAAATGGTTTCCGGAGCTGAGGTCTTTTCCAAGTTTCTGGAGCTGAATTTTCACCTGATCACCTGACGTATGTTACATCTGACCTGAGTGACCTTCCGGGGGCCTCTGTCAATCACATGGGATTTTCCTTGGACCCCTCCCCCACCTGAAGAGATCTGCTTCTACTGGTATCTGCTGTCGCAGAAAAGCAAAAGCCAGCTCAAGGACTGAAAGGTTGTTTGAAACGAAGGATTTGGTTTTCTAGAAGCCCATTTCATATCATTGTGGTTATAAAGCAAACTTCTTGAAGAAAGCCAGGGAGTTTTGAAAACTATAGTCCTGAGCGGCTCGGGCCCATAAACATAATCAAAGTCTGTATCAAGTCTATACCTCCGGCAGTAGTAACAAATGACACAAAACAGTATAACAGACTGAACAATACTCAGAGAAGTTAATGAAACATGAAGGAAAGTAAACAACTGCCTTCCACGCTGTAAACCAGTTCCATGCTGGGCCTCATCCTTCTGATGGGAGATGGGGCTCAAGGAAAGGGAGGTGCCGGCTTCCAGCAGCCCAGTTCCTGCTCAAATTTTATAGCACCTGCCATATCCACGATGGTAGACCTAGAGCACAGTGTTGAGACTGTTTCCTGTAGCCTTGACTCGCCTGAATCACATTCTGGAGTTGAGAAACTAAGCTAAATCTGACCTTGAAGCTGGCAGCATCTGAGGGTGAAGGGTTAAGGATAAATTGTTCTTGAACAATTTCTCCAGGGGGTAATATTTAAAGAAAATACAAACCGAATGACACTCTTTCCATGATGTCCTCCAGCTTCTTTGTTCAGAAGAAAAACAAACAAACCACACAATGGACTTGGTGCAAATGAACGCATACCTTGCTTCCTTTAAAGGGATGGATTTGGAGCACAGGATAAGGCAGCGGTCAACTCCTCCAAAGAAACTGGAGTTTTCTTTGTACCATCCCAGCCTTGAAGGGCATCCTCAGCAACAAGGCTGTCTTCTTTTGAGGACAAGGAGACCTATTTCCACTGCAACAACATGAAGATCCTCCCAACTCCCCCTAAAATTTTTTTTCCAGAAAAAGCTCTTACAGGAGGAAAACAGGAGGACTCTTACAGGAGGAAAGCAGTTTTTCTGCATATGATATGGCTGGCTTTAGACAATCTTCCTGCTAAACAGATCTACAGAATGCATTCAAGAAAAATTCCTCCAAAGATGGAGAGATTCAAGACTTCAATCATGATTTTGCACATACTTGCATGGATACTGCTCAACTAGAAGCACAGCAGTTATATCTTTTGCTACTGTCAACGTCAGGCAAAGATGTGATTCCTGAAACTCATTTTTACACCACCAGGATATGTTTACTTTACTCTGCTGTTAACGACGGCCTGGGCAGATTCAGATGTAACATATGAATATAAAGGTTACAAGTGTCACTGTACATTATGAAAATGGCTTTAGTGGCCAGGAGGAAAAAAGAAATCCAGGTAGAAATAAATGAGGGGATTAGTTTAGTCACAGAGTATTTGGAGTCTCAGCCTTCAGCTAACTCAGCAATCCTGCCTCAGCAATTACACCAAAGTCAGGCCTTCAGCATTTTGCATTTTTGCACCTGAAGCGTGTGAAAGCTCAGTTCCAAACGTCATCCAGTTTTACACTCAGAGGCTCATTTGCTCCCGTGGATCCAAACTAAACCAGCAATGGTCCTCAGCTGCAGGAAGGAATAGACAAAGCAGATGCTTAAAGGCATACGGCTTGCAACTGTATTATTTTTTTTTTAAATCTGGACATGGATTTCACAGACGATTCAAAAGTGCTTCAGTATTCCGTATTTATGTAAAGTAAAACCATCAGAAATAAAGCCCCCAGCAGGCAAAGGGAACTAGATTTGTTTTGGAGGAGGAGACAAAGGGATGTCATGAAAATGAAATAAGTTTAAGAACCATGAAAGCCAATCCTTGTGGAGGAAAAAAGAGGAACACGTAAGCAGTGCAAAAAATATAGGATGGTAAGTACTACCTGAGTAGGGAGAAGGAGTATTTTAAGTTCAGCAGAGATCTGATGATACTTTTGAAGTACTGGGAACAGGAAAGGCGGACTAAGAACAAACAAAACCTTATGATAGCTCAGTGAGAGTAACAAAAAATAACAAAGAAACACGCCAGATTTTTCTTTAAAATGGCCAAGGGGCTGGAGGAGTTCCTATGCTGTTACAGACCAAGAAATGTCGGGTTTTCTTATCTAGAAAGTCAAAGGCTGGGATGAGGGTGAGGAGAAGAAACAAAACCCAAAAGCAAAAATGCATGGGTAGAGTGAATACCAATTTTTCAGATCCTAACAACTCTTGAACTTTATGGAAGAATTCAACAATAAAGAAACTTATTTTTCTAAGAATAATTGAGTGCTTATATATTACATACAATGTATGTATACATACATATTCTCTAAGTAAATTTTTAAAATTTAAGTTGCTAAATGAGAGTTTATTGAAGAAAACCACAGTTGTTCCAAACATACTCCAACTGGTTGTGGTTAGCTCCAAAATGCTGCTTAGGTGCTATGATTAGATCTATGGGGCAAAGCCAATATTCTTAACCAAATACGTGAGCTTATAAAAAAGAATGAAAGAATGAATAACACTTTATTGATCAATATTGGTCCTTTATCCCTCTACCCCCAAAATATATTAAAGCTCACTTTCCCTCAAGTTATAAAGCAAGGCACCACCCTGAGGAAAACAGAATATAGAGTTTTGGAACTTGACATAATTTACACTCAGTGCATATAAAAGAAAATAGGAGGCACTGTATTAAAACTTTACCATACAATGTTCCTTTTGGGGAGACCAACAGACATGGAAACCAGATGCCTTTATTAAAAAAATTATTCTATCAACAGAAAAATGGTCTTGTCTCCTGCCCTTAAAGGTGCTATACTAATTCATAGTCATTTGCTGAAACTTTCTTGACTTTGCCCACCATCAAGCAAGAAACTATTGATGAATCTGGTTTTTGGTCCACACCACCTATCCAGAACCGGAGTGGGAAAGAGCTAGAGATTAGCAGATGAGGGCCCATCTGGAATAGATTTTTGAGTATTATTCCAAGCACAGCACTGAGGTCCAAAAGCAGAACAGTCTTGGAGCAAAGACAAGAAACCACCTGCAAACGTAGGTGGTATTCAGAAAAAAACTGAGGGTGGTGGAATTCACCAGGAGACGGTGCAGTATATCCACGCATTCCCTCTGGGAGGCTGGTTCCTCTACACTGTGAAGAAAAGAATGCATCTCACGGGTTAGACAACTGCCCCTAGAATGAAATTGGTGCAGAAAGGAACTTTGCGAAGGGGCAGAAGGAGAAGGCACCCTGAGAGTAGGCTGTGACCTTCTCCTGGACTGTGCCTCTGCAACGGCCTTCTCTTCCCCAAATGCTGTGAGGTTCGAGAGGCAAGAAGAATGTCAGTTATGATCAACAACATGACGGAAGCAGGAAGCCACGCCGGGAATAAGCAGGGTGCCCATGAGGAAGGAGCGGGCAGGCAGGAGAGAGTGAAGACATGCCCTGAAGGCTCTGTCAAGCACGAGCCTTTTCAACAGGCTGTGGAGAAGCTTTAAAACACTGACAATCAAGGCAACCTCTTAGGCCCTGTCTTGGGATTCCTCTAATTGCCATCTAATAGCTAAAAAGTAGGAAGTCTCTTCTTTTTCTCATGGAGTTTATAAAGTTATGAAGTCTCTTCTCTCTCTTGTGGGCTTGCTTATCTTCTTTCATAGATCACTCTAAGTCCAACTCCTTTACTTGCAAGGTATGTTTCTTTCCTGTTCTGCCCTATTGTGGCTCTTTCATGTATATACATAAATAACAGTATATCCCTCCCTACCCTGACATCCCTTCAGCATATCCACTACTAACTGACCATGCAATCTAAGCCATTGGCATTGGGTTGGCCATCCTGACATTAAAATGGGATCCAAGTGGTTGAGTCTTGTTTTAGACCCCTGTAGAAAACCATGGGGCTTAAAATGAAATGATCATGTGGCTTACATGTGTATATCTATTTGTCCAAATGATACAGTTAAGATTTTCTGATGTATATAAATTTTATATCAAAAAACTTGAAAAGTATTGAGTAGGGGATAGGAAGTGAGTAGAGGTAGATATGAAGCAGAATAATGATGACTGAAGCTGAGTGACTGGCACATGGCAGTTCAATTCACTATTCTGTTTGCTTTGTGTATGTTTGAAATTTTATATAATAAAAAGATGAAATGGTGGCTCTTCCCTATGCACTAGGCCACAGCCATGTACATATACACACACATGCATATTCCAGAGGAGTGGAGGCATTAGTTTTAGAACCATCTGGTCCTGATTTTATCGCATGTGGCTCACTATTCACCCAGCAAGG
The DNA here is from genome assembly GCF_009873245.2 of Balaenoptera musculus. Lineage (NCBI taxonomy): Eukaryota > Metazoa > Chordata > Mammalia > Artiodactyla > Balaenopteridae > Balaenoptera > Balaenoptera musculus. The sequence continues at coordinate 56,526,412 of NC_045791.1, forward strand.
AAGAGAGGGCTTCGACATCCGTCAGCTTATCCAACACTTTGCATTGCCTTGAGAATTTAGGTATGAAGTCATTTTTACTTTTTTCTGGTCTCCAAATGGGAGCTGTACAACTGGAACACATCTCCTCTGCACTGAGATTTTCAATAGCACCACTTTAAATAATCCTCTCAATCCCTTGCCACCATCCAAAACATTCGATGGCACTCCATTATTCGGAATGAAAATGGAGTCTGCAATGTGATACCTCAGGGAACAGCCAGATATGCGACTAAATACTTTCTCCTAAAATTCACTTCAGCTGATGGTACTATTAGGGGTCCTGTTCCTCTCATTCTCATCTGGTAGTTTATTTCCTTTTTGCTGGTACATTCTTAAATTACCAAAATATTGTATGATATAGGGTTTCTCACCAACTCTCTAGCAGGTTTATTTCACCACCCTGGCACAGGTTACTTCCCACCCTGTTTTATTTTTCTCACTTTTGCTGCCTCTTCCTTAATATAATCTCTTAAATTCTCTGTAATAATTTCTGTACCAAGTGTATTTATCCCATTTCCATGAACAGAAATTTATTCCATTAAAGAGGAAAAGCTACATCCCAGATATCTTTGAAAATAGTCTGTTTATAAACCCCTCCATAGTCATTTTATTGTAAGATAAAATATTCAATGATTTGGACTAACGAGGGATAGCCTAGTCTAACTTGTGGAATATTTAAAAAGAAATATCCTATAAAATAAAAACTAATACACTCAGTAAAGGACAGAGGCTTACAAATTATTGGAAGTAGGAATGCTTACAGACTTATGCTGATGAATAGACAATAATGTCTTTTAATTAGCATACTAACAGTTCTTTGTGTTGTTTTGTTTTGTTTTTTAGTACATCTTGGCTTCTACAATACCGGGAACCGCATGCCTTCCTAATGAGGTTGACATGTAAGCCCACTTCCATTATTTGTTTTACAGATCCTTTCTCTTGCTTTAAGTGTAAGATAAACCAGGAAGACCTCTGCCTCCATTTTCATAAATGTTGAGTCCCAGGGGTCCAAATCATGAAGTTCAACTATCATATAATAAAGTGATGGTTTTGAGCAGCAGTAATCTGACTTATTTTTGGTCTAAGTAGCAATTCCTACTCTGATTTTTCCTCACAAGAGGTATGGTAATGCCCACAAAATAATTCACCATTACCTCCCATGGCTTAATTGCAAAAATGTAGAAAAGAAAAATCCTGAATGCATTCAAACTAGACACAAGAAAGTGATAGAAAATGGCTGGTAAACAGCACGAATTTGAGGGCTGACATCTTGGAGGCAGATGGGACTGACACTGATTGGTCAGGTGGGTTTACCTGGGGAGCCCACCCATTGCTCCTCACTCCAGCGGCCCTTAACTCAGGTGCCCAGGCCAGTCATGGTCTGCTTTCCTTCCCATGCACATGACTCCCTGTGAGCTTAAACCTTTTATACTGGGTAATCCCAGGCCCGGCCCTCTTACTTCCTGCCCTTTCCTTTCAGCTAGAAGTGTTTCAGCCTTTGCCTCAAGCTGTATATTGGGGTCTTCTGTCAAAGTGTTTTAAAGCACCTTTATCACTGGGATCCAGGCTGAGTATGCATCCTTGGACCCAGCTGTGGGGTTTGAGCCCAAGCAGAAGAAGGACTTCAACAAGGCTAGTGACTGAATAACCCAGAACAAATAAAATGGTACTTAAAGCGAGGTGCAATGTCCTTGATGCACTAAAACTTGAGCATACTTCCACATCTAGCTAAGGTGAAGAATAATGGTTAGACCATACATTTATTACTCTGGTTCAGTCCTGAGCCCATATGCAGGTTATTTCATTAGTAAAAATTTGTCATAAGTACAGGTTAAAATGAACTTGACATCTGAGATCAAGAGAAGAAAAGGGAAATACACTGAAATCCCCAGAGCCCTCTCTTTTCTCATCTAAGCTCCTCTTCATTAGCTACAAGTGGATTTTCCATATTGTGGATTTTCAGAGACAAATTCCTCTTGTGTTTCCCTCTGTTACCCAGCTCAAACTAATTTGGATGTGTCTGAGAAAAACACAATTAGGTAGGAGAATCTGCTAAAAAAGAAAAAGAAAGAAAGAAAGAAAGAAAGAAAGAAGGGAGGAAGGGAGGGAGGGAGGGAGGAAGGAAGGAAGGAAGGAAGGAAGGAAGGAAGGAAGGAAGGAAGGAAGGAAGGAAGGAAGGAAGGGTAGCCCAAGAGTATCTTTAGAGTTAGTTTGCAGACTTATCTCTGGAAACCCTAAGTTAGTTTCCTAGGTAAATGTCCATGGCTGTTTCCAAAACCATTCTTAGGATTATAATATATGTACAGGTGCTTTTGTATCTATGTGAATTTGAAAACTTTTCAAAGATTCCTGGCTACCTGAGAACGGACTCTCAGGGAGTAGAGGTTTTATTTATATCCCAGCACCCCGTGTGGGTGTTCTGGGCATGGGGAGTGTACTTGAAACAATTGGTAAGTTTGTCTTCTAATTCTGAACCCAATGAAAAGAGATCCAAAAAGCACTGCAAACAGGACACCTGAGGTAGCAGAAACGGAAGGAACCATGTTTCTAGCACCTACCAGGAACCAGCCACAGAGCTAAACATTTCATATACATTATTGTAATGAATCCCACTTCCTCACCCTCTCCAATCCTGCCACTCCCCATTATACAGAGGGAAAACCAGGGCTCAGACACAAAGTAGCAGGCTAGTAAGTGATGAAGCCTGGACTCAGGCTCCCGACGCACCATGGGGTCATGCACGTTTGCTTGCTGGTTAACCCCTTGAGTGCTAGATTTCTGATAATAGATTAATGGCAGATTGTATGACATTTCAGACAGTGTGCCATAAAACACTTCTTGGAAGATGTTTCCTGCTCCTTGAACATAGCCTTGGAAGGTGAACTCACCTAATTTGCATGTGACTGCATATGACGCCTACGAGAAGGACACTAAATACACTAGGTAACTAAATCAGGATTATAGAAAATACTGAGGAGCTGGAGTAATGGACTTAATGGAATAAGATGTTACTATAAGGAGATAAATATTAAATTCTGCACATAGGGTAAAAAAAACAATAGTGCAATAATATGCGAGGCAGATAAAATTTAAAAAGCAACAACTACAGAAAATGTTTTAGTCAACGATGGAATCAGAACAAGTTCATAGGTTCACATGGTTACATACACATGATTCTAAGCTATATTAAAAGATGTGCAAGATCTACAATAAGGATGGTGACCATCCCATTGCAACCTGCATCGATCATATTACAACCTAAAAAGAACATTATATTTGTTCAATAAATATTTATGCCAGGTACTGTGCTAGGCTTTGGGGATCTGGTGGAGAAGAAAATAGACACAGTCCTTATGGTCATGAAGTTTAATAGTCCAGCAAATGCAGGCAAAGTGAAAGATGCTCACAGCATGGTAAGAACTTAAAACCATGTCTTAGAGAACAATAAAAGGAATGGAGGATGTTTAGCCTTGAGAGAAGTCTTCTCCTGAAGAGCTTTTGAAAAGTTGCTGGGAAAAATGGAATCATGTTTCATGATAGATTATTTAATATTCCAAATATGTTCTTGACCTCTCTGTGAAAGATTACACATCCTTGGCCCCAAAATGTGAGGCTTGACCATGCGACTTGTGATGCTCTCCCTCATGGGAGAATTGTATGTCTCCACCCACTTTGGCCTCTGCAGCCACAGGACATGCTTTGGCCAGTGAAACGTAAGCAGAAGTGATTATGTAGAGAAAATGCAGCTAGCCAAAATTAAAGGTGGCAGTTCATCCTTGTTTCAGCTAGAAAGCAGCAATCCACTGAGTAGTTTGGTTTCAAGCAGTAACAGAATATTCAGTTTATAACCTGAAAAAAAAAAGCTCCTTTTACCAAGCATGTGTTACCTTAGCCAAAACCAGAAGTAAGGTTAAGTTCACTGATGAATCCAACAGAGCATTCAAGGCTGCATTCTGATCATTACTATTTCTCAAAATTAGGTGTCCCACCTATCATTAACACATATTAGTGTTGCCAATTTCACTCTGATTGTGGGTTTGATTCAACTTGTTCAAATCAATTTTATTGATATATAAGGACACCTACAATGTATCACATGCAGTTTCGGTTAAAAGTTTAGTGATTGGGCTGCAAATGAAAAATTGATGCTTGGCTTTATCACTAATGCTATTTACTCTACTCTTGCACAGTAATCTGCTTCTACTTAAGTGTCCAGCATTAGGAAATGAGTTATCATTGGTGACCTCTAAGTGAAATTGAAAAGATGTCAGATAACTTGGGGTTTGCTTGTACACGAAAAAGGAGAAGGATAATGTGCTTACTTTCCTTCATTCTGCTCGTTAGTAGGCACTTCGGAAACTCATTTATTTCTTTCTTGCAATTAAGACCTGCTGCTTCTGTGGTTAAGAATCCACCTGCCAATGCAGGGGACACGGGTTCGAGCCCTGGTTCGGGAAGATCCCACATGCCGCAGAGCAACTAAGCCCGTGCGCCACAACTACTGAGCCTGTGCTCTAGAGCCCACGAGCCACAACTACTGAGCCTGCACTCTAGAGCCTGGGAGCCACAACTACTAAGCCCACGCACCACAACTACTGAAGCCCGCGCTCCTAGAGCCAGTGCTCCGCAGTAAGAGAAGCCACCGCAATGAGAAGCCCGCGCACCGCAACGAAGAGTAGCCCCCACTTGCCGCAACTAGAGAAAGCCCGTGCACAGCAATGAAGACCCAACACAGCCAAAAATAAAAAGATTAATTAATTAACTAATTTGTAAAAAAAAAAGAAAAGAAAAAGGAACTGCTGCTTCTAAAGGGACTGCAGAGTGAACTTTAATTAGGCCTTGCTTTCTGGGGATATGTCCTGCTAGCTGCTCCCTTTCATTTATTCCAAATTCTTACAGATGAATTTAAATTAAGAATCACCTTTATAACCACCTGAGCAAACTGTCCCTCTCTTTAGGGGAGGATATTATCCAAGCCATCCTTGCTGGGTTGGAGAGGTGTCTCAACTCCAAATCTGTACACCTGCCACTATGACAAAGGGTAAGGTACCCCTTTTTTACATCTTCACTGGTTAAGACTTTGAGTATAAGAAGCAAACATTTTATGCTTATTTTGAAAGCATGCTCAAAGGATACCATGATACTAGAAAACATGGCCTTGTATTTTACAATCCTGGTAGAGAGATGAAAGAAACATAAAGTATGTTTTTTAAAAAGTCAAAGACAAAACATTTTGATAATAGTTCAAGAGAAAATAGTTGATCTGGTACTATTTTCAAATGAATTGCACTAAAAATAATTGTATTCATGTTTGGAGGAGGAAGTGTTAATAATAAGCCAGGGTGGTGATGAAGAAATACATGGTAAAGATGAGTCCAGGGGCTTCCCTGGTGGCGCAGTGGTTGGGAATCTGCCTGCTAATGCAGGGGACACGGGTTCGAGCCCTGGTCTGGGAAGATCCCACATGCCACGTAGCGGCTGGGCCCGTGAGCCACAGCTGCTGAGCCTGCGCGTCTGGAGCCTGTGCCCCGCAGCGGGAGGGGCCGCGATGGTGAGAGGCCCGCGCGCCGCGATGAAGAGCGGTCCCCGCACCGCGATGAAGAGTGGCCCCCGCTTGCCGTAACTAGAGAAGGCCCTCGCACGAACCGAAGACCCAACACAGCCAAAAATAAATAAATAAATAAATAAAGCAGCTATAAAAAAAAAAAAAAAAAAAAAAAAACGAATCCTTTAAAAAAAAAAAAGATGAGTCCAAATGGGGATTTTAGAGGAAAGGAGAGAGTTCATTCTCAGAGATAGACCATGAGGGGGAGGCAGGACTGGGAATCAACTATTCTGGCTGTAGCGTCTGTCATGATGCCTCACACACAGTCGGATTTGCTAAATGGTGGCTGAAGGAGTGAATGGAGTGATAGAACTGCTCAGAAAGAGGGCCCTCTTAGAAATAAGTCCCAAATGACTAGATTTGGCTCCAATTGTGAAGACTTTACACTCAGGCTATGGAGCTTGGGCTTTATCTTTCGGAAGTTGGGTGGGGTGGGGGGGAAGGTGTTTGCTGTCCCAGGTTCCAGGCAGGCACTCCTGGTAGAGGTCTTGGGCTTTTATCTTTCACTTTCCTGCACCCAAGTCTCTCAGTCTTCACCTACCTGCCTTCCAAGGCTACCACAGACTGGAGTGATCTCACCTGCCTCAGACCTCTCAGAGTATTTATTATCTGTATAATTCATTGGGCAATTAATTACACACAATCTTTGATGTGTCCTTGCAATGGGTCATTTTATGTGTCAACTTGACTGCCACGAGACGTTCAGATATTGGTCAAACTTTTTCTGGGTGTTTCTGTTAGGATGTTTTTGGATGAGATTAACATTTGAATAAGTAGACTGAGTAAAGCAGATTGCTCCCCTTAATGTGGGTGGGCCTCATCCAATCAGTTGAAGGACTGGATAGAACCAAAAGGCTGAGCCTCTCCAAAGTAAAAGAGAATTCTTCCTGCATGATGGCCTTCTAACTGCAACACTGGCTTTTTCCTGCCTTGGAGTTGAACCAAGACATCGGCTCTTCTTGGGTCTTGAGCCTACCAGCCTTTGGACTGGAACACACCATCAGCTCTCCTGGGTGTCCAGCTTGCCAACTCACCCTGCAGATCTTGGGACTTGTCAGCCTCCATAATCACGTGAGCCAATTCCTTAAAATAAATCTCTTTACATATATCTATCTATCTATCTATCTATACATATAGATATCCTATTGGTTCTGTTTCCCTGGAGAATTCTGACTAATATAGTCCTATTCCTTGTCTTAAACTGTTATTAACCTCTTTACATGTTATTTAGCCTTTCTGCATGCTGTTAACTTGCCTTTCCACTTCAATTATAAACTTCCTCAAGTCTGAGCTTAGGAAGTCTTCAACAACTGTAGCCCTTTTGGGGAGTTATTAGAGGCCTGACTGCAGAGGGCAGCAGGGCTACCAGATATGGTTGTACAGATCATGCCTCACACAAGCTCCCAACTAAGAGGACAAGTGGGGCAAAAACCCAGCACCAGACCCACCTGCCAAGTGTGATCCTGGAATAAGACTGTAGACCATTTGGAGGAAGAGACCGGGTTTCTAATTCTCAGAGGCACTGAATGGGCTGGTGGAGACCCCAGGCAGCATTTCTGGAAGATCTAAGTCTGGGCTGTGTGAGCATCCCAGAATAATAAAGACTGCCTCTCTGCCTGACACTGGGCAGGACTCACCTAGCTCTACCTTACAACAGTCAGAGCTAAGTCTCAGGAATTGCCATAAAGATTCCACAAAATGCTCTAAAAGTTCAGTGCTCATTCAGCTGACTTGGGATGAGGGCAATATACATTATACCAATGATCGAATACCCATAACTTCAATATTTAAAAGTGTATCACTTGGGGTTCTTAACTGCAAGCACCAGAGCCCAGCTCCAACAGATTAAGCAAAAAGGAATTCATTGAGTAGCTCAGAGAATCACTGGAAAGACTGGAAAATCACACTCAGAAAACAGGTAGAAAAAATGTGTGTCCAGTAGGAGCCAGGACAAGAACCGGAATGACACATAGAACCAGCCCAGCAAAGCACTCCTGCCACAGCCATTGATCACTAGATGCCTCACCTCGCCCAGCCACCGCTCACACTTGCCACTACTCCTGCCGCCTTGCACCACTACCCCTGAATGCCAAACCTCAGGCAGGGGCATCTGATGGGTTGAGCCCTAGGGAGACAGAGTAAGAGTATCCAGCATCTCAGGGGGAGGTGAGCTCTGCTTCCTACTTTGTTCCTGACTCACATACAGACTTGGAAGTCAAAACATAAAAATGTTCACTCTGTGATTATAAATGTATACACTCTGAGTGTCAGTTGTGCATAAGAAACAAATTAGTATGTACGGAATAGAAGATTGTGTTAATTTATTTCAACTTCAGTTAAACTCTTCAGTGGGTGATCCTGCAGTAAATATAAATGCTCTCAGCTCCTTAACTTCAGGCAAGAACCCAACACACACAGCATTTCACGGAGGATGAATGTCTCACAGAACTCAGCTGAGAGGCATTGAATCAGGGCAAGTTTATACACAGGGAATAGGTGAATTCTCAAATGGGAAAACAAAGGCAGCCAAAGCCTCCTTAATTCTGACAGGTCCTATGTTGCTAGGCTCAGCATTAATAGCAAATGCAAAGCAATCACACGTGCATATTTAGCAAACTGCTTCAAAAACACTCAAATGTCTTTTGCTGTCGTAAACCTCACAGGCTTCCTTATGATGAAGCTAGTAAGCACGTTTGGATATAAGGAAAGAGCACAGATTGTCTCACTATTTTCACTTTAGAACCTGTACCAAAGCCCATAACGGTTTTCTAAGTCTTAAAAATTTATGTTTTCTTTCTTGAAGGCTATTCTCACAAACCTAGAAGAAACTGTTACGGCTGCTAGCCACTTTGTAGATAGCTAACCGCTAGACAGAGGCCTCTATAGAGAATTGTTGACTGAATATATAAGTGAATAATAATATCTCAACAGTGATGTGTGGATAATATAGGTGAAAAGATTTGGAATTCTTAAGAAGAAAATTGAAAGCAAGAGTGTTAAAGAATAGTTTCTCAACTAAATCACGAACAGTAAAGAGTAACATGAATATTATAATTTTGTTTTTGTTTTAAAGGAATCATATATATATGATTAATAATATATATATATATAAGATATATATAATACATCTTATTTTCCAAAATCAGGAGGTAACTTTTGTCATCTTAAGCCCCATGCTTATCCTGGGGCAGTGGGTGACGGCCTGGGTCTTGGGCTCCATCTCTTTATCACCACTGAGGTGAACTGTTAAAAAGTGTTAAAATCCTCATAAACAAAACCAACCCCGGACAGAAGGTTCCTCAGGGACCTTTCATGCTCCTTTCATCTCTGCCCTCTCTGCTCATGGTGTCCCCCCTCCCAATTCTTGTGGCCTTTGACCCATTCCCATGAGGCCTTGCTCTCAATCAATCCCCATAACCTTCAGCTACTAACTCTTGCTGTTTTAACCATTTCTCTGTGTTTTGATTTTCATTCTGAAAAGCCTTCAATACACAAAAGAGATGAGTTGGAGCAAAAGGCACCTCACGTTATATCACCTCTGCCACATTTTCCTAAAGGCACTGCTCAGAGACAAGACAAGCTTGCCTGTCTGGTTAAATCAGTTCTGGCACGAAGAAGACTTGAAGACGAATTCATCTGGAGCAATGTCTCAACGCACTGCCCTCCACAGGAAGAGGATGCCAGAGATGGTGAACCCAGAGGGAAGCCCCCAGGGTTTGATAGACCAGAACCTTCTGGTCAGGGTTTGATAGACCAGAACCTTCTGGTCAATTCTATGATAATGAGCCCTCTGCCCTAAGGACAGGGCCAAGGAGAAGTCCTATGGGCCTGCTTGTTTACTTAGTAATTGGTCTACACTACTCAGAGTGGGGTCATTTGTCTGTGTGTTATAGGCCAGTGACGGATAAGAACAGAAATAGCAATCACTGAAAAAATATTATAGCAATTTGACAAGGTCTGCCAAATCTAATAATAAAAAAATTGATATTTGTATTTGGTATGTCTTTTTTCCTAATGATTCACTTTTATTGTATTTTACAAAATGTGGATCTACAAAGTATTGGAAATTATTTTTTAAAGGGTCCTTTATCACTAATAGTCTGATGAGCACTGGGTTAAAAGAACTAGAGATGAAAATGAATTCTTTGCAGTGATACTTGAAAGTGCTATGATACATAATTCCTGATGATTTGTAGCTTAAACAGAGATTTACTTTAAATAGATCATAAAAAGTAGGTATATGGTTTGTGTGAAACGTATTGCCATTACTTGTCCTCATTACGTAGCAATACTAACAACATGGAACACACTCCAGCCCAACAAATAGACTACAGAGAGGTGAATGATTTCCCAAGTCTAAGGAAGAGCTAGTAAGACAGTAATAGCGATGAACACCATCAGACCCTGCCATTACAATAACAGGGACACCTGCCCTTTCAAGCTAGAATTTGAGAATATGATTGTTTATTTGGCACTGAATGTTTCATCATGGCCCCAAGGAGACCATGCTGATGGGCTGTGGCCTCTGGCTGGCTCTGGAATACCATCTTGGCTCACGCTGAAGCACGAAAGGTCATTTCAGGTCTTGCCCCTGCTTGTCTCCCCTCCCACCACCTGTTACCAAGCTGTTTTGTTGGCAGGAGAAAGGGGGGTTGTCAACGTAGAGGGCAAAGAAAGTTACTGTCATCACAGCAGCTGAATAAGAAGTAGGAAGAACTGAGCAGCATTTCCTAAAGAATGTTTCCATCAACAGATGAATGAATAAAGGAGATATATAATGGAATATTACTCAGCTATAGAAAAGAATGAAATCTTGTCATTTGCAGCAAAATGGATGGACCTGGAGGGTATTATGCTACATGAAATATGTCAAACAGAGAAAAACAAATTCAGTATGATTTCACTTATATGTGGAATCTAAAAAGCAAAACAAGCAAATGAACAAGCAAAACAAAACAGAAACAAAATAGACACATAGAACAAACTGGTTGTTGCCAGAGGGGAAGGAGGTGGGGGGACAGATGAAATAGCTGAAGAGGATTAAGAGGTACAAACTTGCAGCCCTAAAATAAATATGTCAGGGGATGTAATGTACACATAGGGAATACAGTCAATAATATTGTAACAACTTTGTATGGTGAGGAATGGTAACTGGTTTTATTGCAGCAATCATTTCATAATGTATAAAAGTATCGAATCACTACATTATACACCTGAAACTAATTTAGTATTGTATATTAACTGTAACTCAATAAAAAATTATGAAGGGATAAAGAAAAAAGTCTCAGCCTTCCCTTATAATAACTTGCATTGAAGGGTTATATCTCGTCATTTGCAAACTCTGTCTCTCTGGTACTGATTTTCCATTTCCTGTTAAACTAAGAGCAGTCCTCATAGACTCTTGGTATGATTAGAGAAATTGTATCCCATGTAGTATGCCCAAGAGTCACGAGCTCAGGAAAAGCAGTTATAAAATCAGACCACTTCACAGATATTTCTGGCATTTGGATATATTTTTCTTTATCTTGAACCTGTTCAAGAGAAAATGGTTCTCTGATCAACTCTTATAGTATAGGTGCAAAAAATTCCATCCCAGAAATATGTTCAGAATTAGGAGAATAAACTTACTTTTTCTTCTTGGACTGGGTGAGATTTAATAACTCTAATAGCTATTATATCAGATTACATCAGATTTTTGTAGTAATCCAAGATGACTGCCTAAAGGGTATGGTGTGAGGAAGAGAACAGAAAGACAAACTATTGCAAAATATCCTTCCCCAACGAGCTACCCTTATACATGAAATTCTACCGTTAAAATATTCCTTTTTCCCTTAGCCTGCTCGGGCTGCCATAGTAAAATACATAGACTGGTGGCTTAAACAACAGAAATTTATTTCTCACGGTACTGGAGACCGGGAAGTCCAATATCAAGGTGCCAGCAAGGTGGGTTTCTGAGCGAGGACCCTGGACAATCAGAATAAACGCCATGTGTGTATCTGTCTTCATGGCTACACAGTGAGTTCCTGAAGGGTCAAATCAACATGGTTCATTTTTTCATTTCTTATGGCATTTTACATAGAGAAACTGCTCCCAATGAGATATTACCAGCACCAGGAAAATAGGTTCAGCCTCTGACATAAAGTCCACTGTGCTCACCTTCAAGTAGAGGTAATGCTGCCCAGAAAGATTTTAGAAGCAAGAACACGCATAAGATCCCGTTTGTGCATTGTTCCTTGGTTTCTTTCACTTACTAAATAAGCAACTCATCTTCAAGAGTAAAACATCTGTTGATGACTCCAAAAATAGTATTTGCAAATAGATTTGAAACGTTCCCGTGAGGACCGTGATGAAGTGGAGGACATATTTGTAGGATTCTCTCCCCAATAGGTGAGGTCAGAAATGAAGAGAAGGGGGGCTGAGGTGGAGAATCGCCCAGCGACAGAAAGAGCAGCGCAACAAAATGTGCTCTCAGCTTTCTGCCGGATTAGTTAAATAGCCTTTATTGTTTTGGCTAAGAGAGGTCAATTAATCACCCAAAGTGTTACCTGACAGTAATTAACAATCAGCAGCGACAAAGTATCAGTAAAACCCAAGAACAACAAAGGGTTTCCTTTGGTTGGGTTGTTTGGTTTGTTTGTGTTCTCTTTCCATATGTCATTGAAAAGGGAGCCGTGGACATGTCCTCTTTCCTTTTACAGCTTCATTAGTGACTTTTGGCACCAAGGAAAGGGTGAGAAAAACAGAAGTGTGGCAGCTCACCAGAGCAGACCCCCATGTAATTAGTACAGTCCCACTCCCTCTGCGGTATCATCTTAACACGGCACTCAGATGTGTCAGACAAACCTTGCCCAGAAAGGAGAACAAAGGTACGTGGCAGGGGCCAGCCCTCTGCCTGAATCAGGCCTAATAATTTTCCTGTAACCCAGAATTGGAATTCAGTTTAGCAGTCCTTCTTTTTACCCCTCATCAATTCTGGGATTTAACACTAGGGTTAGAAATTCCTATAAATGTTCCCCCACCCCTCGAAGGTATAAAAACAAACAAACCAACAAAAAGAATAAATTATTTAATGCAAGTTTTGGCATTAATGCCTCTGCCACAAGCATGAAGAGATTTTGCAGCGTATGGATCTTCCCCAAACAGAACTCTGAGCGTTTTCCCGGAACTCTTTTTTATGTAGTCCTTTTCTACATCCCACACAGCTCTCACCCACACCCTCCACAAGGCAAAGTTCGCATCTGGCTTCAGGGACGGCCCTTGTTGCTAAGTCTTCATGGAAACCCATGTGCTCTGGTGAAGCAGAACCTTTAGGTGTGAGACCTTCTCAGATGGTTTCCATGGAAGGGTCTGCTGGTGGCAGCAACCCGGCCCTCCAGCCTGACTACACCCAGGGCTGGGGCTGGGTTTTTATAAATCTGGTTCTACTCTATAGGTCAGTAATGTCTGGCTCTAGCCTCAAAATTCTCTGTCTGCTGTGTCAGTAAACTGTATGTCTTGGGTCCCTTTTGTGAAAAGTGTCACCGTGAGGGAGGAGACAGATGGGCCCCAGGCTGAGCAGCTGCCACCAGTCTCCTGCTGATGCTTCGAGATAAGATATCAATACTAGCAGGAGCATCGGTCCTGACTGGGTGGAAGACAAAGCGACCACATTTCCTCATTCTTGTGGTCAAGGGGATTTCCCAGCCTGACTCATGCACAGAAGAGGTCTTCACTCTAAGGGAGGGACCAAAGGAAGGAGGAGCCGCCAGCCCATAATATGTCCTGCCAATCCCCAGAAACCTTCACGCTGGAATCCATCTTAGCTGAGAGATAAGCAGGCAACACCAGGAAGGACCCTGAGTCAGGCCAAATATGGGCACAAACAACATGACTGGCTAGAAACAACCCGGAAGACTGCCCCCATAAGAGAAACCACCCTTACTGTGCACAACTCACTCCAAGTTCACCCATGTGCTCTTCCACATGTACTTTTTGCTTCTAATAAACGCTGTATCTGCTTCACAACTTCTGACTCTTTGCTGAATTCTTTCTTCAAAGAAGACAAGGACTAAGGTCCTACTTTCAGCCACCTCACCATCCCCCCAAGATCAACACCTTGTTTGAAATAAAAGATGAAAACAGGTTCTCTTCATTATGTAGAAACTGTCTGTGCAACACCACTGAACACCCCTACTTCCTCAGCAGCAGAAGTTAAGGATGCCACTTTTTAACCCCCTCCTGGTTTCAGAAATCTTGAACTCTCTATTACTTTCCTGCCTGAAGGTCAGTTAGTGTCACCTTCAATAGTTCCTTCTCTTCTTACTGTTAGCTTCAAAAGGATCCTTAAACAGTCAAAATAGTTTCCTATAACTTTTAGTCATTTGTCCCAGTACTGCAACACATCATGAATCATGGCCCCTTAAAGGCCTGAAGACATGTAGCTCATTCCCTTCCTCCTACTAGTATCTTCCTCGCCAAGCCAAATACCACTTATCCCTTCAACTCTTCCATAGAAGGACTTCCAGACTCTTTACCTTTCTATTTGCCTCTGCTGGGAACATTTCATTTTGTAAATTTCCACTGAGACCGTCTTTTCCAGAACAGAACCCATTAGCCCATGTGCAGTGTGACCAGCACAGAGAGGCCACCACGATTCTTCTCTTCTCTGACCCAAATGCTGTACCAGATGTGGCCCAGGGCCCATGTGGGATTTTTATCAGTCTCACTACTATACCTAAGCCCTGTCCCATGCTGGGAAGAGCAGAAGCCTCTGAAGGAAGGGGAGTGAGGCCCTCAGTTTTTCTGGAAGAAGTCAGCTCTGGTCTTCTCTGCTCATTAGAAACACTGCCAATAGCCATTGGTGCCACCCAGCTTTGTACTTCTCCTTAACAACAGCCAAAGGGGTTTTTGATCAGAAGTTCTTGAAGACAACAAAAGTAAGACTGGGAAGAACTGAACTCTCACAGGAGACCTATCAATATAATCAATATGCTATTATACAGTTCCCGGGATAAACTTAACCATGAATTCATGTAGCACCAGCTACAAATAATGTGTAAATGAAACTACAGTGTGTTTCTACTATTGTCTTCCCATCCCACGTCACTACAAAATGGGTGAATCCCTTATCTAGCAGTGGCTAAGAAAAATATCTCAGTCTTTTCTAGAATGACTGCTTCTTAAATGATTCCATGTTATCAACTGACCAAACCAGTGGTTCTACAAACTAAGGTATGCTTTCTGCCCCTACCCCTGGACCACAGCCCTCCAGAGAAAGTTGTACAACTCCACAGAATGGTCTCACACAAATTCCTTTTCTTCAACATCAACTAGGTCTTAAAAACGACCTATTTCACATCCATTTGGGTAGCTATTATAAAACAGCAATAACAACAACAACAGAAAATAGGTTTTGGTGAGGATGTAGAAAAATTGGAACCCTTGTGCATTGCTGGTGGGAATATAAAATGATGCAGCTACTATGGAGAACACTAATGGCAGTTCCTCAAAAAATGAAACAGAATTATCATATGATCCAACAATTCCACTTCTGGGTATTTACTCAAAAGAATAGGAAGCAAGGACTCAGATACTTGCACATTCACGTTCATAGCAGCATTATTCATGATAGTCAAAAGGTAGAAGCAAGCCAGGTGTCCATCAATGGATGAATGGATAAACAAAATATGCTACATACCTACAATGGAATATTATTCGGCCTTAAAAAGAAAGGAAATTTTGACACATGATACAATATAGATGAACCTTGAGAACATTATGCTAAGCAAAATAAGCCAGACACGGGAGGACAAATACTGTATGACTCCACTTATATGAGGTACCTAGAGTAGCCAAATTCACTAGATAGAAAGGAGAATGGTGGTTGATGGGGGCTGGAGGAACAGGGAATGGGGAGTTACTGTTTAACCAGCACAGAGTTTCAGTTGGGGAAAATGAAACAGTTCTGGAGACAGATGGTGTTGATGGTTGCACAGCAATGTGAATATATTTAATGCCACTGAACTGTATTCTCAAAAACTATTAAGATGGTAAATGTTATACGTGTATTTTACCACAATTTTTTTTAAAACCTAGAAATTCCTTTATATTTGCCTACTTAGATTAAGAAAAAAAGAAGCAAAGGAGTAAATTAGAAGCTGGATCCTAAAGATATTATAAAGTTAATAAAGAATGATAAGCAAGGGAGTGCCATGAGAAGCCTTGTGCTTTAAATAGGAATGGATCTCAGGGGGAGGGGAGTTTGGAGGTCAGGAGACCACTGAGGAAATTGTATAATTGGGAGCGAAGGCCTACACCAGGGCCAAAGCAATGAAAATGGAGTCAGGTTTTTTAAAAAGTCCAGAGATATTAGGAGGTGGAACCTAAAGAATTACAAGTAGGAGGGGGGGAGAGAAGATGGCGGAAGAGTAAGACGTATGAAGTCTGTCATACAGAGTGAAGTAAGTCAGAAAGAGAAAAACAAATACAGTATGCTAACACATATATACGGAATCTAAGGGAAAAAAAAAAAAAAAAAGCCATGAAGAACCTAGTGGCAAGACGGGAATAAAGACACAGACCTACTAGAGAATGGACTTGAGGATATGGGGAGGGGGTGGGGTGAGATGTGACAGTGTAAGAGAGTGTCATGGACATATATACACTACCAAATGTAAAATAGATAACTAGTGGGAAGCAGCCGCATAGCCCAGGGAGATCAGCTCGGTGCTTTGTGACCACCTAGAGGGGTGGGATGGGGAGGGTGGGAGGGAGGGAGATGCATGAGGGAAGAGAAATGGGAACATATTGTATATGTATAACTGATTCACTTTGTTATAAAGCAGAAGCTAACACACCATTGTAAGGCAATTATACTTCAATAAAGATGTTTTAAAAAAAAACAAAAACAAACAAACAAACAAAAAAAACATTAGCTAACTTTTAACACATCATTTATCAATGATTCAAGTTGAAAACTGCTTCAACTTTAGCATCTCATGGGTACAAACGGATAAGGAATTTTATGCTAGAAGATTTGGTTGGATACCTGAAGATGTGGTTTATTTATGAGAGTTTTTGTGTTGTGTATTGATAGATTTAACAACTAAAGAGATTTTGAACATCTTGGGAGTACTCAATGACTGTCTAATTGTTTCTGTAATTTAGAATGTTTTTCATGCGCACATGATATAAAAAGTATTATATTATAAAAGTAATATAAAAAAAAAAAAAAAGAATTACAAGTAGTTTTTCCTTGTCCTCACTGTCAGCCCTGCACATGGAAATGGCAGGTACTTGGTAAATGCTTACTGGGAGGGTGGATGGACAGAAGGACAGGGGCTGTCAGGGTACAAGAGGAGCCGACTGGAGACAGAAACAAGGGGCCATAGGACAAAGCTTCGTTTAAATGCCCCCTCCTCCCACCCCACCAATGACTCCAAGTGTGGTCCTACCAGGGAGCGGATGAAATGAAGGATGAATGTCCACGGTCGGAGTCAGGAAGACAGGGAATGGGTAGGGAAGGCAGGGGCTCTGAGGCCTGGCTGCATCACCTGGGGAGGTTTTAAAAAAATACTGACACCCAAACCCTATCCCCAGAAATGCTGACAGGCCTGGACTGGTATTTTTTGTTTGTTTGTTTTTGGTTTTTTTAATTGTAAAATACACATAACATAAAAAATTTCACTTTAGCCATTTTAAATGTACAGCTCAGTGGTGTTTGGTGCATTCACACGGTGGTACAGCCATCACCACCATCCATCTCCAGAACATCTTCATTTTCCCCAGCTGAAACTCTGTACTCATTCAACACTAACTCCCCATTTCCCCCTTCCCCCAGCCCCTGGCAACCACCATTCTACTTTCCGTTTCTATGAATTTGATTCCTTTAGGTACCTCATTCTAGGTACCTCAACACTGGGATTGTTTTAAAGCTTCCTCGATCATTCTAACATGCAGCCACTGTTGAGAACTATGGTGCCACGATGCTGCCTGTTTCAACCATGTGGATGATGAAGATCCCCAGGGTCACGCTAGTCCTGGAGGAGAGGAAGATTATGAAGCAGGCGAAATCTTCAGTAAATGTGCTGCATGGCGTGGAAAGAGGGGGGATTAGATGATTGAGTGAAGGAGAGCAGGAGCCTCATAGGAGCCAGGATTTTATACAAGGCTCAGGGGAATTGGGCTGGAAGCTGGACATGGAGTAGAGATTTATACCCAGGGCTGATTGCAAAGTCCAGCCTCGTCTGTTATACCAATGGTTCATTCATCAATAAATATTTATTGAGTACCTACGATGTGCTAAGCAATGTTCTTGGCAAAAATTTCCTGTTCATGGGGTCTATATTCTATCAAGGAGTCAGATAACAACCATGCAAATAAATAGATAATAAAGAATTTTAGGTAGTAAAATGAAACAGTAATGAAGTAGAGAGTGAATTGGGGTTGTCAGGAAGGCTTCTCTGAGGGGCTGATCCTTAAAGTGAAGCCTGAATGATGAAATGGAGGCTGTCATGTCAAGTGCAAAGGCCCTGAGGCAGTAACAAGCTTGGTGTGCTCAAAGGATAAAAGAGAAACCAGAGCAGCTGGCACATGGAGAGTCAGAGAGTGAGCCATGAACTGAAGTAGTCAAGAACCAGACTGAGGTCTTGGAGGCCAAGATAAAGAATTTGGGATCAGTTGTCCATGCAGTCAGATGCTACTGAAAGGTAACAAAGATCAGCAGACCAGCTGCTCTAAGGAGAAGGAATAGGAGGCAAGAGTGGAGGCAGGGAGACTGGGGTGGTAACAGCAGTAGCCCAGAGGAGAGATGGTGATTTAGACTAGGGTTGGTGGGGGTGGCAATGGTGGGAAGTGGCAGAATTATGATTTCCTTCAGAGGTAAAGCCAATAAAGGATTTGGGGGGAAGAGGAATCCCGCCTAGATTTTGGCCAAGCATCTAGATGGATGGTGGTACCATTTACTGAAAGAAGAGGAGGTTTGGGGATGATAAAGAATTCCATTTGGGGCAAGCATCCAAGTGGAGATGTTGAGAGGGTTTTTGGATACACAAGTCCAAAACTCAGGGAGGAAGTCAGGTCTAAAGATACAGACCTGTGAATGTGCTTGAGAATCATCTGGAGATCTGTTTAAAATGGTGATTCCCAGGCCTTGCCCCAGCTGACTCAATAGGTCTGGGTGGGTGGGATTTGCACTTCTAAGTAGCTCCCCAGTTGATTCTGTAAAATCCTACCCTCTACATTCTACTTCCTCTGGCTGACACTAATCCACTAAGCAGCTCTTTAGCCACTTAACCATATATTTTTCCATCTTATTCAGATATTTTCAATTTTTTACATAAAAATGTAATATTAAATTATTATATGTTAATTTAATCATGTTATTACCAATAATATATTCTAATGTAATATTATATACTACTTATTATATGTTAATATTTCTGTCTTAGTCTGTTCAGGCTGCTATAACAAAATACCATACTGGGTGGCTTAAACAACAAACATTTATTTCTCACAGTTCTGGAGGCTGGGAAGTCCAGGATCAAGGCACCGGTAGGTTCGGTGTCTGATGAGGACCTGAATGCTAGTTCACAAACAGCTGTGTTCTCACTGGGCCCTCACATGGCACAAGATGCAAGGCCGCTCTCTCGGATCTCTTTTGTAAGGGCACCAATCCCGTTGATGAGGGCTTTACCCTCATGACCTAAACACCTCCCCAAACCCCCCATCTCCAAATACCATCACACTGGAGGTTAGACTTCAACACATGAATTTGGAGGAGACACAAACATGTAGCCTATGTCAATAATCATATATTAATACAATATATTGGTTATATGATAATGTTTTAATTAATAATTGTTATATATATTTCCTATATTTTTCCATCTTAGTCACAAAAATATTAAAGATATTAAATGACTTTTAGGAAAGTAAGTTTACTTTATCTTCAGAACTTCCTCTTCTGTCCAACTTCAAACTTAAAAGAAGGTGGGATGGAGAGAGAGAGAGGGAGAGAAGGAAGGAGGAAGGAGGGAGAAGAGGCACCTTGGTTGCACTGAAATGAATTATTCTTATGAATCCATGTAGTTCCCTAACAAGCAAGTCTTTTTCTACTTCTCAGGGCTCACACACCACGTTAGAATCTGTTCCAAAATCAGGCAGGGGATCAGCAATCTCGGTCTTCTGTATTTGTCAGAATTCTCTTTTATGAAATCAAGACAGAACTGTCCTCCGATCTTTGACAGCTCTGCCATCTTCCATGATTTTCAAACATGGCTGACCAGTTCGATTACTCCCACCTCACGCTCGCAAATTAATTTCTCCCTCAGGGCTCTGGTGTCATCACCTGGGCCTGGACACCTCAATCCCTGCAGTTTATCTGAGACCCTCGTGCTGGCCGCGTTCTTCCTGGGCCTCACTGTCTGAAGCCCACTCCCCTTGACGGAAACTCGGAAGCTCACAGAACACATCTCTGTTTGCTCTGGGATAGGGCTTCCATTCAGCAGGGGGCTCATTCTTTTATTCTTTTTGCTCCCACTTGCAAAAAGATTTCTTTCCATTGTTCTTTCTGGGTTCTTTTTCCTTAGGGGGTGGGCTATACTTGATTTCATTGGGCTTTTCTTTGTTTGGGGTTGTTTTTGCAACCTCCAGTTCTACTGGCAGCTTCAGCCCTCCTGACACCATTCTGCCAGCAGCACACCACATTTTTATGTGCATCTTTGGCTGGGCACCCCTCTTTCCACATGGTGCGCACATTTTTAATGTACCCTCTACCTTCCAGGCACCTACACACGTTAATTATCACCAAAGCAGATGTTTTAAAATATCCCTATTCCAGGGTGAACATTCGTAACCCATTATGGGACAGTTGATGGGTCCAGCTTTCTGCAGATGCCAGCCTGGCCAGGAAGCTTCCGTGAGGCTATTAGCATCATTCCACAGGCTCTGTCACTATTTAGGTTACTGCTCAGGTGAGGTCAGGGGGAGATATGACTCAGGTCCTCAATATCTCCCCAAGGCTGGTTGAATGGTTAAGATAAAAGGAATCCGGGGCTTTCCTGGTGGCGCAGTGGTTGAGAATCTGCCTGCCAATGCAGGGGACACAGGTTCGAGCCCTGGTCTGGGAAGATCCCACATGCCGCGGAGCGACTGGGCCCGTGAGCCACAATTACTGAGCCTGCGCGTCTGGAGCCTGTGCTCCGCAACAAGAGAGGCCGCGATAGTGAGAGGCCCGCGCACCGTGATGAAGAATGGCCCCCACTTGCTGCAAGTGGAGAAAGCCCTCACACAGAAACGAAGACCCAACACAGCCATAAATAAATAAATAAATAAATAAAATATTTTAAAAAGGAATTCGGGAAACAAAGTTCCGGGAGATTTTGCAGTCGAATAAATGATGGTGGTGAACAGGGACATGCACTCGTCATTAAAAGTGGCATGTTTATGGGGTGCTGACACAGTTTATGGGGTGCATGCCTTCAAGTACCAGCCAGACCCATGCTTTTCCTAATGTTTTCAGCCTTTTCCCAAAGCTTTGGACAATACAGCTGTGATGAAGCTGCCAGGAGAATTCCTCCAGTTGGGAGTTGTTTTTATATTTAACCACTGGTCCCTTTCCTGGCCAGCACTCCCAGCAAGAGAGGGCATTCTCTTTAGACACGACCCTGGGACCAGGACTTCCACATCACACAACTCTGGGGGGCCTCGTTTACATGGCATTCTATGTGGTGTCCCACCAGGCACCATTCCCACTAACTAGAGTAAAGATGGCACATCCTGGAGCTGTGCTACCCAGAGGCCCTGCGAGGGTCCCCAGGTTCACCCTCCACCTCTTATCCTCCCTTCAACCACCCCGTGAGCACACATCAGTCAGCTACTGAGCTTACAAGCACTTTACCCCAGAGAGCGCTGCATCATAACACAGGTCCTGCAAGGCGGCTGCAGCAACTTGCATGGAAATAGTATTTTACAGCCCACTGGGTGCACCTGGTCCCTGCCATACATCTCAAAAAATTCCTGGCAGGGACCATAAAGCAGGTGCAACTGTCCTGTTTTATCAAGAGAGGTCCAGCAATTCTCACCCAAGGATAACGTTCCGTGGCCTGGGGCTTAGCTTTCTCCTTCCCTGCCCGGTGCTCTTTCCACCCCACCCTCTCCTGCCAAGTTTGGTCTAGTTGACTGCAGAACCCTAACTTCTATTTCTAAATCCAACCTGCTAAATCCCTGCTTTCTGGAATTCCCTTAATGATGTTTCGGTCCTTTAATTTAGACCCTGGCTTTTTATTAACAAGGAAATTCATAACTTCACCAGCCTGGCTTCTTTAGTCCCTGTACTGTTTAAGACCTCTAGGACTCTGTGTAACACAAACCCAGTTTGAGCCAGCTTTTTTACAAAAGGGGCGATTCTGGAATATCCCATCTTGCTCAAAGTATAGAACGCAACTGGTCTCAAAAATAAGCTGGAAAAAACGGTCTCTGCTCTTTCTGCGTATATGTTTTATTCTTTCTCAAAGTAGACTGTTTTTCTCTGTCTCTCAGTTTCATGCTGAAGCACAGCCACCAAGACCTCCAGAGATTTATCTACTGAAAATGCAGTTGCTTCAGGAAAGATCCTCCTGCTCCCTGTGTCTCAATGCCAACTCTCCTTGGGAAGTGCGTGCGTGGTCCAGCTTTGCTCAGGTGTCCACCACTGCACAGACTGGGTCCAGCTAGACTGGGCAAGTTATGCTTCACACGTGTAACCCCGTAGCAGGCCCCAGAAAATCTTGGAAGTAGGAGGCCTGGGAGGTGGGCAGCGGGGGCTTCACAAGGTCCCCATGGTCAGAAATGCTCCTAACTAAGCCCCTGACTGGAGTGTTCCGGCTGGGTCTGTCTTCACCAGGCCTGCAACCCTGGGCAGAGCTTTATCCAATTCCTACTCTGGGTTCTGATCTGGGCCCTCCTGCTTGCCTCCTTGCCCACATTACCCTGCCTCACCCTGCCCCTTTAGTCTCATTTCTCCCTACGCTGATTGAACTCAACGTTCCTCCTGGCCAAGCCCTCAGACCACAGGCAAAAGGACGCCACGTTCACCTCCGCCTCCCCAGGCCCACCCTCACCCTGGCCTTCCATCCTCAGAGCCACCTGGCCATCCCTCAGCAAGTTCCGTGCAGCCCAACCCAACAGGGAGGAGACTGCGGAATCCACTCCAGCCCCTCCAGCCCTTCCCTGCCCAGGCAGCCAAGGGTCGATGTTTCTTATCCTGCCTTCAATCCATCCTTCTTTCTCTCCTTGGTTTCTTCTTTCTCACTTTCCGCCCTCTATACTCATGTCACCGTACACTCACTCTGCACTTCCTTCCTTCCATCTGTACCCTTTTCCATTTTCCTGTATTGCTAGTGCTTTGACTTACCTTGTCATTTTCTAGCCAATCATAATATTGTCTTTCTCAAAACCCACAATTTTAGCCCACATTATCTTTTCTACCATCTTCACACATACATCTGGGAGAGCAGTTAGTATCACAACTCAGTAAGAGACGACAGAGAAATGCCCTTAGAAGAAAATGGCAATTCCTAAAACAAATTGTATGTTAATAAAATCCCAAAAATTCCAATTTTAGTCAACGCTTACAAATTGATAAAAAAGTTAATCTGAAAGAGTAAATATTTGGGATGCCTGCTAAATTTTTGAAAATGAGACATAATGAGAGGGGAATTTGTCCTACCAGATTCAAATACATTTTTAAGGAACTGTATCTAAAACAACATGGTATTGGTATGGATAGAATGGAACAGAGAATGCAGAAACAGATCTATGAATATACGGGTGTTGAGTGACTGTTAAGTATAGCATTTAAATTTAGTAAGGAGGGCTGACTCATTAAATAGTGTAGAAGCCATTACTAACTATTTAGAGAGAAACAATAAGTTCGATTCTCATCTTTTATTCTAATAAAATAATGATTTATTAAAATTTTCACCATTTTTTGAAAACCAGATAATGACTAGAAGTAAATATAGGAGAATATGCTTATCATCTTAAGATGGGAGACATGTTTCTTAACAGGACACAAAGGTAAAAAATCATAAAGGACAAGATTGATAGATTTTACCAAAAAAAAATAAAATGTCTGTATGATAGAGCACACCACAAATAGGGTTGAGAAATAAATAAAACACTTAGAAAATTATTTCCAGCTTCTATCATGAACATAATATATAAAAAGGAGCTATAAATTAATAAGGAAAAGATGAAAACTCTGATAGAAAATAGGAAAAGGATATGAATAAAGAACAATGAAAAGAAAAAGCATGTATACCAATATGAAAAGATTACTCATATCATTAGTAATCCAAGTAATAACAAAACAGTGAGATAGTTTTATCTGAGCACGTAGCAAAGAGAAAAGGAATAGCTTAAACTTAAATGAAAGGACTAATTCCCATGCTGGAGTGTGGAGAAACAGCACTTTCATATATTACTGGTAAAACTGGAAAGAAACCCACAATTTTAAAACAACTTTCTAACATATAAATCTATCAATTTGATAATAACTATAAACACTTAAATTCCACTTTTAGGAATTTATCCTGCGGAAATACTCTCATTAGCATCTAAAGATACATGGACCCAGATGTTCTTGGAAACATTATTTATAAGAACAAAAAATTGAAGGCCATTTCAATACTCACCAGAAGGGGAACAGTAAATAAATTATGATCCAACCATGCTATGGAATGCCAGAGAAGAGTTAAAACGATCGAGACAAATGTGTATTCACTTCCCCAGAAAAGTGTCCATGATATATTATTAAATTAAAAGATAGCCGTAAAATAGCATGTATAGTGCTATTTCATGTATGTAAAATAATAATGTTTTTAGATATTACTAGGAAAGAGCCTGAAATGATATACATCAAGCTGTTAACAGTGGTTATATTTAGCGGGCGAAATTATGTATTTACTTTATACATCTCTAGTATTTGAACGTTACAAGATAGGCTTATATTCCTATTCTATCTCTACTCAGAAAAAAGTTTTTAAGAAATATCCATTAGGCAAGTCCCCCTGCCTCTGGCCAGAGTCCACCATGTCACCTGTCAGGGTCTTAAACTCAGTGATGTAGGTATGGAATCATCTTTCAGTGGCTAAATCTGGGGTGTCCTTCAAATCCGCCAAATTCTACAAAGACGCAAAAATAGCCATTGCACTCAGACAATTCCTATAGTGGACTTGAAAGAACTGCGCTGTGAATAGCAAGACCAAATGACCAAGTTTTGCATGGAATAATGACAAGACGTCTTTTCTGCTTAAGTTCAGAAATTGCTAAAAACAGTGTGTGTGTATTCTAAGTGAACCCAAGAGCGTCTGTCTTCCTTTACCCTTAAAAGTCAAAGAGAGACTTCACAGGCCAAGAATCTTGTGTCAAGCACCTGAACTTACATCTCAGGTCTCGGTCAAAAGGAAAATAGACTGATAGCACCCTTTCAAAGGTTTTTCAAATCATGCCAAATAATTAGAAGGAGAGCACGTTACAAACATTCAGACAGAATCTCCCTGGAGATAGGGGGTGGGGGGCAGGAGAGTGGGGATGAAGACTAAGATCCTACCCTTTATTCCTCATCCCTCACACTTGATTTTGCCATCAGTTGTTCCTTATTATTGTGGACTCTTTTTTTTCCGAGGAGATTTATCTAATTCAATTGCAAAACATGCGAGACGGGCCATCCATCTTTCCCCACTGCCCACATAAACAATACGGAACGGGGTGGGGGGGGGGCTGTTTCCTCTGGCTTCATCTCTGGCAGAGCCCTTTCACTTTCAAATTAAAGGAATTACAGGGTACACATGGTAACCACAATTAAGATATTTTTAGAAATATAAAGTCCTCCAGAAAACATGACACTAATACGGGTATTATGATCAAAGTTAGGAATTATGGTTATTAGAAGCTTTGCAGTTTATGTGCCTCATAAATCTAATCGCTTCACACATCCAGTGATGCTGTTCCTATATTTACTGCAGACATCTACGATGACAGACAGTACCTTTGAGAAGGGCCAGATAAACAAAATCTTTTACATACTCCAGCTTCTCAGTGTCTAATGGACTCATATCATGGTGAGAAAAAGGCTTCATTAAAGGAACGGCACCAGATGCTGAGAAGCCGATTTACCACGGAGATTTGATCTGAGTTATCTGCTCCTGTTAAATGGCAACAATGCGGCTCCACTCCTGGAATCCGGAGCACAGAATGGACAGGAAGGGGGGCCATGGGTTGTCAAGATGCAGGGGAAGAGATGGGGAAGCTGTCAACCCTGTAGATATAAAACTTCATCTGACAACTCAGAAACCATCTGGAAGAAACAGTATATAAAATCTGATGGTGTGCATTATATGTCCAGGATCCTTAGGAAAGCCCATTGTTATTGAGAAAGTATCTCAGGGAGGAGTGAACTGTACAAAGTGAGCCCCAAATCCTCCTCCCCCCATATGGCTATACTGCAGAGCCCTGAGTGACCTTGAGGACGAAACAGAATGAGGCAGGAAGTTATAACCACCAAATCACCAGAACAGAGATGAAGCAATTTTAGTACAGTGCTGACCTCTGGATGTTCCTTGAAATCAGATGCAACACTCACTGTTGAAATCCTAATCTCAAAGATTAAAATTTATGCTTGAGAGGATTACTGTGCAGTAGTACTGGCAAATCAAGAACATTTTAAAGGCCATGGGCTCCCTTTGATTTTTTTTTTTTCCCCAAAAAGAGTGTTAATGCAGAAATATTGCCACAGTGGCTAAGACATGATCAGTGATTTTCATTGCATCCCCACCCCCAAGCACCCTCCACAAAAATCCACTAGATTATCTAGATTACCTGCAGGCAGAGATCACAACTTCTTTTTAGATTCTTCATAGCCCCTAATAGCCCCTTCCCATAGTGGACACTCAATAAATGTGATTAATGGAGAAGGCTGGACAAGGGAACGTGCCAGACAAGGAGTTCTCTGCAGTCCCCTCTGACCACTTTGACAACCAGGCTTAGATTTCTGAGTGTGTTCAGGGGCAGGAGAAATGCACACATGTGTGAGCGGGAGGTAACAAGGTAATCCAGGAAAAGAAGGATGGCATCTTAGACCGGGAAGTGGCAATGAGAAGTAAATAAGCAGAAGAGGACAGACCCAAGGGATATTGAGAAAGCAGAATTGACAGGACTTGGCTGTTGTCTGGATGTGTCGAGCAGAGGAGAATGAGGAATCGAAGATGACACTAAGGTTTCTGGCTTGTGCCACTCATTACATTGTGGAAACTGACTTGGGGAGGAAGATGATGGATTTAGTTATAAACATACTGAGTTGGAAATGCCTGTGGCCATCCAGATGGAGAAGACCTTAATGAGGTATGAAAACAGCTGTAATAGGAGTAAGAGAATAGAGTTGAAAAAGGAGACCAGGAAATGGGCTTCACATAGTAGAAGACTTGATGTGCTTTTCTTATAATTAAAATGCCATTTTTGGCAAGGTGAACAATATAAGAAATTCCACAGAACGATGAAATATTTGGGAACTGAGTGGCATGATTTTCCCTGAATTACTAACAAATATGTGAGCTTTCATGCCAGACACCTTTACAAACCAGGATGCCAGCCACTTAAATAAATGGAATCCTGCCATGCAACAAAACCAAACAAACACTCACAGAACAAACAAAATCTAAAGTACTGACAGGAGAAATCTTGTGTTATGACACTACCACAATCAAGCATTCTTCTGAAGAATAAAATACCCACATATTTTACATCATAGTCCTTAAAAATAAGTTTAATTGATAGCCATAAAAGAATAATCTTTGACCTTATCTAAATACGTGGAATTCTGATGGAAAAAATAAGTGTGCGTAGAAGGCCAGAAACATGAATTATGCATGCCACATCATCACACTTGGTCCTCAATATAGAGCCGCAGCATGCTTTGCATGGAAAGAGAAATTAGAATAGAACAGATATTGAGCAATTTTCTCCATAACTGGTTCTTACTCACCTTAAATGTAAAATTTTATTTAGCTTATTTCAAAGGGAGACATCCTTATTAAGGGAACACATTTACTGGAGCCTGTTGGAAAGGATTTAATGCAAACAAGCCTGAAATAATTGAAGGAAAAAAACACCTTCTGACTGTTCTGAGAAGAGCTTAGCAAAGAAGAGGATGGCAGGAAAGAATTACTTTATTATATTGATTTTCTTGGAGAAATCAAAGGAGGATAACTCAAATAGACCAATTCGCTTTTGCCAAACTCAGTGGAAGCATGTAGAAGAGCCGTGAATTTACGTGTCAAAAGCTGTTTGCGATCATTTAGTTGAACATGCAAATCAGGATCCGCACATTATTACTCTAATAAAATAGCTAATACAGAAGGATATCTGGGTTCATTTGCACATATTCCTTGTTTTAAATGACTGCAAGTATAATGGGTGTAAGTTTTGTCTAACAAAATGTTTACAGTCCAATCAGATCATTAACCTGAAATATGAAGAGAGTGATGCATTCATCCTGGCAATAACAAAGACACTGGAGCACAACAAAAGTAATTGGAATCCAGGTCTCTCAAAGCTGAAATCTATTTCTCTTTCACAATGAGCAAAACATTTAACTTTTATAAAGACTGTTGCACTTGTTAGATAACGCTGGTCGTGCATTTGGTGGCCTGTGGTCATTTCCATAGATTTCCTTGATGTATCAAATAACATCACAAAAATAGTATTGCTCCTTGATAAGACAACTTTACATTTATTTTCACATGCACTCAAGTGTTCTTTTATGAATATGCAAATTACTTAGTAATTTACAGAATTCTAATTCTCTACTTCATTCTTCTGCCTTCAGATAGGACCAGATTATAAGAATCCATTTCAGCATTTCCCAAAGTGTGTTCCACAGAAGGATGACAAATATATGTTAGTCAAAGAAGTGGGAGTTCCTAGTCAAATAGGAACGGGAAATGCTGCGGACCAAAGTTGAATAGACTTCTCTATGGCAGAACTTCTCAGATCTTTTAACCTATTAATGCACTGGAAAATCTGCAAGGAAGTGTATATAAAGGCTGTTGAGCTTCTCAAATACTTTTCACCTCTGAACACCTTTTTCAATGAGCATCTTTCAGAATCCATCATCTAGGAGCTGCTAATCTGTTTACTTCCACTATCTGGACCAGGCAGCTTGGGTAATAAGTGAAGCGGACAGGCTGAAGTGACTGATGGGGGGGTGGGGGGTGGCTGTGGCACCTTAGAAAGTGGCATCCAACTGAGAGGGCAGCTCAGTTTTGCTCAGTTTGGTCCACAAAGAAGTAGGACAGACATTCCAAAATTTTAAGAGCAGCAGGAAATTTCTACTTTCACGTGGCTGATTTTAAAAAAACAAACAAACACTCTGTGGGCCAAACATGTGTCACAAACGTGGTCCTCTGAGCTTCCTGATTCAGGCTGGTGCCCCAGGGCAGCATTTTGTAACCCATTCTGTAAACCTTACTGTCCAGAAAGGTCACAACCCAAACCAATCATCTTTCAGGTGATGGTTTAAGGTCATTGTTATTGGAACGGCACTGGTAATTATAGAAGTTTCTGGTCACTCTGCTGGGTGCAGAACCTATACGAGACCATCTCACTTCCTTGTGGCCCACAAGATGCTGCCCAGATCTGTTCTGGTGTAATCTATAAACATTAAAAGCGTGATCAGGGGGAAACCTTCAAGATGGTGGAGGAGTAAGACATGGAGATCGGCTTCCTCTCCACAAATACATCAGAAATACATCTACATGTGGAACAACTCCTACAGAACACCTACTGAACGCTGGCAGAAGACCTCAGACTTCCCAAAAGGCAAGAAACTCCTCACATACCTGGGAAGGGCAAAAGAAAAAAGAATAAACAGAGACAAAAGAATAGGCATGGGACCTGCACCTCTGGGAGGGAGCTGTAAAGGAGGAAAGGTTTCCACACACTAGAAGCCCCTTCACTGGCGGAGACGGGGTGTGGCGGCGGGGCAAGCTTTGGAGCCACGGAGGAGAGCACAGCAACAGGGTTGTGGAGGGAAAAGTGGAGAGATCCCTGCACAGAAGATGGGTGCCGACCAGCACTCACCAGCCTGAGAGGCTTGTCTGCTCACCCCCTGGGGCGGGTGGGGGCTGGGAGCTGAGGCTCGGGCTTCGGAGGTCAGACCCCAGGGAGAGGACTGGGGCTGGCTGCATGAACACAGCCTGAAGGGGGCTAGTGCGCCACAGCTAGCCAGGAGGGAGTCCGGGAAAAAGCCTGGACCTGCCTAAGAGGCAAGAGACCACTGTTTCAGGGTGCGTGAGGAGAGGGGATTCAGAGCGCCGCCTAAAGGAGCTCCGGAGATGCGCGTGAGCCACAGCTATCAGCGTAGACATCAGAGACGGTCATGAAACGCTAAGGCTGCTACTGCAGCCACCAAGAAGCCTGTGTGCAAGCAGAGGTCACTATCCACACCTCCCCTCCTGGGAGACTGTGCAGCCCGCCACCGCCAGGGTCCCGTGATCCAAGGACAACTTCCCCGGGAGAACACACGGCGCACCTCAGGCTGTTGCAACGTCATGCTGGCCTCTGCAGCCGCAGGCTCGCCCCGCATTCTGTACCCCTCCCTCCGCCTGGCATGAGTGAGCCAGAGCCCCCTAATCAGCAGCTCCTTTAACCCCGTCCTGTCTGGGTGGGGAATAGACACCCTCAGGCGACCTACACGCAGAGGCGGGGCCAAATCCAAAGCTGAACCCCGGGAGCTGTGCGAACAAAAGAGAAAGGGAAATCTCTCCCAGCAGCCTCAGGAGCAGCGGATTAAATCTCCACAATCAACTTGATGTACCCTGCAACTGTAGAATACTCGAATAGACAACGAATCATACCAAAACTGAGGCAGTGGACTTTGGGAGCCATGTACACTTGGAGTTTGCTTTCTGCATCTAATTTGTTTCTGGTTTTATGTTTATCTTAGTTTAGTATTTATAGTTTACTATCATTGGTAGATTTGTTTATTGATTTGGTTGCTCTCTTCCTTTTTTTTTAATATATATATACATTTTTTTTCCTTTTTCTCTTTGTGAGTGTTTATATGTATGCTTCTTTGTGTGATTTTGTCTGTATAGCTTTGCTTTTACCATTTGTCCTAGGGTTCTGTCTGTCCATTTTTTTGTTTTCTTCTTTTTAGTATATTTTAGTGCTTGTTATCATTGGTGGATCTGTTTATTGGTTTGGTTGCTCTCTTCTTTCTTTCTTTATAACTTTTTAATGTTTTTTATTTTTAATAATTTTTTAAATAACTTTATTTTATTTTATTATTTTTTTATTTCTTTCTTTTTTTTCTCTACCTTTTCTTCTGAGCCATGTGGCTAACAGGGTCTTGGTGCTCCAGCCAGGTGTCAGGACTGAGCCTCTGAGGTGGAAGAGCCGAGTTCAGGACACTGGTCCACCAGAGACCTCCCAGCTCACCGTAATATCAAAAGGCGGAAGCTCTCCCAGAGATCTCCATCTCAATGCTAAGACCCAGCTCCACTCAACAACCAGCAAGCTACAGTGCTAGACACCCCATGCCAAACAACTAGCAAGATAGGAACACAACCCCACCCATTAGCAGAGAGGCTGCCTAACATCATAATAAGGTCACAGACACCCCAAAACACACCAATGGACACGTTCCTGCCCACCAGGAAGACAA
Organism: Balaenoptera musculus; assembly: GCF_009873245.2. Taxonomy (NCBI): domain Eukaryota; kingdom Metazoa; phylum Chordata; class Mammalia; order Artiodactyla; family Balaenopteridae; genus Balaenoptera; species Balaenoptera musculus. The sequence continues at coordinate 56,557,737 of NC_045791.1, forward strand.
GATGCAGCCTCATCCACCAGAACACAGGCACGAGTCCCCCTCCACCAGGAAGCCTACACAACCCACTAAACCAACCTTAGACACTGGGGGCAGACAACAAAAACAATGGGGACTACGAACCTGCAGCCTTCGAAAAGGAGGCCCCAAGCACAGTAAGTTAAGCAAAATGAGAAGACAGAGAAACACACAGCAGATGAAGGAGCAAGGGAAAAACCCACCAGACCAAACAAATGAAGAGGAAATAGGCAGTCTACCTGAAAAAGAATTCAGCGTAATGATAGTAAAGATGATCCAAAATCTTGGAAATAGAATGGAGAAAATACAAGACATGTTTAACAAGGACCTAGAAGAACTAAAGAGCAAACAATGATGAACAACACAATAAATGAAATTAAAAATTCTCTAGAAGGAATCAATAGCAGAATAACTGAGGCAGAAGAATGGATAAGTGACCTGGAAGATAAAATAGTGGAAATAACTACTGTAGAGCAGATAAAGAAAAAAGAATGAAAAGAATTGAGGACAGTCTCAGAGACCTCTGGGACAACATTAAATGCACCAACATTCAAATTATAGGGGTCCCAGAAGAAGAAGAGAAAAAGAAAGGGACTGAGAAAATATTTGAAGAGATTAGAGTTCAAAACTTCCCTAATATGGGAAAGGAAATAGTCAATCAAGTCCAGGAAGCGCAAAAAGTCCCATACAGGATAAATCCAAGGAGAAACACGCCAAGACACATATTAATCAAACTATCAAAAATTAAATACAAAGAAAAAATGTTAAAAGCAGCAAGGAAAAAACAACAAATAACATACAAGGGAATCCCCAAAAGATTAACAGCTGATCTTTCAGCAGAAACTCTGCAAGCCAGAAGGGAGTGGCAGGACATATTTAAAGTGATGAAAGGGAAAAACCTACAACCAAGATTACTCTACCCAGCAAGGATCTCATTCAGATTCGACAGAGAAATTAAAACCTTTACAGACAAGCAAAAGCTAAGAGAATTCAGCACCACGAAACCAGCTTTATAACAAATGCTAAAGGAACTTCTCTAGGCAGGAAACACAAGGAAGGAAAAGACCTACAATAACAAACCCAAAACAGTTAAGAAAATGGACAGGAACATACATATCAATAATTACCTTAAATATAAGTGGATTAAATGCTCCAACCAAAAGACATAGACTGGCTGAATGGATACAAAAACAAGACCTGTATATATGCTGTCTACAAGAGACCCACTTCAGACCTAGAGACACATACAGACTGAAAGTGAGGGGACAGAAAAGATACTCCATGCAAATGGAAATCAAAGGAAAGCTAGAGTAGAAATTCTCCTATCAGACAAAATAGACTTTAAAATAAAGACTATTACAAGAGACAAAGAAGGACACTATATAATGATCAAGGGATCGATCCAAGAGGAAGGTATAACAATTGTAAATATTTATGCACCCAACATAGGAGCACCTCAATACATACGGCAAATGCTAACAGCCATAAAAGGGGAAATAGACAGTAACACAATCGTAGTAGGGGACTTTAACACCACACTTTCACCAATGGACAGAACATCCAAAATGAAAATAAATAAGGAAACACAAGCTTTAAATGACACATTAAACAAGATGGTCTTAATTGATATTTATAGGACATTCCATCCAAAAACAACAGAACACACTTTCTTCTCTGGTGCTCATGGAACATTCTCCAGGACAGATCATATCTTGGGTCACAAATCAAGCCTTGGTAAATTTAGGAAAACTAAAATTGTATCAGGTATCTTTTCTGACCACAACGCTATGAGACTAGATATCGATTACAGGGAAAAATTTGTAAAAACTACAAATACATGGAGGCTAAACAATACACTACTTAATAACCAAGAGATCACTGAAAAAATCAGAGGAAATCCAGAAATACCTAGAAACAAATGACAATGAAAACAGGACGACCCAAAACCTGTGCGATGCAGCAAAACAGTTCTAAGAGGGAAGTTTATAGCAATACAATCCTACCTCAAGAAACAAGAAACATCTCAAATAAACAACCTAACCTTACACCTAAAGCAATTAGAGAAAGAAGAACCAAAAAAACCCCAAAGTTAGCAGAAGGAATGAAAACAAAAAGATCAGATCAGAAATAAATGAAAAAGAAATGAAGAAAACAATAGCAAAGATCAATAAAACTGAAAGCTGGTTCTTTTTTTTTTTTTTTAAATAATGGTTTAAGTTGTTTAATTTATTTTTATTTTTATTTTTATTTTTTTTTATATTTTATTTTTGGCTGTGTTGGGTCTTCGTTTCTGTGCGAGGGCTTTCTCTAGTTGCGGCAAGTGGGGGCCACTCTTCATCGCGGTGCGCGGGCCTCTCACTGTCGCGGCCTCTCTTGTTGCGGAGCACAGGCTCCAGATGCGCAGGCTCAGTAGTTGTGGCTCACGGGCCTAGTTGATCTGCGGCATGTGGGATCTTCCCAGACCAGGGCTCGAACCCGTGTCCCCTGCATTGGCAGGCAGATTCTCAACCACTGCACCACCAGGGAAGCCCTAAAAGCCGGTTCTTTGAGAAGATAAACAAAATTGATAAACCATTACCCAGACTCTTCAAGAAAAAAAAGGGAGAAAACTCAAAGCAATAGAATTAGAAATGGAAAAGGAGAAGTAACCACTGACACGGCAGAAATACAAAGGATCATGAGAGATTACTACAAGCAACTATATGCCAGTAAAATGGACAACCTGGAAGAAATGGACAAATTCTTAGAAAAGCACAACCTTCCGAGACTGAACCAGGAAGAAATAGAAAATATGAACAGACCAATCACAAGCACTGAATTGAAACTGTGATTAAAAATCTTCCAACAAACAAAAGCCAAGGACCAGATGGCTTCACAGGCAAATTCTATAAACATTTAGAGAAGAGCTAACACCTATTCTTCTCAAACTCTTCCAAAATATAGCAGAGAGAGGAACACTCCCAAACTCACTCTATGAGGCCACCATCACCCTGATACCAAAACCAGACAAAGATGTCACAAAGAAAGAAAACTACAGGCCAATATCACTGATGAACATAGATGCAAAAATCCTCAACAAAATACTAGCAAACAGAATCCAACAGCACATTAAAAGGACCATACACCATGATCAAGTGGGGTTTATCCCAGGAATGCAAGGATTCTTCAATATATGCAAATCAATCAATGTGATACACCATATTAACAAACTGAAGGAGAAAAACCATATGATCATCTCAATAGATGCAGAATAAGCTTTTCACAAAATTCAACACCCATTTATGATAAAAACCCTCCAGAAAGTAGGCATACAGGGAACTTACCTCAACATAATAAAGACCATATATGACAAACCCACAGCCGACATCGTTCTCAATGGTGAAAAACTGAAACCATTTCCACTAAGATCAGGAACAAGACAAGGTTGTCCACTCTTACCACTATTATTCAACATAATTTTGGAAGTTTTAGCCACAGCAGCAGAGAAGAAAAAGAAATAAAAGGAATCCAAATCGGAAAAGAAGAAGTAAAGCTGTCACTATTTGCAGATGACATGATACTATACATAGAGAATCCTAAAGATGCTACCAGAAAACTACTAGAGCTAATCAATGAATTTGGTAAAGTAGCAGGATACAAAATTAATGCACAGAAATCTCCTGCATTCCTATATACTAATGATGAAAAATCTGAAAGAGAAATTAAGGAAACACTCCCATTTACCATTGCAACAAAAAGAATGAAATATCTAGGAATAAACTTACCTAAGGAGACAAAAGACCTGTATGCAGAGAACTATAAAACACTGATGAAAGAAATTAAAGATAATACAAACAGATGGCGAGATATACCATGTTCTTGGATTGGAAGAATCAACATTGTGAAAATGACTATACTACCCAAAGCAATCTACAGATTCAATGCAATCCTTATCAAACTACCAATGGCATCTTTCACAGAACTAGAACAAAAAATTTCACAATTTGTATGGAAACACAGAAGACCCCGAATAGCCAAAGCAATCTTGAGAAAGAAAAACAGAGATGGAGGAACCAGGCTCCCAGACTTCAGACTATGCTACAAAGCTACAGTAATCAAGACAGTGTGGTACTGGCACAAAAACAGAAACATACATCAATGGAACAGGATAGAAAGCCCAGAGATAAACCCACTCACATATGGTCACCTTATTTTTGATAAAGGAGGCAAGAGTATGCAATGGAGAAAAGACAGCCTCTTCGATAAGTGGTGCTGGGAAAACTGGACAGCTACATGTAAAAGAGTGAAATTAGAACACTCAACACCATACACAAAAATAAACTCAAAATGGATTAAAGACCTAAATGTAAGGCCAGACACTATCAAACTCTTAGAGGAAAACATAGGCAGAACACTCTATGACATAAATCACAGCAAGATCCTTTTTGACCCACCTCCTAGAGGAATGGAAATAAAAACAAAAATAAACAAATGGGACCTAATGAAACTTAAAAGTTTTTGCACAGCAGAGGAAACCATAAACAAGATGAAAAGATGATACTCAGAATGGGAGAAAATATTTGCAAATGAAGCAACTGACAAAGGATTAATCTCCAAAATTTACAAGCAGCTCATGCAGCTCAATATCAAAGAAACAAACAACCCAATGCAAAAATGGGCAGAAGACCTAAATAGACATTTCTCCATAGAAGATATACAGATAGCCAACAAACACATGAAAGAATGCTCAACATCACTAATCATTAGAGAAATACAAATCAAAACTACAATGAGGTATCACCTCACACCAGTCAGAATGGCCATCTGCAAAAAATCTACAAACAATAAATGCTGGAGAGGGTGTGGAGAAAAGGGAACACTCTTGCACTGTTGCTGGGAATGTAAATTGATACAGCCACTATGGAGAACAGTATGGAGGTTCCTTAAAAAACTAAAAATAGAACTACCATATGACCCAGCAATCCCACTACTGGGCATATACCCTGAGAATACCATAATTCAAAAAGAGTCATGTACCACAATGTTCACTGCGGCCCTATTTACAATAGCCAGGACAGGGAAGCAACCTAAGTGTCCATCGACAGCTGAATGGATAAAGAAGATGTGGCACATATAGGCAATGGAATATTACTCAGCCATAAAAAGAAATGAAATTGAGTTATTTGTAGTGAGGTGGATGGACCTAGAGTTTGGCATACAGGGTGACATAAGTCAGGAAGAGAAAAACAAATACCGTATGCTAACAAATGTATATGGAATCAAAAGAAAAAAAAAAGTTTCTGAAGAACCTGGAGGCAGGAAAGGAATAAAAACGCAGACGTAGAGAATGGACTTGAGGACATGGGGAGTGAGAAGGGTAAGCTGGGACAAAGTGAGAGAGTGGCATGACATATATACACTACCAAATGTAAAATAGATAGCTAGTGTGAAGCAGACGCATAGCAGAGGGAGATCAGTTCAGTGCTTTGTGACCACCTAGAGGGGTGGGATAGGGAGGGTGGGAGGGAGATGCAAGAGGGAGGAGATATGGGGGTATATGTATATGTATAGCTGATTCACTTTGTTATAAAGCAGAAACTAACACACCACTGTAAAGCAATTATACTCCAATAAAGATGTTTAAAAAAAAAAAGCGTGATCAGTGTTCATTAGGAAAAAAAAGAACAAAATTCATAGTAAATGCATTAGTTTGCTAGGGCTATCATAACAAATACCACAGACTGGGTGGCTTTAACAATAGATTTATTTCCTCACAATTCTAGAGGCTAGCAGTCCAAGATCAAGGTGTTGGCAGGGTTGGTTTTATTTTCTGGGGCCTTTCTCTTTGGGTTGTAGGTGGCCATTCTTGCTGTGTCTTCACATGGCCTTCCCTATGTGTGTGTGTGTTTGTACCCTAATCTTGTCTTATATAGAACCTGTCGTATTAGGTTAGGGCCCACCCATATAACCTCATTTTACCTTAAACACCTCTTTAAAGGCCCTATCTCCAAATATAGTCACATTCTGAGGCACCAGAAGTTAGCATTTCAACACATGAATTTGGGGGGTGGGAGGGCACAATTCAGCCTATAACAGAAATGACCTTACAAAGAAGAAAACCTAACAGGTCTCTTCTTTTACTGCATTTACTTCATAAAAAATTACCTAAGCTCATAAATAATAAAAATGTAAAGTCTGTCACAGGAAGGTGAAACATCAGACTAAAATTGGTTAAGGAAATGGCTGGAGGATATTTTTGAAAAGGCAGGTATTTTTAAATCAGCATGGCCTGCCAATACCAAGCATAGGGCTTCAAAGAGTTACCTACCACAATGTCCAGGTATAATGGTTAATTAATACTTTTGAGACTTTCTGGGTGATGGGAAACGGGGGGAGAGAGTTCGGTACGGCATGCATAGCTTGCCCTGCAAAGCACAGGGCTGAGCTGTGCCAGAGAAAATATCAATTTCATGCCAAATTCCCAGAAGGAGTTAAGGGGCTGGCTGGTAGCTAATACAGTCTTGGGAAGGGTAAATTATATCAAGTGGGGCTTTGACTTTTTTTGTAAGAACTTTGGTTTTCATTTTCTGTACAAGTCATCCTAACAGATGAGGGAGAAAAGCAGAGAGAACAACAGACACAGTCCATGCAGGCTTTAATGAGTCTGACAATTTCAGCATAAAAGCTTTTACAATTTGGGCAGGACCCTATCATTGGTTGGAGGGCTGTGCTCCAAAACACAATTTTAGTGGTTTAATGTCAGCATTAAGGGCATTCCCAGAAAGCTAGTGTTTGCTCTGGTATCTTAATGTTTTTATTAGCAAGTACAATGATTCAATGGCCATGCTGACTGTGCCACTGACCATAATTTGAGGGAAAGAGGTTTGTTTGATGGAAGCCAGGAAAGCAGAAAGGTGGAGGTGGGGTGTTCAAAAGGTTCCCTTAGACAGAAAGAGTAGTTTAAGGAATTCTAGACCTACCACCTTGGAGTGGAAATATAAGTGTAAGCAAGTTCTTTAAATGCATAACTTCATACTAAGAATTTAGCCTCTTTTTCTTCAATCTACCTACGAGACTTGAGCCAAGTTCAACTGGGTGGAGTAGCCTTAGGCCATGTCTTACACAGTTTTATAATTTAATAAGCCTCCATGCTGGGTCCCAACCTAAGACTGGTTCTTGGTTGTTGAACAAAGTGCCCTCTGTGTATCTTAATTTCACTGAACATCTGGGAGGAAAGAAGTTGTTCTTGTAATACTTTACATATAAAATGACTTTCAGTGAAAGAACCCAAATACCTATACACCTATAAAGTTCTTATTTTGGCCTCAGGCTGTGAATGAGAGAACACCCCACATAAATAAGATAGAGATGGATTCCTGACCCACTTCAGCCTCAGATGTTGTTAATGTCATCAGTTTTGTGTTTATCCTACAACAGCTGAACTCATGGCTTGGCAGGTCAAAAACCTTTCTGTGCACTTTTCAACCCACACTGAAGTCCAATGTCTGGGAAAACACTCAGGAAAATATCATTTTCATTTGCAAACTTCCTTATGGTCACATTGTTATTTTGGCAAAAGCGGGCTGAAATTAAATGTCTGTCAAATGCATACTACTGGCTCTGCCAGCTAATGTATAATTCTGGCTTTGCCCTTTCATTTTCATTAAGGCAACAAAAAATTGGTTTTCAACTTTTTCAAAGATCTATCTTCAGGAACCTTTATGGAAACTCACAGTTGTCAGACTTAATCTGCAGAGTAAAACCAACACAACCAAATCTTATCAAAATTGAAGGTCTGCCCAGAGAAAACATTCCCCCAGCACATGGAAAATACTTGTGTGTGTGTGTGTGTGTATGTGTGTGTGTTTTTTTTAGCCTGTGCCTCCCTCATTTAGCTATTACATAAGGTTTCCTTTATTTAATGAACATTTACTGAGCACCAACTAAGTGCTGGATGTTATTAAGCACTAGGGAAGGTAAAAGATGAGTCAGACGAAGTTCCTGCATTCAATGTGTTCACAATCTGGGCACAAAAAACCAGACACTGAAGGAAGCAATTACAATTCAGTGTAAAAGTGGCTTTAACAGAAGCAATTGACTGCTGCTCTGAGAACACAGAATATGGCATACCTAACTGCCAGGGTGGTGGAGACTCAAGATTTCTGGCTGCCTGAGAGGCCTAAGTCAACAGTTGGTTTCCATACTCTTGAAAGAGGGCCAACAAACTACACTACATGGGCCAAACTGAACCCACTGCCTGTTTTTGTTAATAAAGTTTTATTCTAACAAAGCCATGCCCATTCATTTACATGTTGCCTTTGACTACTTTTGAGCTATAATGGCTGAGTTGAATGATTCCCCCCAAAAGTGTCTATATCCTAATACCCAGAACTCATGAATATGTTACTTTACATGGGTCACACTAATCACATGAGTTCCTGAAAGTGGGGAATCTTTTCCCAGCTGTAACCAATGAGAGAGATGGCAGCATGAGAAGGATCGTAGGCCAATGCTGGTTCTGAGATGTAGGAGGCTGTATGCAAGGAACCGAATTCTGCCAAGTTGAATGAGCAAGGAAACTGATCCTCCCCTAGAGCCTCCAGAAAGGAATGCAGCCCTGATTTGAGCCCAATGATATCTGTGTCAGACTTCTGACCTACAGAACTTTAAGATAAATTTCTGTTGTTTTATCTACCACATTCATGGTAATTTGTTTCAGCAGCAATAGAAAACGAATATAGACAGACATCTTATGGCCTGGAAAGCCTAAAATATTTACTGTTTTCCCCTTTACCAAAGAAGTTTGTCAACCTCTGTTCTTGAATGTGCCTGACAAATATTCCAGGGATGTTTCAAAAGCTGGTGACAGAAACTACTAATTGTCCCCCAGCATCCATTCTTTCTTCTTTTTAGTGATAGGACCCTAGGCACACACAACTTTTATCAGGGCTCATGGACACTTAGGTAGAGACTACATTTCCCAGCCTTCCTTCCCTAGCCTCCCAGCTAGGCATACCCATATTACAAAACTATTGCCAATGGATTGTAAATGGAAGGGATGTGCTTAACTTCTTTTCCCTATTTTATTTTTTTAATTTTTATTGGAGTATAGTTGGTTTACTATGTTGTGTTAGTGTCAGGTGAACTGCAAAGTGAATATCCATTCTTTTTTAAGTTCTTTTCCCATATAGGCCATTACAGAGTACTGAGTAGAGTTCCCTGTGCTATACATGTGCTTAACTTCTATGTCACTTTCTTAAAAGGAAGTTGTTTACCTTCCATTTTCTCTTGCCCCTTCCCATGTGCTAGAATGCAAACCTGGTGACAATAAACCACACTTGACAACACGGAAGAGGACAACACCCTGAGGAATGATGAAACAACAAGATGGAAGGAATCTGAACCGCCGAGTGACCTTATGGATCAGAGCTACCTAACTACCCTGGATCTCACTACCTACAGCTGGACTGTTACATGAGAGAAGAATAAACTTCTATTTTATCTGAGTCACTATTCTGGGATGTCTTGGTTTCAGCTTTACCCTAACTAGTACAGGAGGGCAGTCCCCTACCTTAGGGTAGGATTAGAAAAGAAACAGATTAGTTCATGAATGGGCTGCTCTCATCCACAGCCACCAAAGGTACTTGGAGCTTTCCCAGACCAACCTGAAAGCTCATGTGGAAATTTTAAAAGATGCCTGCAAATTCTATGACATTCCTCCTGTCAGGAGGTTGGATCTATGTGTCTGGAATGCTTGTGTCTGCTTTGATTCATAAAGAATTCCAAAAGTGATGCCAGTGACCTCAGAGGCTGGATCATAAAAGGCCACACAGCTTCCACATTGTTTGCTAGATATTTATCATGGAGCCCTGAGCCTCCATGTTAGAAGTCCAACTACCCTGAGATCGCCATACTGGAGAGGCCACTTATAGATATTCAGGTCAATAGTCCCAGCTGACGGATCCTTCAATCCATCCCAGCCAGATGTCAGACATGTGAGTGAAGAAGTCGCCTTGGAAGTGGATCCCCAGCCCCAGCTAATCCAGCCTCAGCCATTTAAGACACCCCCAGTTGCTTGAGACATTTCAAACAATGTGAAACAGAGACGAGCCCTTTGCCCTTTCTGAATTCCCGACCCACAGAATCCATGAGCATAATAAAATTGTAGTTGTATTATGACACTAAGCTTTGAGGAGGTTCGCTATGCCTCTTAAAAATGAAGGAGAGAGGAGTTGGATGACAAGGCATATCACTGTCCTCCCAACCATCCGGAATCTAACAATTGGGATCCATCCTGAAGAGGCAAATGAGATGTCTCCATCATGACCTTCCTCTTAAGGTAATAAAACCCCGAATTCTTTACTGGTTCATGTCCGTAGGTCTCGGTCCTCTGAGCCACTCCTGGGCTTGGAGTACCATACGGCACAACACTGAGCGGCAGTAACGCTCAGCTGTAATGACACTGTAATAACACCATTATGTTGATTTCACTCATAAGAAAAAACAGCAAGTGTTTAGAAGGTCCCAGCTGACATCCCAGCCTTGGTCCTTTTTGCCAGATATCTGTATCTCACAGACAGCCTAAGATAAACCTTTATGAAGAAGGATGTCCTACAGAGTATGTCAAATCATCCAGGAAATGTCACTATAGAAATGCCAAGAGTCTTGGTAGCATCACTCTAATTAATATGGGACAGTACTGCTACAACAAGATTTGATTAGTACCGGTGTCCCATTATGTAACGTAGATTTCTGTGACATGTCTTTTCTTGGAAGTGTGCTGGTGTGCAATAACTTTGGGGCTTACAATGAATTAAAGGCTGTGAACTTGCTGACATACACTGGCAGCCAGGAAGGGATCAGTCCACAGGAAGAGAAAGAAAAGCAAATCTCCCTCCCTGCTGTAAGTGATCCCTCTGCCACTGGGGGCTCCTGAGTCTTTGTTAACCCATGTTTGCTAGGATGTTTGGCCAATCTTAGGGATAAACCTGCTAGTTAAAATCAAAGCCTGTATCCTATTTAACCCATTACCTAGATTAGTCATTGAAATGTACTATACAACCATATCTTTTAATTGTAAATTAATTTATTCTGAAGATCACACTAAACCTCCTCAATGCTTAGTAAGTCTTGTAATGGCCTTTGGCCAAAACCAATAAAAACTAGACCAAGGTTTACGGATGGAATGAGATAGAAAATTAGAAAACACTTTACCATTTACATAATCAGATTTCATTTAGACATGCTTATATCTGTAAAAACAATTCTCAGAGCATACCTAATTTTCCTGAAACTTGACTGACAGAATATACTTTTCCTTACCAAGTGGATGAAGTTTAAGGTTTTGTGTGCCCACTGTTTACCTCTCCTTAGCACTACCCCACTATCCCCACCTCATCTACTCCTTTTCCAGAAGGCATTCGTGTTTAATTTTTTTTTAATTTTTAAATTAATTAATTAATTAATTTTTTATTTTGGGGTGCATTGCATCTTCGCTACTGCACACGGGCTTCCTCTAGTTGCGGCAAGCAGGAGCTACTCTTCGTTGTGCGGCACAGGCTTCTCATTGTGGTGGCTTCTCTTGTTGCGGAGCACAGGTTCTAGGCACGCGGGTTTCAGTAGTTGTGGCGCATGGGCTCAGTAGTTGTGGCTCGCAGGCTCTAGAGCGCAGGCTCAGTAGTTGTGGCACACAGGCTTAGCTGCTCCGCGGCATGTGGGATCTCCCTGGACCAGGGCTCGAACCCGTGTCCCTTGCATTGGCAGGCAGATTCTTAACTACTGCACCACCAGGGAAGTCCTTGTTTAATTTTTTTAAAACTGCAAACCACATCCTTCACTATCAAGCTTTGGGATCCATTTTAGTATTGATATGAGCAAAGTTAGTCTCTGGAAAATAAAGGCCCAGTGGGGATTTTTGAAGAGCCCTTCAGAGGTATTCTATCCAAGTAACACTTCATTGTTTCCTTAATGCACTATGATACTTTCCAGAAGACAAAACCCACTAAAGAGACCGCAGTGTGCATTGTGAAATACTGAGTTCTAAATTATAGCTTCACATTAAGTGGCAGCCTTTCATTATGATTGGACACGATACCATCTAGAACTCCCAAGGAGTTTGAGGTGATACTATCTGGCCCTCTATCACTGGTCTATTACTGAACTTTATCTTGAATATTTTTATTATGAGTTCAACTGATACTCCCTCCCCAAAGTTCCCACATCCTTTACATCCTTTAACGTAGACATTGTAGTCTAAGAGTTACAGGAGTCCCTTTTGCTTTAAGGATACTTTGTAGAGTCCTAGATTTCTTCCTAGGCATCCGGCTAAGTAAAAATAAAGCAAGAACCCATTAACCAATACCTTTTCCAGAGGAATAGAAGTGTATCTTCCCAAAAATCCTCCCAATTTTGCCAAATTACAACTACTCTGGAAAAATCATTCTCCTCCTTAAAAATTAAAAAGAATTTCCCTTTAAATATGTTTATTATAAGTATGACCATTTAAATGTGAAGGGCAGAAGGGGCTAGTCCCGTATCTGTTAGCCAACCCATGAACAGCTTCTGAATGAAGCCACAGTTAGAATAAACAGTGATTCTTATAAGACGGCAGGTTTGGGTACTAGTGCTGGGTTTGCCCCTAACTACCTGACCTTGGGTGAGTCACTTCACCTCTTTAGACCTCAGTTTCCTCACCTATAAAATTAAGGCTGGGGCTTCCCTGGTGGCGCAGTGGTTGAGAATCTGCCTGCCAATGCAGGGGACACGGGTTCGAGCCCTGGTCTGGGAAGATCCCACATGCCGCGGAGCAACTAGGCCCGTGAGCCACAACTACTGAGCCTGCGCATCTGGAGCTTGTGCTCCGCAACAAGAGAGGCCGCAACAGTGAGAGGCCCGCACACCGCGATGAAGAGTGGCCCCCGCTCGCCGCAACTAGAGGAAGCCCACGCACAGAAACGAAGACCCAACACAGCCAAAAATAAATAAATAAAAATTTTTTAAAAAATTAAGGCTGAAATGGAGGATCTTGCAAGTTGTTTCTTTTCAGTTCTACAGATGAGAAAGACATTAATTATACTTGGGTATTTATAGTTCTTTAATTCTTGCTCTAATGTGTGTATCATCCACTTAAGTGAATCAAGAAACCATTACTTACTGAGCCCCAACTAAAAGGAAAACACATGCTTGGCACTGTAAGTGATATCAAAGTGGCAGACACAGAACCCACCCTCAGAGAACCACCAATTTAGTTGAGAAGATGGGACCAACACATGAAGTTATATGGTGTCACAACACAGTGTACAACCTGCCACCAGCTGCAGGTTTGGAAGACACCTCCCAACAGCTCAACCTTTCCAAACCCAGAGTCAATGAGAACGAAGCTTCACAGTGTATGAGAAGACACACCCTCACTGGTTTGGTCTGCAGTCCTGGTCCCCCTCCCCAGCCCCAGGCCCTCGTATGCCCATCCAGCTCCTGCCTTCACTCAAACACTGGGCACAATCCACAGGATGACATTCTCTACTCAGTTTTCTTATGACTTGCATTAGTTACTGTGCTGTATCAGAATCCCCCAAACTGGAGTTGCTTAAACTAGAAGTTTATTTATTTCTGATGTAATAACAGTCCTGAGGCTGGTAGGGTCATTTTATTGTTCTCTACACCTGGCTTCCATTTCTGGATCCAAGAGACCTGAGGCAGTTTCATTCGTTGCCACAAACAATAACCAATGGCAAGGGCAGAATCACTGGAGACCACAATCTTGAAGTGTCCAGTGTTTAGGTAGAGAAATTATAAGGGCTTTGAATTTGTTTAAATATTCAAAATCAAGCCCATTCCCACACTTCCCAAAAGAATTCTGTAACTCTGTAATCCAGAGTGTTTTCATAGGATGTGTCTCCAAGTTGCTCTAAGAATTTATTATGCTGCTGCTGAAGAACATTTGGGGTGGAAAAACATCAAACTTTAACATAGCAAAATAGTGAGGGAAAAAAAAAAAAATCAAAGGTAGTGGTAAAGGATACGACCATACTGAAATGCAGCCAGGAAGTCTGAGAGGTTTGCTACTGTTTGGGCAGAAAGAAGGCTGATGTTCACATTCAGTCCCTCCTGATGTGTTGTGCAGTGGGACTGTTTCAAGATCGAAAAGAATTTAACAGGCTGCTTCCAATGTGCAAACTTAAAACCCCAACCTTTGTTGGATGGAGGGTGGAGGGAGGGTTACAGTCTGTAGAGTGACATAAATAGACACTTCAAAGTTAATAACATTTACAGTCTCTAGTCAGTCAGGAGGGGAAATGTGGAGAGAACAGAGGTATTCATCTGCAACACTCCAAGATCTGGGGAAATTGGGTCTAAATGAAATCGTCCTGACAGTGGAGTGTATCTTTGGGGGCCACCTTGGAGAAAAGGACATTACACCTCACATCTCCAGCCTGAATGTGTGTGCTAATGAATTCATGAGCTTGCAAATGTGCCTATGACATTTCTTCTACTATAAACTTAATACTTATATAAATGGGATTTTTTTCAGAGTCACAGGAGGGCAAGTGAGACAGATCAGCAAGAACAAATCGAAACACTCTGCTTACCTTACATATTTATAGTTTTCTTTGTGAAATGGCAATGTGAGTCTCTTCTTCCATAACTGAATTTCTTCCGTTTTTTTAAAGCAAAGAATTCCCCAAATATTTATATGGAAAAAAAAAGTATGCTTATAACCAGTAGAATGTTATTCCAATCAGAGTTTCCTCCAAATATTAAGTGAGTCTTTCCAACACTAAATTTCTTGTTCCAGTCATTATGGTCAAGCACAATGAATACTGTTTTTTGTTAACCTTCCAATAACTAAAAAAAAAATTTTTTTTTAACCAAAAAGGAAAAACACATGCCTACTTCTGTATCATCGTCATCCTAATCCAGTCTACTTGTTCAGAGGTAAAACCAGACTGATTCACTAAATGTTAACACAAAATCTGTGATCATTTGGGCCTAGCCTTACAGAACCTAAACTAGGTGATAAATATAAATTTATCTCACTTCGTGAAAGATTTATTTCCAAAAGTCCTGTGTCGAACATATTCTATTTTAAATGCTCTACCTGAGGTATACTATCTAGGGTAAACAGTCACACCTAAAAACTGTATTTTCACATATAGGTTTCTTTTTCTTTCATTACATGTATTTTTCTTTTTTCAGATCTCAATTATTGCAACCACTAAAAAGAAATGATAATTATATGACATAATAGAGGTGCTAATTACGACTATAATGGCAATCATAATATAATGTATAAATGTATCAAATCATGTTGTACCCCTTAAATTTACAAAATGTCATATGTCAAATATATTTCAACTTTTAAAAATTTTTTTTAAAATATAGGTTTCTTGAAAGCAAGCTAGAGGTATGTCCATAGAAGGTGGAAACTGACCTTCCGGCCTCCTCACTCTGAAGCTCGTGTTAGAGACACCTGCCCAGACAGCGACTGATGTGGAGCAGCCAATGTGCCAAAATGCTCGCCCCTTTCTACTTCCTGTTCTCCATCCAGTGTCTATTCTTTCGGCCTAAGAATCACTTCCCATGAAACTGCTTTGTTGCCCAAGCTCTAGCACTAAACCACCACAGGGTCCCCTGGCTGGGTAAGCCTCACAAGACTTTCCCCTTTTATGTTTAAAGCTTGTGATCAAATGAAGGTGGACCCTAAACCATCAGACCTTCACTTCCAGAGTATTTGAGAGTTAACTGAGCTTTCCTTTCAAAGATAGAGTCATTGTAATAACCCCACTACAGAGATCTACTTGGCACTCAGGCACTCAGAAATTTAATAAGTACTACTTTCGTTCTGTGATTTTATTTCAACAACACTCCCCAAACCAAGGCTCGTTTTCTCATTCTCAGCTGACGAAAGCCTTGTGACTCCACCATTTACAAAGCTCAGATTTGAAGATTCCATACGAGTAACTCAGGCTGTGATCCCTGCTCTCATCTCTGAGAACACTTGCTGTTTACAGAGGGTGAGTTGCTTTTGTGTGATTCAAAGCATTACTAATTAAAACCTGTTACCTTCCTAAGGGCAGATATATTCTCCTCTAGAGCAGCATTTGTCTGTCCCATTAGCATTAATGGGAGTAACACAAGTGCACTAAGAGGAGAATGGTCCCCTTGGGTCTTTGAACTTAAGTCTACTTCAAAACTGAAACTGATATATACAATGGTATCATTGATGCCATTAAAAATCATTATACTTTACTGCAACTTTTATAAAAGTAATTGTAAGCTTCATGAAATATATTTGGCTCCTGGGAGTTGTGCATTATTAGGCCGAGACTGGACATGATAAAGTGAATTACACTATAATACTTGAAAAATATTCTGGCCAGGGGAATTTATGAGATCCAGTCAAGCTTGTGCAGAGCTCTGTGTTCATAAAGACAATTAACTTGGGTAGATTTTTAAAGCATATGCAATTCCATGCTAAAATTCAGGAAAGGATCTGGCGAAAGGATGCAACTCAATGTAACCCACTATCTTTATAATGATATGTCTTAATGGGCTGCTATAAAATACCATCACCTTGTGTCTCTGTAATATCCTTCATTTGCATGGTCCTAAGTATTTTACAGGCATTATATAGCTGATGTTCCAATTATTTCTGAGGGAGAAGGAGGAGGGCAATTTTTTTCCAGACTGTGAAACTGAGGCCTAGAGAAGCAACGTGATGATCAGGGTGAAGGATGGCTAAAAAGGAAAGATTTCTGAGTGCCTACTTAAAACACCAATCTAAAGAATTCAACTGCTGGGGAGTCAGGGCAGTGATGCCCTGAATTTCCAACCTCAAGGTCCTTCTCTGCAAAATTAGCCTTTCTGGGAGGCAGCTGAGTGTGACCTCATCAGCCATATGACCATGAGCAAGTGTAAAGGTTTCCTCATATGTTAAGCAGAGATTACAAAGTACCTACCTCATGTGGTTGTTTTGAAGATATATATATATATATATATATCCCTTTGAATAGTGCCTGGCACATAGTAAGCACTCAATAAATGTTAGTTACTACTACTAACCTTGAAGCCCAGCCAGGGCTGTGTCAACCATGAGGAGATAGTGCACGGTGAAAGTTGACTGGCAAAAAGAGAGAACTACCTCCCTTACCTCTAATCTCCCCCAAAGACAGTTCCATAGACTCTCCTGCATCATCAAAGGCCTATGGGACTTTGGGCTCTCTAAAAACACAAGTTTCCTGGGAAGGAAATATACCATTCTGAGTGTCTGGCATGCATGCCACGATCTGCCTAACTTCATCAGGTCCTTTCCTGAGACAGGAGGGAGAGGCTGTTCCTTGCACGCTCCAAGAGTGGACCAAAAAGCCAAGGTTGGTGCTGAGGTCCTAGCCCACAGCCAGCCCTGACCTTAGGGCTGTACCCACGGCCTTATGTCTAATTAACCACTGATTCCTTTATTAGTAAGCTGTGTCTGCAGTTTCTGAATCTGCCTTGTGTCGCCTGAACCAGAACTCCAGGAGGCTGAAGTCTTCTCAGTAAAGGAACATTTGGCCACAGCTCTGAATGCGCCGCAGGCGAGGATACCAGTGGTGCTGGAAACACCGCCTTCCATCTCATCTCTCTGTGTGCTTGGCTGCGTGGCTGGTCATGGGACAGGAAGGAGGGCACCCAGGGAGGTGGCTCCCTCTCTATTAAATCCCCTTTAAGCCCAACAAGTTGGTTTCTCTCCTCCGTGCTCCCTCAGCATCCTACAGAGCTCCCTCTAAACACCTCTCACATTTTACTGAAATTATCTATGGTTTTCTCCACTGGACCATAAACTTCTAAAGCAGAGCAACCATATTTTATTTATCTTTGTACTAGTACAGCATCAATATTAGTGGACACTCACGTATTTAGTAAATACAAAACTTCTGGGCAAAGGAGTTTGCCAAATCACTTCTTGGAACTGTGAGCGTTAAAAGCATTCTCAAAGTTCTTAATGCAGGGTCAAGCACTCTAAGTCTATTCCTCAGTGTTCTTGGAGGTGATGTGATTTGTTTCAAAGTTGCCTTCAGATTTCTTAGCTTTTGAGCAATTACATAAATGCTAAATTGGACATTTTTTCTTATTTTTAAACGTCAGCAGTAAGCAAAACTCGCATTTGCTTTTTAAATGTAATGAAAGTAAAATTAGACCACCAGATCAATTCCGCAGATTATTTTTATATCTTTGGGACTGAAGCAAACTAACAAAAGCCGTGGTCCCCAGAAAGCTTAAGAAGTGTTCAAAACCACTGGCTTAGTAAGTTTGTCCTTTGATATCTATTTAGCATCTCAATAAACCTTATCAACCCTCTTTCATTCCACTGGCAATTTTCTGACCTCCAAGTTGAAGACTTGAGCCCTGAATTCTGCTCATGGGTGAGTAATCACAGCAAGCCCCTAGCAGAACCTATCCCCGAACTACAAATATATCATCTTCAGCATTGTAAATCAGAGCCTCAAAGAGCATCATTTAGCCTGCAGCTAAAATTGCTTGTTTATCAGATGGTGCCTGGTTTAGCATGGAGCAGTCCCTTGTAAATCTCTGGGACCTTTTACAGCATATACTTAAGCAAGCACATTGGCTCCTGGGAGGCTTTCTGAGAGCTTTAATGACTGTGGGCTGCTAAAAGATCCAGGCCTTGGTTTAGTTAAAGTGGCTACGGGTACAGTTTGGCTCCATTTTGTAAACTCACAAAGATAAGGCGTCTGCTTTCTCCAAAGTGAGGGCAAGCATTTGTTTCTTAGGGAATCTTTATATCCAAAGTGTTAATGTTCTTGTGGCTTTGGGTATTTTGACCTTTTGTCTGCTAACTTGATTTACTGAAGGAGAGACTTCTTTCTCTAGGCTTTATTGCCATTCTGGAAAGACAATGAAATGTATCTGACTCTCCAAAGTTATACCAGGAAAAAAAAAAGGACTTTGGATTAATACTGTACACATCACGCATGATGGTACTTCACTCTCCCCCTCATACCCCACCCCTGCCAAATCCAACACTACAACTTCTCTTCAGTTACATTTAAGAATAAATGTGTGCCCATGCTTCTTCAACAGGGCAATTAGTGTGTCTGCTGCAGACCCTGCTGGCCACTTACTCACCTCAGCACTTTGTTTCTCCGAAAGAGAACTGTTTATAGATTCTACCCATGCAGCTAAAGGGAGCAAAGGGAAATTGTCCACCAAATTCCCATTGGTTTAAAAACCTAGCTACTTGCTAGAGTCATGAATAGCTTATTGACTGAATATACCACCAAGGACCCAGGCAGCCCACCAACTACTTTCCTGATGGACACTGGGAAAGACCTGATAAAATACACTAATTAAAGAACTCTTTACACAGTTCTTTCTTATATTCCGTCTCTTTGATACAAGTTAATTAAAGTACTCTTCAGAACCTTCACCCGATATGGGAAAAGTTCCCTAGAGAATTGGAGGTGAAGCAAAGCATATTGAAGTGGTCTGTGTCTTGTTTTCAGGCAAGGATCAATTGTTTCCATGCTAATTTCACAGCTACCATGGACTGGGTTTTGAAAACCAGCTTTCTTTTCCTTAAAAAAAAAAAAAAGTCCTGTCTTCATAAGCCAGAACTTAATGTTTTTGCCTTTGCTTCAATGAAACGTAGAGAGTTTTTTGTTCTTTGTTTTTGAGATTTTGTTTTGGAGGGGCTTTGCTGGTAGTTTTACTGTTCTCCACACAAGCACACTGCTGTGGGTAAGCTCTTCCCCTCCTGGCATCATTTCCATGAAGGACATTCAGGCTGGGGACTCCTGAGGATAAGGATAGAATACTTGTCATAAAAGCTAAAAATATGTGCACCTGTTGCATCCTGCTGAAATCACAAGAAGCTGGCATAGCACTTGGGAAATAAAAGCTTAACTGACTCATATGCTTCCTGAAAATAGACTTTATACACTTATTCCTCCAAAACCAGGTCTAAGAGACAGTTTGTAATATTCAAGCGAGTTAGAAGACAGATGATGCTGGTGAGTCCCGAACGGTTTAAAAAAAAAAAAAAAAGGTGTGGGGAGGGGTACCTTTTCTCTTCCCATGTGTGCCTGGTGACCACATTTTTAGCTCCCTTCACTATGATGCTCAAATGGCAAGGCATATGATGGAAGAGCCTTCTTGGAATATGGGTAAAATTATACAGTACTTATTTTATTCATTAATTCATGCAAAAATATTTATTGAGCACCTACTATGCATGGTGCTAGGCTCTGGGACACAATTCTCCTGTTCTCAGTGGAGCATACAGTCTAGTGAGGGAGGGCATCCATTAATAAAATAATAACAAAAAATTGTAAAATTGCAACATGGACAAGAGCTATGAAGGAGAGGTACAGAATACTATGAAAGTCTGAAAATCAGAGAACTTCTTCCTGGTTTGGAATGCAGGGACAACGCCCGTGAGGAAGAACCACTGAGATCAGAAGCGAAAGTCAGAGTTATCTAGACAAAGAAGGAAGGAAAGAACATCCTTAGCGGGGAGAGCAGCATGTGCAAAGGCTCTGTGGCTGGAGGGAACATAGAGCAGGCCAGGCTGACTGAAGAGGAGACCCCAAAGACGATCCTGGTGCAGCCTGAGGTTCAACCTTGCCCGTCTTCTTGGTCCCTATTCATTTCGTAATAAGCACAACAGGAATCATTGGAGGGTTCTAAGCTGGGGCTAACATAATCAAAGCTGCATTTTGAAGACAGCATAATGGCTGCAGGGTAGAAAAGAGACTGGGGGCAGCCAGGACCCATCTTTGTGGGGAGATGACTTAAGAGGGAGTTGCAGTAGTTCAGGTGAGAGATGATCAGAGTAAGGACAAAGGTGATGATGGTGGAAATTCAAGGGGAAGGAAATATTTGAGAAATATCTGAACAGTGAAATCAATAGGACTTGGTGACTGGACATTCAAGATGTAGCAGAGAGAGCTGTCAAGACTGACTCCTAAGCTTCTGATGCGCCCAACTGAATGGATGGTGGTGTCTGTCATTCAGTGTCCTAGGGGAGACTGGAAAAGGAGCAGGCTTGGGGACAGGGAAGAGTTTTGGACATGATGGATTTCAAGTGGCTCTGAAACATCCAGAGATGTCAGGTAGGCAGTCGGATAAACAGGCCTGGGGCTCTCAGGGCCAGAGAGAGAGTCTGTAAGAGATCTATGTGGGGTTGGCCACTGAGCTATGTGTACTAGTTTCCTAGGGCTACCGTAACAAATTACCGCAAACTTGGTGCATAAAACAACAGAAATTTGTTCTCTCACTGTTTTTGAGGCTAGAAGTCCAAAATCAAGATGTCTGCAGGGCCATGCTCCCTTTGAAGGCTCTAGGAAGAATCCTTCCTTGCCTTTTCCAGCCTCTGACGGCTTCCAGCAATCCTTGGCGTTCCTTGGCTTGTGGCCACAGTGCTCCAATCTCTGCCTCTGTCTTCACATTGCCTTCTCCTCTTCCGTGTGCCTTCTCATCTGTATGTGAGTATCTCTCTGTCTCTTATAGAACACTTGTCATTTTATTTAGGGACCCTCTAGATAATCCAGGATGGTCTCGTCTCAAGATCCGTAATGTAATTACATACATGAAGGCCCTTTTTCCATATAAGGCCACGTTCATAAGTTCCAGGGGATGAGGATGTGAACATATGTTTGGGAGCCACCATTCACCCACTCTGGCATGTATATGTTATACAGATAAGAACACCTGAGCAGACAATGGAGAGTGGGAAGAGAAAAGGGCCTAAGACTGTGCCTAGAGGAAATGCAATGTTTATTCAGTGTGCCATGTAGAACCCCATCACACAGCAAATAAACACATTGATTAAAAAGCTCCTTGGGAGTCTGAGATTATCATCAAATAGAAACCCCCAAAGTTTCCCATTCATTCATCATTCTTACCCGTTACCCACCTTGCTTATATACACTCTCCTACAATCTCTTTTTTCAAATTTTTTTCCCAATATATTTAGCATTTAATTAGCACTCTCATTAATTGTTCTCTAAATGTTCTCCATGCACTAGTGTAAGTGTGCCCCTTGAGGGCAGGCCCGTGCATTCTATTTCCCTGGGATTTCCCCACAGCATTAAGTATAGTACTGGACACGTGACAAATATCCAATAGATAACTGTTGACTGATGAGTGCTGTTTTAGTTTTCCATTATTTGTTTTCCATTATTATTAGTTTTCTCTTATGAATTTTCTAGTATTTCTATTAAACCATACACTTAGTGGCTCAAAACAACACAAATTTATTACCTTACAGCTAATAGGTTAGATGTCCAACATGGGTCTCACTAAGCTAAATCAATGTGTTGGCACAGCTGCATCCCTTTCTGGAGGCTCCAGGGGATGATCCCTTTCCTTACCTTTTCCAGCTTCTAGAGACCTCCTACATTCCTTGGCTCACGGCCCCCTTCCTCTACCTTCAAAGCCAGCCATGGCAAGACAATTCCTCAGACCACATCACTCTGATCTCCTCTTCTGCCTTCCACTTCCACTTTTGTGGAACCTTGTGATTACCTTAGATCTACCCAGATAATCCAGGATAAAGTCTCTATTTTAAGGCCAGCTGATTAGCAACCTTAACTCCATCTGCAACCTAAATTCCTTTTGCCACGTAAGGTAACATATTCACAAATTCTAGGGATCAGGATGTGGACATACTGATGGGGGTGGGGGTGTCATTATCTTGCCTGCCCTAAATTTATTCACACTTATTCATTAATTACATGGCTAAGATGTCTGTCCTCTGAAGAGAGACTCTCAGAAAACGGACTCTCCTTCCCCATTTCCATGAGCAAGAAGACTTCTAAACAAAAGAATGAAGAACTATGGTGTGATAATGACTAGTTATTAAACAGCAGAGAAAAGATGAGTGCAAAAAGCTGGCTCCTGGTCCAGAATAGTGGTGTCTACTGGGCCTCAGAGTCTTGAAAATCCTGTGACATTCAAGCTTCCTATTTACTCTAAAAGTACCTGGTCAAATGCCTCGTAAATAGGGTGACTATATAACATCACCTGAAGTGGGACACCATTAAGAGTAAAAGGGATACAGCAGGAGTAAACTGGGTTTGCGGTCACCCTAAAGGAGGTAGAGAGTGCAGCCAGATGAAGGAACCCTAAAAGAGGTAGAGAGTGCAGCCAGATGAAGGAACCCTAAAAGAGGTAGAGAGTGCAGCCAGATGAAGGAAACCCTTTTTACCTGGTGATTCTGGACCAGAAATGGTAAAGGCGATCCCACTGCCACATGAGACACTTGCTGTTTCTCCCTGGTCACTAGTTTGGGACCAACTCAAATACCTATGGAGTGCTAGAGTCGCAGACAGCTCTGTTCTTAGAATGATCACCTTTGGCTCTCTTTGCCTTGCCCACCAAAAACTTCACCACATTCCAAAATGCTACTTTGCGTTCATTTAGACAGTGCTTTGTCTTGTCAGAGCACTTCCACGCATTCCTTGGGGTCTTCACAATAGCTCCATGAGACAGGCCAGGAAGATGCAGCCTTGACCTGTTTGTTTTGCCAGAGAGGAAGCTAGCCTTCCCAAGGTCACGGAACTGCTTAAACCAGAAACACAAAACACCCCAAACCTGGGCCCAGTGCAGGGCTCTTTTTCCCACACTGCCAGACACTGGGTGGTTGTCGCCAGCCCATACTTGTAACCATATTAGTCAGAAGGCTGGAAGAACCAGCTAGCTTGTCACTGCCTTCTCAAGGGCCAACCTGAGACTTTCACCTGAGGTTTAAAGGAAAATGGTACAAACGCTGCAATTTAACTTTAACTTCAATTTAACTTCCAAATGGGCTAAAGAAACATTCAAATCATGTGTTATGTGCCCTCCAGACATTCTGGAGACAGAGCTGTTCCGAACTCGACTCTCTAGCAGGTGGCTGCTACAGCATCTTTGAATAAGGACAATGACACTTTTTTTTTTTTTTTTTTTTTTTAAATTCACATTCTCAAAAATATTTAATGATACAGAAGTTCACATATTAAGTGAAAAGAGCTGGATAGAAACCATACACACAGTTGGACACCAGTTTTATAAAACACACACACGTGTGCATTTTAGAAAAATACTGGACGAGACAGCATCACAGCATCAACAGTGATTACGTGGTGGTGGACTTCAGGGTCATTTCCTACATGGGTGAGCTGGTCACACAATTTTAAAAGCAGTTAGTGGGGTTTATGAAAAACTCCCAGGAGCGGGTGATCGGTGGAAGCCCTGGGACCTTCCTCTCCCGAGCCCTGAGCAGGACCCGCAGCAGGAAGAACGGTGTTGAGGTAAACCTGCCCGGGGGCCGCCGGGTAAGATGGTTTCCGATGCCGACAGTTTCTGCGTCGTCCCGGTGTGACTGTGAGGAATACAATCTTGGTCCTGCCTTCTGGATTTACAACCCTCAGAGACAGGCCACAAGCTAAGAGCTACTGCTACGCCTGCTGTAGACACGCCTCTCGCCCTCCTCGCGCAGGGGCCCTGAGGGAAGCGCGATCCGCCCATCTTAAGAGGACACAGGCTCAGGTTAAATACCCCTCAAAGCTACACTGCTAGCCAGTGGCCCAGCCAGAAGGTGAACTCAGAGCTCCAACATCAGAGCCTGCTGCCTTAACCATTACATGGCCTCATCCAAATCTAAGGGAAACAACTACCAGATGCTTTAAAAATCACCGTCCCACGTCCCTTGGTCCTCTCGCCGTCTGTCGGGCAGAAACCTGAGTGCCCGGAAGGGTGAGGGCCCGCCTGTCACAGGGACCCCAGGAGTGGCAGCGGGCTCTCTCGCTTCAGCCGGGGCCCCACCACCCCCAGGTCCTCTCTGGCCAGCTACTTCCAGGGTTTGATTTTTCAAAAACCAAGGCACCTCAAGAGCCAGCTCCCCGACCCGTCTCCCCTTTCCTAAGTCCTCAGTTCTAATCTGGGGTCTCAGAGGATACAGTGGTGTCTGCCCCCAAGGTCTATCGGGGGACACACGGAAACAGAACTACCTTTCTTCACAAAATAAAATCAACCCTAGAATCTTTTCATTTTCATGTCTACCTGTCCTGGAAACAGACACTTTTGATATATAAAACGTAATTGGCCCTCCATTCATTAACAAACACTTTTCCAGAGAGCAAGTCTCATAGCTCAGGCAAATGTGAAAGGATCGGCTACCTGCCCATGGATTATATAAATCTACACTGTCTCCTCTACCAGGAGGTGATAAGAATTGATGGTTGTAAAGTGATACAAAATTAGTAGCACATTACAAATAAAGATAATACTTTTTCATCATATAGGTTAAAAATTAGGAAAAGAGACACAGGAAGAATTTTTGTTCTGCCCTTGGAGCAATCAAGCATAGGTTTTAAAAAGCAGGGAGCATTTGTCCCCAGTAGTCAATTATTTCTAAAAAGCAATAAGGAAAGGTGGTTGAGGTGGGGAGCAGGCAGAACATTTAGGTTTCAGAATCAATAACTGAATTTTCAAGGGTTGTTTTACTCAAGTTTGGAGTTCAAACTGGGAGGAATAGCTTATAGGAAGTAAGGATAATTGTGTGTTAGGAAGAACACAAAATTAGACCAAATTTCTTAGTGTCTGTTCACTGTCAATGTCTTCTTTCATTCATTCATTCATTCGAGACATATTCATTGAATGCCTCTGTGTTCCAGGCACCGCTCTACAACCTGGGCAACAAAACAGATAAAACACCTGGAGTGTTTGAAATGGGGGGAGTTCTGAAAATTTGCCCAGTTGTGAAAAATATGAAAACTTAATCCAAAATAAGAGAGTGAAGAAATTCCAGATTCTGGGAAGTTTGATAAGACCTTTTATTGAAGAAAATATGTCCATAGCAGAGAACAGAAGAATGACCAGAGCCCTGATTTCAAGGTCAGCTCTGCCACAGCTCCCCGTGGCTTTGTCTATTAAATGGCTAGTTCTGTTCGTGGAATACAGTATTAAGAGAAGTGTTAACTTATATGATATGGGGGAAGGGAGGCTTTACTTAAAGATCCAAGTAAAACAGTAAGTCTGCTGGCTAAAATGTGTAAGCATTAACACGTTTTGATGGGTTGTATTTAGGGGTGCAGGGTGCTGATAGAACTGTTATCTTAAGCTGGTTCATACTCAGTTCAAGCCCTCCACTAAAAGCCGGAGTTGACATCCTGCCCCACGACCCTGCATCCACGCTCACCCCCTCCGGTTTGGCCCCTGCTCCTCCACACCAGAGGACTGCTCATGTGCCATCTGACAAGCGCCTTTGAGCTCTGGTCTTACGGGTCCTCTTCCCTTTCCTGGCACACCCTACATTCCCACTGGATTCTAGTACTTTCCATGTGCTGTTTCACCTGAAACCCTCCTCCCCTCACCACCCTCCCGTCAGAGCCCTTCCCCAACTCCCACCATGCTTCAGGTCCTTCCAAACCAGGACAAACCCCTTTGCCATAGGCTCCCTCCCTTCCCTGTGACAGTCTCCACTTGCTTCACTTGCTTTACTGGCTTTCCGTCCACCTTCCCACAAGACTAGAAGGTCTGTGAAGGTAAATGGCTCCCATAAGCCAGTGCCTGGTCCACAGCAGCCACACAAATATTCATGGAATGGATTTGAGCCTGTGATAGGTGCCCCTCCTCTGTACTCTCAGGAAACCCCGTACTTAGCCCTATTACCACACACACGCACACTCGATTGTGCAGTTGGCTTTCTAGTGTTTCCCCTCCACTGAGCGGGGTTGGGGGTAGGAGGGTGGGGGAGGGGTGTCTCTCATTTTTGTGTCTCCACTGCCTGCCTCAGTGGCAGACGTGGAATAGATTCTGAGAGTCCAACATTAATTCTTACAAATTAGAATTCATGCTGTGTCTCTCTCAAGCAATTATCAGTTGGTTTAACTACTGAGTTTTCTGTCAGATGAAGTAGGCCAAACATAAGGCACCTCTAAACTTCAGCCTTTCCATTCCAAAAGTTGGCGCCGTTTTCCTTAATGGTAAAGGACTCGAAGGACTGTGGTTAACAGAACCCTAATGACAAGGCAGCACAAGATTCATGTCACGTCATGTTTATTATGTTAACTGGGAGGCCCGCCACTGCTACTGTGTTTGATTCTTTACTCATCTGGGACTCTTATGAAAAGTAAATAAGCAACAAGAGGGACTTGTTGGACATCTACTCTGTATCCAGCATTATCTATATCCAGAAGAATAAACAGATGGTCTCTCCCAGCCAAGTATTAAGTTTGGAGACAGGGCTAACCCACAGTAATCTCTGAAGCATGTGAAACATCTGGACACCATATAAAGTCCTGGATATGAGGGAACAACCATCATTTAAGTCATTAGTATGGCTCTGTAATGTCTCTAGAGGGACAAGAAATCACCTCCCCTCTCCCTCTCAAAGAGTCTCCTGACAGTGGTTTTAAGCCAAGGGACTCCAGTTAATGCTGCCAATAGCTCAGTTCCAGAGAAACAGATGCAAAGCACTTTCCTCCCCCGACTAACTGCCAGAGAGTGAATTTGTTGACCTTTCCAATATGGACAGAACTTGTCTTTTAAAGTTAGCTCTCTCAAGAGGCTGTCTTTTACTTGCTTTTAAAAGTTAAAAACATACATTTTTAAAAGACAGTGATTTTGACAATATTAAGTGTTGGCAAGGATAGAGAGCAACTGGAACTCACATACATTGCTAGTGGGACTGTAAAAAGGTATAACCACTTAGGAAAACATATAAAGTTAAATGTAACATAAAGCTAAACAAAAACAACCCAGCAATCCCACTCCTAAGCATTTAACTAAGAGAAAAGAAAATATAAAGACTTGTACATGAATGTTCACACCAGCTTTATTCATAATAGCTAAACTAGATGAATGGATAAATAAATTGTGGTATGTACCACAGGTGAATGGATAAATTGTGGTATGTATATCCACACAACAGGATACTACTCAGCAATAAAAAGGGACAAATGACTGAAACATACAACAACATGGGTGAATTTTGAAAACATTATGATGTGAGAAAGAAGCACAAATAATGATTAAATGGTTCAATTTATATAAAATTCTAGAAAAGGCAAAATTAATCGATAGTGGCAAAAAGCAAATCAGTGATTGCCTGGGGATGGGGCCGGGTGTTGACTGGGAAGTAGACGATGGAAATGGTTTTGTCTTAATTACAGTGGTGGTTACATGACTGTATACGTTTGTCAAAACTCATTTAACTGCACACTTAAGTTGGGTGCATTTTACTATATGTAAATTATGTCTCAATAAAGTTGATTTATTTTAAAGAGTGATTTTTAGACACATTTTTAAAAGGCCTTTTAGTTTACAATCTACCTTGAGACCAGAGACAATTTTTTTAACTGAACAACAAAGGCTGAAAACTCCCATTTACTATGGAAACTTTGTCTTAAATTCGTAACAATTCATTCTGCACTCATCAGCTTCAAAATAAAGCTTCCGTGGAAATCTAATGTTGAAGAATTATCATGAATATGACCCAAATGTTTCATAAAGACTTCTCTAAAGGGTTGTTATAAAGGGTGTTTCCATGTAGGAACAAGAGTGAAGTGGGGTGATAGCGAAAGCAGTCTTACTGCATTCCTGCATATCTGACGAGTGTTTGCGTCTCCATGAGTGATTCCATTCAGGAATCCTTTTCTCTGGGAAATCTCCATGAAGAAGTCTATAAACTGCCTCATGGATATTTAATCAGCATGGATTCTGTATCTAGTTGATCAAGTCCACTTTAGGGAAATTCTGTCTTTAAATCACAAAACACCATGTTCCCAGAATGGTAGATGAAATTCTACCTAGTCATTTTTGTCAAGAAAGGCAGTATGCAGAAGACTGAAGAGCACAGGCTCTGAAACTCTGATTATCTAATCAGTTCATCCCAGTCAAATCTGGGATCTTCCTCTTACTAACGATGCAAATATAGGCCACTCATTCAAGCTCTGTCTCAGTTTCCTCCTCTGTAAAATGGGCAGATTTGTATACACCTGCCTTACAGGATTATTTGGGCGATCTCAGCAAGACACTACATGTCAGGCACTTAGCACAATGCTGGGCACAGTTTACATCCTCAATAAGTGTTAGCTGCAATTATCAAGGGCCTGAGAGTACTTCCCAGCCCATTTAAGCTGTAGCAAAGAACAGGTGTGACATCATGGCTATTTAGCTGCAAAAGAAAATGGAGAGATAAAGACGCTACATGATTCATTATGAGTCATATTTATGAATGAACTAGACATTAAATCTCTGCACTTTTCCCTTAAAATTCTGTCATTCAAATATTCAAATTCCTATTTTAAAAATCTCTTAGAAATGAATAATAAATTAGCTTCATGCTCACACACAATTTGAATGAAAAATAACTCTGGGGCAATACCTAAACTTCAGACCATGAAATCAACTCCAGCAGTGACCTACTGCTTGACACCACGGTCTCCTCTCCTGAAACATTCCAACCTCTTCCCATTGAGAAAAAATGGCCCTTAAAAGTAAATATATTAATTTTGCATCAAGAAGGTTAAATCCACTTAGAAATATGATTAACAATGATGAAACCTCTGAAATGTTAACAGGAGTTGCATTTTGATCATTTAAATGTGAAGGCTGACCAAGCTGACTTCCTACCTGTTTTATTAAGAGCCAAGTGGTAGTGAAACTGTCTCCTGAGGGTTCAGTTCATTTCGGTGCCTGATACCCACCAGGACTTCATTCTTTAGAACCATTTTTAAGGAGGAAGCAAGTAAGGGAAACCAAAGCAATACTGTTTGGTTCAAGGATTTCCCTAGAGAAAATGTTTGCCTGATCATTTAAGGAGGGGAAAAAAAAATACATTTTGCTACTTTTAAACAAATAATGAGAAAGCGTGAAAAGATCCTCTTTGGCTTCTTAGAACTTTTGCCTCTGGTTCTAGGAGCTCTTAGATATAAAAAGGAATTTATCTTAACATGCTTATTAAAGGTTTAAAATTACATAATTTCAACAACAACAGAAGAACTTCCAGATCGGATGCAAAGTTCACATTAGGGAAAATCCAATTGGTGGCAGAAAGTAAATAGGTTTCTTTTCTGAAAACTAGTTTTAATATTAGTTACGGAACACTCTGTTTCTGGCTAAGCCATTTCCATTATTGCGGGAATTCAGTAAATACTTTTACATGAAAGTCTAAATTTTGGTTCACTCGAGGAAACTAAATTCTAGAAAAGGATAAATGCCAAATGCCTATCTCTCCACTCTTTCTGTATTCTAGCTCCGGGGAAAATGAGGGTCTCTCAGGTGATGTCTCACAGCCACATTTTGGCTCTGCTGTTTCCTCTGCTTGGAACGTGCTTCTGCCTCTCTTCATCTGGCTAATTCATATTCTTCCAGGAAGCCTTCCCAACCCACCTTGGCTCCTGCTTCTGAGGGACTGGCCCTCTTCCAGGTGGTCCCCATAGCAACCTGTCTCTGCCCAACCCAGAATTTTCTCACCTCTTGTGTTAGATTGTAAACTCTCCAGAGGCTGAAGTCTATAACCATCTTGTTTACCATTATTTCCCTGCCACCTGCACAGTTTTCAACAAACACTTGATTAATTAGTTAATGAATGCCTCTTCCACTAACTTAAAACATGTTGGTCCTTTTGACAGAACCTTTCAGCTCTGATCTAAATACTGACCTTAGACTTCAAGGCTTCCACTTGTACCCACCACCTCACCTGCTAGAGTTCTGTCAACTCCTCCAACCAAGTTAGACCGATTGTGAGTGTCCTTGTATCTCTGTAACCCCACTGTTCTCCCCATCACCTCTAGCCCTACTCAGTATTAAACCTGTTAACTGGTTTATCTCATAGATGTCTCCAAATTTGAATAGTGTTCTGTTCACGGCTTTTTTCTGGAAAGAGGTATAAAGAATCTAGAGCAAATTTTGTAGCTTCGAGAAGGCTGGTTGAGAGATTAATTCATTGTCTCACTCCTTGAGTTCTGGTCAACTAATTTATCTCATTGGTTCATCCAAATGGCTGGCTTATAAAGACAGCAGGTATTTGGGCACCTGGGGATGGAGGAGAAGGGATGTTGGCTTTCCCCAGAGCCATGGCTTTCTCTTCTAGTTACATAGTGGGGCCCCTTCCCCAGGGCCTCTGTCAAAAGCACAGGAGTTGAACTATGTTTTTGTGAGATTAAATTCTATGAGAAAATATTATCCACATTTTAAAAAACTGACTTCTAGATTTACTTCTGGAACACAGTCTTCTCATTTAGGCTGCTTGTATAGAAATAGAAATCGAATGGAGTGGAATGGAAAGGGACAGGACAGGACGAAGTAGGAAGTGACTCCAGTCTTTGCATCAGAAGTGACCTGTTCATTTTCCTCAAGGAGCAGCAGTACAAGACGTAGATTTATAATCTGTGA
Source organism: Balaenoptera musculus (assembly GCF_009873245.2). Lineage (NCBI taxonomy): Eukaryota > Metazoa > Chordata > Mammalia > Artiodactyla > Balaenopteridae > Balaenoptera > Balaenoptera musculus. Next base: position 56,589,111 of record NC_045791.1, read on the forward strand.
CCATTTTTAGAGCTAATATTTGAAGCACATTGCTAAATTCTCAGTGCCTGAGCACAAAAGGCTCTTAATGAAAAGTTTCTGATACACAGAAGATTAATAGATACTACAAAAGGCAGCTCAAAGTCCCTTGGGTAAAGGAGTAATTCCTATCTATAGTTCCTTCAGTTGGGAGCACTGCTGAAAGCAAGAGAGGAAACAAGTAATGTTTAAGTAAACAGAGCAAAGTTTTAAAGAAAGACGGCCCCAAAGCGTCCCATCTGGAAGGGTCTCTTGAATGCTAGCCCATCTTGGCCTCTGCCATTGTCTCTTTCCTTCTCCTTCTGGACCCTCTCTGGATGGTCTTTTCTAGTCACCTGGCCTCCTCTGTACAAAAAAAAAAAAAACTATAGCTTCATCATGGAGCTCCTCCTGCTCCCACAGGTATGGTTCTAGATGCCAACTGGACCTCTCCACTTGGATATTTTATAACCACTTCATATTCCACTCCCATTCCTCACTCCCCCTTTCAGAAAGAATTCCTACCACCACCTCCCTGAACTCCCTAGTTTAGTTAGTAGCATAGCCAGCAGCCCTTTGCCATCTTTGATCCCTACCTCTTCTGTTCATCCCATGTTCAATTTGCCACCATGTTCTGATGACTCTACCTCCTACAAATCTCTTAAATCCCAAAGGGCTGTCTTCTGAGGCACCGAGCCATGTAGCGGCAGGACCTGGCTTCTCCAGTCCCTGCAGAGGTCACTTCCCTGCGGTGTATTTAAGGGAAGGTGGTTAATTTCACATCGGCCTTTGAGTCAGTCACCCTGCTGCTCGCGTCAGCTACTGCTTGGCTCCTAACTTGGCTCCTGTGCCTACCTGGGACCTCAGCCCGCCTTCTGCTGGTCACTGCCGGAACTTCCAGAACCTGTGCCTTTCGGGGACATGATACCTCCATGCTGACCCAGAGAGGCCTGACCACCCCCTCATTTTCCCATCCTAGGCACACACACCATCCACCAGTTCATGCCCCAAAGCACGTCTCACACAGGCCAGTGTGTGTAACATACTTTTACTGCAGATTTTGGAATCATAGAAGGAGGCGACAGAGCTCAACACTGATCAGCAAACAACTTAAAAGTGAACCACTCACCACTCGTCTGAGGTGCTCATTCCTGCTTCAGGGAATTTTTAACTCCTCGAAAGCCAACCAGCCCCATTCCTTTGGGCCCCTCTCCCCTTCCTTACACAGACGACGGCTGTTTTCTCCTTGTAACATGTCTTTCTTCTCTATTCCTTCAGCCTCTACCTGGGCTCAGGCTGTCATGAGTGTCGCTACCTGGCTGGCCTCCCTGTCTTCCATCTCACCCAGCCTCCTCCCTTCGCCACCTCCCACTCCATCACCAAATTATCTTTCAGAGTCCAACTATGTCACTCCCTTATCTAAGCCTTTAACAATTCCCTACCACTTGCAGAAACATCTTAGTGTGCATGGCAGCCAAGACCGTGATTTGGTTCTAGAAGCCCCTGACTCTGCTTTTAACTAAAGTACTGGCCATTCCCTGAACAAGTCGCAGCCATACCTCCTTGAATTTGCAACCATCCTCTAGAACTCCAGCTCTACTTCCAAAACTCAGCTTAAACATCATCTTCCCTATAAAATCCTCCCCACGGGATGGAGTCTCATCAGGGTCATAAGTTCTGTATTCCTGCAAGACTGTTACTCACTTCTATTAGCCCCAAGTAAATGGCATAGACCAATTTATTTCTATTCCTTCCTGCCTTATTTATAATACACTTTACTCACAAGAGAGAGACTCTGTCTTTCCCCCTTTGATCTTCAGTGTCTTGCACTGTGATCGTCACAAAATTAATAAATGGCTGTTGAACAAAAGATTAATTTGTGAATGAATGCCCAATATGGGGGAGTCTAAAGTCAGCAAGGAGAGTTATGTATGACTGACCAACGTTGAGTCCCTTCATCAGACTCCATGAGGCTGGCGGATGGGGACAAGGAGGGCTTGTCTTGCTACATCTTGCACCCATTCCCAAATGGAAGACATCGAAGATGAACCGGACTCAGAATCCAAAGCCTAAAGGAGAGGTCTGCCGGGAGTACTCTGAATAAGGCTCACTAAAATTAACAGAATATGGATGAGGAATTCCTAAACAGCCCTGTGCACAGCAGTATCTTGATTCTTAAAAGCAGTGACTAAACGTGTTTGATCAGCGCTAAAAGAGAGCTGCAGAATCTATTTTTCCCAAAAATATTCACTCACAATGGCTCTGAATGACCACCACGCCTCTCCTATCGCCACCATCGAGGGCAGCCTTCGGTGCTTTCAGGTGCAACCACAGCTCGCCTGCACACATGCGCACGTGCACACACACACACACAGATTACCAACAAGTAGACAAAGACAGCATTTATTTTTAACTCTGGTTCAGGAAGGGTGGTGTGGACACTGGGACTGCTGGAAGGCAGGAAGCAAGTCCCAGGGAACAAGCAAGTCAGAGCTGGCAGATAAGGTGGAGGGATGATGGTGAAGAGCAGTAGATACTACTTTACTAGTTTGAAGCTATCCCAAATCACCAAATTCTCCTTTCTCCAGCATTTTCTGGCTGTGTCAAATCTCCAACAGTGAGAACACTACATTGTGAAGCATAAGAGATCTATGAAGCACCCGGCACGAGGATGCCAGGAGTTTACAGCCCGAATGGCTGCCTCACAACAAAATGCACATTTAAATGGAGCACCTGAGTCATAACAAAAGAACCACCATCTGTGCACATTTAGCAAAAAGAAGTTCGCTGCAGAACGCTGATGTGGACTGATGCCTCGTCATGAGGCTTTCACAACAAGTGGACCTGAAGCCTGGTGTCATCAACTCTAACTGGAATTTCCAGATCTGAGGTTATTCCACAATGTTCCAAAGCCAGGCAGAGGCAGATGGGTGGTGCCAGGCTTTGAATCCAGTGTAGAGGCCGTCCAGCCAGGGTTTGCCCGCCAATAGTACCACACTGGACGATAATCCTGTTGGCCAAGCCTCTTAATCCACCTCCAAATCAGATGTTAAAATGCTCCAATGATGATGGCACACTCCATCTAGGTCCATTACAGGAATTATAACAATGTTTGTTACTCATGTATAAACTATACCAATATTTAAGTCAGCCGCCAAACGTTTATTGAGCATTTGCTTTATGCCAGATTATTGAGCATTTGCTTTATGCCAGAAAATGTTCTAAATTCTTTTTTACGTTCAAACTCAATTCTCAGAGCAATGCTAGGTAATGGCTCCTATTTTATTATGATCCCCATTTTACAGAATGAAAAACTAAGGTTTGACAGGTTTCAGCATGGCTACTTAACCAAGATCACAAGTGGAGGAGGAGGGATTTGTACTCCAGAGCTCACACACTTAGCCTCCATGACACTGGAGACAGAATCTAGAATTTGAACATTTATGCAACTTTGGCCCCCGACCAATGTGCTGAGTACGTGTATGCACAGGGTGAGGCCTCAAGTACACAGCTCCTGCCCACAGGAACTGGGCACTACTGGGTACACTACGCAGTAGCAAGTTGGCTTGGAGGTCAGCAACGTTCCGTCACCATGTGAGCTTAACCCAAACGAAATTGTCTCTGGCTTACTGCGTTCCGGTCCCACATTAAAAGCACAGTTGCTCACAAGAGAAACGTCATCCACGGGTTTCTGATTCATTTATACTTAACTCATCCCCGTCTTGGTCTGAATGCACTGTCATCCAAAATGACTTATAAAAGCTTTCCAAGAGCCTTTTAACTTGGTCTTTCTTCAAGTTATGCCAAAGGTAAATGGAACTAAATCATCTTAAAATTGTAAACTTAGGAAGCAAGATATCCAAGGAAGTCAGAAATACAGCCAAAAAGACATTCTCGGCTCTGTAAGGGACACTTCCAAAACTGCAAGTGTAAGAGTTTTCAGAAATGTAACCAACAAATGAGCCTTTACTATAATTTAAAATCAGAAAAAAAGAACATGTCTGAAATTCTTGATTTATAGCTCAGGTTAGAGCTTTTCTTCTCTAAGCAAATATCCTGAATACTTCACCGCATAGAGGAGCAATGAATGATTAACGTTTGTATCAGGATCTTCACCTTCAAATCCAAAGTGTTTTGAATATATGCACCATATATTGAGAGAGACAAGGGAGAGGGGTATGACTACCATGGGAGGATAGAACTAGAAAATGAAGAGCGTGTGAAGGGAAAACTACCTCACTTTCTCACGACAGTCAGCTTCAGAACACCCTCAATCACAGCAGGAACACAATTCACTCTTTGATGCTTTATTTGCTGTGTTCGTGTTTATCTGAAACTTTCTACTCCGGATATCAGCCCATCCAGGTTAACAGAAGATGCTGAGTAGCCTCAGAAAGCCTTCATGATCCCAGAAGACGAAAGCAACTTAAAACCTGTGGGCTTCGTGGCTGCAGAAATCTTGTTAAGTTTCTCTCTGTGGATAACTGGAGTTAAAACATCCTTAACATGTCCTTCTGTGCAGAAAAATACAATTCTATGTGTTTGCAACATTAGAACAAGGGGCTCTCCGGAGATGAAGGCCTCCTGAGAGGGTTGGATTTTCTTTACTTAGGTGGTGATTACGGCAGGGGGAGGGGCCTCTCAGGGGTCATGACAGTCTTCCAAGTACATAATGTGCCATTAAAACATCGTTACCCACGGACAGGGAAAGAGCATAGGTGCCATTAAGGATGCTAACGCATTGTTGATTTCCATGTTTATTTGATTTTTTCCCCAGAAATGTTAAAAGACATGAAGTTATAGCCCATTAGAGTCTTTAAACGCAAAAAGCCAAACCACTCCTTATCACAGGCACCTCTGAAAAAGAACTCACCCCCCACATTCACCTTTCTTCTAAACTGGCTGGATATTTTAAATGGTCCCCAACTCATCTTCTAGCATTAACTCCTCTGTTTGGCCTGACTTCCCTTTAGAATCATTATATAAGGAAAGTAGACTGATGCTAAATGCAAAGAATCAGTGGCCCCCTGAACAGCAAAGTAAAAGTGGTAAGGAAAAGTAAAGATTGATGCTTTACTCCATACTCCAGAAAAGATTCCCTGGATTCCTTTTCCTTCAGATTCCTGGGGTTTGTTTTTTTTTTTGTTTTTTGTTTTTTTTGATTCCTGGGGTTTTAAAAATACAATTTCTCGCTCAAAGAACTGTTTTAAAATGTTAGGGAAAACTTCTAATTTCTAAATGGAAAATTCAGTACCATGTGGCAAGCCCTTTGGGGACATTCCTATGATGATCATTAAGTGAGAATTCACAGCCTGTAGCCAGATGGATATGTAACTAAGGGGAAATTACTTTCTCTCTCTTGTATTAGTTATCTATTGCTACACAACAAACTATCACAAACTTAGCAGATTAGAACAACACATGTTTATTAGCTCAGTTTCTGAGGATCAGGAACCCAGACTGGTTTAGCTGGGTCCTCTGCTCAGGGTCTCTCACACACTGCAATCAAGGGGCCAGCCAGGGCTCAAGTCTCATCTGAAGGTTCAACTGGGGAAGTCTCTGCTTCCAAACTTCTTACATGGTTGTTGGCAGAATTTCATTTCTTGTTCTTCAAGGACTGTTAGATGGAGGGTCTCAGTTCCTAAGTAGCTCTTGGCAACTTAAAACTTTGCAGTTGCAGAGATCCTTCTGAGACTCTCTTGGTGTGTGGCAATGGTTAGAGTCTCTGAAATGTCCTTCCGTGTGGAAAAATAATTGTTTTCCTTGACACATGGATCTCCCAACATAGCAACTTGCTTCATCAAAGCCAGCAACGAGGAGAATCTGCTAGCAAGACATAAGTCACTGTCTTATGCAGCATAATAACATCCCATCACCTTTGCCATATTCTGCTGATTAGAAGCATGTCTCTGGGCCATTCCCCACTCAAGGGGAGGCATTGGACAGGGCACAAATGCCAGGAGGCAGGGATAACTGGGGTCTATCATAGAATCTGTCCACCATATCTCTGTACTTCAATTTTCTCATCTGTCAAATGTGAATGACATTGACCCCTACTTTGCCAGATTGTTGAAAGAACTAAATGTGTTTATTCATATAAAGAGCTTCAAAGAGTACCTAACACATAATAAGTGTTCGATAAATGTTAGCTACTGTTCTCATTGGGGTTTTTTTTTTTTTTTACTATTTTATTATTATGAGCTATAAGTCATGCTCATCTTGCTTCCTGTTGGTTTTATGCACACATCAGAATAAATAAGGTATGCAATGTACCAAGGCATGGCAACCCAAGCTGACTAGCATAAGTACCACCTAAACGAGAATCCAGCTGTCTCCACCACATGCCATTATCAATCTAACAACCCTGGAATGTCTATTTAAATGGAAAAAAATAGGCTTTCTGGTTAAGACAGGAGAGATCACTAATGTCTCATGACTTAAATCTGATCCACTCTCTGCTCTCTCAAAAACCAACCTATGTAGTGGGTCCAACCTTTAGGGAACACCATCAACTTTCTATTTCCCAACATTACTCTGATCATAAATTTACTGAAAATAACTAGAATTACACGATCTATGGTCCCCAGCACTGTTTTTATCGACAGTGCATTTAGATCTGGTATTGCTCTAGCCTCTGCATGGGAAAAAGAATGGTAAGTTTGGTACCAGTGTGCCTCATTTTAAGAAAATCCACAGCACAAGAATCCAAACTTTAAGTCTGAGAAACAAAGTGTTTACAAACAAAACAAACACATTTATTTCCATTAGCAAAAGGATTCACCTCTAACCACTTATACGTTTAGAGATTAGGTCGATGACTTGAGGAAAAGAAGCCAAAAGTTAAAGAGTTAGGAGCTCATCCAAGTGATGATTAGATATTAAAGAAATAATCTCTAAAGGCATAACATAAACCAAAGGGAATCTTCTTTTGTTGATTGCTATGGTAAGTTTGTCCTACTTTGTTTCTCTTCATGAAACCCTGGAGGAAAACAAACCACATTCCAGACACTTTGAAATGCTGGCACTTTGCATATTGCCAGACACAAAGCAGGCACTCAGTATATGTTTGTAGAATCACCAAATGATTGAACACCTAACTGACTGGTTGTCAGACTGACTTACTGACTCACTGAGTGGTGTCTGAAAGGTCAAAGGTGCTGGTTTCAAATATTATCACTGTTTTTAAAACATGAACATATTTATTAGCTGATCAATAAAGACAGGTTTCAGCAACAGGTGTTGGAACAATTGATCATCTATCTCTATGCAAAGAAATGAACCTCAAGCTAAACCTTACACCTTATACACTAAACTCATATCATAGCTCCAAAGATAAAACATTAAACTATAAAACAATTAAAGAACACATAGGAGAAAATCTTCATGACTTGAGCTTAATTGAAGAATTCTTAGACATGAAAACAAGAGCATGATCCATAAAAGAAAAAATGGATAAATCAGACTTCAGTGAAATTGAAAACTTCTGCTCACTGAAAGTCACTGTTGAGAGAATGAAAAGACACGTGACAGACTGAGAGAAAATATTTGCAAATCACATATCTGATGAAGGACTTGTATTCAGAACATGTAAGGAACTCTCAAAAGTCAACAGTATGAAAACAAGCAAGCCAATTAAAAAGGGGGCAAAAGACTTGTGTAAACACTTCACCAAAGTTATAAGCGCATGAAACAGTATTCAACATCATCAACCATTAGGGATATGCAAATTAAAACCATGATGATATATCACTACACACCTACTAGATGGCTAAAATAAAAAGTGCTGACAATACCAAGTGCTAATGAGGATACAGAGCAATTGGAACACTCATGCATTGCTGATGGAAGTGCAAAATGGTAGAGCCACTCTTGAAAACAGGCAGTTTCTCATAAAGCTAAATACACACTTACCATATGGCCCAGCAATCACACTTCTGACCGTTTACCTCAGAAAAATGAACATTTACAGTCATATGAAAACTTGTACACAAATGTTGATAGCAGCTCTATTCATAATTACCAAAAACCAGAAACAAGTCAAATATCCTTCAACAGAGGAATGGTTAAACAAACTATAGTACATCAAGACCGTGAACTACTCAGCCATTAAAAAACAAAAACAACAACAACAACAAAAAGCATGGATACATGCAACAACTTAGATGAATCTCAAAGGCATTACACTGTGTGAAAGAATCCAGTATCAGAAGGTTATATATTGTATGAGTCCATTTATATGACATTCATGAAAAGACAAAGCTATAATGACAGGGAACACCTCAGTGGTTGCTAGAGGGGTGGGGCAAAGGGCAAAGGTGTGACTATAGCCTGAGGGAGTTTTTTGGTATGAGGGAAAGTTCTATAATTAATTGTGGTAGTGGTATCACAGTCTATTCATGTGTTAATAGAACTGTACACCAAAAGGGGGAAAATGTCCATTTGACTGTATGATAATTTTTAAATTAAATAATAAAGAAGGGTTTATCTGGTTTTACACAGAAAAACTTTGTGGCCTGAGGTACCTCATGACAACTTCCTGTATAAATGATAGGTTTCTGGTCTTGAAAAGCATGAGGCTAGCAGCCCCTGCCATAACCTCTCCCAGACACACTCTAAAATACATACGAAAATAGAGAAAAATCACAAAACTCACCAGACTGCTGAGGACAAGGACGAACAGCATCTAAGTCGGAATCTGAAAGTATCTTCCACAGGATCAAGGGAACTGGGGTGGGCAATGAAATTAGGGGTCCTTCTGTGCTAAGCACATCTCAAAATATTTAGATGGGAAGATCTTTCTTCCCAGCCCCACCATCTCCTGGTCATGTCTATGCAAACAGGAAAACCAAGCAGCCATTTCTTTTCTTTGTTGTTGAACTACTCCACAGCCAGAATGCTGCTCCCATCTCCTCCATGCCAGTCAGTCCCTGCAACTCTCAAAAAATAACTACTTAGCAATGAGGCTGCCACTAGGACTGGTACGTGTTATCAGGTCAGAGCAAGCTACATACACAGAGGCAGGAGCAGGAAGAACCTAGAAGTTCAACCTGAGGATTATGGTATTCCTTGTACTCTGTGTATAGAGTGTCAGAGAATCAAGGAAAAAGATGAGGAGAGAAGCCCATCTTACTTTAGGAGGTCTGAATGAGATTAGCTGGTTTGTCTCTGGGAACTTTGCTCAAAGTGTATTTCTTGGATTTCAGATCCAAGAAAGGGGATCTGAGAGTGGATATGGCCAATAACCCCCAGATGGATCCTGAGGCAATGGTTAAAGCTACCTGGTGCATATCCTTGGCTCTACCACTTATCAGCTGTGTGACCTGGAGAAAGTCATTTACCCTTTCTGTGCCTCAGACAGACAAAGGGAATAATAGTGCCTATCTCACGGTAAGGATTAATGAATTAATATATTAAAGCTTGTAACTGAATTTTCCTTCACTCTGTACTCTTTTTTTCCCCATGGTATCTATTTTTTTAATATCTACTCATATTTAAATTAGAAGAGATTAATTTAGAGGAGTGTATGGTAATAATTCCTAACATTTATATGGTATAGAACTACCAAGGCACCTCAAAATCAAATTACTGAAAATCAGTGATAAAGAGAAAATCTTAAAAGTGGACAAAGAGGGGCTTCCCTGGTGGTGCAGTGGTTGAGAATCTGCCTGCCAATGCAGGAGACACGGGTTCAGGCCCTGGTCTGGGAAGATCCCACATGCTGCGGAGCAACTAAGCCCGTGAGCCACAACTACTGAGCCAGCGCGTCTGGAGCCTGTGCTCCACAACAAGAGAGGCCACGACAGTGAGAGGCCCGCGCACCGCGATGAAGAGTGGCCCCCACTCGCCGCAACTAGAGAAAGCCCTCGCACAGAAACGAAGACCCAACACAGCCAAAAATAAAAAATAAATTAATTAATTAATTAATTAATTTAAAAAAAAAAGTGGACAGAGAGAGAGAGTTCACACAGAGGAACAAAAATAAGAACTACAGCATACTTCTTGTCAGAAACTACACAAGCCAGAACAGAACATCTTTAAAGTGATGGGGTGGAGGGGAACCCTGTCAACCTTGAATTCTATAACCAACAAAGATATCTTTTAAAAATTAAGGTGAAATATAGACATTTTCAGACCAAGAAGGTTGGCAGAACTTATTGCCATGAGATTTGTAAGGTCTAAAGAAATTTCTTTAACAAGAAATGTTCTTCAGGGAGAAAGAAAATTAAACCAAATGGAAATTTGGATCTACAAAGGATTGAGGTATTTGAACATACCTCCATTTCAAATTTGAGGTATTTGAAAACTTGCTTAGAAAAGCAAATATGTGGATAAATATAAAAGACATTTTTCTAATTTTTAATCTCCTTAAAAGGTAATTGACTATTTAAAGCAAAAATAACAATGTATTGTGGGATTTAAAATGTATACAGAATTAAAGTATAGGACAACAATACCACAAAGGACAGGATAAAGGAAATGGAGTATACTGTTGTATAAAACTTACATTACATGTGAAGTGGTATAATATTATAAGAAAACAGACTGTGATAAGTTAAAGATGTAAATTATAAACCCTAGAACGACCACTACAAAAATAAAATGAAAAGATACAGCTGATAAGTCAATCATGGCAATAAAACAAAATAATAAAAATTGTTCAATTAATCCAAAAAAGTCAGGAAGTGAGAAAAAAGAAAAAAGGATAGAAAAAAGTAGAAAACAAAGAGCAAGATGGTAGCTTTGAATCCAACCATATCAATACTTATATTAAATGTAAATGATCTATAAATACTCCAATTAAAAAGCAGAGTTTGTCAGACTGAATAAAAACTAGGTCCTAATTCTATGCTGTCTAAAGAAACTGATTTTAAATATAAAGACACAGGACAAAAGCATAAGAATGGAATGCAAGCAAATATTAATACCAATATTAAATACCAACCAAATATTAATCAAATGAGGAAGTCCCAATATTAATATCAAATAGACTTCATAACAAGGAATATTTGCAGAAAGATAGGGACACTTATAATACCCTTATAATGATGATAGGGTCAACATACCAAGTTAAGATAACAATCCTAAATGTATATTCACCTAATAACAGAGACTTAAAATCATGAAGTAAGGGGCTTCCCTGGTGGCGCAGTGGTTGAGAATCTGCCTGCTAATGCAGGGGACACGGGTTCGAGCCCTGGTCTGGGAAGATCCCACATGCCGCGGAGCAACTAGGCCCGTGAGCCACAACTACTGAGCCTGCGCGTCTGGAGCCTGTGCTCCACAGCAAGAGAGGCCGCGATAGTGAGAGGCCTGCGCACCGCGATGAAGAGTGGCCCCCGCTTGCCGCAAGTGGAGAAAGCCCTCGCACAGAAACGAAGACCCAACACAGCCAAAAATAAATAAATAAATAAATAAATTAAATAAAATGTATTTAAAAAAAAAAAATATGGTTTAAAAAAAAAAAAAAAAAAAAAAAAAAAAAAAAAAAAAATCATGAAGTAAAAAGTATTGAAATGGAAGAAGAAATAGAAATATCCACAACTGTAGCACACAGTCAGTACTCAGCACATGGTAGCTATTATTATCATTATCGACATCATCATTTGATCACTAACATTCCCAAAACATAAGATTCAAGACAGGAATGCTCATCACACCACTATTATTTAACAGTGTTCTGAAAATTCTATCCAAAATATTATGGGAAAAAAACAAAAATAAGATGTCTTAACTATCGGGATAGAGGAGATAAAATTAACATTATTTCTAGTTGAAGTGGTTATATGCTTAGAAACCAAAAAAACAAAACAAAAAAACTAAGAGGTGTTAGAATAGTAGGATTCAATGAGGGAGATCACTTGAAATTAGTAGTTACATTTTAAGGACTTTCATGAATACTATCAACAACTAATTATAAAATATAAATGAAAAGAAAATACCACTCATAAAAACAATAGAAAATTTTAAATTCCCAGGAAAAAATACTAAAGCCCTCTAGGATAAAAATAAAAATCTTTGAGAACTGTTTTGTTTTTTTTTTTTTAAGAGACCATTGGCAGTCATTAGAGTGGTGAACCTCCAAGTCTCCCTGCAAACCTGGTTCAAATCTGGACCCTGAATCCTTACAAAACCACGGAGTCTTATAACTCCCTCATCTCCCTGCAGGAAGTTCTCCAGAATGCCCTCCTAGAATTTGAAGAGAGATGCAGAACTCACTCATTAGTGTATCCAGCACCCAGAGAAGTTCCTGACACATAGTAAGCACTGAAATAATATTGGATGGATGAAATAAATGAAAAAATCATTCATTTATAAGCAACTTCCTAAACTCTCTTAGAACTACCCTGGCAAAAGTGATCTCTGGCCCAGAAAAAGTTCCTCAGAATTGACTCATTCCACCCTGAGTTGATTCAAGGGCATTTCTAGGATCAGCCCAGGTCCCTCTTGACAAGAGATAAATAGAAATTGGGAGAGCTTTTATTTTCTTGTGGTGCAGAGAGCATGTATTACATTGAGGCCTTGTCTTCTGAGACTCCGAAAAGAAATGTCCTACACTTTATCAAGAGATTCACGGATTTTCATTGGCATGACCAGTCTTTGAGGTTTCACAGTTTTCCAAGGTCAACTAGGGAGATTTTGTATTTTAGCATAAGAATAACCTGAATGTAGAGTCATGCTCCTGAACTGCTCCTAAAAGATCTTGAAACTTTCCCATGGGGTGGAGGCATGTTGCAACAACTTTCACCAGTTATTCAATCAAATATTTACTGAGGATTTATTTTGTTATTAGATGCTGGGAAGACAGCAGGAAATGTCCCTACTCTCTTGGGGCTTCCATTCAAGTACAGAAAAATAGACAATCAACAAACAAACAAATGAACCAAATACCTATAGATAGTGAGTGATGTGTAATGTGTAGACATTAATAGGGTCATGAAATCTAACTATTAATTTAGTTTATCAACATGTTTTCTTCCCTGACTGATCCTCAACTTTATCCTCATAACAAGTGTTTTTTTCTCCTACTGCCTTTGTTTTCGAATTTCTGGGAAAGTTACTAAAAATTTTTATGACAGGACCCCACATTTGCAGCCAACTCAGACTATCATTTTCCTTCTTTGTGGGTGTCATTCAAAACTTCGAGAGGCATGTTGGAGCAGCTGCAATTTCTATTTCAACAAGAATATGTAGATAGTCTCTTGATATATGGGAGTACATGGGCTTTAAAATTAGGAAACTGGGGAAGAATGTTTCCAGCTCACCTGGTGCATTGCTCTTCACTTCATCACTGCACTGTGAAGGTTGGTCAGCTGAATCACTCAGAACAAGCACACTGTTTTAACCTTAGAGAACACCCCACCAAGATTTCACACAACAACCTTTGACTAATATTGCCCTGAGATGTCAGATCTTTCTCTTATTATCACTGTACAGCAATATTGATTCTATCTAAAGGGAATGACTATTAATAAAGTTTTCTTCTAAATCACACTAGAAGGTGGCTCAGCTCCGGGCCCGGATGGGGTCAGCCGCCTGAACTCCAACGTGTGGTCACCTTCAACCAAGAGCTGAGGGGTAGGGGTGACTACCCCCAGCCCCCTGTACCCCTCATCCTGTGCTGCAGTCACTGGGCCTCCGCCATGTGAGAAAATCTCTTTGAATCCCCAATGCCCAGTTTTAGCAAGAAACAGGCACTCAGTAAATCTCTAATGAACAAATGAACATAAATTTCTGAAGGCAGGATTTGTGAGAAACTACTTCTCTCTTGTTCTCTCTGATGCACTGCTATGGTCTCTAGAAACTGCACAGTTTACTGCTGAATCCTGCAGCCTGTGGAATGAAAACCAGATTCACAGAAAGAGAGATGAAATGAAAAGGCAGAGCACTATGTACCAGAGGAAAGAACAAGATAAAACCCCAGAAAAACAATTAAATGAAGTGGATACAGGTAACCTTCCAGAAAAAGAATTCAGAATAATGAGAGTGAAGATGATCCAGGACCTTGGAAAAAGAATGGAGGCAAAGATCAAGAAGATGCAAGAAATGTTTAACAAAGACCTAGAAGAATTAAAGAAGAAACACCTAAAAGAATTAAAGAACAAACAAACGAGATAAACAATACAATAACTGAAATAAAAAATACACTAGAAGAATCAATAGCAGAAAAACTGCAGCAGAAGAACGGATAAGTGAACTGGAAGACAAAATGGTGGAATTCATTGCCGCGGAACAGAATAAAGGAAAAAGAATGAGAAGAAATGAAGACAGCCTAAGGGACCCCTGGGACAACATTAAACACACCAACATTCGCATTATAGGGGTCCCAGAAGGAGAAGAGAGAGAGAAATGAACTAAGAAAATATTTGAAGAGATTATACTTGAAAACTTCACTACAACAGGAAAGGAAATAGCCACCCAAGTCCAGGAAGGGAAGAGAGTCCCAGGAAGGATAAACCCAAGGAGAAACACACCGAGACACATAGTAAGCAAAGTGACAAAAACTAAAGACAAAGAAAAATTATTAAAGGCAACAAGAGAAAAACGACAAATAGCATACAAGAGAACTCCCATAAGGTTAACAGCTGATTTCTCAGCAGAAACTCTACAAGCCAGAAGGCAGTGGCACCATGTATTTAAAGTGATGAAAGGGAAGAACCTACAACAAAGATTACTCTACCGGCAAGGATCTCATTCAAATTCGACAGAGAAATCAAAAGCTAAGAGAATTCAGCACCACCAAACCAGCTCTACAACAAATGCTAGAGGAAATTCTCTGAGTGGGAAACACAGGAGAAGAAAAGGACCTACAAAAACAAACCCAAAACAATTAAGAAAATGGTCACAGGAACATACATATCAATAATTACCTTAAATGTGAATGGATTAAATGCTCCAACCAAAAGACACAGGCTCGTTGAAGGGACACAAAAACAAGACCTATATATATGCTGTCTACAAGACACCCACTTCAGACCTAGGGACACATACAGACTGAAAGTGAGGGGATGGAAAAAGATATTCCATGCAAATGGAAATCAAAAGAAAGCTGGAGTAGCGATACTCATATCAGATAAAATAGACTTTAAATAAAGAATGTTACAAGAGACAAGGAAGGACACTACGTAATGATCAAGGGATCAATCCAAGAAGAAGATATAACAATTATAAATATGTATGCACCCAACATAGGAGCACATCAATACATAAGGCAAATGCTAACAGCTCTAAAAGAGGAAATCGACAGTAACACAATAATACTGGGGGACTTTAACACCTCAGTTACACCAAAGGAAAGATCATCCAGACAGAAAATTAATAAGGAAACACAAGCTTTAAATGACACAATAGACCAGATAGATTTAATCGATATTTACAGGACATTACATCTGAAAACAGCAGATTACACTTTCTTCTCAAGTGCACACGGAACATTCTCCATGACAGATCACATCTTGGGTCACAAATCAAGCCTCGGTAAATTTAAGAAAACTGAAATCATATCAAGCATCTTTTCTGACAACAATGCTATGAGACTAGAAATCAATTACAGGGAAAAAAACGTAAAAAACACAAACACATGGGGGCTAAACAATACATAACTAAATAAACAAGGGATCACTGAAGAAATCAAAGAGGAAATCAAAAAATACCTAGAGACAAATGACAATGAAAACATGACGATCCAAAACCTACGGGATGCAGCAAAAGCAATTCTAAGAGGGAAGTTTATAGCAATACAATGTTACGCCAAGAAATAAGAAAAATCTCAAATAAACAATCTAACCTTACACCTAAAGGAACCAGAGAAAGAAGAACAAACAAAACCCAAAGTTACTAGAAGGAAAGAAATCATAAAGATCAGGGCAGAAATAAATGAAATAGAAACAAAGAAAACAATAGCAAAGATCAATAAAACTAAAAGCTGGTTCTTTGAGAAGATAAACAAAATTGATAAACCTTTAGCCACACTCATCAAGAAAAAGAGGGAGAGGACTCAAATCAATAAAATTAGAAATGAAAAAGGAGAAGTGACAATGGACACCACAAAGAGACGACTACAAGCAACTCTATGCTAATAAAATGGACAACCTGGAAGAAATGGACAAATTCTTAGAAAGGTAAAACTTTCCAAGACTGAACCAGGAAGAAATAGAAAATATGAACAGACCAATCACAAGCACTGAAATTGAAACAGTGATTTAAAATCTTCCAACAAACAAAAGTCCAGGACCAGATGCCTTCACAGGTGGATTCTTCCAAACATTTAGAGAAGAGCTAACACCCACCCTTCTCAAACTCTTCCAAAATACTGCAGAGGAAGGGACACTCACAAACTCATTCTACGAGGCCACCATCACCCTGATACCAAAACCAGACAGAGATACTACAAAAAAAGAAAATTACAGACCAATATCATTGATGAATATAGATGCAAAAATCCTCAACAAAATACTAGCAAACAGAATCCAACAACACATTAAAAGGATCATTCACCATGATCAAGTGGAATTTATCCCACGGATGCAAGGATTCTTCAATATATGCAAATCAATGTGATACACCATATTAACAAATTGAAGAAGAAAAACCATATGATCCTCTCAATAGATGCAGAAAAAGCTTTTGACAAAATTCAACACCCATTTATGATAAAAACTCTCCAGAAAGTGGGCATAGAGGGAACCTATCTCAACATAATATAGGCCATATATGACAAACCCACAGCAAACATCATTCTCAATGGTGAAAAACTGAAAGCATTTCCTCTAAGACCAAGAACAAGACAAGGATGTCCACTCTCACCACTATTATTCAACATAGTTTTGGAAGTCCTAGCCACGGCAATCAGAGGAGAAAAAGAAATAAAAGGAAAACAAATTGGAAAAGAAGAAGTAAAACTGTCACTGTCTGCAGATGACATGATACTATACATAGATAATCCTGAAGATGCCACCAGAAAACTGCTAGAGCTGATCAATGAATTTGGTAAAGTTGCAGAATACAAAATTAATGCACAGAAATCTCTTGCATTCCTATACACTAACAACAAAAGATCAGAAAGAGAAATTAAGGAAACAATCCCATTCACCACTGCAAAAAAAAGAATAAAATACCTAGGAATAAACCTACCTAAGGAGGTAAAAGACCTGTACTCAGAAAACTATAAGACACTGATGAAAGAAATCAAAGATGACACAAACATGGAGATACCCAAACATGACTATACTACCCAAAGCAATCTACAGATTCAATGCAATCCCTATCAAACTACCAATGGCATTTTTTACAGAACTAGAACCAAAAAATCTAAAAAATTTGTATGGAGACACAAATGACCCCGAATACCCAAAGCAATCTTGAGGGAAAAAAACAGAGCTGGAGGAATCAGACTCCCTGACTTCAGACTATACTGCAAAGCTCCAGTAATCAAGACAATATGGTACTGGCACAAAAACAGAAATATAGATCAACGGAACAGGATAGAAAGCCCAGAGATAAACCCATGCACTTATGGTCAACTAATCTATGACAAAGGAGGCAAGGATATACAATGGAGAAAAGACAGTCTCTTCAATAAGTGGGGCTGGGAAAACTGGACAGCTACATGTAAAAGAATGAAATTAGAACACTCCCTAACACCATACACAAAAATAAACTCAAAACAGATTAAAGACCTATATGTAAGACCGGACACTATAAAACTTTTAGAGGAAAACAGGAAGAACACACTTTGACATAAATCACAGCAAGATCTTTTATGAACCACTTCCTAGAGTAATGGAAATAAAAACAAAAATAAACAAATGCGATCTAATGAAACTTAAAAGCTTTTGCACAGCAAAGGAAACTCTAAACAATATGAAAAGACAACCCTCAGAATGGGAGAAAATATTTGCAAACGAATCAACGGACAAAGAATTAATCTCCAAAATATATAAACAGCTCATGCAGCTCAATATTAAAAAAACAAACAACCCAATCAAAAAATGGGCAGAAGACCTAAATAGATACTTCTCCAAAGACGACATACAGATGGCCAAGAGGCACATGAAAAGCTGCTCAACATCACTAATTATTAGAGAAATGCAAATCAAAAGTACAGTGCAGTATCACCCCACACAGGTTAGAATGGCCATCATCAGAAAATCTACAAACAACAAATATTGGAGAGGGTGTGGAGAAAAGAGAACCCTCTTGCACTGCTGGTGGGAATGTAAGTTGATACAGCCACTATGGAGAACAGTATGGAGGTTCCTTAAAAACCTAAAAATAGAATTACCATATGACCCAGCAATCCCACTACTGGGCATATATCCAGAGAAAACCATAATTCAAAAAGACACACGCACCCCAATGTTCATTGCTGCGCTATTTACAATAGCCAGGTCATGGAAGCAACCTAAGTGTCCACTGACAGGTGAATGGATAAAGAAGTGGTGGTACATATATACAATGGAATATTACTCAGCCCTAAAAAGGAACGAAATTGGGTCATTTGTAGAAACGTGGATGGACCTAGAGACTGTCATACAGAGTTAAGTCAGAAAGAGAAAAACAAATATATATTAACACATATATGTGGAATCTAGAAAAATGGTACAGAAGAACCAGTTTGCAAGGCAGCAATAGAGACACAGATGTAGAGAACAAACATATGGACACCAAGGGGGGAAAGTGGGGAGGGGCGTGGTGGTGGTGGGATGAATTGGGAGATTGGGATTGACATGTATACACTGATGTGTATAAAATGGATGACTAATAAGAACCTGCTGTATAAAAAAATAAAATAAATCACACCAGAAGATGCTATCTTACTTAACCAAATGCTGTTGATTAGAAGATTGAAATGAATGTTAGTTGGGCTGCTTTGTTTACTGGTGGAAGCAATTATTTCTTCAGCCCCAGTCTTCCATCTCCATAAATTAATGCTCTTTTCCCTGTGCTTCACTGATGGCTGGTGAATTATGCAAATATTTTTCCTTCAAGAAATTAGATGAAGTAGACTCACCAATTCTTACAACAACTCATTATAAATAATGGCAAATTATAATTCGATTTAAAATATTGTCCTCAGCCTAGGTCACCTAAGTTCAAATGTTTTAACCTTTAAATCAACTCTATGAAATCAAATTATATTTCTAAGTACATGATTTTTCTAAAGAAATGAAGCCATTTTGGCATTTCCTTTATTAAGAAAGTGATTTTTGGCCAGTCTAGAATTATATCATTTCAACAGTAATCTTCTTGTCTACTACCAGTTCTACTGCCTTCAAGATATAGCCATTTCATCCTGACATCATAAATGAAAATAAACATAAATGTGATTCATTAATTCGCATAGTCTGCCTATTTCACAATAAGGGTGTAAGTATATTAACAGCTTAAAAGTCAGATCTCAGCACTGTGAATCTATTTTTTAAAAAATCGATGAAAACCAAATGACTCAAAGTACTTCACAATTAAACCAAAAACTTGCTCCTGCCCTTCTTCTCACAAAGGGGGCATTTAAAAATGCAAATTGGCCAAGACTCTAATTGATCCAAAAGCATTTCTGATTAGCAGTCTTAATAATGTGCTAGCACCAGCTCGTCCCAATTGCCAGGATTTTGCACACGTCAGCATGACTCAAGAGAAAGACTAAACCATGGCCCCAGCAGCCTGATGCAAAGCTAGACGGTAAACGGAGTGACTCCCGGCCCCAGGCCATTCCATCTCACTTGACCCCACTCTGCCCAGAGCCGGAAACCCGCTCGGTTGTGCTCGGCAGTGAGGGAATGAAGTGCATCGATTGCTCGCGATTATTAGCTGGAGTGGAATGAGCCTCCTCCTTATTATGCAGATTAGCGGAGCTCCACGTCCCAACATATTGTGCAGATGCGGGCCAGCAGCTGCTCCTACAGATGGCAAGTACACAACTCCATTAGGATGGATCTATTGTCTGCGCCCAGCTTGCGGAGAAGCGGACTCGGCAACGAGGAACTGTTACACGGCGAGATGTAAAGACGCACACACACACTTAAAAATCTGCACCCAGGAGACTCTTTACACAGCAGGGCCGACAGCACTCAAATTAGAAATCTACCCTAAATAAGGACTTTCGTATGTCACAATTAAGCTTGTGTATTTTTTAAAGCAGATTAACCATTAAAATTGAGTAGCATAATTCTAATTTTGCAATGCCACACTATTAAATATTCAGATTAAAAACAAATCCTAAGAGATTCATTTGGAAATTTGCACGACGTTCAGCTCTTCTGGGACCTTCTGTTTTGTTAGTTCCCTTTCAAAGAACCTTTTAAAGAGCCAAGTTTATTTTCCATAATATCAAAATGTGATACAGAACTGAGTTTCCCCTATTGAAATGTTCATTTTAGGATAGCTTGTCCTTTCAGAGTTATCGTTTATTCTAAACATCAAAGCAGTTAATGCAAGTTAATCTGGAGTGAAAGTATGTGGATGCAAATCTTTTTTGAATAGATATTATTTAAATCATTAGTAACTAAATAACATTGCTGCATAATTTTGGATGTGGTGTAAAATAATTTGATTACTAATTGAAGCTATTAAGCCGAGTAAAGGATTGGTTTTTGTTCCTGTTTTTGTTTTTAGCTAATGTTTGCCTAGATCTTCCTCTAAAGTTTAACCTAAGGAACTAGAACTTTCTGAAGAATGGGAGGGAACTGCCAAAATGTTACAAGTATAATTTTAAACGTCTTATCAAAATAAAGGTACTCCATTAACTATAGTCTTTAAAAGCTTAAAAGATTCAAGTTTAAAGGTGTATGCACAATGGAAAGAAAAGTGGCAACCTATGCAATTACTCAGTTTAATAAATGTGGACAGCCAAATAAAATAATTTATGTCCAGAAGAAAACTGTTATAGAGTTGAAACAGCAGGAAGGAAGGAGAAAAAAACGTAAATGGATTGTTCCAGAGCCATGTTTACCAAACTTTTTTGTCTGCCATACACAGAGATATATTGCAACTCAGTACACACATGGGCATTTATGTATGACAAGTCTTACAAAACTTAACCCTCACTTCACATGATACATTCTAATGTTTTCTATTTTATTAAATTCATATTTTCTAATGCTGGTTATGACATTAAATGTATTTCATGGTCAATTTTATGATCTGCAGTTTGAAAAATCACTACTCTAGAATGTGGCCAAGCAGGTAATGTTAAAAAAAAAAAAAAATAGAAGAAGAGGAAGAGGATGAAGAAGGAGAAGGAGGAGGAGGAGGAGGAGGAGGAGGAGGAGAAGAAGAATAAATACATTGTGTCAATACCAACATCAGCACTAAATGTGAGAAGTAACCTACTCCAAGTTGCCAGACCCGGACAGAACTGGCACTTTGCAGGGGAGATTGGCGGCAGGGGCAGGGGAAAACACCAGGCTGGAGAAGGAAGCCGAGCCCATGGCATAAGGGGTCTCAATGTCACGCCAGAGATGAGCCTGAACTTTAACACATCATGAAGAGTTTTAGGCAGAAAGGAGACCAGTCAGATTGGACTCAAATTTTCCGGATTATCTAAATAGAGCCCACTTAATTATTTACTACAAAACCTTTAAAATATATTTGTTGTCCTCTCTGGCAATGGACAGCCTTTGCTGTCAGTCCTCTCCTGTCTGTTGTCTGGCCTTTGGTAGGACATCATCAAACCTAAGAACACTTGACAAATCTGGCTGTCATTTCTGCATCTTCAATCCCAGGCTCAGTACCATCCTCCTTCGCCTACCAAAGACAACGGGTGTTGTTTGACTTCCCTTCCCCTCAAACTGAGGCTGCTTGAATGTAGGCCATTGACTAAAATTTTGACCATTAATTAAGGCAGGTTAAAGATTCTCCCCCAACCACAGTTTCAGCAATTCACAAATGAATTTTAATTGTGTTAACAGAACATTTGCTACTGATTTGCTATTCATAGCAGCTTTTACTGTTGACTTCTCCAAATTCTCCTTGGTGCCTCTGCTCAGACTTTTTGTGTCACTCAGCACCCTTCCCATTCCCCATTTCCATTTGTTAAAATCCCTCCCCCACCATGACACTGAATCACATTCATTCTTGTTCTATAGTCGGATGTGAACATATCAGTCTCCCCCATGGATTGCAACCCTTGAGGGAAGGAACCAAGAGTAATTTATCTTTGATCCTACTCACTTCCAAGATAGTAGATAAGACAGTAAATGAGAATAAATGAAATAGCATATGCGAAATCCCTGTGTATAATGCAAATTACTATGAAAGTGATAGTTCTTATTAGATGATTTCTCTCTCCCTCCCTCCCTCCCCCTCTCTCTCTCACACACACCCCCACACCCACACCCACACACGGAGAAAAAGAATTCATTATTTTTCCCATGGAGTTGTTTATAGTGTTCACCCCACAAGAGCACTGGGGGTCTTCCCTCCCTAACTCCCTAGATCATTCTCTTCCCCAACAACTCTCTTGCTTTTTTTTTTACCCTCTGTCTTCATCCCAGGGTCTTGGCCAACAGTCTGCCCATTCAGAGCAGAGGCTCTTACCAAATACAACCTACATGTTTACATTTGGCCCATGGATTGCCTTCATGATTTTGTGTTTATATGAGTGTGTGAGTGTGTGTGTAATTAGTCAACAGAATAAATATCAGGGGAAGGCATGTAAAAATTCAGTTTGGGGTTTCTCTTGAAACATGGAATCGGAGCCACCCTTTGCCTGAGGTACATCCTCCCCATTGTCTCCTTGATACTCAGCCAAGAATCACATGTCACTTATCAATACGCTTATGCTGCTGTTTTTCTTACTCTAGAGGTATATTTCATTGATTTCACATCTCTACCAAGAGTGGGAAAAAGAAAAACAGACATAGAAGGCTGCATGAACTTCCTGACAGCAGACCTGCTGCACTCATTTATGTTACTCACTGGGACATGTGACTTTTACATCTCTGATATAGCGCATCTGTATCTGTGGGTCTGATCAAGGAAGCAGGACCACTACAAGTGACATGAAGTACAGGGTTTGTTATGCAATTGAAGGAACTGGGAAAGAAGTTACAGAAATCTGGTGGTGGACCTGAAACCAACTGCCATAGGTCAGCAGGGCCAACAGTCAGGAAGAAAAGCTGGACACAGAGCAGGAAAGAAAAGAGACAAACTGGAACCAGTGGGGACAAACTAGAACCTCCATCCTATCTCTCATCACCTCCAACCTCAATGAAGCTGGTACCCTTCACTGCTAGTCCCATGACTCAGACAGCTGAAGGAAGAGATCTCATAGGAGCTGTGAACTCAGTCTTAATGCCAGTCAGGAGAGCCAGAAGATAGCCCTGCAATAAGTCATGAGCTGCAAGGGAGCCTAGCGACCAACACTGACTTTCAGAGCATAACAACTGCTGCTTCCCTTCTGCCTCCCAAATCTCAGGTAAATTTCTTTGGTGGCCAACCCTGACCCAGAACCATACGGCGAAGGGGATTCTGGGAAATGTAGTTTGACACAGTACAAAACCATTATAGCACTCACCGGTACAGTTTGGGCATGTCAATTACCATAGCACGCACAATGAATAAGTTTTTATTGTACTTCATCTGAACAAATAAATCTAACCTAATCATAGAAGAGAAAACAAAGATAGCTTAGAGAATGTAAGGATATATCATAACAATTAAGTTTCACCCCCATGACCCAACACCCAACATGGCACCTTGCCATAGTAAGTGGTTAATGTGTTTTAGTGAATTACATAAGATACTCCTGGTTACCTAGTTAAAAGCCAAATTAAAGATAAGATTCATATTAGGGAGAAGAATAGCAATATCATGAAACATCTTTTGGTTTTATTAATGTTTCGTTGTTTAAGAAAGAGGCTCTTCTTTTGACAAAGTAAATAATGGTGTTTGTATATCAAATATATGTCTAGACCACAAGTTTTCTATTTTAAACATAAAAATGACCTTTCTATAACACATCCTGATCAATAAATACATCTTTAATGAAGCAAATCACTAGCATTAAGAATAGAGATATAAACAAAAAGACAATTAACAAATGTAGTTTGGACATTCACCATTATGAAGTACTTCATCTGTAACAGATATACATCAACTATTTTACAAATCTCTTGCAGAGGTAAAAAATAGAAAATGAAAAAAAGAAAGATTAGCCTGGGCTTCCCTGGTGGCGCAGTGGTTGAGAGTCTGCCTGCCGATGCAGGGGACACGGGTTCAAGCCCTGGTCCGGGAAGATCCCACATGCCGCAGAGCAACTAAGCCCATGCGCCACAACTACTGAGCCTGCGCGTCTGGAGCCTGTGCTCTGCAACGAGGGGCCGCAACAGTGAGAGGTCCGCGCACCGCGATGAAGAGTGGCCCCCACTCGCCCCAACTGGAGAAAGCCCTCACACAGAAACGAAGACCCAACACAGCCAAAAATAAATAAATTAATTTAAAAAAAAAAGAAAGATTAGCCAAATTAACCAGGAAAATTAGATCTTCATTCCTTCAAATAACCAAAAAGCTGTAAGAAGTCAAATATACTTTTCTTGATAAGCAATACTGAAAAATGAGTCAAACATAAAACTAAATCAGCTTATATAATGCCATCTAGGAATTTATCTTGGTTGGATAAAATAGATTTCTTCAGCCATCCTCACAGTTTTATCAGATCTAACCTCTATAATAAATTCCCTTTTCCATATCACTCACAGTGAGTCAGATTCCCTGATCAAACCCTCACTGATACCTCATAGATGCTTGGTACCAGGGGTCTCAAAGTCAAATGCATCAGAGGACAAACAGAATTCTCCCACTTACTGGATTAATACAGCTAACAATAAGGGTCATCCCCAAGCTAGCTACTGATAGGAGATTTCAGGAATAAACTTAATCAGTGTAACCGGATGACATGTTCCTAATTTACCTGAGTACACGTTTTCTTTTAGCAAAGGTTAATCAGAAATTCTCTAATAAATATTTTGATGGGTATTAGAAATTAAAATGGCACATTGTATTAGTATGATAGCTCATAAATACTCGAGGTTTTTAAAGAATCACACCCTTTTATGCATCTTTCCAAGATAAATATTATACCCCCTAGTCCTTGAGCTCTACCAGTCCTAGAGTAGATTTCAAAATGAAACCTGTATTTCTTGAACCCTATTTCCTCCACGTGTTTAAATCTGAAACTTCCCAGAAAACACCCTCTCTCGATCCAGAAGCTGCTGAGAAGGAAGCTCATGTCTTCCCCAGAACCCTGAGGGATTCCATCATCCCCTTTTAACATATTATGTCAGCAAGTTCATTGTGGTTCAAAGCCACAGGTCAGTCATGAAGTTTAAAATACTCATCCCTTTAGTTGAATTTGAAGAATAACAACCCATCAATGTAATCATGTCTAAACATCATCTACTTTGAATCCCTAATTATTTATTAAAAGAGCTTGTCCACCAGAACAGTATACCTGTACACCCATATTTAAAATCTACTTCAGATTGCTTTAAAAGTCTGTTCTAGGCCCATTATAAAAGATTCCTAAACACCATTAATTATTTTGACTTTTGAAACTCATTAACAAATATTTACACCCTGGAATAGATCCAATTTTAGAATAAGCTACAGCTGGAGAAGATCACAGTGCAAACAGAAAAACTCTCTGAATCTCTCAAACTTATGGGTCCTGGATGAGAAATTCAGAAGGACTGAATTCTTCAGCTTAGGAGACCAAAATGATAATAAGTCATTACAGAGCTATTAGTGCCAACTGATGATTATTTAAATGTGTTGTTAAGTGCATATTCCTGATGGATTTATTTCAAATTCAGTTTCATATTTAGGCAATAAGTGAGATTAAAATACGTGTATACTACATGTAGAAATATGTATATCTGTTTACAAAGTATAGATGAGCAACAATCCTGTGGCACTATTTGGGCATTTTTAGTGCTCACTAATGAACAGCTCTCCAACTGCTGTGGTTCTATAGACAGTAGAGACAAATGACTTTGAGGTTCCAAATGTCAAATCCTTCTACCTAGCTATTCAGCAGTAACATCAGGCACATGAATGGAGATGTTCATTCAGAATTTTTGTGTGTGAAATAACAAGAAAAAATGAAAATCCTATTAAGACATTCTCTCCTACCCCTCCTTTCTACACAAACACACACACACACACACACACACATACACACACACACACACACACACACACACAATGCATAACCCTCAGGCAGTACGCCCTCCAAAACTGAATGCTGACATCAGGCATGACTTGGTGGCCACTTGAGGGAGGCAGGTGCTCAGCTTCTTTCATCTTTGCTCTGTGACAGTTTCTATGTCACATATGCCGTCATCAGCCTGACACATGTATGCCATCCCTCTTAATAACCTAGAGAGGTCTTGGGTCAGAGGTTCCCCTCAAATGACTGACAGCTAGGGAGGCACCATACCTGCAATAGAGCTGTCAGCTGGGTGAGAAGACAGGGCCCACGGGGAATTCCTTTCTCTCCCAACAAGGAACCTTCACTCAGCATGACCTGCCTTGGAGAAAGCTTTGAACAAGGTCCTTTCTTTTCCACTTCAAATCCTGCCTTGAAACAAGCTTTCTCTGCCACTTGCAATTACTGTAAATCAATTTCCAAACAGAAATCACTATGCAAAATATGCATTTACCCAAGATAGGTAAAGAGATGACAAGTGACCCTGACTCCTGTTAGGTGGGATCTCCTCTTTCTTCTCCCACAAAACTCCAAGAAATTACAAGATGACTCAGACACACAGAATTATGAGACTGGAGATGACCTCAGGAGATTATCCAGTCCCGCCTTCTGGCATTGCCCACAACCTAAACGCTTCTTGCTCTTTCAGTATATTGAGCTGTTATTGCTGTTGTTTTAATAAAACCAAAATGGCAATGTAATCATTTTCAATGAGAAATACAATTAGCAAAGGAACCAGAGACTTCAATTCCAATCACCAACCTGTTCTCTCTGTGTAACCCCCATTTAACTCTTAATATTATGTACTTTGAGATATGTTGCAATCTGGTGTCCATCGCTCCTTATCAGAAAAATCTCTCTCCTATTATATAGCACGTTAGACTTGGAAAGCCCTGTGAATTATTTGTTATTCCTTTCTCCCAGCCGCCTGCTCAGGCGACTCATCTAAATTCCTCATTTCCAGAGGAAATTATTAAGTGGTATGTGGACTGGCGTGGGCCCCTACAGAGATCATGGGTGAGGCCAGGATAAAGCTCTGCCTTGATTGAGACATCATGAATCTCATCATTCTAAAAGGAACAGCAATCTGCTACCGGAAGAGAAGGACAATCTACAGAAGCAAAGACCACAAACCATCATGGCGGAAGAACCTTTCTACACAAGCAGATTCTGCTGTGACTGATGGGCTTAAAGATTGATGGGCATTGCCGGAAGGTTCCATAGAAATAGCCAGCTTTGTCACAGTGAAGCTGATTGGCTGCCATGGTGGTGAGAGTCAATGGGCAAGAGGACTTGCTGAAAATAAACAGTGGGAAATCTTTCCTCAACGTCTGCCTGGAGCTGGTGTAGAGAAGGGAAGAGATACAGATAAGCCTTGTTATGCTAAGTGAAAAAAGCCAGGCACACAATGCCACATATTGTCTGATTCCATTTATAGGAAATATTCAGAATAGGCAAATTCATAGGGATAGATAGCAGGTTAGTAGTTGCCAGGGGGTCAGAGCAGGAGGATGGGGAGTGACTGCTCACTGGGTAAGGGGTTTCCTTTGGGGATGATCAAAATGTTCTGGAACTAGATAGTGCTGATGGTTGTACAACATTATGAATGTACTAAATGTCACTAAATGGTAAATTTTATGTTATATGTGTTTTAATGCACCTTTTTGAAAGAGGCTACGCCTATGGCCTTTAGGAGAAGGAAAATTTCCTCCAGTGCCTGTGGTCCTCCCATGAAGTCAGAACTGGGGAGCAGATGACAGACCAGAAGGGAGAAGAGAAGAGAAACCCCCAAGAGGGAGAGGGAGGGTAAGGCAGCTGTTCCCTCTTCCAGGATCACACCGGGCAGAAGGGTCTTCATATGTACTTGTTGTAACCAGCACTTTCTCACATGTGCTCCAAGACCTGGACGAGAACCTAGCTCATCCTTCTAGCTATGTGGCTCTTGACAAGACATATCACCAAACACTCCTGGAGTGCCCACCACACCCGGGATTGTGTCACGAGCCCTATATGCTTTATCTCCTTCCATCCCCATAGCCTATGAGGCAATGGCTGGTAGCTCCCCTAATGGACAGATGAGGAACCTGAGATTTAGAAGGGTTTTTATTAAGTTGCCCCAAATCACACAGGCAGTAAGAACACAGTTACGATTCTTAGGCTTTACTTTCCCATTTTCTAAAATGGGGAGAATGATAACTGCTTTGCAAGATGATCACAAGGATTAAAGATGAATCATGCATTATCACTAACACCAGGAATTAGGCAAAGTGGGTCATACATGTTTTCTCAGATACCTACAAACAGATATGGAGTAGGTATCACGGGCCCCTTCTTACTGAGGAGAAAACCGAAGCCCAGGACCACGTAGCTGGTGAGCGGCTGAGCTGGGATTTGAACGCAGGCCTGCATGACTGCAAAACCATGGCTCTTGACTAATATGTTACTGATATGTTACTTCCCATGAGGAGGACTCCTAGCCCCTCATTACCAGTCATGGCTACGTTAGGCATGAATAGAAATGTGCTCTCAATAAATGTCAATATCTACCCAAGGACTAATATTTGCCAAAGAGAAAAAAATAGAATAAAGTGGTCTAGGACTAGCCCTAGGCAGAATAGAAAGCAGGAAGTTCTTCTGGAATAGTAGGTTCTACACATTCCAGCACATCACCAAAAGCAGACACTGATGCATCAGACCCGTAGGTGCCAATCAGAGTTAGGGCCTTCTCCCTTGTAGACAGACACTCTGACACCCACTTAGGTCTAAGACTTCAGCTTTCCAGACCTCTTAAGGATATTTTTCCAGGTGGTCCTGGCTCCAGCAAGGTAGAGAGAGAACTTCCATTCATAGGCCATGGTGGTGCTCTTAGTAAAACAAAAGCACTAAAGGCATAATTGGCCACAGGTGGAATTGGGTGCTTAAAAACTGCAAAGATCAACCTTAGTAACAAATACATCAAAGAAACCTCAAAGACTCAATTTACTAGTCTCTTATCCAGCTCTGAATAATAGAAATTTCAGGATTTCTCACCATATTCACTGTTTAGCCAACACACCACCAACAACTTATCTGCAAACGCTGCTATGAGAAAAACATTTGTGATTACATGTCACCTTAAGAGGCTGGAATTAATTATTAGCTTTACTTAACTGAAAGTTATATAACTCTACAGATATTTGGATACTGACAGATAACTGATGAATGTACTAACACATCTCATGGATTCTAAGATGCACATTCTTTTTTGCACATTTTAACGTCTCTGGTGTTCTACTACCACTATCAGCTAGGCTGCAGTCCCGGCAGGGTTGTCATGTTCTGCTCAGCTGAGAACATTAAAAGCATCAGCATCAAAACTTGCAGAATGAATGTTATTGACATGGAAGAAAATCCCAGAGTTAAGAGTGGAACACTTTTTAAAGAAATGCTGTATCACGAATGCGCTTGACGACCCAGAAGAAAGTATTAGAAAGCACTGTGTCATAGTTTACTTGGCAGCATTTTTTTTCTTTCTTTGTGACAGATAAAATACTCGTACTTCTTATAATCAGTAACATCTTAGATTTGATGGAATATGGTCTAAGGAGCAAATATACCACAATGCAGTGAGTTTACAGGAATAAAAGAACCAAATCCCTAATAATTAAAAGAAAATAAATCTAATTTCCTTTCACTCTAGGAATATTAAAGTTTAAAATATCACAGCAACATTTATGTATAATATACACTCTACCCGAAAAAGGTAACATCTGAAAAAGATACTATGACGTGAACCATTTTGCTGTTGCTTCTTAAACTTCGTTTAAAACATAGTATCTAGTATATTTTCAATACAAAGGAATTGAAGAAATTCTTAAAATCCTCAAAAAAAGGAAAATAATTTATATTACAAAGTGTTAAGCACTTAAACTTACGTTAAATAGAAACTTGCTAAGCCTTAGTTTCTTCATTTGTAAAACGGGTATTTAACTAAGCAGCTACTTCATGGGGTTGTTAGGAGAATTAAGTGGCTGACACATAGAAAATGTTTAGTAAAGAGATCCACATGGTAGGAGATAAATAATCGTGAACATACTATTCTGATCATTATATTTGTGATTCTTTTACATCCTGGCCCAGGACTCAACAAATATTTTTGTTAAGTAAAAGGGTAAAAAATGAAAAACTAAAGTGTTGTATTTCCATCACTTTAAAAGATTCTATTCCCAGAAATGAATTATTTGAAATGTTATTTTTAAGCTTACATAATAGTTTCCTCACAGAAGCAAAACCAGATGATTTTCTAAGTATTTTTGCAGGAATGAAGATGAAAAAGTAAGTCCATTTTCTTTGACACTTTGGTACTAAAAAGGATTAATGGCTCAGCACAATCAGGGAAAAGGTGCAGCCTGAAGAGATTTTCTTAGTGTTGGGGTAGGGGGTAAGAAGAGGAGGAGGGAGAAAACTTCAGTTGCTTATAATCCACAATTCAATTTCAGCCTTCGAAGAGGTAGATTCTGTGCCCTTACACACACACACACACACACACTTTTTTTTTTTTAAGATCTTGAAAATCCTTAGTCAAATGGGTCTTAAATGTCAGTCCTCTGGTGGGGAAGGAAAAGGGCACCACACACAGATCCTTGCCCGGTTTGGTTCAAGCAAGATGTATAAGAGAACAAGCTCAAAATAAAACAGGGGATAATGTAATTATAATGCAATCTTCTCAAAAAACAAAACAAAACAAAACTCTGTGCTTGACATTAAAATGTGAAACATCTCGAGGTGGTTGTAGATTTTAGAATTTTATAACCAAGTTTTAAAAAATCCTAAAAATAAAGTATATTTGATAACATGCTATTTCATAAACGTCATATATTTATACAGTGGGAGCACTTTTTGCACATATTCCACATTTACATTTCAAGTGTGCATTTAAAAAATACCTACCAGACACTAAATCGCAGATAGAAACCCACAGCCTCCTAGCAGGCAGCAAGGTCAGGCGAAGGGCGCTGGGAGGGAAGTCTGGAGACCTGGGTCTCCTTCCAGCCATGCCCCGAACCAGCTGGGTGACCATAATGATTCCCTTGCCCTTTCTGGGTTTCCATTTCTCAATTTGGACTTAAGAATCTCTAAGTACTTTCCAATTCTTTGACTATCATGTGGATTTTGCCCATGGTGACCTTAATGTCAATAACAAGTGTAGGGAACAGGATTTACAATTCCTATCATTGCACTGTCTTAAGTGCTTCTGCATCTCACTTCTTCTTATGTTTCAAAACAAACTGTCAGCCTTTCATCATTGCACGAGCCCAAACACACACACTTCAAGGAAAGGATAACAAAGAATCATGCTGTGAGAATTATATACAGCGTTTTGTGTGACGTGTTGGACAGCCATATTTCGGTGCTAATTATGAAACAGCAAACAGAAGGCTGCGTCCCTCCCTGAGTCTTCTGGGCCCACATTACACTTCCCTCTAAGGTCAGTGTGGCTTCCATGCAAACCCCTTCTCCTCTACCCTCTGCTGGCCAGAGGAGAGTGACCCCCCCCCTTAAGCTCCTCAAGAGCACAACTCCAAAGAAAAGGTGCGATTTAATTCTTAGCCTGAAACACAGCCTATTTGGAAGGACACCAGTCACTAGGGTATTGTTAGTGCCTTGAAATGGCCAAGAGGGATTGCTGACTCCGCGAATCTCACTCCAAAGGCAGGAATTCTATTTGAATTACTAACATAACAGATGTTTGCTCGGATCCACCATGCAGTCTGCATACACAGTTATGCTAATTTGGCAGCACTCCTCTTCCAGTTAGCTCCGAGCCATTAGAGCACGCAGCTAGTAGGTCCTTCTGTCTAACTAATAATTGCCTATTATTGATATTAATTAACATTTTTTGCACCTTTCCTCGGTTTTGACCTAGTATCTGTTGGTAGTCTAATCACCGTGGCCTATTAAAAGTCAAAATACAGGGGCCTATAGTAGTCACGAGCCATTTATCAAATGGCAAACAAGGCCAATTAAACAGGCAGCCAGACAGTTGTCTTGATTTGCCGCTGACTGTTTCTTGATCACCATTATAAATTGCTAATAGGGCAGAAAGCGCTAAGCGGGGAGCATCTGTGGGGGGCTGGTTATTGCTCACTCCCTGCCTGGTGACAGGTGAGAGAGAGGCTAGTGATGGTCTTATTGATGTGAACTGCCCATCAGTTGGTAGTTATTGTTAAAGTTCATGATGCTACAGCTGATCCCGTCCTGCTGAGAGTCAATCAAATTAATTAGAGCTAGAAATTCTTCTTTATTATTTTAGAGCACAGGTACAGAAAGAAGTCCTGTAATTTGGATCCAAAGGCAATGAAGAAAAAAAAATCTTCATGTAGTACAGCGTGGAAAAAAAAATCAGATATTGCTTCTTCCATTATTTATAATAAGGGCTGTGGCTAAAGGTTTTTATAGGCACAGATCAAGAGATCATAATAGAAGCATATTGACAGATTTTTTTCTGCAATACTCCAAGGAACTGGCTGTAGCAGGAAAATATATCAAAACCTTATCATCAGAGCTGAGATCTTCTGTGAAAAATCAATAAAGAGTTATACATGGTTTGAGTTTAAACAGTTCTCTGTAGTCATTTAAACATAGTGCATCTGTACAGCTTTTTACCTCTGGAGACCAAGGTAACCTAGCAACCAGAGGGCTTAAACCGATTAACTACAAATGAAGTACTGTACGCCTATCAAAGCAATTGTTCATCGTTGCCTTTGTTGCAGAGACTAAGCTAATTGAACATGATACAGTATGAAGATAATTAACACCCATGAGTTTGTTAATTGCCTGTTAGCATTACAACACAGTCTTTTGGTTTCTTTTTAACTGTCTCCTTTGTAGCCTCTTACTTCCCTTAAAATGGTGCAGGACCTGTTTAACTGGCAATGCTATATTGGAGTTTATTAATAACCCTTTTTTAATTTAAAAAAAAAAAAAAGCTCTGTCTTAACGAAGCATATTGCATGCGCTTGTTAAATGCAAGCTCTCACTTTGTCTCTCTATTTTCCCAAGGCTAGGAATTTGCTTTACAGATACTGTACAAACTATGTTTATTTTTTGTGCTAATTTATTTCAAGCGATTTAGCCATTACAGATGCTCTCCAAAAAAATGGCGTTAGTGGTTCCCTTTATTACTCAGCTGCTCTGCTTTGGAGAGTGAGCGAGGAACGTCTTTGAGGGTTGGAATATTAATTGAAGGCAGCTGACCGGCTCCGGTTGTCCTGCTCCAACCAAGCAGGCAAGAAAGAAGCTTTGCTGGTTCTGTTTGCCAGGCTCTCGGTTTCCTCGCGGCCGTGGACTAAGAACCCCCATTTTATCTCTGCTGGATCACCACATGGATGCCAGAAAATCAATTGGGCAGGAAAATCTGCTAATCTAAAGTGATGTCAATCTAATGAATCATTTAAAATAAAAATTTCAATCATTACCTTTTCGCAAAAGCACTTTTTTCCCTCAAGTCTATGTGCACGTGTCATGGCAATACCTCGAAATGACCTATCACAAGAGTAATTCAAAGTCAATAGAATTGTCTAGCAAGGAACAATTTGATTTTTGAAAAAAAAAAAAAAAATAGGGCGGCTGATTACAAGCTTAAGAGGAAATGGAAAACCCCGATGCTGTGTGACCAGAAACAATTAACACACTCAGGCCCAAGATACACATCCAACACTCAAGATGGACTTTTCTCCCGTTGAGAAGGAACACCTTGGCTGTGTCACAACTGTTTAATTCGGATTTTCCTGGATGATCCTCTGTGTTTTTCATTACCGTGTCGTGGTTAATAACCGCTGGTAAGTCGGTCCCAGGAGGGCCACTTCTAGTGCCCAATTACAAGTTCTATCATCAATCATAAGTGTTATTTGTTCAACGAAATGAATTGCTAATTAATAACTGATGAGCATTATGGCCTTGAAGACTATAACACTATTAATTATGGTTGGCATGAAAGGGGTCTACCTGGCACATTTTCACCACAATTAGCCTCAGAAGCTTTCAGGGAATATGTCTATGAAGATAACCAAAGAAAAGCCTGGCTTTCCTCCCTCTCCTGCATAAGGATTGACAAACACGGCACTGTCTCTGGTAAGGATTCCACCAAACCAACTCCAGCATCCCAACAATGGTTTTCTATGCACCATGACTTGTATGAGAAACTTGACGTGGCAAAGAGGAAAAAATCCCCCACAGAGGCTGAAGGCACAGAACATGTCCCCACGCGCCCCGCCAGGCTCCTGCTGAAATGCTACAGAGGGTGGTGCAGCCACAGCATGGTAACTGGAATGTGGCTGCTGGCTTATTTTTAGACTTGGTTGTTGCCCAGTTCGTGTTCTGAGTGCTGGGTGCAGGCACACAGCAGCTACATCACTTTCGCAGGCAGCTGGTGGGCCAGGACTGCTCACATTTACTCGCAGTCAGGAGGGAATACATCATCGTTCACCTTGACGACCTTCTGATCAGAGACTTAAAGAGGAGAAGCTAAGAAATGCCCTCTTGCCCACCACTGGGGAAGGAAAAAACAGTCGCTTTGAAGAATAAACACACAAAAAGCATAATAATGCCATGAAACTCCGTGAAAGCAGAACAAATCTACTCCCCCTGTGCTCTGTGAATCTATCTCGTTTTTGCACCCAGAGCCCGAGGGTGCGAACAAACAGGGGAGAGTGATAAAGCATTGCAAAGACTTTCAAAAGTTATATGACTAGTAGAAAAGAGCAACTTTTATTTTTCTCCTGACTGGGTGTACAGCCTCCAGAAGGCAAAGAGCTCGTTAAATAGTTACCTGGATAATTATGTAGTTTGGACCATCATTTCAGATTTAGTGCTAGATGGATTCTGGAGAATAAGCTATCTGCACGGATCAAATTAACTGGAGAATTGGAAAAGTGTTCTCTTTGTGCTGGGTAATCAGAACAGCAACTCTTTCTTATTATTGCAGTTTAAAATTTGTGGGTTCAAATTATGCAAATATCTTCCCTCACCATTCTGCCAAACTGCCCAGAACTCACCCCCTTTTCGTAGGCAGGTACACGTGTCCTGAGACGGAAAAAAGGAGAAGAAAACAGATGCACCTACCTCCAGATGGCACAATGACTGGTGTACGTTATTTTTAGCTTTACAAAATCAAGAGTTAGGAAGGCTGGTAAAGTGAAGGGATGTTTGCAAAACAGCCTGATTAGGCAAAACACTCCTCCTCCTTGGACCACATTTCTCTGTCTATAGAGGTACAGTCACGGGAGTGCGCACGGTCGAGAAGGGCTTGCTGGCAGGCAGTCCGGCTGGTGAAGTGTTTGGGGTGGCAAATATGACCATGTCTACAATGGCCAGGACAGAAGAGCATGGAGAGGCCGGTAGGTTGACACTGATTCGTGGAAATGGCAGTGAAAACCTTCACAAGGATGGGAGAGAACAAGGAGGTGGGGAGAGTTCAGTGCGTGTGGGAAAGAAAGACTGGAGGGTGCAGGCAAGGAACCTTGAATCTAAATCTGCCTCCACCACTGTCTACATTCAGGGGCTTGAACGAATCATTTAATCTAGCTGAGCCTCAGCTTTCACTTTTGTAAAACAGGAGTATTGATACTTATCCTGCTTATCTTACAGATTCGTAGGGAGGATCCAATGAATCGTGTTTGTGGCTTTCGTTTTGAAAGCACTTTGAAAAGTATAGACAGTTATCTAGAGATGTAAGATTCCTCATAATTATATTTGTTGGCTCCTTGCCCATTTCAACCCAGTTACCTCAAACAAACGGGCCAGGCAGGCTCCAAAGGCCATGGAAGGGAGCACGTCCACCAGACCCTAAATTTCAGAACTAAAGAGTGAGTGGACACTGAGAAGCCACTGAAGCTTGTGTGAGGAGGAATTTTGTTTTCTTACATTAAAAATCAGGCAAAGGGCTTCCCTGGTGGTGCAGTGGTTGGGAGTCCGCCTGCCAATGCAGGGGACACGGGTTCGAGCCCTGGTCTGGGAAGATCCCACATGCCGCGGAAAAACTGGGCCCGTGAGCCACAACTACTGAGCCTGTGCGTCTGGAGCCTATGCTACACAGCGGGAGAGGCCGCGATAGTGAGAGGCCCGCGCACCGCGATGAAGAGTGGCCCCCACTTGCCGCAACTAGAGAAAGCCCTCGCACAGAAACGAAGACCCAACACAGCCAAAAATAAATAAATAAATAAATAAAAATTTAAAAAAAAAAAAAAATCAGGCAAAGAGACCTGAGCCACAAATAGCTGTTGCTAGTGAGCATACCTGAGGCTACTCCTATAGCGAACTCAAACTTGAATGTGCATCATAATCATGGGGGGAAACGAACAATGCTGAAAGTCTGCGTAGGTCTGGGGTGGGCCCTCAAACCTGCATTTTTATCGAGGAGCTCAGGTACCTCTGAGGCAGATGTGTCCACAACTACCAGGTGAGAGACACAGCTGTCACTCCTGCGAGCAGAGCTCACCCCATCACACACTGTCATCACTTCCCCAGGGTGGTTGTGACCATACTCGAAACAGGCGATGTCTTCCCAAGAGTCAAGGGAATCGAGAAGGAGCCTTAGTCTTAGTTTTCAGTAAGACCAGGCTTGATTCAAGACATTTTTTTCTCCCAGACAACACTGGAAACAGCACTTTAAAAATATTCTTCACGGCACTGATGAGGGAAATAGAGACAGACAGTGTTCCTGAAACCTCTAGGGAAGAAGCATTAAAGAACCTAAACCAACTTTACAAATACGTAGAGATACGCATTCCTATTCCTCCGGTAGGAAAACAGTCCTGTCTCCTTACTCCTCCAAACACTTGAGATTAACTTTCTGTACCTCACCTCTCATTTCTCTCAAAAAAATGGACGATGGACGGAGGCTGCGTGGTAACATCAGAAATGTTCCTTTTTGAAATGTGACCATTTGGGGGTCTCAACCTCAAGGTCATTCTTAATATGTTATGGATTCTCGGCTCCACCCAGCTCTCTCTGGAGGCGTGCTCTCGGCTGAGGGAAGGCCTCCCAAATCAAACACACATTAACATCAAGTCTATTCCTTCAGAATCAGCAACTAACCTTCTTACACTATAAACTTCTTAAAAACTAGCCCTTGAATCCAAACAATGCCCCTTTGAGGGAGAATACCCAGAAGGACAACTGCGTATGCCACCTAGAGTCAACATGGAAGGCTCCACACTCTCAAGAGTGCACTTCTCTCCTGGTGGCCTCACAGCAAGGGAGGTGGGGAGCCACCCCAGGAACAGGTTTCGATTCAGGCAGCCTGGAACAAGGCACTGATGAGCCACTGCTTCCTTGTGATGGATCCTTTTCTTGTTGTTTGCTTAGTAAAAACCCTAGACTGTCTGTAAGGGGGAAATACTCCTTTCTCATTAAATAAAACATTTCACTCGACATTTTATACACTGGTATTCCCCCAAACTGTGTTCCATGGAATATGAGCTGTTAAGAGATGTTTAAAACAAAACTCTTCTAAGGACAAATGAGTGTGGAGAATAGTGCAAGACTTCCCAAGGTTTTCATAATGTTGATAAGCTTTGCAGCTCTCCAAGAGAGCGTGCAGAAACCAGCACTTCCCAAATCTATTTGGTCACAGAACTTGTTGAAGACACCTGATCAGGGAAAATATCTAATTCAGTGAACCACAACTGTGGAAATTCTGCCTTATAGGAAATACGCATGAATTGTCTCATGTAATCTTTCCGCAGTCCCACTGAAGCAGAAATTATCACCATTATTATTTTACTGAAGTGAAACTTCCACCTCCAGCGGTCTGGATATGAAAGCTCAGTGAATCCCAAGTAAGTTAAGTAAAAATAAACCCTCCTCTAGACACACTATGGTGAAACTATAAAACATCAAAGACAAAAAGAAGATCTGAAAAGCAGGCAGAGAGAAGAGACAGATTACCTTCAAATGAGTGACAGCTAAATTTGCAAGAGCAGCAATGGAAATCAGTATATAGTAGAATAATATCACCAATGAGCTGCAAGAAAATAACTGTCAACCTGGAATTCCATACTCATTAAAATTATCTTTCAGAACAAAGCAAAATGAAGACTTTCACTCAATGGGCTCTGTCTATAGGAATTTAAAGGACGTAATTCAGGCAGAAGGAAATTGATCCCAGACACAAAAAGAAATTATTAGCAAATAAAATGGAAAATACGTAAGTCTAAATGAACACTGGCCCATGGGATTCCCTGGGAACTGACTGTGAATCTGAGATTTGCACGCAGGAGGATTTTTAGAGAGTTATCTAGGGGGCAACATCTGTTGGGGAGTAAAAGAAGTGAAATTGGCAGAGAAAGAAGTTGAATTGTGATGTAGTCACAACAAAACATCATCTGATCCCACAGAGAGCTCTGGAGCTGGGATGGCCACCAGTGTTGTCCCACCTTTCAGGAAGGGGACCTTTATCCTGCCACATACACACAATAACCAGGCTTGGATATGAGCTGCCACCAGGGAGGGTACATGACTTTGGGCCAGGTCATTCTCTTCTGCTGAGAACAATTCCCAATGAGGGACTCAGTTGGGAGCCATAAGCCACCAACTCTCCCAGCGTCTGGCAGAAGGAGTGTCTTAGTCCTGAAGGGGAACTGAGGCAGCGCACACAGTGCCCACTACAACACTCAAAGCAAAAATGGTAGAAATAAAATATATGATAGAATAGCATATAAATCAAGAAAGATGATGGTAGTTAAAATATTCTAAGGTCCTAGTATTGTTTAGGACAAGAATAAAGTTCTTGATTAACTTTAGACTTTGCTAAGACTGAATTTTTTTTTAAGAAACAGCTATTTACTGATACAAGAGATGCACTAAAACATGAGGCTTTGAAAGAGTTAAAGCAAAAAGATGGACAAAGGTATACAAGGCAAACAGGCCAACCAACAACAAAAAGCTTGGGTACCTCTATTCATATCAGAGAAAATATGTTTGAAGGCAAATAGAAATGTTAGAGAGAAAGGATGCACTACAAAATGATAAGTGTAGTTCACCAGGGAGATATAATGACTCTAAACTTGAACACACTCACAGCCTCAAAATGTATGAAGCCAAGATTGTCAGAACCACAAAGAAGTACAACCAGATACATAAACCATAAATCAAGCAAAAAAGTCAGTCAGGATATGAAAGATGTGAAACTAAAGGCTCCTGGAGGTGTGACTGGTGACAGAAGTGGAATTTAAGACCAGTGTATCTTCTCTACTCCAGAGCACTTCCCACTGTCTCCTCCAGATAAGATAGTGGAAATTGAAAGAATCAAGGGACAGGAAGATATACAACAACTGATATCAGACTCTGATTGTAGAATGTATCTTTTTGCTGGGAGGGACATTTTCCTATTTCTCTCACTGAAATCTAACATTAAGAGTGTTGAAAGTTACACTACTACCTACGAAAGCAAAAATGGTACGGTTTTTCAGACACCAATCAAGTGACTCTAACATATCCGCTGTTCCTGATTCGTTGTTCTTCTTCACTGTCAGGTGTAGATGGCAGAAAAAACATATATATATTTCTTTGCTGCTCAGGACCAGTGACCACATTGATCTTCACAGAGAAAACCTCTGCTTAATCTAAATTGTCTGGGAAAAGTGACTTAATCATAATACAAAGTCTTATCTGAAAATAAGTGTGATGCCCCCTTCCTCAGCCCCTCTTCTGGTTTTCAAGCTACATTGTACCTTGTGAATAAGATAGATCTGCTATGAAGTTAGATAAGCTATAATCAATGTCACCAGAAAATTGCAAAAGCCTTTGCCCAGACTATAAGGATTTTGCCTCTTTTCTTCTCAGTAGAAGTCATGGATAATGTCACTTAGAGAAAAATGTTACAGTGCAGTGACCATTTTTCTGTTTTAACAGGCTTCATCTTCTAGTAAATATACACCAAGCCAAACCTGGCAAATGAAATGCTTATCAGGGGATGATCTCTCCCAGCCAAAGTTCCCATGAGGACAGACAGCTGAGCCCCGGAAACACCCTTCCTGGGAGATCCAGCTGGAGGTACCAGGCAGTCGGCCCGGAGAACACAAGTCAGCCTAGGCCCTGTGGTCCAACCAGCAGCCCAGCAGCCAAGCCTTGGTTGGGAGGCTGGTGTGCAAGAATGGCCCCTAACCCTCTGGGATTTTTACCTATGTGGGGTCATTGATTTCTCTGGAAATACTATGTTCTCCCACTCCTTAGGGAAAATAAAAAACCCAAAACATATACTAACAGACACACTAACTTTTGCTCACCAATCCAGAAGGTCTGGCCCCAGTTAAAAACCACTGCTCCAGCCTTAGCTTCTCATAGGACTTCTACGCAAACAGTGCACTTTGTAGAGAGAAAGCGAGTGCTTGACAGCATGGGTTCTGGGGTCAGGCTTTCAGTTTGAACTCTGGCCTCACAGCTGACCTTAGGCAAGCACCTTAACCTGACTGTCCCAGTTTCCTTGTCTGTAACATAGGGAAAATAATAGTACCTGTTTCATAAGGATATTGTTAGGATTGAGTGAGCTCACTCATGCAAAGGTTTAGGTGAGTTCCTGGCACAAATCAACATTTGTGATTGTCACTGTTCATTTCATTGCTAGTCCCTTTTGAAGGTCTCTTGGTATCTTTTCTCGACCAGACCAGCCCTTGGTCTAGGCTGGACTCTCTTCACTCAGGAGACGTCTGGATCTGAATGACATCTTACCTTCATTTTCCTACCTGGCCATTTTTGCTTGTGCAACAACTCATTTTTGGCAGATGCAGAGCTAGTATAATCCCTTACTTTACCAAATTTAGGAAAACGTTCAAGGTCTTCTTTAACTAATTTAGTCTTTTCCTGGGGTTTGGGGTTCCTGTATGAAATTGGTGTTTTCACCTTATCCTCCCCAAACTCAGTGTCTGTGGGAGTTACAGTGTGTCACTCTGGGTCCCTGACTCACCGCTTCTTAATCTGCACCATCTCCTTTCCCCCATGCAGGGCTGGTTGTCTTATCAGCTGGTCTCCTCACAGCTCATCGGCCTGCATTTCCCTCTTTCCTAGACAAAACCCCATCTGTGTCACTGGAAAGATCCAACAGGCATCCGTAGACCAGGGCTGTAGGCCTGAGACCCGGAGAACATAATGTGAGTGTCATTTTAGCCCCCTGACAACTGGCACCGGCCCACTCTGGCTGAGTCAGGAAGGAAATAAATGTTGACCTTAGAATGCCCCTACCTTCCCACTGATCCCTGCCCTTCATCTCAGGCCTTCATCCAAATCTACCCTGGGTGTCGCTATGGTCGCTCCTCCTCAGGAACAAACTCAGGAAAACTGAGAAGTTGCCTCTCTTGATTGCTTAGCATTTTAGAGAAAAATTTTGAAAAGAGCCAAAGACAATAGCCTGACGGAGGCTGTTGAGACTTCAGGCTCTCTCTGGGGTGGGATGGGGCGGGGGAGACACCTCCCACAGCCGCCGCACTACCTGGCTGCCCACCCCACCCTCCACCAGGCCATCTCTGGCCACAGACCCACACATTTCTAGGCACACGGTTGGTTCTAAACACGTATCTGTTGAATTAATTAGCCTTTATTGTAAATAATGTAAAAATATCCAAATA
Source organism: Balaenoptera musculus (assembly GCF_009873245.2). Taxonomy (NCBI): domain Eukaryota; kingdom Metazoa; phylum Chordata; class Mammalia; order Artiodactyla; family Balaenopteridae; genus Balaenoptera; species Balaenoptera musculus. The sequence goes on from NC_045791.1 coordinate 56,630,913, forward strand.
ATGGTTCAGTTATGCCCTAGGCACAGTTGAGCCATACCTAGATGCAAAGCCTTTGTATAGGGATGAAGAGAACTAATTGGTGTGGGAGGCCCTATCCTGTACCAGATGGTTCACTTGTGTTACTTCATTTCCTCTTTCCTACAATTCTGTATGGACTGTACTATTATTATAATTCTGAGTTTACAGCAGACAAAGACTCTCCAGGAGGTTAAATAACTTAGGAAGGCGTGATGGAGTAAAAACGTAATTATTTTCCAATGCCTATTTTAGCTTCAAACCTTTTTCCAATAAATTGGTAATTATCAAACAGATGATAGTAGAATTCTTCCCAAAAGAGGGACTGGGGGCCCATAGTCACCCCAACTGTTCAGCCTTCAGCCCTCACCCACCTCCCGCTGCAGAACATCTCACCCTGCAAAAAACATGCGGAAACACAGCTGCCTTTGAATCCCAGCTCTATCGCCCACGAGCCATGAGGACATAACATGTCCTCGTCTCTGCTTTCTGTTTGTCCACCTGCAACAAGACAGGGCGTTGTGATGACTGCCTGACCTGAGGTGGGCTCAGCAAATGGCAGCCATGTGACCTGCTCGTGTTCACACAACGAGCAAGCAGTAAAAGCCAGATTGAGCCCCAGGCCCATGATGTCAGAGTCCACTGGCAGCTCCAGCTAGAACACAGAGAAAGGGCTCAGGACCCAAAGGCAAGCCAGTTTAGGAACAAATCTGGAATGCTAACAAGAAAGAACAAACACTGGCAAAGCACAAATTTGGCAAAGGAGAGCACTGGCCCCAGCCAACACTTACACAGATTGTTGAAATTCCCCAGCATTGAACTCAACTGTCTACAGGGGAATCAGTTCAGTGTAGATGAGGCTGATGGGAAAACAAATGTGGCAAACACATCTGACTGGTGAAGCAATGTTTAACCTGCCTTGAAAGACTGTATTAAAAATATAGGATGTCTGGGGCTTCCCTGGTGGCGCAGTGGTTGAGAATCTGCCTGCCAATGCAGGGGACACGGGTTCGAGCCCTGGTCTGGGAAGATCCCACATGCCGCGGAGCAGCTGGGCCCGTGAGCCACAATTACTGAGCCTGCGCGTCTGGAGCCTGTGCTCCACGGCAAGAGAGGCCGCGATAGTGAGAGGCCCGCGCATCGCGATGAAGAGTGGCCCCCGCTTGCCACAACTAGAGAAAGCCCTCGCACAGAAACGAAGACCCAACACAGCCATAAATAAATAAATAAATAAAAATTAAAAAAATATATATATATATGATGTCTGAAATTTCACTTGCTTTGGAATTTTTAAATCAGTTTACAGATGTAATATAAATTTAAACATTTTGTAATAAATGTTAAAACACTTATGAGACAAACATATTAGAAGCTTCGAGTCAGTCTGTCAGTCATTTTTCTATCAATGCCTCATCATCAACTCGTTTAATTTTAAAAATAAGAAAATTACACCCTTCCACCCACTACAGCAGCTAACCCTTCACATTCAGCCACCAAGAGCAGACCGGGTGGCAGATCTGTGGTGTCCTTTATCCACGTTCCACTCCATCGGAGCAAGCACCCACCATCCTTTCCACCCCGGCCTCTGCCACCGCAGAGAGATCAGTGGGACCCGAAATGCCCTGTTCGTTGCCACTGCCAAAGCGGGCAGAGCAGCTGGGTGAGGCTCAGCTGACACCGGCTGGGGAGGCCTGTGCTGATTCAGGGGTGGCATAAGGCTCCCCAGTTTGGGCTCAGTGACAGGGAAGGTGATAAAGAGGCACACCTGCAGGTTATTACTCTGAACTGCAAAACTGGAACAGCAAGATGAGAAGGAAACCAAGATAGGCCAGTTCTTAAGCAAGGAAACTGAGTCTAGCAACAGGCTTCCCTGTGAAGATTCCTCAAGACTTATTAACCATCTCTGATTCCACACTACTTCTTAAGGTACAATTTCATACAGTTTCATTATAAGAACTAACGCTGTCCTAATTTCTCTTTTTCTTTACTAAGAAAAACTATCAAATGGTGGCTCGTTTCTTCATTTGAACGGGGCCATTAATGAGGTTTCAGAACAGGCATAACATGAGACTCAGATTAATGTATAAGAAGGTAAATGGTTTAGATAATGCTATCTTTCAAACTATGCACAGAACCTCTCAGATATATTTAAATAACTGGGGTCCCTTTTCCTTCCCCCCAAAATGCACTTTGGTCATTGTGGTAGACAAAATAGTGGTCTACCACTACCAGAAGAGATCTTTGTCTTAATCCCTAGAACCTGTAAATATATCCTTTACATAGCAAAAAGGACTTTGCAGGGGTGACTAAGTTGAGAACTTTGAGATGCGGAAACTGTCCTGGACTATCCAGGAGGGAGGAAGGGTCCAGGAGCCAAGGAATACAGGGGGCCTCTGGAAGCTGAAATGGATTCTTCCCTAGAGCTTTCATAAGCAACACTGCCCTGCCAACACCTTGATTTCAGCCCAAGGAAACCTCTTTCAGACTTCAGACCTCTCGAATTTGGGTTATTTTAAGCCACTTGATTAGTGATCATTTGTTACAGCAGCAATAGAAAACTAATACACTCATGTATTACCTTCCTTCCCATCCTACACCCCATCTCTCCTCCATATACACACTGTAGCCTGCTCTGGCTGAAGCATCAATTCTTCCAGGAAGTCTTCCTTTCTGACCCACACTCCACCCCCTAAAAGAGGTGAGGTGGGTGCCTCTCTCAGTTCTGACCTCCCTCAGAACACCTGGCACACTGTATTATAATTGACTGTTAATTTGTTCACCTCCCCCACCAGACACAGAACTTCTGTAGGGTATCCCCTGCTCTCGGCACAGGGTCTGGCACAGCACAGACCCTCAAAAAATTATTTCTTAAATGAATACCTGCTATTTCAAAGGTTTTGAGCTGTTCATCGTCTCCTGAAAACAAACTATACCCATTTTCACCTGAGATAGTGAACATTTATGGAACGAATGAACAAGGGGGAAAAAAAATGCTATTGAATCCCAGTACTTTCATCCATGAACCATATCAGAGAAAAATAATATTGTGCTAACCAGCCCACTGGCCATTTTAGGCTCCCCTTTTTTCCCCAAAACCAGATTATCAGCTTTCCTCTAGGCAGTCCTCTCTAAAACATTTCGACCACTGTTACTGGGTTTAATACAGATTTGCCAAATGTTAACTTTGCTCAAATAACTTTGTTTTAGGTTATTCTGTATACAGCAATAGTGCCAGGAAAGGCAATCTGTATCATTTAAGGAACTTGAAATTTTTATCTATATTCATAGAAGAAAAAAGTTACCAAAGCGATGCAGCTATTTTTCTGAAGGAAGTGGGGAAAATGCCTCATTGAGGGATATAAAATTCTGAAGGGAACAGAAGCAAGATTTTACAAGACTATTTGAGATAATGTCAAGTACAAGAACAAAAGAACATAAACTAAGGCTCAGAAAGGGTCAGACCCTCAAGGAATTTAAGCAGAATTTCTTTAGACATAGAGAAGGAAGTTTACAGAGTAAAAAGCAGAGAGTTGAAATGGGGGAAAGGCTGTTGTAAATATAGTGGAAGCTGTTAGACCAAAATTGTTCCCTGAGTTATACTCAAATCATAGATCATGGCTTCTAATTCCTCAGAACAGAGCAACCTGAGTTGAATAATGGGCTCTCTCTGGGTTGTGTCATTTTTATCTTCTTTTTAACTTCCTTTAAATCAGTCCTTTAATTTAGCCACTTGGCAGGGCCTTAGGATATGTAATCCAGGTAACCCTGCTCTCCAAGGTTACCAGACAGAGCCTTGGTCTCACAGACGAGAAAACCAAGATGTGGAGATTAAACTGTTTGCTATAGGATGGGTAGTGAGTCCCTGAGGGGGAAGACTAGAATTCAGAGCTATTAGACACAAAGGTGCTGCTTATTGAATTAAACCCTGGGTTTGTGATCTTCTTTTCCATCTCAGAAATGAGGCTGTCATGATGAAATTCCCATAGACTCCAGGGACCACTGTTATTATTTACCTACTGCATGCAAAACCCTTTATTACAAAAGATGCCAATTATTGTCTGTGCCATTTACTTGATACATAGTCTTGTTAAATGAGTGGTATGGTCAATAGTATGATTTATTCAAAGCGGAAAGAAATCATTCCCAGAAGGAAGCAGACTTGAGCTAGCAGCAGGAGAGTGGGAAGCAGTGGAAGTTGGCTAGGTGCAGAGAAGGAAAGGAGAGTGGAAGAGGGTCCTGAGATGCACAGTGGGGTTGGGACACCACGTGTCCTCAGCAGAGGTCTTATGTAAGAGAGATGTCAGTAACCTCCTGGTACAGGGCAGGGCAGGATTGGAAGCTGGCTCAGGGGATAGTTAGTGCCAGACCAGACCAGGTCCAAGTGACCAGTTCTTTGAAGGGGCTGCTCAGATCAACAAACCCCACATAGGGCAAGTGACTGTCAGAGAAAGTCATGGTAACATGTCAGTAATACGGATGGAGGTCGTTGAAGTCAGAACAAGCAATCAGCTGGTTTTTCCTGTCCTTCTACTCTGTGAAATGAAGAGACTGGTACTAACATTTTTAATGCACATTAAAAACAAAAATGAAATAATACGTTGTTCTATTAAATTTGCACAAATTTTTTAAAAATGTTTGATGCTTACTGTAAGAGTGCTATAAAACATACATTGTTATATTCACTGATGAGGACATAAATTGGACAAACTTTCTGCAAACAACTGTAATTAATTCACTTACTTAACAATTATTGATGAGGCATGTCCATGCTCACCAGGCACACGCCTTTAAAACATCTCGTCTTTTTTTCACCCTCCTTTTCCCCAGAGCTCTCTTGGTGCCCACTGGCTTCCCAGAGCATCTCATCACAATCTACCCTCAAGAACAACAGTAAATATTTTCCCATATAACCTGAACCCTAACCACAAGTCAAATACTTCATCTGATACTGACCTAGAAAGAGTGATCTAGTCCAACTCTGAAGCAAAACTGTGTTGTCTAATTACATACTACACAAAATGTAGTGAAATTTGTGGGCACTTTGATGGTGATTTTGACTATGCTGAATATTCCCCTTAATCATTGATGTTAGACTCTGACCCTGTCCCTAAGATACTCCTCTGACTCAAGCTCAACCACCTGATGCAGAAAAGCTAAGGTTCACAATCTATTCATGTGTTTCCTATGCAGAGATATTTGCATTGTAAAAGAGGACATTCGGAGGAGCAATAGTTTATCCATAAGGAATAACTCTGTTGTAGGTGTGATACTTACTGGGGAGAGGCCTTTTAGCCAGCCTCCTACTGGTACAGTAGGCCTTGAATTCCGTCTCCTTCGGTTTTACTAAAAGAACTGCACTGGTCCAACAAAGTGGTTCAGTCTTGGATGCCCTTATATACACTGCAAATGCTTTGGGAACAGTGTTATCAGTGCATTTCTCAATGAATCAAATCAACACTTACTGAGCATCTAATAGGAACCTAGCTATATAAGAACTTTCATATATATTATCTCATTTAATCCTCACAATCACTTTTGTGAGGTAGGTTTTACAGCTATTTTTATAAATGAGGAAAGTGAGGCTCAAATAACATTGAGTTGTATGGTTAGTAAAGCAAAGATTTGAACTCAAGTCTGACTGACCACTGAGCTGATTGCAATGGGACAGTGCTTCTAAATGACCTGCCTACAGACATATGATACCACTTACATACAACCTTTTGATTTGGGCGGGAAAGTTTCCAAGTTCCTTGTATCATCCTTGTAGTATAGATTGCCTAAGAACTCCCTACATCTCTGAATCACTTAGCAATTTGAAAAGCACTTTTAGCTATATTATCTCAATTGACTATCAAAACTTCATGAGGCTGCAGGGCAAATATTATCACTCTCAGTTTTATAAATAAACTGATGACCAGAGAGGGTAAGAACAGCCTAAGGTCACAGGGTTGGGAAAAGGTAGACATTTTGTAGCTGGGAATGGTGGGAAATTGACTCTGGAACACCCTGCAACACCACATGGTCCAGGCTTAGACTTTCCATCAACGTCACAAAGCAGCTACCTGTAGAAGAGCCGTCAGAATGGGGTCTACCTACAGCAGCAAAAACAGGAGGCCAAGGTCTGACTTGAGGAGCCTATGTCTTTCTCCTTAGGAAACTATTTCTGGCTCATGCTGAACAGATTAGAACATTCCAAACTCATACCAGGACTTGAGTCAGAATCCAAAATCTTTCTTTGCAATTTCCATAATATTTTTCTCCTTTCTAAAATTGCTCACTTAAAGATCTGCCCATTCCTACCCGTTTCTCGGTTAGTTTCCAAAGCACAAAAATTACATCAGGCAAAAATTTATGTGTTTGTTCTCCAAACTACAACAAGCTTGCCTCCCTACCCAGTTTCAGATTCCTCCAGTATATCTGTGCTTGTAAAGGCTTTATTCATGGTTAAGGAGAGATTAGATAGCGTTTGGCTAGAGATCCAAGAACATACAAATTCCAACTTACCCACGGGGACCCCAAGACAGAAAACGCACAAGGAGAAATAGCAAGAGTGAAACAAGATACCCCTTTCTTATTAGCCAGATGTGAATATCTTAGATGAATCCTATTTCCCATACACTGGGGTGGACCATAGGGAAATCCCACTGACCCTTATTCTATATTTATATTCCAGGAGTAATAGCGACAACCTTGGATTTCATCCCTGAAAATTTTCCCTCTGTCGACCTGCCAACACATACCAAACCGTACCTTCAGAGGCCACAAAAACTGACATTCAACATATAAAGGGAACAAAATGGGGTTAACACAGAGCTACCACGATGCTCGTTCCAGGCCTCTCTACCCTGCCTGCCGCTTCAGACAACGCACAACTTAACAAAGCTACCAACAGAGTCAGCAGAGAGCAGAGCAAACTTTTACCACAAGATAGGAATGAGCATCTATAATGGCAGATTCCCCTAATGAAATGGAAGGTCTTAGGGGTTAAATGCGTGAGTGAGGCCCACAAACCCTCCAGCACCTCGGGGCTGGATATGCCAGTCCAAGATTTAAACAGATGGAAAGCACCTCTTCTGTCCTTGAGAGGACAGATAAACATAATAAAAAGGAATGTGATGCCCGCTTTTTAAATTTCTCTTTTCAGTCACTTGTCGGCCATCTATTTCCTAAATGTTACAGGAACTTAATGCTACAATAATTCAATATGCAGGAAGATGCAGTCAGCCCTGAATACCCAAGATCCAATCATTGAAGCATATACCACTGAGATTTTTAGTTACTGGTTTGAATGTTCTTTTGTGGCCACTCTTCTATGGAGTTTGAAACTTTTCCAACCCCTATCTTGTTAATTCCATGCATTAAAGATTGAAATGCATCCAAATTTCTTTTCCAAAGAAACATGTTATACCAAGGATGATTATTATATTAAAATATGGAAGCACACAAGCTGGAGCCTGAGATACTTAAATTATCCTTTTTTAAAAGTATGCAATAACATTTTCCCTGTTGCCCTTATATCTCGTGGAATCACAATGCTAGAAAGCAAACCCAGGGAACTGAGTGTATTTCTTAGCTTACTTTGAATAGGACTCATTTTGAATGACTCTTATTGGAATCTGACTTACAGAAGGCACCCTGAAGTCACAAACAGGTTGCTCACAAGTGTGTTTTCCTTGATCTGCACAAGGGTTTTACATTTTAAAAAATGTGTTGCCAACATTCAAAGATCAGGACATTTCTCACAAGAAAAGTGGGATACTTGGCTTTCCTTTTAAAACCAGAAGCTCTGGCCGTGCTGTGCAGTGTTCCCACGTGGCCAAAATCAGCCGGAGTGCGAGGAGGGCTGCTCCCTGCAGACAGGCAGGGGACTCCAGCCCCCCCCGACTGCCCCACCACCTGGCCCTACCCCTCCCAGCCCTTGGAGGCATTTAAGTTTGTGACCCCTGCTCCCAAGCAATGGTTCTCACCTGAGGGTTTTATCAGAATCACCTGGAGAGGACCCTTCATCCTCCCCCGCTACCTTCATCCCAAATACATGTGGAGAACCACTGCCTCAAATAGCATCCAGTCCATCAGTGAAATAGAAAAAATGTGTTACTTCTATTTACCTAAAGATAAAAGTTTATGTTCCACTCTTACCACTGAGGCAAAAACAGATTCTACTACAAAGTGTGTCTAACAATCAAAACCTTCCATCAATTTGCCTAATACATTCAAACAACCAACCAATACAGAGAAGGGGGAAAAATATCTTTCAAGATACTTCATTTTACCCTGATAAAACTGGTAAAATGTCTTAGTCAAAATAATCAAAGTGGTTAACTACCATCCGGGATCAAGTTTGACTCTTGGAGTTTTATCCCATGCTTTGCAGCCTTGCTGGGAAAACCTTTAAAAAGTGGGGTCAGGGGTGGGAAGCGGATTCCCAGCCAAAGCAATCAGTTCTATGAATCCATTTATGAGAGCTGAGGTCCTCATGTCTTAAAACCACCACCTTTGCAACAAATTCAGAAACAGTCCAAGTCCCCAAGCCCAGTGCAGACTAACGCTGCCCCGGGTGTGGACCACAGACCAGCAACAGCAGCAGCACCTGAGAGCTTGTTTGAAATGGAAACTCTCAAGTCCCATCCCAGACCTACTGAATCAGACACTCTTGGGGTGAGACCCAGCGAGCTGTATTTTAACAAGCCATCCAGGTGATCCTGATATGTGCTAACATTTGAGAATCATGGGTGAGAGTCTTCTAGAGAGCCGAAAACATCCAGATTCCTGGGCCCCACTCCCAAGTGCATTTCTAGCAAATTCCAATGCAATACTGCTGCTATGAGTAGCGCTGCTCTAGACTCATGGGTCTCAGCCCTGACTGCACAGTAGAATCACCTGAAAAGGAGAAAAAGGGAGAAAGAGATTATTTCCCAGGCCCCACTCCAGACCGCCTGAAGCAGGAATCTCTAGGGATAAGGTCAAGACCCTGGTCTTTTTTAAAAACCCACCAGGTAATTCTAATATGCAGTCAAGTTGAGAGCCCCTGCTCTCAACCCAGCTGATCTCCACCGTCAATTTTAGCTCCCCTAACACATCGAAGTACTCATGTGTCTTCTCTCTGGAAATGTTCTGAGACTTCTGTCTCAAGAGATACCCATGACCAACGATCTCAGCTGTAGGAGTAAGCATTTCAAAGAGCAGCCTCTCATCAGTTTGGTAGAAACTGTCCCCAGCAGTCATTTTCTGACCCATGCTTGGGTTCATATTTGAAGATGGTGTTATTTGGGGATAACTGCTAAGGGACAATGTCAGCAAATTGTTCCTGCCAGTAGGTGGAACCCAGAGCCGTGAAAGTCAGACATCCTCCAAATAACACATTCCATGGCAAAAACTAAATGTTTTGGCCGAGGACAAGACACACAGATGTTCTAATATTCTCAATACCAATGCAGTTTCCTTCCAAGCAGCTTCAACAACTCCAAAAGAGATTTGTTTAACCCATTAACTAAAGTCAGGGAAGGTATCAATATGGCGGCAGGGGTCAGAGGACAGTGTACGCAGCCTTAAAACCTCCTTGAGGCTCGGGTTAAGGCAGGAGCTGCTGGAGGAGATGACCCCTGACTGTATAAAACCACTTTAGGGACTTAAAAAAAGCTATGATGAGAAGAAATGTAGGTAGATGCCAATGTCTGCCTGAAACGTTTCTTAAAAGATTTCTAAAGAAAATTCCATAGGCCCAGTGGATCAAAATATCCTCAGACTTGAGTTTTTCCTGAAGAAATGTGTACTAGTGAGAGTTCATCAAACAAGGGGAAGGATTAAGATGGAAACAAAATACATATTCATGTGTAATAACTGGGTAAAAAGACACTGTAGGAGAAAATATTGATAAACAAATATTTTCCTAGAGAAAGTGGTATGTATATTTTAGCTTCATAAAAATACCCTTGAAGGGAGGGGGGAACTTTTTTTTTTCCGTTTTGGCTTTATTAGAACAAGAAGAGACTTTGTATCTCTCATCAAAACACACCCAGGCCCTTTTGTCATGTCTGAGAAACTATTGATTCCTCTATTAAATTGTGCTATATGGAAAAATCTTGACAAGAGCAATATCATTTATTAGACTAACAAATATGTTAGTTGAACCCGCTTTGGAGACTTCTAAAATCCATTATACAACTGCAGCTCTTTTTCAGAGACCAGGATGTATTACAGAGACCAATTCTCAGGACACAGTATGACTAATTTACTTGCACATTCCAAGAGACCATTATTTCTTAGGAAGAGCAGAAGAATTATAACCTTCAACTTTGGGGGAAATCACCAACAGCTGATGTGTCTATACTGACTATGTCAACAAGCTGGTTCTAAATTTCCTAATATTTCCATTCTCAGCATTTTCTGACACTAAAAGTTTTATAATGGGAAAAAGCAAGAGGAGAAACTACAAAGAATAAAATTGACAGGTAATCTAAGCTACTTTTTGAAGAAAATAAGCGATTAATATGTGTAGTTTCATCAAACCTCCACCTGGTGCTGCCCGTTCATACCTCATCTAAACCACTCCTCACCCTGTTTCTGTTCCTTCTCTTCTGTGGAAGAGGAGACTGTGGGGCCTTTATAAGACTTCAAATAAGACACTCTACTCCTGGCCATATGCATTGTCCTCCATGGCAAGCAAGATATGCCAAACTCAGAGAATCATAGCTCTAGAAGATGCTTCGAAGTTCACCTTGTCCAACCACTTCCCTTTGCAGGAATGAGACCCAGAAGGAAAGAGACTCAGTAAGACAATAAATCGATGGCATAGCCAGGCAATCTGGCCCCCATGACATGTGCTTCCCATCTGTCTGCCACACAGGCTCCCTTCGTCTGTTACAAATATAGTTAAAAAAAAAAAAAAAAAATCAGGTTCTATCTCAACTTGCTTCAGTCTGAGGCCAACATGGAACACTCATCTGGAGACCTTCTTGATAATATCAAGAAACTAAACTGATCACTCCTTAGGATCAAGGTAAGTGGTCAGTGCCTAGATCCTGTGCAGAGAATCAACTGCACATCCTTCCGAATGCACCCCCAGCTCCGCTGAACCGTGTGCTGAGATTGGTGGGGTCTTTGAGGGCGCTGACTCCTGCAAGGAGAAGGGGAAGTTTCTGGGGCTGCCTGGTATCTCCCAAGTACAAGATGGCTGGCTTGACTTTCTGCCAGTCCTTTCCAGGCTCTGGAAGAAGTGCTCAGGACAACAGGAGGATTCTGTGGTAAGTCCCCAGTGAACCCAGAAGGAGGAGGTAAATTCCGCTGCCTTCGTCTATATCCAGACAAGAAGCTCAGAGCCGAGCAGACCCGGCAGTCGTAGCAGCACCCTCGGGCAGCATCTGCTCCGTGTGGCGCAGGAGGATACAGGACAGCAGCTGGAGCGAGGCGGGCAAAGAGGGCACAGGAGGCAGGGAGGGGAATGAGGAAACAAGAGAATGTAAGTGAAAAAGAAGGGAGAACAGATGAGGAAAAGGGTTGAGTTCTGAAAAAGAACTGCGGAAGAGCCTTCTAATGCTCACCCAGATCCTGTTCTCCTTGCCTTCTGCGACCTTCTGAGCCCATGGAGGGATGACCCTTCCCAGCCTGTGGGTGGGTCCAAGTGACTAGTCCACTCCAGAGTGGGCGGATGTGACATGGGGTGGGGTGTTTCATTCCAGCATGAGCCCCTCGGGGGCTCCATACCCAGCCTAGGGGAGAGTGGCCACCCTTGCTGCCGTGGGCAGCGCCTAAGACAGAAGAAGCCTGGAATGCTGAGCCAACACATGGAAGACATTTGTCCTGGAGTGACACCCAGATTTACAGAAATAAACTTGGCTGAATAAAGCCACTGAAAATTAGAGGTGGTTTATTTCTGCAGCATAACCTAGCCTATCCTCATTAAATTATAGATCAAGAGTAGGAAGTAGAAGAAATAAGAGAGAAAGAAGAGAAGCAAAGGGCAGAGGGGAAGAGACTGGGAGAAAAAGGAAAGAGGGAATGTGGGGGCCAAATGCAAGGGCCTCTCGTGTAAATTGCCTTCACCCCTGTTCAACGAGCTCTAGGAGCACAGGAAGGACACAGGCAAATGTGCCCAGGAACAACTCCCAAGTGAGAAGGCACTGCTCATGGGTGCCACGTTTACCATCACGATGTGTTTGTGGTCATCTCCTTGCTGAGTCATGCTTCATGTAATGCACATGTGTTTGTTTATTAAATATTATATTACTAAATGCTGGACATTGTAGTAAGCAAGAGGGATACGGAAGAGACCAAGACAGACATGGTCCCTGGCCCCACAGAGCTTGTAAACTATTATTTCCTTCCCTTTAAACTCTGCAGGGAACTCCATGCCAATATTCCACCTGGAAGAGAGACAAGAATGATTGCAAACTTCAGCCACCAGGCAGTGATGAGTTTGAGGAAAGAGCTCCAGAGGATGCACTGGCTGGTTCTGCCAGGAACCTGCTGTGGTGGGACCATGGTAAGGAACCTGGAAGCTCTGAGGGTCAGTTTCTTCATCTCTGACATAATGAAGGTAGACCTAATGCCACTTTCAACTCTAATAATAGTGGTAATAATAACAGCACCAATAATAGCAGCTAACATTTATTGAATATGTACTACATGCCAGGCACAGACCTTGGATTATTGCATTTAATCTTCACATCAACCCCATAAGGTAGGCATTACCATACCCATTTTTCAGATGACTAAACTGAGGCTCAAAAAGGTGAAAAAACTTGCCCAAGATCACAGAACTCGTAAGTGGTGGAGCTGTAATCTGGAGGGAATTCCTACTGAGTTCTGAGCACACACCCTTAACCACTCTGCCAAAAACTATTACCATAAAGTGTATCTATTACTGTGGTTAAAGGAAAATTAAACACTGAGACAAAGCAGATGTGTTCTTTTACACTCTCTTGAGATGCCAATACTCCACCCACCCCTACCCCAGAAAACAGTCCTAAAGAGATAAAGTGCTTACTGGAAACAAAGTTTAACCATCGTTTTCCATCTCTTCTGAGAAATGAAGGGCTTTTGTTCTGGCTGTATATGGTTCTTGTTCTGTGTTGATCTGGTCTGTGTTGATTTAGTCCACAGAAAGGATAATATGATTCTTCCCTCTAGACATCACCCCATCTTTCTCGGCTCCTATGACTCTTGGGACAACCTCCTGTCCCTCCTTGCCCACACCTGACCAGCTAGGTCATTGGCCATCCCTGCACCACACCCATTTTCAGCCTGGGTCCCTGCAGTCTTCAGGGCCAGACATATTTCACCTGAAACACCTCTGCCCATCACTCTGTTTCAGCCAGTGCTGGTTACTTGTGTCCCCGTCTGTCCTAAAAACTAATAAGAACATAAACCAACAAACAATTTCAGACATTTTTCTCTAGGCTTGTAATGGAACTGCAGGCTAGCTAGGTATTCAGTGAATCTTGGGGATCTGACTTTTTAATTAAAAAATGGTTTCAAAAAGCACTTGAGTAGAAATTCTAAGTAACTGCCTGCCAACTCCACCTATCGTGCCTAAGAACCCAACAACAAAGAATTGTATGCAGAGGAAACAAGACTTTGACTGCAGCCTTAGAGGGGAAAGGCACTTTAAAACGTGTAGCCTGGGGCTTCCCTGGAGGCGCAGTGGTTGAGAATCTGCCTGCCGATGCAGGGGACACGGGTTCAAGCCCTGGTCTGGGAAGATCCCACATGCCGCCGAGCAACTAGGCCCGTGAGCCACAAGTACTGAGCCTGTGCGTTTGGAGCCTGTGCTCCGCAACAAGAGAGGCCGCGATAGTGAGAGGCCCGCGCACCGCAATGAAGAGTGGCCCCCACTCACCGCAACCTGAGAAAGCCCTCGCACAGAAACGAAGACCCAACACAGCCAAAAATAAATAAATAAATAGTGTAAAAAGTAAAAAAAAAAAAATAAAGTGCAACACTTTATCGAAAGATAAATTAATTAATTCACTCAAAATATATTTATAAAAAAAAAAAAACGTGTAGCCTGGAGGGTGGGCTGCATGTGGTACAGCACAGCTGGACAACTTTATCCTAACCAAGACAGCCCATTCTGTTGGAGGGTGCATACACAGCCTCAGGCCCATTCTGTTTGTCTGCACATCGTATTCGGTGCAATGTCTAAAAAAAAAAGTGTTAACCTGCTGTCAGTATTTTTTAAACAGAAGATTTCACACAGAATCCAGATTTCAGACTAGTCTTGACATCAGAAGATCTGGCAAAACTCTGAGCCTACATCCCCCCAGGGCTACAATGGGACAGGGCCTGAGCTCTCTGATTCTCCACAGTCCCCACCATTCCCTGATGGCTCACACCCTGGCCTGTTTGTCTGTTTAAGTTATCTCCCTGCATCCTGCAAGGCCCTTGAGTCAGCCTGCTGATTCCTCATCGCTCGCTGACTGGGGAGCAAAGGAGATTATGGACAGGTTGTGTGTGGGTGTACATGTACCCCATGTCCTTTCAAACCCCTGATCCGGTCACTCATGTCTGCTATAACTTGCTCTCCACTGAGCATTGCTACACTGGCCCTAATAGAATAAGGCTCACCCAAAACATGGGTCTGAGCCTAGCGTCCCATTCACAAATGGTATTGCTGGTTATCTACATGGGGCCCTCACTTCTGAGTTCTATATGCAAATCTATAGGGACGTAAAGCAAATTAGTGGTTAGCAAATTACTGGGGCTGGGATCAAGAATGGGGATTGATTGTAAGTGGACATGGGGGAATCTTTCGGGATGGATGAAAATGTTCTAACACTGGATATTGGTGATCGCTGCACTACCCTGTAAATGCACTAAAAATCACTGAATTGTATATTTAAAACAGGTGAATTTTATGGTATATTCATTATACCTCAATAAAGCTATTTTTTTAAAAAAGAATCATTATGGCTGCTTCATGGAGAATAAACTAGAGGGGGGCAGGGGTGAAATCAGGGGTCCCACTTTAAAGGTTTATATAATTGTCCAGGAGAAAGTCGACAGGGACTTGGACCATGATGGTAGCAGTGGAGGTGTGTGGGGCATGGTCAGACACTGTATGTGTCTGCAAGCAGAGCAGAAAGAACTGGCCAGTGTGAGAGAAAGAGAAAGCAAGGGTGACACCAAGGTGTTTCTTGGGAGAATGGAGTTGTCGTTTACCGAATTGGGGGAGACTGTGGGAGAAGGAGGTAAGGGAGGGTGTGGGAAACATAAGGAGTTCTGTTTTAGACACATCAAGCTCGAGATACCTGCTAAGCGAGGAAGCTGAGAAACTGAGTAGGATGGAATATATAAGCTCAGGGGAGAAGCTGCTCGAGTGAAATTAGAATAACCAGTGGAATTCCTTTGAACCAAGCTATTGAACCAAGGTTTAACAAAATGCCTCAGCATTTTTACTATGCAAGCTGCTGGCGAGATGCAATGGGCAAAACTGCATGTGTGCTGTGTGCGTGCACTCCCACGCACATATACAAATGTATATATGTATATATAATATATGCACATTTTTATTTTTGCTTATTTTCACATATATCAAAGTATATGTGTACTATTAGAAGTTAGGGAGTCACTTTTGGGGTAAAGAGCCCTGGATTAGGGGCTGAAGGAGAAGTGTAGATAGCAGGCAAAAAAGGATATAACCCGTTTCATATGCACTATCTTCATAAAGAAATAACATCCAATGACAGTGTCATGATAGGAGGGGAGACAACATCGTATGGTTGTTAACCATTCCCAAATTAATATATAACTAAATCTCCAACTGAAACTCTGAAAAAATAAAATAAAATAAAAAATAAAAAGGCAGGCAGGCAACAGTAAGATATTTGGCTGCTGCTTCGTTTTCCCCTGGCATCATAAAACTGTAAAATCTTAGACATGTAAGGGACCTTGGACTGCATTTAATCCAAGGCTGACTTACCCAGATGAGATACAAAGCCCCAAAAAGATGAATCAACTTGTCCACAAGCATGTACTTAATTTCTTTACAAGCACTGCATGAAAAGTAGCTGTCTACCTCTGTCTTTCAGAAGGAAATAATAAATCAATTTTGTACATTCTGAAACTTTTCACAAGAGGATAGCTGTTGTGGCACCAAAAACTTTTCCCATTATTGGGGTTTATCAAAAAATAAAAGAATTCAATGAAAAGCAGTTTAGCTATATAAGTCAAAATATTATATGCACATATCTTTGAACCCAAAGATTCTACTTCTAGAAATTTAGGTAACAGATATTTTGAAGTCTACAAATATTGTTCCTCAATTTTTCTTCTATTGCTTCTACTAATAAACAAATAAGGGTACTATTACTACTATAAATTGAAAGTAAATGATGTATCAGGTGTTTTTAATTAAACACTTGATAGATCTATCACCAGGTATTCATACAATTAAGGTATATCATACAATGCAAATACCGTACAATCACAAAAATACAATGTGGTGCTATATTTACCAATATGAAAAAAAATCTCAGACACGTTGAATTTAAAGGAAAACAGACTGAAGAACAAATGATTGAGGTTTCTAAATTAAAAAAAATATATTTTTAAGAACCTAATATATAGTATACTCCCATTTGAGAATGTAGAAAAGAATGAGGGGGGAGGGCACTGGGGGAGGGCAGCAAGCAATAAAGATCTAGAAGAATGTTCACCAAGATGTTAACCATGGTTACCAATGAATGTTAGGATTTGAGATGAGGTATGGTTTTTGGCTTTTTTCTTAGGATTTTTCTGTATTCTTTGAATTTTTCTTACCGTGAGAATGCATAATTTTTATAACCAGAAAAACTTTAAAGCTAATTTCATTTTGAAATTTAATAAGTAAGTCTCTTTTTCCCCATCCCTTTTCAATAAGGAGCAAATAAATGCAAGCGGGGTGTTGACTCACTCAGGAAGGCCTTCCGGGTGCTGGAGTAGGGAATCCGCGGGCGCCGGGCTTCCAAACGGACAGCAAGAGTCAAGAGCCGGGCACAGGGTTAAGGGTGGAGAGCCGGCAAGTGGAGTAAGGGCCAGGCAACTACAGTTTTTCCCCTGGTACCAGAGGGTTCTGTCCCAGAAGCTGGAAAACTTGGCTGCAATGGTCGACGCGGTGCAGGAGGGCGAGGAGAGCACCGCGCGCGTAGGCGGCAGGGCGGGAATCGGCCTCAAGCTCCGCCCACAGCACAGCCCCAGCGCGTTAAGGAATCAACGATGCCCCAATAGCACCTGCTGCGGTAGCTGGGCTGGAGCAAGGTCTCAGCTCCAAAGCTCGAGGCCCACGGGAGTGCCTGCTCCCTCGTACGGAAATAGAAGCACGTTTTTCACTGTTGGTTGGTTTCTAATCTGTTCATTTCCTCTCGTGATGGGAAAGGATTCATAAAGGACATATACCAGTCCTTGACCCCTGCCTTCTGAATACCAGATCCCCAAGCCAACTCAGAGAGCATCTAGCGTCTCCTCTGGTCAAGGACCAGGCGACGTTTCCTATTTTAAAGAAACTTTGCCAAGTTGATCAGATGACCTACTTTGGATCACAGATGTCACAAAACCTGCACGTCCCACCTGGGCAGCCAGGCCCTTGAATGGCCTCTGAAAAAGCCCTGTGCTCCTTTCCTCCTGGAGCCCCCTCTTCTCCTCCCTCCCCACCAGCCTAATGAGAAAAGTGAGCATTTTCTTTTTTATTGCACTGAGACCACTAATGCTTTGCGGTGTAAGTCCCTCCCTCTCTTTGACCACCTGCCCCCACTCAAGTAGAGAAAAAGTAGGTTCTTCCTTTTGGGTTTTGTCATTGAAGGCCTTCTGGAGCCACCGATGTGCCTTTGAGGAAAAAATTATAATGAACACCAAAAGGGTTGACAGGCCCAGCCTAGAGATGAAGCTCCACCAAATCATACCTTTTGCACAATCAAAAATGGGTGTTATTTTCAGGCTCCACATGCCCAGGAGGAAAGCAAAGCCCTGGGCCACTTTCTGTTGCTGCAAGTTTGAGAAGGGCCCCAGCTGTGATGAAGAGCTCAGGCCCACACTGGTCCCATGAGGCTTCCTCCATAATGAGCTTTTATGCCCAGGCTTACAGGAGCCCTGTGTCTGGGCCGCTGATTCCTGAGAAAGGTGGTTACTAACAGGGAGGGCTGTAACCATCCCTGAAAAACATTTCAAACTGTGTTACAAGCTAACCCCGCCAGAGAGAGGGTCCGTACTCGGCTTTCTACATGGTTCTTAAGTCTCTTCAAAGCACTCAATTAAAAAATGCTGCTTCTATAAAACTCAGAGCAGACTGTTATCGAGCAAACAGCTGCCATGTGATTAGAAACACAGGAACTATTCTGAGGAAGGGATGCTTGGTGCTATTAATTTCTTCCTTTGTGTTCCAATTATGGTTCCCAGAAAATGGGTCAAGGGAATAGTTTGTGTTCTTGCTTTTATTTTCAAAAATACAACTATAAAATACGTACACATTCACTGTAGAAAATGTTTTTATATGCAGAAAATTACAGAGAAAATAAAAAAAATCAGATTTATTTATAATCCCAGCATTCAGAAATAACAACCTTTTTGGTGTTTTATGATGTATTTTGGTACCACATTTTTTCTATTTTGTGAAAACATAATTGAGATCATATTCTAAATAAAACTTTGAAATCTGCTTTTTTTTTGGCTTACAATTGGTTAGCAATCATTTCACATGTTATTTTTAAAATCCTTATAATTTTAGTGGCTGTGTAGTATTCAATCATATAGGTATGACACCATTGGCTAACAAATTCCCAATAGGTAATTCTGAGAGAAACATCTGAATCTCTCTTTTTGCATTTCAGATTGTCCTTTGAAGATAGCATTCTAGCAGTGGTACTGCCTGTGAAAGGTAAATTCTGTAGTTAACTAAAGGACAACCTAACAGCCGTCTTCACTTAAAGTTATCATGTCCTTCCATTATGTTTTACCTTTAAATATACGTTACCAAATATTAATATATTAGCAAGGAAATTACTTTTTATAGCTTTTAGCTCTTAGAAGCCCCTTCTGTGTTACAGGATTGATTTTTTAAAAGAATCCTAATCCTAAAAAAAGAAAATACTTCAAAATGTTAACTTTGTTTGTCTTTAGGAAATGGAACTTGAGTTTAATTTTTTCCTGCTTTTCCTTTTGCAGCAATTTGCCAAATTTTCTATAATGTGCATAATGCCACCTTTACAATGTTTCATAAAACAATATAAAAGTTTTTAAAAGAATGTGTGCTCTTCTCTTTTACATTTCTAGAACAAGCCACTATATATTATAAGCATTTTTTACTCATCCTCCTGCTTATTAAAGCCCACAGTTGAGAAAAAAGTTTGAGTTCCAGATTTTCACTCTTTCCAGAAAATGCTTTGTGAATAACTTAATTGGACTAAAGCAAAGGAAACTGAAGTTATTTATAAAAACTATAAATTACATTTATAAAAAATGTAATTATATCTTTAGTTCCACATATATGATTTGAGTGAATCTAAGGCTACTGTCTTTGTCAGTTCGGGCTGTTAGAATACCGTAGAATGGGTGGCTTATAAACAACAGAAATTTATTTCTCACCATTTTGGAGGCCAGAAGTCCGAGATCAGAGAGCTAGCATGGTCGAGTTCTGGTGAGAGCCCTCTTCCAGGCTGCAGACTGCTGACTTCTCACCATGTCATCACACAGTGGTGAGCAGAGAGAGGAAGCAAGCTCTCTTGTGAGGTTTATGAGGGCACTAATCCCATTCATAAAGGCTCCACCCACGTGACCACATCTAACCTAATCCTTCATACCATCCCATTGAAGGGGTAGGGTTTCAACATACAAATTTGTGGGGGGGCAAATATTCAGTCCATAACAGCTACTAGACTACAAAGCTCACCTTTCCCCAAGATACAGCTAGGTGTGGGCGTGCACACGTGCACACACTCACACACACACACACACACACACAGAGGCTCTTTTAACACTCAGTCTATTTGATACCACCTCCCCTGATACAGGAATATAGAAGCAATAACAGAATTATGTCAGATAAATGGGCAGGTTCTAATCCCCTGATCCAAAGCAAGGACTATGTATATACAATTTCTCTCTTCTTATCACAACCATAATTTTTAATTCCTTTTTTTCCATTTTTGTTTTTAAATGCTTAGACAGCAGAAAAGTTTGGCTCCTTTTTCACAGAAAAATATAGGTCTGACATAGGTTGTAAATTGGGAAATGATGGGTTAATTTTAAAATAATCTTTGACTAGTTTGCATCATGTAATTTTTACACCAGAATCATGCCACCCAGGGAGGAGGACATAACTTGGTTGCCAAGGGAACCCTTCCTGATTTGAAAAGATGAAATTAAACAATGTATGAAGAATGTATTAAAATATTTATTGTTATTGTTATTATTGATGATAGTAAATAACAAAAGATAGCATCACGGGATTTTATGAAGCCTCATGCACATAAAGTTTGGAAATGGGTTGACTCAGGTAAGAGGCTTCTCTTGGCAGGAAAAAGGAAAACTAGAAGAGTAAGAAAATTCTGTGGAAGAAATAGATGTTTGTATTAAAAGAGAGCAGCGGTGCTTTGTGACCACCTAGAGGGGTGGGATGGGGAGGGTGGGAGGGAGGGAGATGCAAGAGGGAAGAGAAATGGGAACATATTGTATATGTATAACTGATTCACTTTGTTATAAAGCAGAAGCTAACACACTATTGTAAGGCAATTATACTTCAATAAAGATGTTTATAAAAAAAAAAAAAAAAAAAAAAAAAAAAGAGAGCAGGAGAAAAAGCAATTAGAACAGGACATATATAGAGGAAACTGCATGTATTATGTTATTATCATTATTAATATTTTTCCCTGAAAGGCTAAAATATTGCAAAAGGCTTTTCATGCCTGAAGTTGCAGGGGAAAAAAATATACTTATTTCTAAAGCCTCAAAGAAAGAAGGATTTTGAGAACAAGTATAGCTATAAAAAATTTTGGCCCTATAAATGAAATCAGATATACTAGTTTTCCTATTTAGTCTCAGTAAGGAAAACCAGACTTAAATACAGTTTGTAACAGTTGAGGCTTAGTACATAATGTTCTTAAATGTGTACCTGGGCATTTATATTTCTTTATATCTTGTTCTATATTTTATTCCATTGTTTCTACTTATAATTAGATGCATTATTTTTGTATGACATTATTTTTAATGACATGAGTTTCTAGAGAAAAAGTTTAATTGACCTGGGTTCTAACATGATTTTCTTTTATGCATGATTAGTAAAAGCCTAGGTTAAAAAAAAAAAGTCTATAATCAAAAGCATAGTTTCGCCTGGTGGAAACTACCCAAATCTCAGGCATGGGGCCAAGAGAAGATATTCACTAAAGGGTTATAATGACAAATGCAAATCTAGTAATTAAAAGCAAACTCACATTAGCTTAAATACTTCATGCCGCAGTTAATGCTTGCTTCTGCTGCCTCTGTTGCCATGGAGATGAAGAGCAGCTAGCAGGCTATGTATCTGTGGTACCCAGCTAACCATGGCTGCATATCAGAATCACCTGGGGAACTTCTAAAAGTACAGATTCTTCTAGCTCCACATCCCCCTCCCTTGAAATTCTGATTCAGTATATAGATCAACTACTCTGTGCATATTCAACTCCTTTATTTCTTAAAGATTGGTTTTCTCCAAATTATTTTCCAGCTTATAGTGCCTTCAATTTAAAAAAAAAGTATGAAAGATTTAGTCTCTGGCATTTTATAAAACTCCTATAGGTATAGTTTCCCAGATGTTTGAACTGATTCAAATTTTTTCTAAAAAAATTGAGTTTTGATGAGGTTTGGTATAATAGATCCTGTGTCATCATATTCCCAGAAAAATACTGCTGCTTCACCCTTTTCTGGTTCAACGTTTTAAGCACTGAATATCAATTATTACAAGGATTCCCTGAGCAATTTATAATATTAAGGAAATTTGATTGCTTATTAATTGACTTGTTTTTCTGGCCATCTGACCAAAACAGAAGGGTCTATAAAGACATTTTTTATTCTTTCCAATTCTTGCCCTCATTAGCAAACAAATAAAATGAAGTCCCAGGAGCATATGTATAAGTATGCCAATCTAAGAGGAAAGTGGGGAAAGGGACAAAGGGGAGTAGACTGCCCTCTGGAAAGGCAGATCAGTAATCCTGATCTTGTACCAGACATCCCTGTTTTACCATACTGGGAAAATGGAATTTTCCCATGAATGCTTCAGACTGAACCTGCAAATATAACAGAGGTAAATGCCAGCTGGAGACTGAATATTTTATCCAGCGAACAGAGCACGTTGAGAGTTTATAACTTGTATTGCAGACTTAAGAACTCATTGCTATTGTTGATTTGTCTACTGGGCTAAGTAAATAAGTAGCCAGCCCCTCAGAGACTAAAGGTGTTAGCACCACACAAAGACCCATCGAGCACAGTTAAACAAAATATTTTATGGAGTTAGAATGAATCTAACTCCATAAAATTTTGTACCCACAGAGGTGCCACAACCACCTATCTGAATGACTACAAATTAGATTTTTTAAGGCACATCTATCTCAAGTCTACTCAAGGCATCAAGCCTGGCAGACAAGATGGTGCCCTATTCTTTTGGTAGAAAATGCCTCAATTGCACTGAACAGCCCTAGAGGAAAAACAACAAGACAGGAAGTGAGTTCATCCAGGATAGTGTCCTAATGGGTGGTTTTCTCCTCTTCTTCCCCTAATCCATCCCCCCTTCAACTTGGTTGGTGCGTCGGGGGCGCTTGGAGAGGTGCCACAGCCAGAAGAGTGGTATCTGGAGAGCTCTCTTCACACCTCACATTATCATCAATGCTCCTTTCACAAGATTCCCCTCTCATAAGGCTAAATGTCTCTTGACTCCTATTGAACCCTGGGTAAGCCGCCTTCCTGCAGCATGCCCATCTATGTAAAACTCTGCAAAGAGGATATAAGCAGTATAAAATCTTGATAGAACAAAATAAAATGTGCACCAATGTGCATCTGATAGCTGTAGCAATTGATTTGTGGATCAGGTTTTTATTTTCAGCCCATTGAAAAGAAATAATGTATGGAGGCAATCTAGTACTAAGCATTTTAGAAAATCTATTTGAGATCATTTCAGCAGAAGCTCTGGCAGTTTGTCATAAGAGGGGAGGAGAGCAAAGGATAATTGTCTCCAGTCTAGTAAAACACAGAATAACTGCCATCACACTTGAGTGAGCTTATAGCCAGCCGGTCCCAGGGCCTCCAGAAGATAGAGCAGTTAATGTTCCCTTTTATTTCAGAGGTTATGTCACTTGTATCACAGATTTATACCATGATACAGCAATTTCATCCAAACAGATGGATAATGATGTCAAAGGCAGAAACCCTGTTTTTATTGAGTTTTGCAAAGATTGCTCAGATAGCTGCTTCAATTGAAAAGCCCCAGCAGTACTTCAGCTCTTAATCTTTGTAATCTCAGTGGTATTAAATTTCATCATTTTTGTTTGAAGGAGGAAAATTCTGCAGTAATGGCTTCCTAATAGGAAACACAGAGGCTGCAAAGCTGGGGGCTCTCGATGCGGCTGCTCCATAAGCACTGCTGATTTATAGGGCTGTTTATGACAGAAAGGAAAATTATCTTCTGCAGGTATAAATCAGGTAAAGAGTAGGAAATTGAACTTAGATATCATCTTGTCAGATGCTTAATGTTCTTCCTCCTGTCACTTTGGATAGGCCCAATTTGTAGAATACTGCAGAGGTAAAAGAAGACAATTAACAATGACAGGATAGTAATAGATGAAGCTATAAAACCAACCTGCTGGTGCTGGATGCTATGTATGATTTTAAGATGAAGTGGTGCCAAAAGTATATATTAGCTCAAACCAACCATTTCCTGTGTTCAGCAATACCCAGTGTGGCACTTGTTTGTCACTTTCATTGAGATCTACATACTACAGTTTACATATTAATGAACCCATAACATCTCACCTTTCCTGAAAGTCAAAGGAGTTCCACTGCAGCTTGTTTATTGTTTACTTACCAAAAACACAGGTATTACTGCTTAAGGAGCAAATAAAGGAGGTTTTTCATTACGGTGATCACATTTCTGGCCAACACCCAGAGGAGAGATGGGGGCCTGAACTATCCAATCCTTAGGAGCCAAGGAAAGTGCAAACAGGTCAGTCCCCAGTTTGGGGAAGTGACACCAACATGGTCCCCAAGCCTTATCTAGGTAAGCACTCCAGAGTCATTTCCAGAAAGCAGAAGCAGAGTTTACATGACAGTCTCTGTGCCATAAAGGTTGGGAAGATTAGAGTCCAGTTAAGTGGAAGAAGCTAGCTGACCTTGGGGCTGGGGTCACTGGGGTCAATTATCTCAAGAGGCTATAAACAACATTACGTGGAAATGAACTCAAGGAGGATGGTTGTTTTAGGAGCTCTGTCAAAGCCAAGCTAAGGAAGGCTCTGGCTGTCAGGGATCGAGGGCTTCTTGTCACGGATGCCGTTTGGTTTTGTTTTCCGTTTTTTGTTTTATCAAAGCCTCACAGAACATTTGGTGTGACAGGGAGATTCTATTTAGAGAGTGCGAGGCACAGCGCCCCAGGGATCCTCTGTCTCCAGATTAAGTTTCCACAGCTGGTAGAAGAGATTCAGTTACGTGTTGGAACCCAGTCAATAAATTGGCAGGTCCCAGGCAAAGGACATCAGCGTTAGAAGAATCTACACCCGCTCTAGTAAGTTGTAACTGGTGATAATAATATTCAAGAGAAAAATGAGTTGCCTGCGCACAAGACAATAAGCGCCCCAAAGAGGTGGAAGTACAGGATTCCAGAGAAAACCACAGACAAGAGGAAGCTCTAAACCACAGTTGCCTAAAGGAGACATTTCTAGGGGACTGTTGGCAAGTGTTGCAACGTACAGGGAGGAACATTTCCAGAGAAGGACTGAAGCCTGGGTCTCAGCATAACCTCTTCCAAAACTCCAAGGCTCTGGGTCTCCTGCCCAAAGAGCCTGCCTGTTAGGTGCTCTACAGGAATCTGAAAGATGTCACGCAGCTTATATTCAAAGGATTAAATTTGAACCAGTCAAATATTGGAACCTATGTTTTTCAGGAGATAATATTCTGCTGCTTGGATCCTCAATCATTCCTCCCTGGTAAACAAAGATTAAGAACAAATATCAATGTATTTGACATGTGGTTTTAAATCTGTATATTTCTCATTTTGTAACTGCTTTCCTACCAAATTTGTCATTCATCTGGTATGTGAACATTTTGATTCAGTTCCTGATATCAGTGAACAGGGTAGGCAGCGTCACAGTGAAAACTGGGCCAGGCCAGGTGAGCACAGGCACAAATGAGGGGAACTGGACAGGTGAGGTGCCCCCACTCAGTGCTGGTGAGAACTGCAGACAGCTTTGGGACAAAGGCCAGGAGCTGATGAAGGAGGTGAGAACAAGAAACACAGGAGGGACCAGGCAGTTACCCAGGGCTGGTCTTTGTGGTTTGGCTCATGAAGAACAGGAGACAACAGTGAGTGGTGACATGGAGAGCAGAAGAACCCTCCTGATGGCCAGCAGGAAGGTCTAGTGTCCCTTCTGGGCTGAGGACAGACATTTTAGGGACATATTCCATTGCAGTACTTAAGGAAAAATGAGAGAGTGCACCGTACCGCCTTCTCCCTCACTCCATCACTCCTCTTCTTTGCCATCTACTGTTCCTAAGGCAAGAAGCATGAGCCGTTCCACCTAAACTAGGTAGGCAGCCTGGTTACATGTGTGCATTATTTAATGTATGAAGTTATCCTACCCATCGCAAATTTTAAAGTTAGCAAACGCTGCTCCTGATCCTCTTTGTACAATGTACTGAAACGGCCTCAATTTAGCCTACTTCAGGAAAATCCACTGGAGGTCCAGGAAGAAAAGCCCAAATTACAGTGGATCCAAATCGAATCCTGACTAGTTCACAACAGTACCATTGCCTGAAATGACGCTCAAACTGAATAATCATATCACACTCCACCCTGCAAACGTCATTTTTAAAAGAAAGGCAAATATTCATCTATGATAAAGATGTAATTAAGGATATCAGTCAGTGTGTTTTATCCAAGATCCCCTTCATGAGACGTCTTTTAGGTCTTAGCACAAAGAATAGCTGTGTGGGGAAATTGGTTTTGCTTTTTCTTATAGATATCATGAATTACATAGCTTATCAGATTTTTCCTCTTCTCACTAGCAGCAGGAAAGCTCAAAGTCAAATTGGAAATACTAAATATTGTCTCTAGGAAGTATTTAGGTATTTGTAATAAGCACTTTGGAATTAGCCTCATTCCTGGCTCCATTTTATTTCCAACAATTTCTCTTTCTCACAGAGAGTAACTTTTAAAATTTACTCCTAATGTATGTTATCTTGATATATTTAGGTACCAAAGAAGCTACCTTAAATCCTTTATGGAACAAGAGGGCAGAACAGGGAGAGAGAGAGGCTAATAAAGAAAGAAAAAGTATGGATAGAGGAAGTGACATCTCCTTCCTGGAGGGTTCTATAAACAAGACAGTCTTCATGACCCCAGTGGCTTTAGCCAGACAAACTAGAGCCAGGCTAATGGGCCAATGCTCTTCAGGTCACGTACCAGCAACTCTTACTCTGTTCCTAGTGGCTCAGCAGTTTCTAGTTATTGATTTCCCAAATGACAAGATCAGTTGTGGGACCTGTTCTCATTCACAAAACTGTCCATGGGAACAGGCAAAGCCACATGACCAGAAATAACAAAGAGCTAACATTGGTGGGCAAAAAGGCAGGGGGTTGATGCTAAGGGATGAAAATTGGAAAAGACTGAAAATTGTTTTAAAAAACTGTCATCATCAAATGAACAGTACTTGTAGATGCTTCATTGCTGATAACAATCACAAGAACACTGGGATTATATATTGGGAAAGTATCAGGGTGATTATAACTTTGAGGGAAGTTATCTTATTATTTGTGCTCTTTGATATATGACATAATATAATTATAGGCAGGGGCTACACTTCACCAAAATCATCAACTGGTTTAGTCAAGTTAGTCACTCATCAATCAGTACACATTTATTGAGCATTTATATATGCCAGACTGTGTTAGGAAATAAGGACATAAGATGGATAAATGAATGAGATATTATCCCTACCTTCAGGGCCCTTACATTCTAGCAGGAAACAGACACATTAATAATTACA
Source organism: Balaenoptera musculus (assembly GCF_009873245.2). Taxonomy (NCBI): domain Eukaryota; kingdom Metazoa; phylum Chordata; class Mammalia; order Artiodactyla; family Balaenopteridae; genus Balaenoptera; species Balaenoptera musculus. Next base: position 56,658,119 of record NC_045791.1, read on the forward strand.
ATATACTGTCTCTACAGAGTATAAATCAAGTGCGAGAAAAGCATGATAGAGGAGTGGGTTCATTCTATCCTAGGCTTCGGGGAAGGGAGAATCAGAGAAAGCTTCACAGAGGAGTTGAAATTAACTTGGACCTTAGAAATAAGGAGTGCTCAAGCATCAGACCAAGAAGGAGAAGATCAGGAAGAGGGATGAGCTGGAGCAGAGGCCTAGAGGCATGCAAGACCCAGTGGGTTCAAGGATAGCCTGGTGTTTGGGGTGACTGAAGCTTAAGTAGGGATTGGGAAGCACTTTACATGCCTGTGCCATGTTTGTGATTTGGCCTTTATCCTGTGCATGGTGAGGAGGCACTGGAGAATCTTAAGCAGAGAAATGACATAATTAGAATTAAAATTTTTAAAGATAACTGATAGTGATACAGGGAATGAATAGTTGGAAATAAAATGTTATGGGATCAGATGTCGTTTATGACCATCTCAGTTCCGGGAATACAAAATTTGGAGTTATCAGAATATGGGTATATGCTATAGCTAAAACCATGGGGATGATTGAGTTCACCAGTAAAAAAGTATAAAGAAGCAAGGAAAGGGCCAACAGCAGTGTCAACCACTAATGGTGGGCGGGGCAGAGGAAGGCCGGCCATTGAAGGGGACTGAGAAAGGAGGCCAGAACTAGCAGTGATCTTGAATAAGGTAAGTGAATTTGCCAAAGGACCAGTTGGGGGTGGAGTGCCTAGTGTCAACAGTGCCTAGTGGAGTAGGGCAGTAGAGAAAGGCCATTGAGCTGGACATTAGCTGAACATCTGTGACTTTTGAAAGGGTAGTTGCAGTAAATGCTGGAGATAGAAGCCAGACTCTGGAGTTAAAGTGGAGGCATCAGGAATAGACTTTTCTTTTTCAGATACTTGGCTGGGAAGAGGAAGGAATGAGGTAAGTGTAAGAGAGGCGGGATGCAGGAAAGATTCTTTGGGGATGTCAAAAGCCTGAGTCTCTGGGCTAATAGGAAACTGCTAGTGAAGAAGAGATGCTGGAGGGGAAGAGAGAGTGAGGAGGGAATTGGAAAGAGAAAAACAGATGATACGAAGTCTTCAGATGGAGGCTGGGAGATGTAATCAGATGAAAGGATCAGCTCTGGAAATCCATCAGGTCACCGGGAAAAAAGACCAGTCTAGCAAGTTACTTGACACAGCATGCCTGCATTTTAAAATGTTTCAGCCTGTTCTGTTGGACTTTTGAAGACAAAGCCATGGTGACCTATTTAGAAGCCAGCCAATAGAAATAGTGGCTTAAGATACTGTGTTTTGTTTTTTTAAGTAAATCATCCTGGAAAATTTCAGCAGTGCTTAGGAAAAATCTTCCCCCCCTTCTTTTTTTTTTTTTTCCCTAACAGTTTTGATGTAACCATTGAAGTATTAAAAGCACATTGTTTTTTTTTAAATTTTTATTTTTGTTAACATCTTTATTGGAGTATAATTGCTTTACAATGGTGTGTTAGTTTCTGCTTTATAACAAAGTGAATCAGTTATACATATACATATGTTCCCATATCTCTTGCATCTCCCTCCCTCCCACCCTCCCTATCCCACCCCTCTAGGTGGTCACAAAACACAGAGCTGATCTCCCTGTGCTATGCGGTTGCTTCCCATTAGCTATCTATTTTATGTTTGGTAGTGTGTATATGTCCATGCCACTCTCTCACTTTGTCACATCTTACCCTTCCTCCTCCCCATATCCTCAAGTCCATTCTCTAGTAGGTCTGTGTCTTTATTCCCGTCTTGCCACTAGGTTCTTCCTGACCTTTTTTTTTTCCCCCTTAGATTCCATATATATGTGTTAGCATACTGTATTTGTTTTTCTCTTTCTGACTTACTTCACTCTGTATGACAGACTCTAACTCCATCCACCTCACTACAAATACCTCCATTTTGTTTCTATTTATGGCGGAGTAATATTCCATTGTATATATGTGCCACATCTTCTTTATCCATTCATCCGATGATGGACATTTAGGTTGCTTCCATGTCCTGGCTATTGTAAATAGAGCTGCAATGAACATTTTGGTACATGACTCTTTCTGAATTATGGTTTTCTCAGGGTATATGCCCAGTAGTGGGATTGCTGGGTTGAATGGTAGTTCTATTTTTAGTTTTTTAAGGAACCTCCATACTGTTCTCCATAGTGGCTGTATCAATTTACATTCCCAGCAACAGTGCAAGAGGGTTCCCTTTTCTCCACACCCTCTCCAGCATTTATTGTTTCTAGATTTTTTGATGATGGCCATTCTGACCGGTGTGAGATGATATCTCATTGTAGTTTTGATTTGCATTTCTCTAGTGATTAATGATGTTGAGCATTCTTTCATGTGTTTGTTGGCAATCTGTATATCTTCTTTGGAGGAATGTCTATTTAGGTCCTCTGCCCATTTTTGGATTGGGTTGTTTGCTTTTTTGTTATTGAGCTGCATGAGCTGCTTGTAAATCTTGGAGATTAATCCTTTGTCAGTTGCTTCATTTGCAAATATTTTCTCCCATTCTGAGGGTTGTCTTTTGGTCTTGTTTATGGTTTCCTTTGCTGTGCAAAAGCTTTTAAGTTTCATTAGGTCCCATTTGTTTATTTTTGTTTTTATTTCCATTTCTCTAGGAGCTGGTTCAGAAAGGATCTTGCTGTGATTTATGTCATAGAGTGTTCTGCCTATGTTTTCCTCTAAGAGTTTGATGGTGTCTGGCCTTACATTTAGGTCTTTAATCCATTTTGAGTTTATCTTTGTGTATGGTGTTAGGGAGTGTTCTAATTTCATACTTTTACATGTACCTGTCCAGTTTTCCCAGCACCACTTATTGAAGAGACTGTCTTTTCTCCACTGTATATGCTTGCCTCCTTTATCAAAGATAAGGTGACCATATGTGCGTGGGTTTATCTCTGGGCTTTCTATCTTGTTCCATTGATCTATGTTTCTGTTTTTGTGCCAGTACCATACTGTCTTGGTTACTGTAGCTTTGTAGTATAGCCTGAAGTCAGGGAGCCTGATTCCTCCAGCTCCATTTTTCATTCTCAAGATTGCTTTGGCTATTCGGGGTCTTTTGTGTTTCCATACAAATTGAATACCTAAATAAAATATCCCATGAATGAATACTTGCTATTTGTGGGGTGGAAAAGTAAAGGCTTGCCAACAATGAAACAGAAAGGACATTGGGGCTCCCAGACACACACTCCCAGATCTCATGCCTTTGGATCCTAACCAACACAGGTATTATGTCCTCTGTGTTTATGGACAAGGGACTCAAGCTGGAACTAGAAACTATTCCAAGTTGTTCCCATCTCCATCTAATATGGCACCTCCTCTTGGAAAAAAATGATGACCTGAACCATAAAAAGTGCAGACAAGCACTTTTATACAACTTGATATTGTGAATACTTCTGTCCATAATTATTCACAATGCAGGGCACCTAGGACATCGGCTATCCTCAGTCATAATTCACAGTTCCAAAATAGGCATCTGGTATGATACTAAATGAAGTAAGTCAGAGAAAGACAAATATCATATGATATCGCTTATATGCGGAATCTAAAAAAATGATACAAATGAACTTATTTACAAAACAGAAACAGACTTGCAAACTTAGAGAATGAATTTATGGTTACCGGGGGGAAGGATGGGGAGAGGGATAGATTGGGAGTTTGGGATTGACAGGTATGCACTGCTATATTTAAAATAGATAACCAACAAGGACCTACTGTATAGCACAGGGAACTCAATATTCTGTAATAACCTAAATGGGAAAAGAATCTGAAAAAGAATTAAAAAATAAAAAACGGAAACAAAAACAAAACAGGCAGCTGGTCTTTTTCCATAAACTGTTTGCTGCTTTTAAATCTTATCACTGACACCTACTAGGAAATAGCATAAATCCCACATATTTCTTCTTCCGGTTTGCAAATTTTCTTTTGGCTTCTTAAGATTATTTGGCTTCTCTATGGTTAACAGTTTGAGTTTAATTAAAATCTAATGGAATTTATCTTATAATGGAATAAATACTTTAATAGGCTCAGTTTTTACCAAGAATGTGATAACAACTTTTAAAATTAAGTATAAGAATTTAGGAAATAAAAGGACTCTTTCCTGGCTATAAGGCACAAAGCTATGTTTAAAAATATATTAAGCTGATACTTGAAAAGCCAGGACTGACTGCATATAGTCTACCCATAAGCAAAGAGGTACATTTATTTGACTACACAGTTTCCTTATGCAACTATAAGAACAAAATCTCTATGTCTTGTTTATTTTTAGGTAAACCAACATGTATGATACACAACAGTGCTATGTGACTGGGGAAAGTGTGTTAAGAGATTGCAGAAACCTGGCTGCCTGACTCCAAATACAGCATTTGAACTGCGATTTGAAGGGTTGGTAGGATTTCAATAAGACAAGAATTGAAGGAAGAAATGCCAGGTAGAATGGCAGAGGCAACACCAACAACAGAAAATTGAAATGTGCATGTTTTTAGTAATCCCACCAAAAAGTGATCTTCTCTCATCTGCTAAACTCTAAAATAATGGAAAGGAAACAGTCCATACTCTCAAAGTTCTCATGGGACACGGGAAGGGCAGCATCAGCAACCCCACAATAGTGTGTCCGTGTTTTCTGCCTTTAGGACACTGAGCAACCATAGGAGAGAAGCTGGAGCTTTAGCTCAGTTAGAGGTTTGCATGTTGAGAGAGTAGGAAAAGGGCCACCCCAGCAGAAGGAGCATGCAAAGACACAGACATTCTTCCTATAGTTTCTTTTTCTAATTATGTAAATATGAGAAGAAGAAGAATAACATCTAACTCTTTACACTCAACTATTTGTCAGGTACAGGTATTGAAACCTCATTGAATCTTTAGATATCCTTCGGATGAAGGTACTATCTCCATTTAACAGATGAGGAAATTGAGATACAGGGAGTTAAGTAACTTGCCCAAGGTCACAGAGCCAGAAGGGAGGATTTCAACGCAGGGTGTCTGGCTCCAGAGCCCACATCCTCAACTGCAGTGTCACCACAGATAGCCCATGTGGTACGGTCAAGGAAATGTGGGAGATTTACTCTTACCAATTCTATAGTCGGAACAGCTATATTTTTCGAGCCCTAAAAGTTATCCGGCAGGCAGCCAGTTTCAAACATGCATTGAGCCCTCAGAACATTCTACTTGAGACACTACCACCTGTGTCCCTGGGGCTTTTATAGTTTAGGCTGGAAATTGTGATGGACTGCTATCATGTTTTCTGCTCCAAACCTCCCTTGTCTTGAGAACTTGTCTCCCCACCCCCTTTCTTTTCAACCATGTGATCCCAGTGGGGACTGCCATGATCTTACATGAGATGTTTGGCCACCACTGATGGATCTAGAGGTGTGCCTATCTGGTCTTGACTGAACTAAAACTGAGAAGTGGGAGTTGGCGAATCTAGTGGCCGGAGCTGTGAGATACAAGACTTGGCATCATCGGCCATGTGTTCTCAGCCACGTGGTCTACAGCGGTTGAGGGCAAAACCAACAGGCAGAAAGAAACACAGCTGAGAGTTGGAGAGAGCAGGAATTCTGAGGGCATTTGAATGTCCAGATCCTATTTTCCCTAAGGTCTAGCCACATATCCCCCCGACCTGAATTTAGGTCAAATAAGATAAACCTGTAGCCTTCCAAAACATTCACCTCTTTCTTAAACCAGCTGGAATTCTGCCACTTGCAATCAAAAAGGTCCTGAATAACACAAGCATAAAGAATTAATTTCCATAAAAATACTCAGAAACTCTTTATAAACAACCTGCAAGCAAGGGCTGCTGTATCACTATGTAAAATATCATTGACATATACATAGTGGAAAAAGTTTGACCAAGGGACACTTTCTTAAAGGTAGAGATTGGCAACAGATAACTTAGTTCATGTTGTCAAGTGATTCAGCTTCACCCACACTTATTGAGACCATCCCTCTTCTCTGACACCAGAAATTTTAGGGCTAGGGGATCCTATGTGCTTTAAAACATGGCACCTCCCAACAGTTTCCTGAGTACACAAAGATTCTGAAAGAGATGCATTTCTAAGTCAAATGGTACACAAGTTATGACTCCACAGCAAAGCAACTGATTTTTAAATAAATATACCAGAGTCTAAAGCCCAAATGTGTGCTTTTTCATTTAAAGCCATCAACCTAGGACCACACACTTGGTCTCTGAGGCTGCCATGTCTCAAAGCAGCATTGGAACTCCATTTGGGGGATGGTCTTCACAGCTTACCACCTATGCTCTAAATATTCTTTTTTTTTTTTACTTACTTACTTATGTATTTATTTTTGGCTGTGTTGGGTCTTCGTTGCTGCATGCGGGCTTTCTCTACTTGCGGCGAGCAGGGGCTACTCTTTGTTGTGGTGTGCAGGCTTCTCATTGCAGTGGCTTCCCTTGTTGCAGAGCACGGGCTCTAGGGCGCGCGGGCTTCAGTAGTTGAGGCGCACGGCTTAGTTGCTCCACGGCATGTGGGATCTACTCGGACCAGGGATCGAACCCGTGTCTCCTACATTGGCAGGCGGATTCTTAACCACTGTGCCACCAGGGAAGCCCCTCTAAATATTCTTAATGGTACCAAATATTTATCACTGGAGGCAGGTCTAGACTTTTGGAATGAGCCAAAATATTTGGAGCCAAGGTTATCGATTAAGGTGAGTAATCCAGCTTAGAAAACTACTTGGCATCAGAAATAACACTTGAATATAAAGATGGAGATAGATTTTTTCATTCATTATTGACAAACTGCTTCTGACAAGTGATTTTGCTCAGTTATATACTGTTATAATTTTATAATATAGTTTAACTGCAAAGTAAAATTTTAAAATCTTACTTTTATGGTTTATCTAATCAGATTCATAAATGAGAAGGAAAAATCTCCTCCCCCTAAGCCCAAGATCTGACAACAAGAGATGTGCCACCAAAAGTGTTTGGATGTATTATGCAAACTTGTTTTAAAAAAAAGATTACTTTGGATTTTACAGAATCTTCCATTCCAACCTCAACAATACTGAATTATCTGGACTATCATCAAGCCCAAGGGGGACATTTATTACCTTGGGGGATGAGAAGGGACAATTCTTCACTCTAAATTCTTCCCTCTAAATGTGATAATTTTCTCTTTGAAAAATATAGCAGTTAAAATATTTTTTTTCATTTTTTGCCTTTTAAAAAGTTTCCTTCCTCTATAAGTTATTCTTTTGCCTACACTATGAGGCCACTGAGTCTACTGAGGACTCCCCTAATGGTCCAGGAGACAAAGATCCTGGAGGATTGTCTTCATACTTCCAAAATCTTCTTTTTTTATATATTCTCTGTGTTATAGATCACAAGGGTTACAAAGCAATCTCTCACATTTCCCAGAAAATAAATACATCTGATTTGGAAATTCTTACATCAGCAAGATTGTGTATTATTTGTACCAGTTATTTCTTAAACAAATAAATAAAACCCCAGAAAATCTTTTTAAAACATCATTTCAAACAATACAAATAGAAATGTGACATGCATGGCTTGGCTGTCCGTTTTACTTGCACTGTTTTACTGTTTCATATTCTGAGCAAACAGAGAGGCTATTTTCCCCCAAGGGTTCAGGAGGGCATACGATTTCATTTCTTCAGAAAATTGTTTCTCAAGATTTCAATCTTCTTCGCTGGAGATGACAAAATATAATATCAGAAACACTTAGGCTTTTTATCTACTATATTTTCAAAGAATAAATAAAAGCTCAGTATACGTTTAATTCAGGTAGATTCAAACTTAGGAATAAATCACATACATATTGCAAAATGGCTTTATAATGTAAGAACATTTTAATTTTAAAATGTTTAAAAGAAGATCAATAGAAAAACTAAGCCCTTTAAAAATATTTTGCATTGTCACTCTTATTTTACTCAGCTAGCATTCTATTTTCTAAATCTTGGGGTTAATGAGACAAGAAATAAAAAATTAAATTGGATTTTTAGAAAAAGGGATTCAAATGGGCAGCATTCAGCTAAAGCTTCTTTTTCCTTTTTCTTTTTCTAATAGTGCTGAGCACTATTTTGGTTTTCAACCTCATTATACTTCTATTCATAGAGCATGGTATAAAAACTTTAAGCCTCAAATGTTTTAAATAAAACAAATCATGCATCAATGAAAAGAAGACCATAATGGGTTTTTTTTTGTAGCTTGCCTAGTGCAGTTTCCAACTGGTCTCACAGCATTAGCTAAAGAATTCCCATTAGTATTAATACGCTCTTAAGTTCTAACTGTCCTATCATTTAAGCAATAATTTGAGGATCAATTCAATTTCATGGGAATTTCACTATTCCAGGCCAGCCCTGTGGCTTTGTGCGCAGAGAAATTTAGTTGTTGAGACACTGAAGTTTTCACAGTCTTTTGTGGAATAATTGAACACATACACACCCACCACACACATGCCATTAAACTAACATCTTGGATGAAACCAGTTATCAAATAAAGGTGGCTTCTGTGGTATGGATGCCCACCAGCTCCACACCTTTCTTCTCTTGGATCCTAGCTTGTCTGCAGACACCATAGCGAATAGGTCATCCAGGAAAATATCAGGGTTGGTCCCTGAAGAGATTTAAGAGACACTTAAGGAATAGTTGAGTCCCTATTCTGTCCGGTTGCTGTCTTGGCTTAAGGCATTGCCTCTAGAAGGTCTCTGATAAGACAACAATTTCTGATCTGGGAGAGTTAACAGGAACTCATTAGCAGGGTTCCCTACATGTAGTAAGAATATATGCTCATTGAATTGAAATAGCACCCATGAGATCACGTCCATGTAATCTGCCCAATCGGTAACGAGCAAAAGCATCACAGGACAGAGCGAGTCCTGAGTGCTGTGTGGGGGGCAGAGGAGAGAGCAGAAAATAAAAATCCCACCTGAAAATACAGAATTCTAACGTAACTGAAAAAGGCTTAGAAAGAGGCTTCATTGTATACTGAACAAACTATATTCTTGACACAAAAATTATTTTTACTGGTTGTGGGAAAGTTCAGAGAAGTCACCACTATAAGCTTAGGCAGCATTTTATATCTCATTCACTGGAAGTAGAAGAGGCTGAGGAATAAGAACATTGCACCAAGACTGATAGGTTGTGAGACTTCTGAACTTTGACACTAATAAACCCACAAAAATTTCAGCAAGTCTCCTGGCTGATCTTGGAACTTCCTCCTGTTACGTTCTTTATAGATAATCCTGCTCCACCTTTAGTTTAGCTTCCTAGGACAAACCCTGAGCATGATCAGTTATAACAGCCATGCAACATGCATTAAGAAAATGAAATACAGGCTCTTCTACTATAAGATATATATATGTGTTTCAGGGCTTCCCTGGTGGCGCAGTGGTTGAGAGTCTGCCTGCCAATGCAGGGGACATGGGTTCGAGCCCTGGTCTGGGAAGATCCCACATGCCACGGAGCAACTAGGCCCGTGAACCACAACTACTGAGCCTGCGCGTCTGGAGCCTGTGCTCCGCAGCAAGAGAGGCCGCGACAGTGAGAGGCCCGCGCACCGCGATGAAGAGTGGCCCCCACTCACCGCAACTGGAGAAAGCCCTCGCACAGAAACGAAGACCCAACACAGACAAAAATAAATTAATTAATTAATTAAAAAAAAAAAAGATATATATGTGTTTCAAATGATACTTGCATTCTGCAAAATCACAGGATTTATAGGAGAAAAAAAGTAGCAAACCACTCAAAACTTAAGCAACTTTATAATGAAAACACCAACACAGAGAATAATAAACCTAATCAAAATATTTTCAGTTTTTTTTAAAAAGTCGTTAACTTCCTAATTTAAAAGACTACTGCAAAAGTTTAAAATTATATTCTCCATAACGATTTCTTCTCTGCCTTGTTATTTTTCAGAAACAGTGAATGAACAATGAAGACTAAAACACTGTTATGTAAATAAAGGATGTATTATATTTAAATAAAATGTAACAAATACTGATTTTTAGAAATATCTTTTTTGTGGTTATAAATATTCATGCTCATTATTAGAAGGTATCCTAGAGAAAATGAAAATGACATACAACTCTGTTGCCGCAATGTATCTGTTGAAATAATTATTCATAACTTTTCTTAGTTTTTCAAGTGACCAATGGCTGTTTTGTTTAAAAAAGTAAAAGGAACAATTTAACTATCAATAAATTAAATAATGAGATAATTTATAATGTATGCCTACAAAAAAACATTCACAGTCATTAAGTATAGATGAGACCGTTCTGCAAGTATTGATGTGAATAATGTTCCATATGATACATTAAGTGGGGTAATGTTCAAATTATTGCAAAATATGATTTTATATTATATTTGGTAGAAAAATATCTGTTGTTATCTGTGTGCTTACAGTATAATAATATGTGTCTAACCTGGTAATTTAAGATTGCAATATAATAATATTTGACTAACTTAGTAAATTTTTATTTTACGTATGCAGTTTTCCATTTTTGTGTTGCTGTTTTTAATGAACATATTTTTTTTATCATTGAAAGGATGAAATTTATGTGCATTAAAGTGTGCACATAAATTTCATCCTCAGCCTAATGTGTGCTCTCAGATATACATACCACAGTGACCACAGGGGCCCCTGCCCTCACCTTTGATCAATAGAAATAAACTTCATGGCAAAAGAAAAAAAAAAAACTACTGCAAACACAGGAATTTTAAACTTTTTTTTAAAAAAGATGTATATTTCACCACAATAAAAAGAGAGAGAGAGAGAGGGAGAGAAGACAGCCTGATGGAAGGGATGAAATGAAAGATAGAGGCTACTGATTTGAGAAGACAAGAGCCAAATACCCAAAGATCAGAGAGAACCACACACTCAGCACTTCTAAGACAAAGCACATGGCCACACTGTTCACAGGTTGGTCTTCTCTTTAACTTAGTTTGGCTGTAGGTTCTATATTCTGTGTTCTTCTAGCTTGCTGCATTAAGCTGCTGTTGTTTGCTGATGCAAAACATTAATGATCTGAGGAAAATCATGTATGACCAACATGACTTCTGAGTTATACTGGCCTCATTCTCCTAATTACCAGTTGCATAAGAGCTAATTCCTGTTACAGAAACATACTACAGACTCCCCTGGAAAAGTTGTCATCCAAGTGTTGACATGGTATTTTCTGAGAACATAGAAGACATCTGAGAATCCTATGCATTACTTCTTTAACCATCTAAAGGCAGAAGCCTGAACCAAATAACCTCCAAACCCCATCTAGCTCTTCCATTTTAGGAATATTCAATTTTGGAGGCTCAAGAGCAATTTAATTTTTTTAATGATATATAAATGACAATAACAGTAGATGAAATAGACGTAGATGACAATAAATGTAGATACTAATTGGTAGGAGACCATTGCCCAATACCCTACGTGGAAGAGGAATTTTTCATAGCATAATGATTTTGAAATTCCAACATAACAAGGGAACTTAGTCAAACGAGAGGACAGTTAATCAAGTCAGCCATCAGCGGTACGCATGCTTTGGGGAAACAAGTGTCCAAGGTCTATCAGGGTTTTAGATCCAGGAAGGACCACTTTGTTTATAGCCCTTTGAAGACACACTCATGGAAATCAAAATTTCCACTCTTTGAGATTATTCAACTAATGCATGACCAACAGGCTATACTCTAATCTGTTGCTTTTCACCAAAAGGATTTATCCAGGCCTCTTTTCTTTAGGCTCTTCTCGAAGCTAAGCAGCTCACCCTTTTAATCTGCTTATTCAGCACAAAATATGAAACACAAAATAAAAGCACTGGTTGACTTTCCGTAACTGCCTTTTGTTTTACCTTGTTGGCCCCCTTTTGCCCTATTTGAATAGTAGTGTATCTCCTTCACATTCCAGTCTTAATGAGGTTATTTACCTTGCATACCCAATGAGATTATACCTTATATAATAAATTCTCTTCTCTGAGATATATCTGAGAGGGCAGCCTATTTAACTATTAAAAGGATTAACCTTTTAACTGAGAATGATCTTAAGGCTGGACACAATTTTCATGCTGAGCTTTCAATTACTTAAAGATGTCACCACTGCATACAGAGGTGTTTACATTTACATATACTAGTAGATCAGCCTTAAAAATAGCCACTCGTGGGCTTCCCTGGTGGTGCAGTGGTTGAGAATCTGCCTGCCAATGCAGGGGACATGGGTTCGAGCCCTGGTCTGGGAAGATCCCACATGCCGCGGAGCAACTAGGCCGTGAGCCACAACTACTGAGCCTGCGTGTCTGGAGCTTGTGCTCCGCAACAAGAGAGGCCGTGACAGTGAGAGGCCCGCGCACCGTGATGAAGAGTGGCCCCTGCTCGCCGCAACTAGAGAAAGCCCTCGCACAGAAACGAAGACCCAACACAGCCAAAAAATAAATTAATAAATTAATAAATATTAAAAAAAAAAATAGCCACTCGTTAACTTTGCACAATGGCTGGTAAAGAAAGCTCATTTGTTGCTACGTGTGTATTGCTCTTGCTCATGTGTGTTAATGAAATACATGTGAGCTAAAAATGCAAACTGGGAAGTAAAGAATATCATTTGTAATGCATTAGTATTGCTATCAATTTTAAATGCTAACAAAATACATGGAGGGACAATCCATATGGACCCTTCAAATTTCCTTTTAGCCAGTAATTGTTCTTTTCTTCCTCACCCAACTTTTTACCATAAGTGATAACATTAATTGCCTTAATTCTTTTCATATTGTCATTCCAGGTAGGGAACAATAAAATTGGCCAAAAGTCTATAAACAGAAAGGGCATGAGGAAAAGCAAATGGCTTGGGTAATCCACCATTTGGACAATAAGTTTGGCTTTACTTCATCGATTGGGGATGGGGATGGAGATGAGGGGGGGGGCAGTTGGTGGTTGGGGGTTAGGAAAAATAGGAAAAAAAAAAGAGTTACTTATTTAGCTTATCTAGATCATTGCATTCAGGTAATAGTAAAAAGAATTTTCACAAATCTATTTTCCTCCAAAATCCAGTTGACTTTTGCATTATGGCACATCTCACTCTCAGATCCTCATAAACATTATAACTTAATCTGCTTGATTAAATGTTGTACTGACCTAAAAAGGAACCGTTTATAGTAATGTCCAAGGCACTGGGAGAGCAGCTCTCTTAAGTCAAAACAATTTGGTCTCTATTCTTAGGAAAGGAATCATTGAAAGGAGAACCTCCCCTTGGACATAAACTACCTTGTCCATCTCCCCTGCAAAAGTCCCAGAAAAATCTAGTCTATTTACTAACGTTCTGGGGCTCATGGATTATTTCTGGAGAACTCAAATATTTATTGATAACCTACCAACTGCTGTGTACTGGGAGTAGAGCAGGGAATTAAACTTTCAGAAATTTCTGGCAACATGGATTACTTTCTACAGGGGGAAAGGGTGCAATAAACAAAGATGCAAAATATACATACATTAGATGGTGATAATATTGCTATTGAATATTAGTGATAATAGAGAAGTTTTAGACAATTTTAACAGAGGAAAAAAGCAGGAAAGGGAATGGAGGGATATTATAAGGAAGGTGTTGTCAGGTTAGGTAAGGCAAGTTGATATTTGAGTAAAGACCTGGGGATGGGGGATCCAGCTAAGCAAAAATGTTTAAAGCAGAGGGACAATTAAGAGAAAAGGCTCTGAGGCAGGAGTATGGCTGGCATGTTAGAGGAAGGCCAAGGAGGCCAGTGAGGGCAAAGAGAGATGGGATAATAAGAACAGGAACATCAAGCAGGGGGTGAGGGTGGATAGTGTAGGACTTTATAAGCCATTGCAATGTCTTGGGCTTTTACTCTAAATAATATGGAGAACTGTGAATCTAAACTATGGACTTAAATGTCTGTCAACAGATGAATGGATAAAGAAGATGTGATATATACACAGTGGAATATTATCCAAGCATAAAAAGGAAGAAATCCTGCCCTTTACAACAACATGAATGGACTCTGAGGGCATTGTGCTAAGTGAAATAAGCCAGAGAAAGACAAATACTGTATGATATCACTTGTATGTGGAGTCTTAAAAAGATGAACTCAGAGGAATAGAGAATAGAGTGGTTGTTACCAGGGATTGGGGGGTGGTGGGAGAAATGGGGAGATACTGGTCAAAGGTTACAAACTTCCAGTTATGAGATTAACAATTTGGGGGATCTAATACACAGCATGGTGGTTGTAGCTAATAATACTGTACCATATACTAGAACATTGCTAAGAGAGTAGATCTTAACTTTCTCACCACAAAGAGAAATTGTAACCATGTGATAGGATGGAGGGGTAGCCAATACTACGGTGGTAACCATTTTACAATTTATAATTATATAAAATCAACACGTGTACATCTTAAACTTACACAATGTTATGTGTCAATTATATCTCAATTAACCTGGAAAAAACCCCAACAACAATAAGAAGAACAAAAAAAGATGAGAAACTATGGGAAGGTTTTTGAGTAGAGGAGTCATCAGACCCTATGAACAGGCTTACTTTGGCTGCTGCTGGGAATGGATTGTGAAGCAAGTGGATGAGTGCCTGTTACAATAACCCAGAGGAGAGATGAGAGGGGCTGGGGTCTGAAAGAAGAACAGACACAGAGCTCAGGTCTGAACAGCATGGAGTGAGATTAGAGACTGCTCACAGAGACAGCCAACATCTAGGTTACAAAAGAATTTATTTTATAAATTCTAATTCATAAAATTTATGTACTGCGAAATCAGTCCATCAGTGAGAACACAACTTAGTGGCCTCCAGTGTTAAAATTTGTTATAAAATACATCGTGTGTACATTCTTTAAAGTCACTACATATCTGCATTAGAAGTTGAGTCAAATGTTCGAGGAATGACAGAGGGACCTGTGGAGTCTAGGGGATCTGTGGAGCACAGCATGAAAACTAGAACTCCCTAGGCTGCTAGGAAAGATGCCATATCCTGTGAAAACTGACGGAGGTGGCCTCAGAACACTCTTGGGAGGCATCAGGAGAGGCGGGGGCTGTTGAAGTGACTGGAAGCAATAGGACATCCCACTTCCTCATCACTTTTCTGGGAGGGCCTAGTCTCACAGCCCTGAACTACTTCCTTACTTGCCTTCCCAAACATCTGGCGATAATGTTTGACAGCAACATGTGTTAGAAGTTTGTGTAGAACGCATGTTCTTTGTGAATAGAACCATCAAAATGCATGAATTACACATAAGAATCAGGAGTCCTGAAAACTACATGCAAAAGCCATAAAGGACTAGGAGAAAGGTTGATACCAATCCAATATTCAATAGAAGGACATGCAAAGTACTGGGGATGCAGGTGCTGGGTGAGCACAGGATGATTGCAGAGGAAAGATAGGAGAGGAAGGAAGGGGAGAGGGGCCAGACAAGGCAGCTGACTAGTGTGAGGACCTTTGTGGGGCCAGTGCCTGTAACCAAAGGTTAAGTGGAGAAAGGCAGCTGGTCATCAATGCCTAGACCTCTAGGTAAAGCCCAAGGGCATGGGAGCTGTGGACAGCTGCAGTCCGTAGCCTTCCCTCCCTGGCTTCAGATGAAGACCTAGATGCACAAGGAAATCCAAAATCAAGGTTTCTTCATTTCATTCAAAAATCTTAAATTTCGGAGAAGATAAGCATCTATATCAGGGGCACAGTGTCCTGCTAGAAACAATTCCAATTCAACAAACATGCATGGAGAACGTACTATTTGCCAAGAACTGTTCTAAGTGGAGAGTTGAAGGTACCTAAGAGACAATTAGTCCCTCAGTGAAAGTGCAATCCAGGAAGAAATCTGCATCCTTTGTATAAATCAAACCAGCATTTGACATGTACTCAGAAAAACATTTTGATACACAAGAAATATTAGATATTTTTCAGTACTTTCAGTAAAAATCTCATGGGAAAGACAAATTTTTTAATGGCACAGAATCAAAGCATTTAGATGTTGGTTTTAGAAATTTACTTAGTACCAAGAATAGAAAGGTAATTTATGTACTGAGCAACTTATAATCACCTTTTCTGCTGTTGTCACAAATCAAGTCAACTCTGTATGGTAGCACAGAAGAGACACAGCTAACAGTGAAAGTGGAAAGAATGCGCACTGCTCCTTACTAAGTGGAGGAGGAGCCAGCAAGCAGTACCATATTCTTTTTTAGCTTCTAAAATAATAGTAACATCTCCAATACAGTTTCACAAAATCTGGGCAACCCAAGGAGTGAGTGTCTCACCAAAGGGACTCTTCAAGATTTCCTTCAGAATATTACTATGGAACATTTTTACAGGATATTTTAATCACTTAAAAGTATATAAAGACAAGACAGTATTGCTGGTAAAAAGTCAGCTTGAACAAATGGATAAGACTGGAGGTGGTGTGATACAGTGAAACATTTATGGATCAACCTAGGTTCAAATACTGCCTTTCCCACTTACCAGCTGTGTGACCTTACATGCGTGACTGAATTTCCTGGAACTTCAGTTTCCTTATCTAAAGAACGGAGATAAATAAT
This sequence comes from Balaenoptera musculus, assembly GCF_009873245.2. NCBI lineage: Eukaryota > Metazoa > Chordata > Mammalia > Artiodactyla > Balaenopteridae > Balaenoptera > Balaenoptera musculus. Next base: position 56,674,638 of record NC_045791.1, read on the forward strand.
TTTCTATTTCAAAGAATTCTTCTAAGGATCAAATGACACTGTGTATATGTCTTACAGCAGGTTGGGTATATATTAAGTATTTAGTCAACTATGGTTTCCCCAGTAGGAAACCAGCACATCAGGGGGGCCTCCAGGTACACTAGCCTACATAAATAGACACTTAAAATAACTACCATAAAGTAAATATTTCTACAAAATCTTAAATGTATTCTAAATTTACCTAATTTTGTAAATCATGAAATTCATTCTCATCTCTATCACAAATTGCCACAAATTCTCAATTTGGGAAGCTTGAGTCAGATTTTGCTATGATTGCTATCATATGATAATTCCAGAGCAATCTGCACTAAGCTACATTACTGCATACTGTACTGTGATTATTTCTAAATGTTTATCAGAACGCAGATTTAGGAAATTATTTAACCATCCATAGGAAGCAGTCTCGACAACCTGTGAGATTTCCAAAGAAATATATTAAGGGAAGATCAAAGATTATGGTGCCATATTGCATAAAACGAAGCAACTGCTTATTAGAAGACAAAAACCTTTGATTCATTCCTCTTAATCAAAGGAATTAATGAGCTATGTATGCCTATGTGCAAAGAAAGGAAGGTGGAGAAAGTATGTAAATGCACAGGGGCTTTCATAAAAATCTACAGGCTGAGAGTACTTTATTTAAGCTGCTGGAAGAAAAAAATTATCTGAGTTTCTCAGATTCCTTCCTAATTTTTAAGTCCATGTTTTTCATAAAGCATTCATTTCTATTCTTTATTCCAAAGTAACAGAGGTCTCTATTTTTTTTCATTTATTCATTCATTCATTCATTCATTTATGGCTGCACTGGGTCTTCGTTGCTGCGCACAGGCTTTTTCTAGTTGTGGCGAGCAGGGGCTACTCTTCGTTGTGGTGCGCGGGCTTCTCATTGCAGTGGCTTCTCTTGCTGCGGAGCACAGGCTCTAGGTGCACGAGCTTCAGTAGTTGTGGCTCGCAGGCTCTCAAGCGTAGGCTCAGTAGTTGTGGCGCATGGGCTTAGTTGTTCGGCGGCATGTGGGATCTTCCTGGACCAGGGCTTGAACCTGTGTCCCCTGAGTTGGCAGGCAGATTCTTAACCACTGCACCACAGGGGAGTCCTTCTATATTTTTACTGCCCAGATAAACTCATTTTTTTCTCTGCCTTTTGAACTTGAACTCTTTTTCAAGACTTTGCATATATGAAAATGTTCTGAATTTGGAAATAACTGAACTATTAATTTGAATTTAGAAATCTTTCTGTAACACAGTGATTTGTTGTAGCTCATTATTCTAGATTTTTAATTTTTTACTTTAAAAATTAGACTTGCTAAAAAGTAATGCACATTCTTGATATTCAAAGTACAGGGGGAAAAGGTGAAAAAACAAAGTAACACGTATACTACAACCCAACTATAATTCGTTAAGATTTCTTATATTTTTATAACATTTGTTATAATATTTTTATAAACCCTTCTTTCTCATATATCTATATATTTGTAGATAGATCTATATTTATGTATTTATATAGATATAGATTTATCTCCACATCCTTGTATATGAGACCAGACTAAATATACCATGTAACCTCATATCCACTTTTCTGTTAATATTAAATCTTCAGCATTTTCTCACATTATTAAAAATACTTCAAAAATATTTAAATGCATTATTTAAATACTCGCTCACTTCTGAGCATTTTGATCATCTATTTTTCTCACTATCATAAATAATTCTGTGATGAACTTCATTTTACAATGCAACAGGTTTAGACCTACGAGGCAAATGTACAAACTCAAACTTAAGGTATATTCTGAAGGAGAAATGGAAGAGGAGATACTAGGGGAAGGAGGGAGACCAGGCATTCAAGCGTTCAGCCTGCGTTTGCCTGAGTGTAAGGGAAAAAAACTCATTACCACTTGACAGCTGCTTCGTGGTTTATAAAAAGTTAAGGGTTCAAACCTCTTCCCAGTGACCAGACGCCCATGGCTTCAGGTGCTACGGAACGGTCAGTAACTGACTCACGATTTTGATGACAGTTCATGTGAGAGAAGCTACAGGAGGCAAGTGGGGCCCCACACAGAGCACCTTGCGCAGACACAGTTTGGTTTAAGAATACAACTGTGTACCTATCAATTTATAAAGCATGTAAGCTAAAAGGACTAAAGACTAAAAGGGAACCTAAGGAAGAGAAAGCAGTTAATGCATTACAATGATAGAATGCAGTGAAATAGCTTCTAAAATTTTTATCATTGTGCTTTAGATTTCTTATATTAAAAACCAAGAGAGAAATAGACAAGTATTGGTGAAAAAAAACTAATTTTATGACATCATTGCATGAGCAGGAAGCTCCTGGGTTGTGGGGAGGGAACAAGTAGGGGGCTGGGGGGAGGGTGGTGAGACTTTAACATTTATAACATCAAAATCCAGTAAGATACTTTGGGATTCCTTACAATACCCCTACCTTATTTTCAAAATGCAATCTCACTAATCTCACTAACACTGTCGAGTTTTAAGCAATTCTCCTGTCTAAAAATGATCACTGATAAAGCTATCAGCAATCTAAAAACACTCAAGACCCACACACTAAACTATAGTTCCTTTTTTATACTAATTTTGCCACTGTTGTGGCCATTGCTGCTTTGTACCTGGCATATAGCTTCTGGCCATGGGGATAATTTGATGGGTTCTTTAATGCCCAAAGAAAAGGTACTTGAGATTCAATTGTGGTTTTTTTTAACATCATTAATTTAAATATTACAGTAATGTTAACTGGTATCTTTGATAGTTAGCTATTCTCCTAGAAGAGAGCTACAGAGTTCCTGCTCTACTGACTCATGGTCCCCTTTGAAAATTAGATGAGAGCTATGTATTCTCTTCATAGAAAAATGTGCATGCACACATATAAAATTCTGCAGAAAAATTTCCAGAGGTCCTTGGACTCCCTGAATCCCTGTTAACCTCTATGCCAGAAAGAGAAGAATTTATAGAGAAATAGTAAACAGGCTGAGAGGTGTAAAGGGAGATAAAGGAAGGATGGGAAGTAGACAAGAAAGTTTCCCATTCTAGTCCAGACTTGGCCTAGACATCCCCTATTTACTTTTCACAGCAGCTCTGTGTACTACATATCATTTTCTATGGTCAAGGAAACCAAGGTTCAGAGAGGTTACCTAACTTTCCCACAAGGTCATACTGCTGGAAAGTGGCAGAGTCAAAATGCAAGCCTGGTCTCTTGACTTTTTAAGTCCCATGTACATTTCACTTAGGACTTACTACGTCAACTTACTGCTTTTTCATCTTGGACTTCCTAAGATAGAACTGACCTATTAGAATAACCACCTAGTAGACTATGAACTCCCTGAGAGTAGGGTCCATGTCTCACTCATTTTATATCTCCAGTGCCTGACACACAGAAGGCACTCATCAGAAAACATAGGCAGAACACTCTATGACATACATCACAGCAGGATTCTTTTTGACCCAGCTCCCAGAGAAATGGAAATAAGAACACAAATAAACAAATGGGACCTAATGAAACTTAAAAGCTTTTGCACAGCAAAGGAAACCATAAACAAGACCAAAAGACAACCATCAGAATGGGAGAAAATATTTGCAAATGAAGCAACTGACAAAGGATTAATCTCCAAGATTTACAAGCAGCTCATGCAGCTCAATAACAAAAAAACGAACAACCCAATCCAAAAATGGGCAGAAGACCTAAATAGACATTTCTCCAAAGAAGATATACAGATGGCCTACAGACACATGAAAGAATGCTCAACATCATTAATCATTAGAGAAATGCAAATCAAAACTACAATGAGATATCATCTCACACCGGTCAGAATGGCCATCATCAAAAAATCTAGAAACAATAAATGCTGGAGAGGGTGTGGAGGAAAGGGAACTCTCTTGCACTGTTGGTGGGAATGTAAATTGATACAGCCACTATGGAGAACAGTATGGAGGTTCCTTAAAAAACTGCAAATAGAACTACCATACGACCCAGCAATCCCACTACTGGGCATATACCCTGAGAAAACCATAGTTCAAAAAGAGTCATGTACCAAAATGTTCATTGCAGCTCTATTTACAATAGCCAGGACATGGAAGCAACCTAAATGTCCACCGACAGATGAATGGATAAAGAAGATGTGGCACATATATACAATGGAATATTACTCAGCCATAAAAAGAAATGAAATGGAGGTATTTGTAATGAGGTGGATGGAGTTAGAGTCTGTCATACAGAGTTACAGAGTGAAGTAAGTCAGAAAGAGAAAAACAAATACAGTATGCTAACACATGTATACGGAATCTAAGGAAAAAAAAAAGCCATGAAGAACCTAGTGGCAAGACGGGAATAAAGACACAGACCTACTAGAGAATGGACTTGAGGATATGGGGAGGGGGTGGGGTGAGATGTGACAGGGTGAGAGAGTGTCATGGACATATATACACTACCAAATGTAAAATAGATAGCTAGTGGGAAGCAGCCGCATAGCACAGGGAGATCAGCTTGGTGCTTTGTGACCACCTAGAGGGGTGGGATGGGGAGGGTGGGAGGGAGGGAGTTGCAAGAGGGAAGAGATATGGGAACATATTGTATATGTATAACTGATTAACTTTGTTATAAAGCAGAAGCTAACACACCATTGTAAGGCAATTATACTTCAATAAAGATGTTTAAAAAAAAAAAAAAAAAAGGCACTCATCAAAGGAGAAATGAATATATAAATTAACACCCTGGGGCAACAATCCCTTAGACAGTGGGAGAAGCTACATGCAGCTGTGTGTGATCACAAAGATCCTTATCATCACTAAATATTCCTTTAGATGACCACTGGGCACAGACTTCAATATATTTTAAACTACAAATGGTAAAACTCTTGTACAGAACCAGCATTTAATCCTTTTGAAAAATAACCTATTTATAAAACACAAAGTAGCTTTACAACAAACCTGCCTAATGTTATCATGTCAACAACATCTTTTTATAGTGAACTACTGCATCTTATGAAAACCAAACTCATGTTGAAAATAAGTGCATAAATTATGACTGTTTTCAAAAGATACTTAACTTTACAAATGTTATAAGAACTTAAATGTATTTTTGTTGTTTTTGCAATAATTGCTCTGAAGATGAAAACTAAAGCACCATTTCAATGTAGTAAAGGTAATTGCTGCATTTACTGCTCATGTCATGTTGATGTATGACCATGTATCAAAGGTCATCCTTCTGTACTCATACATTATCAAATTTGAAAGCACAATATTTGATTCTGACCAACCTTTAAACTGCCCACAATGTGTGTGAAAAATAGATGGAGTTCTACCTTGGGTTAAAAAAAAAAAAAATGACCCATGTTTCGGAAGCAGAAGGGTCAAGAAGCCAGTGGCGAGGTTAGATATCAGCACCATGAACCTCGCAGTGTCTTAGCTTATCTAGTACAATGATCACAAGCTAAAATTGCTGTACTAATGAAGACAAAGGTCTAAAAACTTAGATGGCACAGGCCCTCTGACAGAGGGCAGTATCTTGTGGACAATCATGCAGAGATAAGGACATAAGTCACCCTTTAGAGACAATAAAACCTATAATGCACAAATTGAATTGTTTACATGTCTATTGGAGACACTGTTAAAAACAGAAGTGTTGGCTGCCATACCTCTTGTTACTCATCTGCAACACAGTAGCCCTGAATTCCACTTCTTCATTAGAAGGCAAGTCATCTGCTCCCCTTCCCCTCTTCCTGCTCCAAACATACAACACTACTGTCCAATTTAGTAGTCCTGTGCCATCCTGACCTAAAAGGAGTGCTGAACATTCATGCTTGCTTCAAACTATTGCTTACAATTGTTTGCTGGGAGGAGAAATTGGTCTTATCAGAATCTCCTAAAACCTGAACAGCTGCTGCTCTTGCCTTTGCTGGTTGGGGGAGGGGAGGAGGTGTGGCAGGGTGGGGCATCAGGCAGCAGGGAAGGAAGAATCCCCACTCTTCAGTAAGGATTGTGGCTGTCTTTAAATAAATAAAACGCCATTTAATTCCATCAAGCCCAACTACAGGAGACTGCCTTATTGAAGAGAAGAAAGATCATACAAACATACAAAAAGAATCCAGATCTTCAAAAACCAAAAGAAAAAAAAAAATCATTCTGAAAAGAATCCACAACGTCCACCCAAAACATGTTTCAAGCATATCAATTTTATTTCAGCCAATTCTCAGGTTAGATTATTTTATAAAATTCACAACATCCTATACTGAAAACTCATTTATTCTTTGGCTGTATGAACACTCATAATTGAGAATACAAATTCACTCCAAAATTTGATTCCTTCTTGTTCCTAGGAAAAGGGTTTTTTTTAAGCATACCACTGTAATTTAATAAAATATGTCAATTCTTGGCAGGTAAGCCAAGCCTTTAGAATTCTTGCTATAGACAATAAGGCACAAGTAGCCTTTCTCATTTTCAGAAAAAAATAACATAGCTGACTATAATTCATAAAATATACCACACTAATGCAAGTTTTAATTATACTTGCCATGTACTGTAAACTTTGCCTTTAATGATTTTTTGAGGAAAGTACTCAATTTTAAGGTCTGAATTCCTATAGCTTATATACTGAAAGAGGAAATATTCTTAAATTATATATATAGTGCGTGTGTGCGTGTGTGTGTGAGTGCGTGTGTGTGTGTGTGTCCAGGCTCCACCAATGTCCAAAAAGCAGCAACTTAATCCATAAAATTCCTAACTTAATGTCAGTTGCAACATTAAATGGTCAGAAATGAGATAATGAATAAAAATAAACATAAAAACAAGGTATTTTTAAAAACCTCATTCCACAGGTAAGTAAAATATGGGATCGGGGGTGGGGGGAGTATAGGGATCTTCAAGAATGGGAGTTTGCTAAAGAACACAAATTATACATACAATTTAGAAATCATACCCAAACAATGGACTCACATGAGTCAAGGAAGAGCTCTGACACTGTGGTCCCCCTCAGCACACCAGTTCTTAGGCCTTCTCCAGGTCTGTTCATTCACAGTTATTGAGCATCTGTATCAGGCATTAAGAATTCAAAACAAATGAATCCTCCCCACCCTCAGTGTGCTCACAGTTTCCATTTTCTTATATCTTGAGCCAGTCCTTCTCACTTTCTAGCCCCAATTACTATATTTGTAGGAGTTTCAGATGGAAGTAGCACACCAACCACTAGTGCTGATCAACTCAGGTCTATCACTTATAGGAATCCACTCTCTAAACGTACATGTAGCAGAGACCATGCCAGGTTTTAGTTTTGTTTTAATTTGTGCTGTTTTGTTTGAAGAGAAAAAAAGTGAGAAAATAAAAACTGAGAAACATGGCCTTTCTTCAGTGTTTACAATCAAATGAGGGAGGCAAACATCAGGAGACTACAAGTTACACCTGGTATATAAAGTACACTGGGAACAAAAGGCAAGTGACTGCTTAGGAAGGCTGAGGAAATCACTCAGATTACAGACAGAGTTAGTTCTTAAAGAAATGAGAGTTGACAAGAGTAGCGTCATGCAAGATCAGTGCAGGGCATCTCTCAGAAGTATGAAAGACTCACCTGTGGTCAGAGCGCGAGGGAGAATAGTGGGAGACAAGGCCGGAAAAGTGATTTAGATTCTGAGGGCATGCTTACAAGCCACCTAAGGAGTTGGCCATACACAAAGGAGCCTTACAATAATTTTTAAGTTTGTGTTTTAGAAAACTCCAACAGCAATGTGGACAATGTATTAAAAAACAAAAAAGACAAAAGGGTCAATTGGAATTTTCCTAAATTGTGAGAAACAAGCTTTCTGGCCCTTTCCCTTCTCAATAATTCAAATAATTTGAGATTTGCAAAATTCTTCACACTATAAAATCTGCATTAAGACTGCAGTGGTATTTCCCATTGTGCGTGTGTGTACATGCACGCATACTACCATTCAACAGATAATTTATTATCTCTTCTATACGCCAGGCACTAGGAATATAATAAGCAAAACCAGACATGTCCTTGCCTTCAAGGAGTTCATAGTCTGGTGCAAAAGATAATATTGTGAAAGCATTTCAAGGGGAGGGTGTGTGTGAGTGGAAAGTCTGACAAGTGTTAGGCTAAGAGAAGATTGCCCTGAAGAAGTAACAACTGAGTTATCACAAAAATGAGAAACCCAGGAGCCTGGGTCTATTTCTTTCAGCTACCAAAGAAAAAGAAGTAGAGGGCTTGTAGGTAGTAGCGAAAAGGACAGGACTTAAAAGATCCTAGGTTCCAGTTTCATTTAAAATATCCATAAACTAAGTGATCTTGGGAAATTAATTTAATCCCTGCTTGACAGGATTCCATCCTCTCACATAGCTCATAGTCTCACACAGACTGTAAGGGAATGTATATGAAAGTACCCAGAGCACAGTGCCTAACCAAGAATAGGTATTCAAAAAAATGTTCATTTAATTCCCCACTTTCTTTATCCTTCAAAATCAGACTAAGATAGAAATATTTATTTCCACAAAAATAAATGATTTTTCCCAGTTTTCCTAAATCAAGTGCCAGGGATCTGGTAAAAGTCTTTGGCAGTTGAAGATTTGGCCTATTCTCATATAATCCTGGAATAAGAACTTAAAAAACTAATTTACGAGGGAGATTTTTGAGAACTCTTTTTAATCTCCTCAGAGTGCTTCCAGATTCTATCAGTTGTGCTGCCAAAGAAAAAAGGAAGGCATAAATATCTTTTTAAAAAGAGAAAAATGCATAAAGCAGAAACTCTAGGTTTTAAAAAACATCAAATAATACAGAACTACATAAGTGGATAGTATTTTCTTCTCCTAAAACTACATGATAGTATAAATTAAACTACATATAACAGGACCTTTGAAGGAGAAAGAATGGGAAATTAAATGGAATCTAAGTTTCATACAAAGGCAAACTGATAAAGGTAACTGGAGGGATATCTACTATCCAATAAATGCAACAATTTTTTTAAAGGAAGTTTTAAATAGTGTTAAAGTAGAAAATGTAGATTAGTTTCTGAGGAGGAAAGAAATTAGACAAATAGTTTATGGATTGATACAATTTAATAAGGTTTAATTCTGTACTCATATTTTAATTTTTATTCTTATGATTATATTCTCATAAATGTACTTTTCTATATTTATATGTTTATCTTTCCAAACTCAGAGCCTGAATCTGTGGACATTAATCAAACACTTTAAAGGAGGTCACCAGCAAACTTGTTAACCAGTCTCATTGGCTTCCATCTTTTTTTATGCATAATAAAGTCAACTGACCAGGTGACCATGAACAGAGACTGACTGGGGCTCCTGTTTTTTAGCAGCTGTTCCTCTTCAGCTCTGACCATGTTGTTGTGTGATTATCTCAACTGGTTTTAATCAAGACAGAAACTGAAGCTCTACCACTGAACTGTTTAAAAGTAAGACACTAGTTTCTTGTATTAAAATTGTTTGCAGTAACAGCAACAACACAAAATCTGTTTGTTTTATGTCCACATTTTACTTATTAACTTGGTAGAGTTAATATATTTAGGTCTTTAATAACTTTGAAACAAGTCAAATTACAAATTGTAAGATTTAGCAGATCACTGATTCACAACTATCTCTATCTTGGTCTATCTTTACATAAGTACTTTTATTATTTTTAATAGCTCTTTGGGAGTTCATAAACTATATCTAAATCCCTTCTATAATTTTTACAATGAATTGAAGTTATACTAGATAACTTACCACATTATTTTTCTTTCAATTTTCTAAAGCAGCTCTGTTCTCCATAATTGTTTCAAAATAGCTACCATAATTCCATAAATTATGCTCATTCTTCGACCCTTCTGCTAACTGATCTGCACACAAGCCAACAGGTAATACTGTAGAGTAACACTGTGAAGTGGTATAAGGAAAAAAATAAGTAAAATGTTTTAAGATAGTTAGTTACTGTCAGCTGGAAATAGAAGTAAACATGTTACATATTTTAAATAATCTTAATCTCTAACATCAATATTGATTGTATATAAATGGTGTGTAAAATGTATAAAAATGGTGGTTTAATATAAAGCATCCTACATTAAGAGCTGAGATCTGAGTTCTGGCTTGGCTCAGGTAGCTAGCTCTCCCTATGACTTTGTATAAGTCATTTAGTATTTCCAACACTCAGCATACAATATTTAATGAAAAAATCATTATATAATTAGAATCTTCCCCCCCACCTCATGAAACGGTAGCTCTCCTGATTCAATTATGTTCACCAAACAATAGTGATTGTGTGTCTAATGCATACAATGAGAAAGACCAATTACAAGAATAAAGGGCAAAGCTTAATAACAATAATTAGCAAAATTTCTAAACTTGGGTTCTAACTGGAACTATTTCAATTGAATTCAACAACTACTTACTGAGTGTCCCCATATCTATGTGAGTGGGAAGATACCCCAGGCAGAGAAAGAGTACCAGGAGACTGGGGGATTAGAGAAAAAAACACTGCATATGCAAACCACAGAAAACGGTATAGCTACATTAAAAACATGGGGGAACAAGGGGAGAGGAACAGTGGCAGTAGCTGTGGTGAGAAATGCCAGAGTTAACTAGGAGCAAAATTACACAGGCTTTGTGGGCCATATGGGTAAGTTTGGACCCCATTCCAAGAACAATGAGGAATAATTAAAGGGTTTAAGCAATGGTATGACATGATTTGTTTTCCAATTGTGAAAACTCTTTCAGGCTACAGTGCACAGAATAGATAGCTGTGGGCAAGACGGGAGACGAGAAAACCAGTTAAGAGACAGTTTTGAGACGAAGGAGGCTTGAATTAGAAGGCAGTACAACAGTAATAAGAAGTAAGACTTCTGAAGTCATTTGCCTGCATTCAAACCCCAGACTTTCCACTTACCAAGTTGCTTACTCCCTACACCTCTTTTCTCATGTATAATCCAGAGGAAAAAATCCTCACAGGGTTCTTGCCAAAGAACAAATAAAATAATACTCATACAACAGTTGGCATGTTGACTGGCACATAGTTAGAATGCAAATGTTTACTATCATTAAGTAATGTTAATGGGATGGAGAAATGAGAATATAACTGAAAGATGTTTAGGATACAGAAATTGACAGTTAAGGTACAGGAAAAGGGTAAAGGAATGAGTGAACAGATTCTAGTTTCCGGCTTGAATAGTGGCACTATTTGATGAGATGAGAAACACAAAGTTTGAAGGAGAAAATAGTGTTCATTTTTTAATAAATTGATTGAGAAAGACATTCCAACAGGCAGGTGAATATATCGCTCTAAAGTGAAGGAAACAGATCAAGGGTGAAGATCTGAGAATGAGAGAGACAGATGGTAATTAAATCCATTGGGGTTGACCAGAACCTCTAGAGAGAGAATACATAGAGTGAAGAAATGCTGACAAGGTAAAAAGTATGAAACACCAACATTTAAAGGATGGGCAGGGGAAGAGAAGCCTGCAAAGGACACAGAGAAAGGGGCCAGAGAAATAAGAACAATAGTGTGAGAAGTCAAAAGCCAAAAGAAAAGAAGTGTTTCAAACTAAAGGAAGTACTCAACAGTGTCAATACTGCCAAGCAGTGGAATAAGTTAAGGACTGAGAGTCTTCACTGGATTTAGCAACAAAGTTATTCATTCACATAATAAATGTGTCAAACATTGTGCTAGGCCCTGGAGAAACAGAGGTAAATAAGACAAGAGCCTTGCACACACAGACTCTAAGTCTTGAAGAGATACAGTAAACTAGTAAACAGATAAAATACTTACACATTATGATAATAAAGTAACATGACAGAGTAAAAGGCAGAGGCTAGCTTTAGATGCGGAGCTTGGGAGGGCATTTCTCTGAAGAAAGAACATTTAAGCTGAGACCTAAGATGGGAAAGGGTTTAGCTTGGTCAGAGAACTGAAAGAGGCCCTGAGACTGCAGCATAATGGTGGAAGAGCCAAGGAGAGAGAAGCCAGCTCATGACTGTAGATTACGCTGAGGGTATAGTGAGAAAAATTTAGGTGATGACCTGTTGAGCATTAGTAAGTAGGGAAGTTAAGATCACTCTAACTAATAGCACTTATTAGTTTGCTTTTCCTCATTTATACTAGTCTTAATAATCAGAAATAGGACATTTTACCACTCTTTCAACCATTAGCTGTTTATTACAATGTCAAAATAAACTTTTCTATTTTAAAGGGTACTATATGATTACAGTATGTTACCCGTTGCATTAATTTACCTTTTAACCTTTTAACCTTCTTCCATAGATACTTTTCATAATATCTGCTTAATTCTATCATTAAATTATATTTCTCTGAGGTACTCCTCATTTTCCAGTAATGTACATCAGAATTTGAATGCTTTATAACAAGAAGACTCAGCAAGGTGTTACTAAAGTGTTATGGGCCAATAACACACAAAAAATCTGATGGGCTTAAAAAAAAAAAAAAAAAAAAAGAGAGAGTGTCTATATCCTGTAGTATTATATTCCACAGTTTCAGGTTCCTATTTTCTTAACCTATGCATTTATATACATGTATATGATAAAGAAAAGCTGATGCAGAAAACTTTGGCTTGATTTTGAACAGCTGAATTATATGTGCATATTGTTTTTTCATTTCCTTATCTGCAAGAGGAAGAATTTATAGCCCTTCCATATTTCACAAGGACATCAATAGTATAAAATGCTACCATTTACTTAATATCTATTAATTATCAGGCAGTGAGCTAGGCACACTACATAAATTATTTTTAATTGTCCCCATACCTGAAAAATAGGTATTATTCTTCCAATTTTACAGATGAAAAAACAGTCTCAGAGAGATCAGCTGATTTGCCCAAGACTGAAGAGCTGGAATTTAAGCCCAGTCCTGTAATCTTGAAAACTCTGGTCACTATACCATGATGCCTCAGACTATCAACAGATTTAGATTCCTTAAAAATACCTGTCAGATATAAGATATTAAATCATAAAGATGAATTTTTAAATGGTAACAAATGGTATTTTATTAAATTTTTAATAAACTGTGTACAACTTAGAAATACTTGCCATATACACCATTCCTATATATTCCTCCCTTTGGCATAACTTGATTTCAATTTTTTTTAATAATAGAGAAGAGAGATAAAAGGAAGAGAGAAAAGATAACAACACTGTACTTAAAGTACAAGAATTACTATTCTGGGTCAAAAAAAATTCCCAGTTAATCCTTAATACACATATTAAATCCAATGAACTACTAGTAATTAACTGCCTATTCTCACAAAACTATGTCTCTCAAAATTAAAAACTACAAATGGCCTAAGGATTTCATGAATCAGAAAAATCTAACCTCTGATTAGAACCTCTAAATGTCACTATTTCTCTGAATTTGAAAGGCAACAAGTCTGAATAAAAAGATCATAATTTGCTCTTAGCAGAATCTATTGATTTATTGAATTGTGAGCTTTTCCTCCTAAGACTTTTCAGGTAGCCATGTCAGCCACCAAGATACTGTCTGAAGAAGTCTAGGTATTTAACAGAAAGAAATTGCTGCCAGATCATCTTTATTTTCCTTAACAAAATACATAATAGAGCACAAAATTCACTTATAATATCATCATTTTACAAATATAAATAATGCTCAAAATTCAAGTACAGTCAAGTGCAGAGATAGTTCCTATATGTTAATATGTAAACATAAGCTAATTATATACATCAGGTACCTCTGGCCCAGGTGCAAAAAAAGAGACATCAAAATTAACACTGCACTTGACTGTTCGACTGCATTCTTACTGAGAATTCATACCAATGCCTATATTGTTACTGTAGTAACTTTCATACCTCTTAATATAAATGCCTAAATAGACATTTTACCCCTTGGAAAATATCTCAAGAGTTAAAATTCTATCCATTTTAATGATGTAGTATTAAAAATCTTAATTGAGTTTCATTCCTTAAAACAAACGCTATTAGAACTTATTCCTAACCAAAGTTCTTCCTATGTCAAAATGGATAGTATTTACAGGTCACAAATAAAAAACAAAACTGCTATATTTGTTTACATTTAGAATGGAAAAAAATACCTAAAAGCTGTCTAAACAGTGTGGGTTTTATACATTAAAAAGGATTTTACTTTACTGATATCACTTGCTTTTAATTTTAATAGCAGTAGACATAACTTTGACATATTGAAATAGCTAGGCAATCGGAAATTCAGATGACATCAAGCATGTCTTTAGAGGGGGAAAAAAAAAGCACCACCTAAGAAAGCAATAACTGACATCAACAAGACTACAAATATCCAGTTGAAGGCACGTGGAAGCATTTACTACATTGTCGAAGATTCTCCACTTAGTTCAGGATTAGGAATAGCATCAGCTCTGGGAACTGTTGATTTGGCTTTATTCATTGAGGTTTCCTCATTCTCGGTCTCTTCTTGCTTCTCCTCTGGTTTCTCTGTGCCAGATGCTTGTTCAATCACTGGGTCTGTCTGCTCTGTATCCAGTATTTTGTCATCTGTCTGCTCTGTACTGTTATCTAGAACATCTTGTTCTTCTAAAGATTCTGAAAAGATAAAGAGTCAAGACTTTAGGTATACCCAAATGTTAAAACTACTAAATAAGATAAGCACATGCAAACATGGACTAAGAAACAGTAGAATGGTCTAACATTAACCTCAAAAATCTTAAAAAATATGTACTTAACTCCCTACAGCATACCATATATGAATTGGTATGAATGAAGGAAAAAACAAATTGGGGGGAAAAAAACCCACAAACATACTTTTACCTAAAGACCCATAGTTCATGAAATATATGAACTTTCATAATATTTAAGAACTTCAAGATGGGTATGAAAGTTGAATGTCCAAATATATCAAAGTCCCAACAGAATTATGTGCTATAAGACAACAGCCCAGCAAAAAAAGCAAATGTATTAACTCCCAGATTATGTTTCCTGAAGGAACTGGTCTCCCTTGCGTCCAGGCAACACTGTGACCAATGTGTAAATGTGTACCTTTGTGTGTGTGTATGTGGCGTGATTTCCCACACTGATTTACATCTCTATTGTCCATGACTGGGGAGGTCTGGATCCACCTTTTCCAAAGGCATGACAAATCTTCCCTCATCCCTCTGCAAGACAAGTCCTCAGGATTTAAACCTCTGGGTCAGAATATGCTACATACCTTGAATGCTAGGGAGAGAAAGGGAAGGGTCTTTTGCCCCTGTCTCCATAGCGGAGGCCAAGTAAGGGTCTTGGTTCCTACCTGAAAACTTACTCCCTTCAAACTCTCTTTTGAGTTTCATTAAATTCAAATCTCTTAATAATAATTTAATAATAACAACTTTAATTCTTTAAAGTTTATAGAAAGGGATAGGAAAGGGAATGACAGGAGCAGAAAGCTTTGAGCCACCCAATTTCCAAATCAAAGATAAAAACCTAACTTTGAGGTGTTTCTTTGTTTTGTTTTTGTAATAAACAGCAACTAATATTATTGTTAGGAGAAATATGGTTAAACTACATCGGCTAAGCAAATAAGCTGATTTTCATACCATCACAAAAGATCCCTTGCAATAAACTACAAATGTTACTAATTCAAAA
This sequence comes from Balaenoptera musculus, assembly GCF_009873245.2. Classification (NCBI taxonomy): domain Eukaryota; kingdom Metazoa; phylum Chordata; class Mammalia; order Artiodactyla; family Balaenopteridae; genus Balaenoptera; species Balaenoptera musculus. The sequence continues at coordinate 56,690,238 of NC_045791.1, forward strand.
AATCTGGAGGAAAGGTCAGTCTACACTAGTAAAAAGTTCTAGTTTTGTTCCTTATATAGGACAGGCCAGAATTTTGCTAAATAGAATTAATTAATAGTTTTGCAAAGAAATTATGTGCTATACGCACACATATTGACATGGAGGTCTTAACAAATTCATGGTTTTATCATATCAGTTTTAATAAATACAAATTATCTATAAATCACACACTCTATGCCAAGAGTCGAAAAATATTTTTAAAATTATATTTAAAGCAGATATCTTAGACCCTAGTTTACAAAATTAATTACAATCTCTTTCTCTCTTTTTATATATAGAACAAAAGGCCAAAATTGCATAGTTAGGGACATCCAAGTTAATGAGGTTTTACTGTATGAAAATTTCACATGCTCACAAAAAGTAGTGAGGAATGTTCACGTCACAAAAATGTTATTTTTATCTTAAAAGGAACTTCAAATGGCACTGCTGCACCACTTGGAATCTTACAAAAATCCAAAGCAGAAAAGCAGTAGGTCATTTGAGTTGTGTTACTTGAATGTTCCAGTGCTCACAGAAAAAGCAGAAAGTGAAATGAAACTCTATGGACATGTACAGATCATTTCTGCTCTAAGGGCAAGCAAGCTCTTCAGTGGAAAATTTCAGGAGTCACTAACCATTTGTAATTCTACCTTCACATATTTATCCAGAGTAGAATTTTAAGAGTCATGGTTTTCCACAACTCTCTGGCCATAGAGCAATACTTACTTGCCAAGAACTTTACAAGTGGTTATAATTTAGTAAGCCCTCCAATGAAGTCACATGAAATGAAAAAACAAAAAGCTCAAAATTCAGGACTCAACTCATCAATAAACGTGCTTAAGTGAACATAGGCCCACATAGTTTGTCATAATCTGTTTGACAGATTGCCTCAGTACTAAACTTAAAACAGGAGAGGTATCAAAGTTCATGATTTATCGTATTAAAGCTCTGTGATGTAACTATTTTCAGAATCAGATACATCCCCAGTCAAATCCGATTTAATTTAAAAATTCTGGGATCTTAAAGAAGCAGTTAATACAAAGAGAAGAACTATAATACTTAATTTTTTAATGTCTATAGAGGTGAATTCTAAGAAATACCATGTGCTGTCATAATTAGAAAATAGCATTATATACAAAACTTGCTCATCAATACTGCACTGTATTTCAGAAAATATATAGAAGACTAAAAACTGGTGAAATGATGAGTAGGGCTGGAGAACAATCAAAAAGCCTAGTAAGGACTACTTTTCTTCCCCCAGGTTAATTTTTAGAAAAGTAATTTTAATAGCAGTTAACACTATAAAAATTTGGTATGTGTCATAATATCTATAATGCAGATATCAGCTAGTCTAAATGACACAGATATTCAGTGTATGGATACCAATGCCATTTTGTGAGAGGTCATCCCAATAAGCTTGAAGTAAACTAGGTGTGCAAGATTAACAGAGAATTAATTACATATCAGTTTAATAACTAAACCACAGAGCTTTATAACAAGTTTATTAAATATATTCCAAAAGTACTTACTTTATTTCTGTGGGGGGCTATCATTTGCCTATTCTAATAAAAACAGTGAATTTTTTCTGTGAAGTTTAAAATAGCTTGGTGGTATAAAATACATTACAGTAGATGTCAATATTTGGGCATAAAATACCAAAAGAGAAACCAGCTTTCATGTTCACACTAATAAAACAGGCCTACTCTCCCTGTGCAGCACCAGTTTAAGACTAAAATTGATGCAAGTTACATGAGTGACCTAATTCAATCTGTAAGAAAATTTTAAAAATCACCTTTGACATCTGTAATGCCAAGAAAACAACAGATCACAATGTGATAAAACAAAAATTACCCAAGGGATTTGTTCCTTACCTGACTCCTATCCCTGCCCAACTCCCAACCCACTATCCTTGAGAGAGAAGCTTTTTCCACAAAATTGTAACAACTGGCTTCCACTTGTCTGGGCAAAGCTTCAGTTCAGCTAGACAGAGCTCAGACTTGTAAAACTGAGTGTAACTGTACAGTGAATACCACTGCCTCACCTGTAAACCACACACATGCAAAAACATCTAAGAAGATCACCTTACCTTTAGGTTTTTATTCTAGCTCTTAAAAGAATAACTTTCTAAGAAAATTAAAGAATAGTCTAGCAAAACAATTTCATATATCTCCAAAAGAAACACATAACTTCCACAGCAAAATACATGATTGTATTTAGATTATGCCTTCCAAAACCCCTCATATTTTAGTGATTTAGATTCTTACTTCTTATTCCTTTTTATAATAACTTAAAAATTTTTTTTTGCCTTGCTAACACATCAGTACCTACTATATGCATAGACTATAAAACTTACCTAAAGGAAATATGTTAAATTAAAATGGACAATTTGTCTTTGAACTCACAGATTTTAAACAAACAGTTTTTGCAAGATTTTTCTGCCTTAAGAAAAATGGCCAACTTATATTTAAGGACCAAAGACATGAATTTCATCCCAAAACTCAACTCAATGGTTCAACAAACAAAATTCAAATAAATGATAACCACCTATGAGAAAACAGCTTATCTTAAACACACAGAATGTTGTGTAATTATTTACCATTGGTGAACAAATTCATTAGATGAGACTTTAGAATGTCATTATTAAGTAATAATGTAAAACTATTAGGTGAAGGTGTTTTAGAAAAGGGAATCAAAAGGCTAAAAGATCTATATGATCTAAAACAACATGCAAAACCATACTACAGGCACGTTTACATCTTGAGTAAGCTATACATAGCTAAATATAAATAAAGGTATAGTTTTTTTTTGATCTGATAAATACACGAATTCAATAAAATTTATATTATCAAATAGTTCAATTTCCTAGTAGCATCAAATAAGCAATACTAAAAATAAGATTTTTCCCTAGTTCAACATAACCTAATATTACAGTATATTTGCTTAAAAGAAAGGAAGAGCAGAAATCAGGTTATCAGATACATTTCACCTTATATAAATTTTAATCACTATTTTTGATAGTACTGATTAGATGCCATGAGTTTATTATTAGCAAGTATTTTCCAGTTTGAATAAAGCTATATTCTACTAAAATAATTACATAAGCTCTAGCCAAATATAACTGAACAATGAAAATGATATTAACATTTTTCAAACATGCTAACTCCAAATCACTTTACTAAAATACTAACAGTGTAGAAACCTTGTACTCTAATTATTACCATATCTAACAAAAAGAATGCTATGTATCAGTTATTTTGGAAAATACATTTTAAAAAAAAAACAAAACTGATAAACCCACTTTAACATGGCTTAGCAGAGACTCAAATATTACTGTACTATTCATTTCACAGTAAAAGAAACCGAGGAACCAAAAACCAGTTCATTAGTTTGGCATACCATATCTAGTATGCTTTTAGATAAAATGACAATCCTAATATCTTGCTTTCTTTAATAGTCTATTACCAAAGCATCTGTATACACAGTTCTATAAAAAATACTAGGAATTCAAATGAGCAATTAATGGGAGGAATTTCTTCTAGGTCTCCTTCTTTGATGAAAACTTTCCAAGGTTTCATATGTTGTTCTAAAGAGTGGTCCAAAAATTTCAAAAGCCTTGTGCCTCATCCTAAACGCAAAATCTTCCAGTAGCAGGATCAAGACAAAACTTAATTTCAAAGTCTTGCATCATAAATTGAAAAAAAACGTTTCTTCTATTAACTCTAGATTTATATAAATGGTTGTGGAATATTTTTTGAAAAAAAATTCAGATGGAAGAAAGTTACCTTTTGGTTCCATCTGTAAATTCAGTAATGCAATTTCAAGGAGCTACTTCAATACTTTAAAAAAATATAAATATTAAAACGGAAAGTTTTTCTCTCAGACCTCAAGTTTCTATGTCAAAAGTGTAGAAATCAGCAATCTAAGCCCTTAATCACATTGGCTGTCAGCAGAGAGAGTAGCTGATTCAGATGATATGTTCCTTACTTCATAGTTCAATTTAACCATAAAGGTATGCTACCAGCATTCAAATAAATGCAGCTTCATCCGTTCATCAAAATACTTCCTGTCATTTACTAATAGAATCCAGCTTGGAATTGATAACTGTATATCAACAGTGTTGAGACAGGAGTCTTCGAAAAAATTTTCAGTCTTCTGGAAAGCCAAAGAAGTAAAAAGGTGCTCATAATAGCCATTTTGATGAATCCAAACAGAAGAACGAAGAAATTACTACTCTACAGACTATCTTAACCAAATGGAATCGCTTCAGTTTCTAGCACTGTGGAACTATCAGACCCTGCCTCAATGTCTTCACCTATTAATGTTACCTTATTAGGGTTGACTTTGAGCCAGTTAGACTTCATTCCGGAAATTTCTGACAAAAAATGAGACATCTGGGGTATTGCTCCTCCTAGATTAGATGAGAAGGGAAGGTATAGCTGGGTGTTGTTTTGCTAACTGTGCATCTTGACCTTAGCAGAAGATATAAAGTATGGGACTCATTATCAAGATATCTATTTTGTTGGCTGTTTTTTCTTTTCTTTTGTCCCAACTATTGGCTTTCAAATATTCACTTTAGCTTTCATAAGCAAGGTTACTCATGGAAAGGACTCCAATTTTTCATCTAGGCATCTTCACTATGGAATTCTTTAATTTTCAGTTCCAAGAGGCTTGCAATGGCAAAGCAGATGATTTGCATGTGACAGCATGCAGCTCAGAGCATGACTTAAGCAAAAGAAAAAATCTGATATTGTGTTTGGAGTCGGTGTTGCAGACTTGGAGAAGACGAATGCACTGACTCAGTGTTGGAAGTACACAGGCCTCTTGTCATGGCTATCTGTATTCAAATTCATTTTGATATTTGTTAGTAAGCCAAAAGCCAAGCCCAAGTCAACACACATATTTTAGGTTCATTTTTCGAAGTTAAAAAAAAAAAAGATACTCACAGTTTCATACTAAACTTTAGATATGTGAAAATTCATTGCCTCATATATTATTCTCAGTTTAAGCACTTTTTCTACTACTCAGTGATTTTATAAAGAAATCAAATATATGTAACTGATAATCTCAAGAAGTTAAAAAGATGCATACTGACTACTACTTAAACTATGTGAACTGAACTTCCCATATGGATTTTTTTTTTCTGTACCAGGTAAAGCACCAAAATATCAGGGCCTTTGTCATAATTTTAGCAATCTTCATAATTCAGAGCTGCTTAACAAGCAGCTCCTCACCCAATATTAATAACAAGAAATAGCTGGCAATTAATAGTCAGATCTTCCATCTCATCTTTTTCATTTTTTCATGAAACTTCCTCAAGAATTCCTAAAACAGAATTAAAAGATAAGTTCTAAAACTCAATGAATCCTGATAACTTCAGTTTCTCTAAAATAAGGTTGTTTTACAACAAAGGCATTCATCAGCAGTGTTAAATCTTGTGGACCTCAATAAATTGTTTGTTTCAAAGGAACACCAGTCCTATCAACATAGTCTTCCAAAGAATGTAAGGCTGACTTTCCAACTCCAAAGTTTCCGGCTTTCGAGTAACTTCTATTCATTGAAATGGTAGGCACAAACCTATTTTTATCAATGTTAATTACAAAGCTTATAAGAAATTTACCCTTATGAGTAGTAGTTTCATAATTCTCATAATCTGCTTCATTTAAATAAATTGAAAAATAATTCCATGGAAACATTACTAGTTAAATCTCCCAACAGTTATTAAAAGAGGTAACTCCATAAATAATATTTACCTAGCTATTTCTAGATGCTGCTTAACACAATATAACCTGTATTTTAAAACTGAAACACATCATATCAGTTGCACGGGAGGCCACAGTATCAGAACAACAGCTGATATACGCATGCTGCAAAATCTGATCCATTCTTGTCTAAAACATTATTAAGAGACAAAACTTTTTTAATTAACATATTTATACCTTCACTGATCTGGTTCTCTGATGAAATCACACTTCCTGAGGGCAAGGAACCAACTGTACTTGAGCCTTCCAAAGTCTGCCCCTTCTCAAAACTAAACTCTGGAAGTCTTGGAGCCTGGGGTCTGGTTTTTCTTGCAGGATTCAAGAAAAAACAGTAGGCACAACGAAAAGCTGCAGAGAATTTAAAAAAACAAAACAAAAACCATAAAACCAAAGAAATTTTAAGGACTAATCAAGTAACTCTCAAGATTACTTTTACAAACAGTCAAAGAACCCTTCAAAAGTTACTTAGCCCTTGTGAAATTACTCGTGGTTTTAATAATATTATGGCAGGTGTTCTAACCAAAGTTTATTTTAAAGCATACTTTCTAATTATTATTAAAATTATAATATCAATTTAAAGCAGAAAAGATAATAAGTTACATAGCAGGTTAACTAATAGCAAAACAATATTAATAATGATCTAAATGTGTTACAGATATTACATTTCTAGTCACCGGAATCATTAGGTATCTTAAAATCCAGAACTTTGCTCACTTGACCCAAAAAATGTAGTATGTCATATTTGAGAAGCATAATTAATCTAGTTCAATATTTTTTTTTTTTTTGTCTCCCTAGGTAGGTTTATTCCTAGGTATTTTATTCTTTTTGTTGCAATGGTAAATGGGAGTGTTTCCTTAATTTCTCTCTCAGATTTTTCATCATTAGTGTATAGGAATGCAAGAGATTTCTGTGCATTAATTTTGTATCCTGCAACTTTACCATATTCATTGATTAGCTCTAGCAGTTTTCTGGTGGCAGTTTTAGGATTCTCTATGTATAGTATCATGTCATCCACAAACAGTGACAGTTTTACTTCTTCTTTTCCAATTTGTATTCCTTTTATTTCTTTTTCTTCTCTGATTGCCGTGGCTAGGACTTCCAGAACTATGTTGAATAATAGTGGTGAGAGTGGACATCCTTGTCTCGTTCCTGATCTTAGAGGAAATGCTTTCAGTTTTTCACCATTGAGAATGATGTTGGCTGTGGGTTTGTCATATATGGCCTTTATTATGTTGAGATAGGTTCCCTCTATGCCCACTTTCTGGAGAGTTTTTATCAGAAATGGGTGTTGAATTTTGTCAAAAGCTTTTTCTGCATCTATTGAGATGATCATATGGTTTTTATTCTTCAATTTGTTAATATGGTGTATCACATTGATTGATTTGTGTATATTGAAGAATCCTTGCATCCCTGGGTTAAATCCCACTTGATCGTGGTGTATGATCCTTTTAATGTGTTGTTGGATTCTGTTTGCTAGTATTTTGTTGAGGATTTTTTGCATCTATATTCATCAGTGATATTGGTCTGTAATTTTCTTTTTTTGTAGTGTCTTTGTCTGGTTTTGGTATCAGGGTGATGGTGCCCTCATAGAATGAGTTTGGGAGTGTTCCTTCCTCTGCAATTTTTTGGAAGAGTTTGAGAAGGATGGGTGTTAGCTCTTCTCTAAATGTTTGATAGAATTCACCTGTGAAGCCATGTGGTCCTGGACTTTTGTTTGTTGGAAGATTTTTAATCACAGTTTCAATTTCATTACTTGTGATTGGTCTGTTCATATTTTCTGTTTCTTCCTGGTTCAGTCTTGGAAGGTTATACCTTTCTAAGAATTTGTCCATTTCTTCCAGGTTGTCCATTTTATTGGCATAAAGTTGCTTGTAGTAGTCTCTTAGGATGCTTTGTATTTCTGCAGTGTCTGTTGTAACTTCTCCTTTTTCATTTCTGATTTTATTGATTTGAGTTCTCTCCCTCTTTTTCTTGATGAGTCTGGCTAATGGCTTATCAATTTTGTTTATCTTCTCAAAGAACCAACTTTTAGTTTTATTGATCTTTGCTATTGTTTTGTTTCTATTTCATTTATTTCTGCTCTGATCTTTATGATTTCTTTCCTTCTGCTAACTTTGGGTTTTGTTTGTTCTTCTTTCTCTAGTTTCTTTAGGTGTAAGGTTAGATTGTTTACTTGAGATTTTTCTTGTTTCTTTAGGTAGGCTTGTATAGCTATAAACTTCCCTCTTAGAACTGCTTTTGCTGCATCCCATAGGTTTTGGGTCATCGTGTTTTCATTGTCATTTGTCTCTAGGTATTTTTTTATTTCCTCTTTGATTTCTTCAGTGATCTCTTGGTTATTTAGTAACGTATTGTTTAGCCTCCATGTGTTTGTCTTTTTTACGGTTTTTTCCCTGTAATTCATTTCTAATCTCATAGCGTTGTGGTCAGAAAAGATGCTTGATATGATTTCAATTTTCTTAAATTTACTGAGTCTTGATTTGTGACCCAAGATGTGATCTATCCTGGAGAATGTTCTGTGCGCACTTGAGAAGAACGTGTAATCTGCTGTTTTTGGATGGAATGTCCTATATATATCAATTAAATCTATCTGGTCTATTGTATCATTTAAAGCTTCTGTTTCCTTATTTATTTTCATTTTGGATGATCTCTCCATTGGTGTAAGTGAGGTGTTAAAGTCCCCCACTACTACTGTGTTACTGTCGATTTCCTCTTTTATAGCTGTTAGCAGTTGCCTTATGTATTGAGGTGTTCCTATGTTGGGTGCATATATATTTATAATTGTTATATCTTCTTCTTGGATTGATCCCTGGATCATTATGTAGTGTCCTTCCTTGCCTCTTGTAACATTCTTTATTTTAAAGTCTATTTTATCTGATATGAGTATAGCTACTCCAGCTTTCTTTTGATTTCCATTTGCATGGAATATCTTTTTCCATCCCCTCACTTTCAGTCTGTATGTGTCCCTAGGTCTAAAGTGGGTCTCTTGTAGACAGCATATATATGGGTCTTGTTTTTGTATCCATTCAGCCAGTCTATGTCTTTTGGTTGGGACATTTAATCCATTCACGTTTAAGGTAATTATCGATATGTATGTTCCTATGACCATTTTCTTAATTGTTTTGGGTTTGTTTTTGTAGGTCCTTTTCTTCTCTTGTGTTTCCCACTTAGAGAAGTTCCTTTAGCATTTGTTGTAGAGCTGGTTTGGTGGTGCTGAATTCTCTTAGCTTTTGCTTGTCTGTAAAGCTTTTGATTTCTCCATCAAATCTAAATGAGATCCTTGCCGGGTAGAGTAATCTTGGTTGTAGGTTCTTCCCTTTCATCACTTTAAGTATATCATGCCACTCCCTTCTGGCTTGCAGAGTTTCTGCTGAGAAATCAGCTGTTAACCTTATGGGAGTTCCCTTGTATGTTATTTGTCGTTTTTCCCTTGCTGCTTTCAATAATTTTTCTTTGTCTTTAATTTTTGCCACTTTGATTACTATGTGTCTCGGCGTGTTTCTCCTTGGGTTTATCCTGTATGGGACTCTCTGCGCTTCCTGGACTTGGGTGGCTTTTTCCTTTCCCATGTTAGGGAAGTTTTCGACTATAATCTCTTCAAATATTTTCTCTGGTCCTTTCTCTCTCTCTTCTCCTTCTGGGACCCCTATAATGCGAATGTTGTTGCGTTTAATGTTGTCCCAGAGGTCTCTTAGGCTGTCTTCATTTCTTTTCATTCTTTTTTCTTTATTCGGTTCCGCAACAGTGAATTCCACCATTCTGTCTTCCAGGTCACTTATCCGTTCTTCTGCCTCAGTTATTCTGCTATTGATTCCTTCTAGTGTAGTTTTCATTTCAGTTATTGTATTGGTCATCTCTGTTTGTTTGTTCTTTAATTCTTCTAGGTCTTTGTTAATCATTTCTTGCATCTTCTCAATCTTTGCCTCCATTCTTATTCCGAGGTCCTGGATCATCTTCACTATCATTATTCTGAATTCTTTTTCTGGAAGGTTGCCTATCTCCACTTCATTTAGTTGTTTTTCTGGGGTTTTTTCTTGTTCCTTCATCTGGTACATAGCCCTCTGCCTTTTCATCTTCTCTATCTTTCTGTAACTGTGGTTTTTGGTCCACAGGCTGCAGGATTGTAGTTTTTCTTGCTTCTGCTCTCTAGTTCAATATTTTTAAGTACTAGTAGCTGCACATAAAAATATTCTGAGGAGCTTTAAAAAAAATGCTGATTCCTGGACCCCACCCCAGACCAATTAAAGCAGATTATTTGTAGGTGGGACCTGGGCATCACAATTTTTAATAGCTCTTCATGTGATTCTGATGCACAGTGAAGTTTAAGAACAACTGGCCTAGGGACTTCCCTGGCGGTCCAGTGGTTAAGACTCCGTGCTTCCAATGCAGGGGAAGTGGGTTCGATCCCTGGTCGGGGAACTAAGATCTCACATGCTGTACCGCACGAAAAAAAAAAAAAAAAAAAAAGAACAACTGTATACTGTACGAAGAAAAAAACCTGAGTTGTCTTTCTTGCTTTGCTCTGTGTTCTACAATATGCCTGAACAACATATAAAGAGTAGTACCTAAAATAAAATGGCATTACATGGGAATTGGCATAGAATGAAATATTTAAAACATTTAAATCTAACTGCCAAATAATTCTTACCAATGTATTCAAATTCTTCTTTCAAAGCCATGCCATTGTGAGAAAAACACTGCTGACATATAAGGGCATACCTACACCAAAAGGAAAAATGAATAGACCAGTTACAAATGCAGACAAAACCCATGGGAGAGGCTACTTTAGCCATCACAGCTAAAGTACACAGTACATAGCATTTAATATAGCTAAATGTGTCATAGTAGATTAGATATTACTTATAAAACAATAAACAATACTCTTTAAACATGCTAACAGTCAAAATTTCAACTATTTTAAAATATAATTTATACATCAAATTAAAAATAAACTAAGAAACACTCAAATGAAAATATTCTTACTAAGTAAGCAGAAACATATTTGATAACAGAACACTTAAATTTTAATGTTTTCTAACACATATTCCTGGGAATGACAGATCCCAAATCTGTGGTCAGATAAGACTGGAAAAGATGAAACCTCTTAGAGATTCACAGTGAGTATTATTAAAACCTCTGAGATGTCTTGTAGTAAAGAAATGAATTTAATTTTGTTTAGTCCAGTCCAAAGGTTAATTTCTGTACATCATGATTCCTGTATCTATCCCAGTTACACTTAAACATCTTCTGCATTTTCTACTTATGTAATCTTTCTGTTCTCTGCATATGTACTTAACAAATACTTGGCCCTATCAAACAACATTCTATCTGTTTTGGATAACATATAAATTTTCACATTAACATTAAATTCTAGTCCCTTTATTAAAATGATAATATTACAATAACCTTGTCAAATATTTACTCTAAGAATATCCTAAGAATTACTTAAAAGTCTATACTATGACAATTGCTTTGCTCACATCATACCTATAATCCTACAGTTATTACAAGGATCAATTAAGATAATAACTGGAAAAGCATTTTGGAACTGTAAGTGCCAAATACATTAAATTGTCCTCACTGTTATTAAAATTATCACCATCAAGTCCAGTACTCACATCTATAAAACTCCATTTCTAACAACCTACCAACTTTTCACTATTTACATGCTCTTCAAGTTCAAAAGAGTCAATGAAATGATTCAATTTCTCTAAAAATTACCTTATAGTGCAGTTATAACATAGCAGAGTTACAATATTTTTTCTGTTTTAAATGTTTTATCTAGATACTTTAAGCTACTACTGAAAAATAATTGAATATGTACTCTTTTGCAGGGCTATAAAATACTCCATTACGTTCTAAAATCAGGAAACAAGAACCACAAAGTTGCAGAACATCTAGTACATGTGCACACACACATACCCTAACCAATAAACTTTTCTTCATTTTCATTTATCTACCACCCTAGTAAACATTACCTGTTCTGTGGACCATCACCAACTAAATATTCAACAATTCTATCCAGAGCACCTCGTTCTCGGGGCAGAATAGGTCTTGCTAAAGGTGGACCAGGAGGATGAAGACCTAGTAAATAAATAAATATATATATAACTTATACATATAAAATACATTTAAACTTTAATTCCGTTGCCAAAAACTACCTATGCTTGTCAGAACTTTTAAGTGATTTTAACAAAACAAAAATAATATTGTTATTAACCTCTGTATTCAAATTTTCATTAAAAATACTGCACTACAAAAAATACATTTATACATGTGCTATATTAGAACCAGGAACATAATCTATTAAGGAATAAAGCTATGTTGAGTTCTGTACAATTAATTTTTAAAATGCTCAGACTCTTAAAAGTTTATGTAATAATAAACTAGGGGACTTCCACTTTGTACCACAATAGAATAACCAGGGTCAGATTTAATCTTCCCACCTAAAACAACTAAAATACTGTGTAAAATATATGATGCAATGGTTTTAAAGACACTGGATATCAGGCAATGTAGGATAAAGATTTCTGAAAGACAAAAAGCAAATAAGATGAGCCCACTGCCAACAGCCAACTGCCCCCAACCTGTTGCCTGGAGAGAATTTCCAGGTAGCAACTCAGGTAGGGTAAATCCAGGTGAAGTTCATCAGTCTCCTTGAGTTGAGGAGATAAAGCTGGAACTCTGGGGAGGCCAAGGCAGGTTGAGTTCACTGGAAAGAGTACCAGAGAGGAAAGAATGCACAGAGCAAGAACACCAAAGATCTGCCCAGGATGCATATGAGGAAGACTACCTGAGGACAGAGAAATAACTGCCCCAAAATATTAAAGCTACCAGTGCTCACATGGGATCAAAAATATCACATTAAAAAAAAAAAAAAATCACATGTTCCCACCAGCCAGGGTGGAAAACTTCATAACTCACAGGTCATCGGGTAAGTATTCAGAGGAGCTTTGTATAGGAATATGAAAACATCCTGTACCCAATAAGGTTAAATCTACAATGTCTGACATCAGATAAAAAATTATTAGACATGCAAATTAGCAGGAAAATACAACCCATATGAGAAAAATCAATCAAAAGTGACCCAGAAATGACAAAGATGACAGCATTAATAGACAAATATACTAAAACACTTATTATGACTATATTCCATATGCTTGAGAATCCAGAGGAAAGATTTAATATGTTAAGTAGAGACATGAAAAAAATCTGAAAGATCCAAATTGAACCTCTATAGATGAAATCTATAATATCTTGATTAAAAAATCCACAGATGAAATGAATAGCAGTTTGGACATTACAAAAAAAAATTAGTAAACTTGAAGACAGAGCAACAGAAACCATACAAAATGAAACACAAAGTCTAAAAAGATTTTAAAATGAACAAATCATCAGTGAGCTGTGGAACAACCTCAAGCACCTAGTATACATATAACTGAAGTTCAGAAGAGGAGAGAGAGGGAAAGAAAAATATGTTTGAAGAAATAATGCACAAAAATTTTCCAAATTGGATGAAAACTGTAAACAAACACACAGACCCAAGAATATCAACAAACCCTAAGCAAAAGAAATATAAATAATATTGTGCCAAGGCACAGCATACTCAAACTGCTTAAAACCAGTGATAGAGGGAAAATCTTAAAAGCAGTCAGAAAAAGATACATTATATACAGAGAAACAGAGATAAGAATGACAGATTTCTCCTCAGAATATAAGCAAGCCAGAAGACAGTGAAACAGTATCTTTAAAGTTCTGAAAGAAAAACTATCAAATTAGAACTCTGTATTAATGAAAACATCTTTTAAAAATGAAGGCAAAATGAAGACTTTTTTTGGACATACAAAACTGAAAGAATTCATCACTAGCAGAACTGTACTACAAGAAATGTTAAAAGAAATCCTTCAGGCAGAAGAAAAATGACATCAGACAGAAAGCTGGATCTACACAAAAGAAAGAGGAGTACCTGAAATGGTTACCATGTGGGTAAATATATAAAATTTATTATTTAAATCACTTTAAAAAATAATCAATGGCTTAAAGAAAAAGTAATACATGATTTCCCTTCCTGTCCAAAATTTCCCATGAAAGCTTTTGTAAGCCAAAATGGCATAAAGTGAAGAAGCAATTACCTTAGGATACATCTTGCTAATGGATGCACAAAACAAATTGAGATAAAACACAGATGTTCACAGACAAAGTTCAAAGCTATGGCGGCTTGAGGCTGAGATGCTGAGTGTAGTTCCCAGGGAAGGAGCTTGGTGGTGCCACTCTTGCTGCTCAGGATGTGCGCTGCCTCTATAACAGCTCACTGCAAAACAAACGCTAAACGCTATTTTTGCTTTCCACCTTTTTTTGTAAAAGCGAAAACCCTCTTCCGATTTCTTTCAGTTACTGAAAACAGGTACTAATGTAGGTCTTTCATAAAAGCAAAGTGGTGTAAAGTGAACTTTCAAAATGTGCGGGATATCTGTAATTTCTTCTGGGGTTTATAATACATATATAAGCAAAATGTATGACAACAATAGCACAAAGGCCAGAAGGAGAGAAACATAAGTACACTGTAGTTTGATTCGTAAACTATGTGAGAACTGGTATCATATTACTTGAGATGAACTGTGACAAGTTAAAGATACATACTGCAAACTCTAAAGTACCTGCTAAAATAACAAAAACAAAAAAGCACTATCGCTGATAAGGCAACAAAAAAAATTAATTGGAATCATAAAAGACACTCAACCCACAAGAAGGCAGAAAACAGGAGAAAGGGAGCAGAACAGATGAGACAAATAGAAAAAAAAATAGCACAATAAAAGATTTAAACTCAAACCTAAACATACTAATCATTACATTAAATGTATGTGGCCTGAACATCCTCACTATAAGGCAAAGATTGTCAGAATGGATAAAAAAGCAAGACCCAATAGGTGCTGCTTACAAAAACCCCATTTTAAATATAAGGACACAAACAGGTTAAAAGTAAATGACAGGAAAAAATATATAAATACGCTAACACTAATCAAAAGAAACCTGGAGCACTTGTATTAATAGCAATCAGAGTAGATTCTGGAGCAAAGAATATAATCAGGGATGAAAAGAGTAATTTCATAATGACAAGAAGTCAATTCATCAAGAAGACATAATAATCCTAAACATATATGTGCATCATAACAGAGTTTCAAAAACTAACAGAACTACAAAAAGAAACAAAGACACAATTATAGTCAGAGATTTCAACAGCATTCTCTCAATAACTGACAGAACAAACAGACAGAAAATCATTAATGACGTACAATACTATCTACTACCAACTTGACCTAATTGACATTTATAGCCATTCTACCCAACAGGAACAGAATATACATTCCTTTCAAGTGAACATAAAACATACACCAAGACAAATGATAGTATGAGGTATAAAACAAGTCTCAATACACTTAAGAAGATTCAATAATATAAAGTATGTTTTCTGATAACAATAGAATTAAATTAGACATCAGCAACAAAAAGACATCATGAAAATATCCAAATTTTTGGAGACTAAATAATAGAGATATAAAAAAATCCAGGCTTTAAAAAAAAATCAAAAAAGAAATTACAAACCATTTTTAACTGAATGAAAACAAACCAAAAAAAAACATGTCAAATTTATGACATGCACCTAAAGCAATACTTAGAGGAAAATTTATAACACTAAACACTATACCACTAAACACCTACAAAACAGGATAGGCCTAAAATCCATGAATTCAGCTTCCACCTTAAGAACCACAAAGGAAACAGCAAATGAAACCTGAAGTAAACAGAATAAAGGAAATAATAAAGATCAGAGAGGGAATTAATAAAAGAGAAAATACAAAAATAATAGAGAAAAGCTAGTTCTTTGAGAAGACCAATTGAATTGATAAACCTGTAGCCAGACTAATCAGGGAAAAAAAAAAAAGGAAGATACAAAATACTAACGTTAAGAATGAGAGGGACTTCCCTGGTGGCGCAGTGGTTAAGAATCCGTCTGCCAATGCAGGGGCCACAGGTTCGAGCCCTGATCCAGGAAGATCCCACATGCCAAGAAGCAACTAAGCTCGTGAGCCACAACTACTGAGCCTGTGGTCTAGAGCACGCGAGCCACAACTACTGAGCCCGTGCACCGCAACTACTGAAGCCCAGGCACCTAAAAGCCCGTGCTCCACAACAAGAAAGCCACTGCAGTGAGGAGCCTGCACACTGCAACGAAGAGCAGCCCTCACTTGCTGCAACTAGAGAAAGATCGTGCGTAGCAATGAAGACCCAATGCAGCCAAAAATAAATAAATGAATAAATAAATAAATTCATAAAAAACAGAATGAGAGAAATGACATAAATAGAGATAGTAAAAATATTAAAAGAATAAGAAGGGTATATTATGAATAACTTTATGCCAATAAATTCTATAAGTTAGATGAAATAAATTCCTTGAAAGACTACCAAACTACCACAACTCACTCAACAAGAATTAGACAACTATTCAATTTGTTAACATTTTGTTAAGAATTTTTGCATCCATGTTCATGAGGGATATTAGTCTGTAGTTTTCCCTTTAAAAAATTGAATTTTTAGGGCTTCCCTGGTGGCACAGTGGTTGGGAGTCTGCCTGCCAATGCAGGGGACACGGGTTCGAGCCCTGGTCTGGGAGGATCCCACATGCCGCGGAGCAACTGGGCCCGTGAGCCACAATTACTGAGCCTGCGCGTCTGGAGCCTGTGCTCCGCAGCAAGAGAGGCCGCGATAGTGAGAGGCCCACGCACTGCGATGAGGAGTGGCTCCTGCTTGCCGCAACTGGAGAAAGCCCTCACGCAGAAACGAAGAAATGAAGACCCAACACAGCCAAAAATAAATAAATAAATAAACTCCAATCTCTAAAAAAAAAAAAAAAAAAAAATTGAATTTTTAGTTAAAAAAAAAACCTTCCACAAAGAAAACACCAGGCCCAGGTACTTTAACCTGTAAAATTTTAATTTATTATTAAGAAATAATACCAGACCACAGCACAGACAGCAGAAGCAAGAAGAACTACAATCCTGCAGCCTGTGGAACAAAAACCACATTCACAGAAAGAAAAACAAAATGAAAAGGCAGAGCACTATGTACCAGATGAAGGAACAAAATAAAACGCCAGAAAAACAATTAAATAAAGTGGAGATAGGCAACCATCCAGAAAAAGAATTCAGAATAATGATAGCAAAGATGATCCAGGACCTCGGAAAAAGAATGGAGGCAAAGACTCAGAAGATGAAAGAAATGTTTAACAAAGACCTAGCAAATTAAAGAACAAACAAACAGAGATGAACAATACAATAACTGAAATGAAAAATACACTAGAAGGAATCAATAGCAGAATAACTGAGGCAGAAGAACAGATAAGTGACCTGGAAGACAGAATGGTGGAGTTCACTGCCAAGGAACAGAATAAAGAAAAAAAAAATGAAACGAAATGAAGACAGCCTAAGGGACCCCTGGGACAACATTAAACACACCAACATTCGCATTATAGGGGTCCCAGAAGAAGAAGAGAGAGAGAAAGGACCCAAGACAACATCTGAAGAGATTACAGTTGGAAACTTCGCTAACATGTGAAAGGAAATAGCCACCCATGTCCAGGAAGCGCAGAGAGTCCCATACAGGAAAAACCCAAGGAGAAACATGCCAAGACACACAGTAATCAAACTGACAAAAACTAAAGACAAAGAAAAATAATTAAAAGCAATAAGGCAAAAACGACAAATAACATACAAGGGAACTCCCATAAGGTTAACAGCTGACTTCTCAGCGGAAACACTACAAGCCAGAAGGCAGTGGCATGATGTATTTAAAGTGATTAAAGGGAAGAACCTACAACCAGATTACTCTACCCTGCAAGGATCTCATTCAGATTTGATGGAGAAATCAAAAGCTTTACAGACAAGCAAAAGCTAAAAACATTCAGCACCACCAAACCAGAACTAAAACAAATGCCAGAGGAACTTCCCTAAGTGGGAAACATAAGACAAGAAAAGGACCTACAAAACCAAACTCAAAACAATTAAGAAAATGGTAACAGGAACATACACATCAATAATTACCTTAAATGTGAATGGATTAAATGCTCCAACCAAAAGACACAGGCTTGCTGAATGGATACAAAAACAAGACCCATATATATGCTGTCTACAAGAGACCCACTTCAGACCTACGGACACATACAGACTGAAAGTGAGGGGATGGAAAAAGATATTCCATGCAAATGGAAATCAAAAGAAAGCTGGAGTAGCAATACTTATATCAGATAAAAAAGACTTTAAATAAAGAATGTTACAAGAGACAAGGAAGGACACTACGTAATGATCAAAGGATCAATCCAAGAAGAAGGTATAACAATTATAAATATGTATGCACCCAACATAGGAACACCTCAATACATAAGGCAACTGCTAACAGCTCTAAAAGAGGAAATCGACAGTAACAGAATAATAGTGGGGGACTTTAACTCCTCATTTACACCAAAGGAAAGATCATCCAGACAGAAAATTAATAAGGAAACACAAGCTTTAAATGACACAATAGACCAGATAGATTTAATTGATATATATAGGACATTCCATCCAAAAACAGCAGATTACACTTTCTTCTCAAGTGCGCACGGAACATTCTCCAGGATAGATCACATCTTGGGTCACAAATCAAGCTTTGGTAAATTTAAGAAAACTGGAATTATATCAAGCATCTTTTCCGACCACAACATTATGAGATTAGAAATCAATTAAAGGGGAAAAAACATAAAAAACACAAACACATGGAGGCTAAACAATATGTTACTAAATAACCAAGAGATCACTGAAGAAATCAAAGAGAAAATCAAAAAATACCTAGAGACAAATGACAATGAAAACACGATGATCCAAAACCTATGGGATGCAGCAAAAGCAGTTCTAAGAGGGAAGGTTATAGCAATACAATGCTACCTCAAGAAACAAGAAAAGTCTCAAGTAAACAATCTAACCTTACACCTAAAGTAACTAGAGAAAGAAGAACAAACAAAACCCACAGTTACTACAAGGAAAGAAATCATAAAGATCAGAGCAGAAATAAATGAAACAGAAACAAAGAAAACAACAGCAAAGATCAATAAAACTAAAAGCTGGTTCTTTGAGAAGATAAACAAAATTGATAAACCTTTAGCCAGACTCACCAAGAAGAAGAGGGAGAGGACTCAAATCAATAAAATTAGAAATGAAAAAGGAGAAGTTACAACAGACACTGCAGAAATACAAAGCATCCTAAGAGACTACTACAAGCAACTCTGTGCCAATAAAATGGACAACTTGGAAGAAATCGGCAAATTCTTTAACCTTCCAAGACTGAACCAGGAAGAAATAGAAAATATGAACAGACCAATCACAAGCACTGAAATTGAAACTGTGATTTAAAATCTTCCAACAAACAAAAGTCCTGGACCAGATGGCTTCACAGGTGAATTCTATCAAACATTTAGAGAAGAGCTAACACCCATCCTTCTCAAACTCTTCCAAAAATTTGCAGAGGAAAGAACACTCCCAAACTCATTCTATGAGGCCACCATCACCCTGATACCAAAACCAGACAAAGATGTCACAAGGAAAGAAAACTACAGGCCAATATCACTGATGAACACAGATGCAAAAATCCTCAAACAAAATACTAGCAAACAGAATCCAACAACACATTAAAAGGATCATACACCATGATCAAGTGGGGTTTACCCAAGGAATGCAAGGATTCTTCAATATATGCAAATCAATCAATGTGATACACCATATTAACAGATTGAAGGATAAAAACCATATGATCATCGCAATAGATGCAGAAAAAGCTTTTGACAAAATTCAACACCCATTTATGATAAAAACTCTCCAGAAAGTGGGCATAGAGGGAACCTACCTCAACATCATAAAGGCCATATACGACAAACATCATTCTCAATGGTGAAAAACTGAAAGCATTTCCTCTAAGATCAGGAACAAGACAAGGATGTCCACTCTCGCCACTACCATTCAACATAGTTTTGGAAGTCCTAGCCACAGAAATCAGAGAAGAAAAAGAAATAAAAGGAATACGAATTGGAAAAGAAGAAGTAAAACTGTCACTGAAGTAAAACTGTCAGTAAAACTGTTTGAAGATGACATGATACTATACATAGAGAATCCTAAAGATGCCACCAGAAAACTACTAGAGCTAATCAATGAATTTGGTAAAGTTGCAGGATACAAAATTAATGCACAGAAATCTCTTGCATTCCTATACACTAATGATGAAAAATCTGAAAGGGAAATTAAGGAAACACCCCCATTTACCACTGCAACAAAAAGAATAAAGTACCTAGGAATAAACCTACCTAGGGAGACAAAAGACCTGTATGCAGAAAACTATAAGACACTGACGAAAGAAATTAAAGATGATACCAACAGATGGAGAGATATACTATGTTCTTGGATTGGAAGAATCAATATTGTGAAAATGACTATACTACTCAAAGCAATCTACAGATTCAATGCAATCCCTATCAAATTACCAATGGCATTTTTTACAGAACTAGAACAAATCATCTTAAAATTTGTATGGAGACAGAAAAGACCCCAAGTGGCCAAAGCAGTCTTGTGGGAAAAAAACGGAGCTGGAGGAATCAGACACCCTGACTTCAGACTATACTACAAAGCTACAGTAATCAAGACAATATGGTACTGGCACAAAAACAGAAACACAGATCAATGGAACAAGATAGAAAGCCCAGAGATAAACCCCATGCACATATGGTCACCTTATTTTTCATAAAGGAGGCGGGAATATACAATGGAGAAAAGACAGTCTCTTCAGTAAGTGGTGCTGGGAAAACTGAACAGCTACATGTAAAAGAATGAAATTAGAACACTCCTCAACACCATACACAAAAATAAACTCAAAATGGATTCGAGACCTAAATGTAAGACGAGACACTATAAAACTCTTAGAGGAAAACATAGGAAGAACACTCTTTGACATAAATCACAGCAAGATCTTTTTTGATCCAGCTCCTAGAGTAATGGAAATAAAAACAAAAATAAACAAATGGGACTTAATGAAACTTAAAAGTTTTTGCAAAGCAAAGGAAACTACAAGCAAGACGAAAAGATAACCTTCAGAATGGGAGAAAATATTTGCAAACGAATCAACAGACAAAGGATTAATCTCCAAAATATATAAACAGCTCATGCAGCTCAATATTAAAAAAAAAACAAACAACCCAATCAAAAAATGGGCAAAAGACCAGATAGACATTTCTCCAAAGAAGACATACAGATGGTCAAGTAGCACATGAAAAGCTGCTCAACATCACTAATTATTAGAGAAATGCAAATCAAAACTACAGTGATGTATCACCTCACACCAGTTAGAATGGGCATCATCAGAAAATCTACAAACAACAAATGCTGGAGAGGGTGTGGAGAAAAGGGAACCCTCTTGCACTGTTGGTGGGAATGTAAATTGATACAGCCACTATGGAGAACAGTATGGAGGTTCCTTCAAAAACTAAAAATAGAATTACCATATGACCCAGCAATCCCACTACTGGGCATATACCCAGAGAAAACCATAACTCAAAAAGACACATGCACCCCAATGTTCACTGCAGCACTATTTACAATAGCCAGATCATGGAAGTACCTAAATGCCCACTGACAGACAAATGGATAAAGAAGATGTGGTACATATATAGAATGGAATATCAGCCATAAAAAGGAATGAAATTGGGTCATTTGTAGAGATGTGGATGGACCTAGAGACTGTTATACAGAGTGAAGTAAGTCAGAAAGAGAAAAACAAATATCATATATTAATGTATATATGTGGAATCTAGAAAAATGGTACAGATGAACCAGTTTGCATGGCAGAAATGGAGACACAGATGTACAGAACAAATGTATGGACACCAAGGGGGGAAAGCGGGTGGGGGGGGGTGCGATGAATTGGGAGATTGGGATTGACATATATACACTAATATGTATAAAACAGTTAACTAATAGAACCCGCTGTATTAAAAAATAAAATAAAATTCGAAGAAAGAAATAATACCAATTCTACACAAACTTGTCCATAAAATTAAAAATGAGAAAATACTTTCTCATAGTGAGGCCAGCATTACTCTGATACCAAAACCAGAAAAAAAAATTACAAGAAAAAACAAAAAACAAAAACAAAACCACAGACCAATATCCCTAAGGAAAATTGATGTAAATATTTCTAATGAAATTTTAGCAAATTGAACCCAACAATTTATATAAAATAATAAAACATCATGACCAAGTGAAATTTATCTCAGGAAAGCTAGGTGGTTTAACATCTAAAAATCAGTGTTAAAAAAACATATCAGGGACTTCCCTGGTGGAGCTGTGATTAAGAATCCGCCTGCCGGCCTTCCCTGGTGGCGCGGTGGTTAAGAATCTGCCTGCCAATGCAGGGGACACGGGTTCGATCCCTGGTCCGGGAAGATCCCACATGCCGCGGAGCAATGAAGCCCGTGTGCCACAACTACTGAGCCAGCGCTCTAGAGCCCGTGAGCCACAACTATTAAGCCTGCGAGCCACAATTACTGAAGCCTGTGTGCCTACAGCCCGTGCTCTGCAACAAGAGAAGTCACCACAATGAGAAGCCTGCTCACCGCAACAAAGAGTAGCCCCCACTCGCCGCAACTAGAGAAAGCCCACGCACAGCAACGAAGACCCAACAAAGCCAAAAATAAATAAATAAAATAAATAAATTTAAAAAAAAAAAAAAAAAAGAATCCGCCTGTCAATGGAGGGGACACGGGTTTGATCCCTGGTCCATGAAGATCCCACATGCCGCAGAGCAACTAAGCCCATGTGCCACACCTACTGAGCCTGCACTCTAGAGCCCACGTGCCACAACTACTAAAGCCCCTGTGCCTAGAGCCTGTGCTCCACAGCAAAAGAAACCACCACAATGAGAAGCCTATACACTGCAACGAGGTGTAGCCCCTGCTCGCTGCAACTAGCGAAAGCCCACACACAGCAACAAAGACTCAGCGCAACCAAAAATAAATAAATAAATTCATTTTTAAAAAATCAATCAGTGTATTTCACCATATGAAATAGTGATGTTAAAACAAAAGAACAAACTAAAACCCTACACAAGCATCTCAATAGATGCAGAAAAAGCACTTGACAAAATCCATCATCTTTTACTGATAAAAACCTTTGTAACTAGGAATGGAAGGGTACTTCCTCAATCTGACAAAGGCTATCTATTAAAAAAAAAAAACAACAACCCTATAGCTTACATCAGGCTGAAGGAAGAAAGAGTAAATGCTCTCCTCCTAAGATCAGCAATAAGGCAAGGATGTCTGCTCTCACCACTTCTATTTAACACTGCACTAAAGGTTCTAGCTAGTATAATAAGGCAAGAAAAAGAAATGAAAGGAATCCAGATTTTAAAAGAAGAAGTAAAATTGTCCTTACTTACAATCTGACAGCCTACGTAGAAAATACTATGGAATCTATAAAAAAAAAAAGCTATCAGAACTAACAAGTGAGTTTAGCAATATTACAGGATACAAGATCAATATACAAAAATCAACTCTATTTCTATATATGTTAGCAATGAACAATGGAAATAGTTAATAAAATATCATTTAAAATAGGATAAAAACATGAAAAAATTAGATGTACGTTTAACCCCCCAAAGGTGCAAAACCTATATACTGAACACTGCAAAACATTGTTGAGAGAAACTAGAGAAGATCTAAATAAATAGAGAGATACACTGTGTTCATGTAATAAATTAGCCAGTATCAGAGGAGATGAATGGAGAATGGGGAGTGGAGGAATAACCCAGAATTTAGTTAATGATTACATCATATAAAAACAGTAGCAACAAAGAGTTGCACATTCAAACTTTATGAATTGTAACTCCACAGTCTCTGAAAACTGAAACAGAACTGTGTGCAGGAGATACTCTGAACTGAGAGACTACACTGAAGGTACTGAGAAGTGAGAGAATAAAATAAATAAGATGTGATGTTTGCCTTTGTAAAACAAGGCCAGATAAGAGTAAGATAGGCAGCAATGGAGGTTACGTGGAGACCTCGTAGAAGACTTTGAAACAAAATGCGGTCTTGTTGGAATAAGCCCTGCAATACATGGATAAAAGGTTTTCAAAATGACTGTGACAAAAACTTTAAAGTATTAAAAAATGGCTTTAGGGCAGCAATATGGTATTAATATATTAAAAGATAAGAGATTTGTTTTGTAAATAATCACAAATCTAAAGGTTGTTACAATCTTTAAAAAGGCAAATGATGTAGAATTATAGCTAGTAAATGAAATTTAAGTTCTAGAATAAGTTTTTAGTATTACAAATCAAGTACATTTTTCAGATTTCATCAGTTATTGGTATAGTCGTACTAACAACATTCAATCATTATCATCAAAACATTAACTTGAATGTAGACATTAAGTGTCATCCTTCATTACCAAATTTTCAACTTGAATAAACATGCCAAATTAGATTTTGAAAGCATTTAAGCCAACTTAACTTTTTCTGGAGTATTTTACTTCTACATGTTTAAAATGAAAATGTCCAGAAAGGAATCTGGATAAATAAAACAACAGATTTCATAAAACTATCTTAACTCCCTTGCATACTAATAACTTTTAAAATAACACATCTTTGTATTCATGCTGTTATGGGTAACAGTAATTAATAAAAACATCAAGAGCAATCATTGTAGGAATACTGGTCATTTTTACACAGCTTGGCAAATTATCAAGTACCTGCTGGTTATTAATTTCCAAACATATGGGAGCCCTGTGGTAATACACATTAAATTGATTCTCTTCCACAAATATGGCATAATGAAAATATGAATTATTAATCTTCTCTGTAAGAAATCACTTAACTCATTCATACTTTTGGCAATGTACAACTTAAATACAAAGTCTTTTACACGGAAACTAATTAAAAACTTCAGTAAAATATGTTATACTTACATGATCATGAAATGGTAGGCCATTGCTCCTGCTATAATCCTGTTCTTACATGTGCTATTATATAATTTTTATTATTTTATATAAATTGCTAAACTTTAATTTCTTTAAAACTAGTTACACAAATGTATGTAACTCATGCATTCTCACAAAAAAAGTTCTTTCATTAAACAACTAAGAGCTTTACTTTACAAATATGGGTATCTCGAATCAACCAGATAACAACTGAAAGATGAATAATTTTCAATCACTTTAATTTACTTAACTTCACAAAATATATGGCTGCCTTGGGTGGCATCATTATATGTCAAGTTTAAAAGTATTTTTTCAATAACCAATAATTAAAAGTTATGTTTTGTATTCATTTCATTTGTAGCTAGCTTTCTTAATGTATTTATAAATTAATAGTTTTCTAGTTTTCTAAGACCTTATGCTGCTTTTTTTGAAGAAAAAGCAGGAAAAAAAGTCTACTGCATTAGTAACATTTAGATTGCTTATTGATTTTATTACATAAGTACCCTGAATACCTGATATTAACTACTGACTAGCCTCAAAATCATTATAAATTATATGTAATTAGTCATGAAATATGAAAGTAATCTAAATTAAAATTAAATATTCTAAAATAAGATAAATAATTTACTATCATATTCAATAATCGGACATGGAAATCTACATAAACTAATGTGATCTGCTGATGTAGTGGACTTCCATGTCCCAATCACACTCCAAAAGAAAGTTGCAGGGTAATATAATCTATTACACTCCAAAAATGGGATCTTCCCCTAGAGATCTACAACACTGAAAAAAGAGAATCCAAAGAAATGAAATAGTAGTAAAGGCAGTATGTTATTAATTCAATAGAACTTTATGTTAAAGTATCTGTCAGAAAATACTAAGGTTCTATGGCTTAAAAAAAAGAAAAATCTACCAAGCCCACATTAACATTAGTAGTATTATACACCACAACACATGAATATTCTTCCTGAAATATGTTAATTGTCATATTTTAAAATATATATGAAGGGGCTAGCAAAAAGCACGAATATATTCCAAAAATGTTCTCTTCTATCCTCATTTTATATAAATCTGGGACCATTCTAAAGCTGAATATAAAAAGATATGTTATACTGTTGACTACAGAATACTACAAAGTTTTATTGCCATTTAAACAAAGAAGCCATAACAGTTAAATGAGCTCAAGAAATAGGTTTCAGTATCACAAGGTGCCAGCTGTAAAGAGTTATGGCTAATTGAATATGGAACTCCTGCTTAATCAGATAACTGCTCTGCTATTTCCAAATGAAATGCCATTTCCATACTGTCTGAAAATGGCCCGTTTTATTGGTAACCAGAGAAAACAATATAAACTGTAAATAACATTAAGTGCTCTGTTTACCCATTCCAGGCACTGAAGTAGCAGGGGATCCAAAACGTCTTGGTAACACATTTGACGATAGGGCTGGAATAACAGTTCTTTCTGGGGGTCCACCAGGGGCTGAAGTGTCCTTTGGTGGTCCAGGAGATACTGGAACTTTTGGGGGAGAGCCCTGGCTAGAGCCTGCTGGTGCTGGAGAAAGGTTTCTTTGAGCTGCAGGTCGCTGACGAATCTCTGAGAATAAGAATAAAAAGTATATATTAGGTTCAACATCCAACATACCACCATTAGTCAATATCACAAATGACTTACATTTAATAATGTTTTGTGGCACTAGAAAGCATCTGTAGGGTCAAAACTACTTATAATAAGAAATCTATAAAATGTGGCACTGAAAGCTGACTGTAGAGTACTCCATTTCTGAACCTACAATTCAACTACATGTATATATTTATGCAACAAGCCTTGATCTACCTGCTGATATTATTTTTCAAAATAAATTCAAATAAAATAAAATCATCACCCAGTTATGTATCATATCTTTTTACAATAATCCTTCCCAAGTTATGGTAAAGAAAGTTTATCAGAATTAGTGAAAACGCCAGTGAAAAGTGTAGAATTGTTTCTTCAAGATTAAAAAATGGTAATGCTAAGAAATGAGTAAATAAGTATATTCTGTAATTATCAAGTATTTATGAAGTAATTAATCAAAGTAGTCATAGAAATGCTGAAAAAGTATTCTTTACTAATAGGTACCATTAGCTTCCCATTCTCCTTTATACTATTGCTACCTTTTTGGGTAAACTTTTTTTTTTTTTAATTTTTATTTATTTATTTTTGGCTGTGTTGGGTCTTCATTTCTGTGCGAGGGCTTTCTCTAGTTGCGGCGAGTGGGGGCCATTCTTCATCGCGGTGCGCGGGCCTCTCACTATCGCGGCCTCTCTTGTTGCGGAGCACAGGCTCCAGACGCGCAGGCTCAGTAGTTATGGCTCACGGGCCCAGTTGCTCCGTGGCATGTGGGATCTTCCCAGACCAGGGCTCGAATCCGTTTCCCCTGCATTGGCAGGCAGATTCTCAACCACTGCGCCACCAGGGAAGCCCCAGGGTAAACTTTTTTTGCCAATACAGTTTACAAAGGAAAACTTCCACTCTGCATAAACAATATATCATCATAAACAAATCTTATCTTTTTGTTGCAAAAATTATAAGAAGTGGGCAAATGTGCCAAATCCAGGCTGCTGCCTCTTTTTGAAACACAATAACGCTGTTGTTTACATACTGTCTATGGCTACTTTAGAAGAGTTGAGTAGTTACAACAGAGACCCTATGGCTCTCAAAGCCATTTACTATATTTACTATCCGGTGCTTTGCAGAAAGTTTCATGATTCCCTGCCTACTCGATAACATAAAATTCAATTCTGTCATTCCCTATACCCACCAGTATCTTACTTGAATGTCGATGGTAAGATCTCAAATAAAGATGCACGTCTAGCTTTTTAATTCTACATATCACCTTAAATTATCACAAATCCTGAAACTGTAGGCTAAAATTAAAGAAGTTAAATTTTTATTGGCATGACTGGTAAAAAATACATACTTCCAGAAGCAAAATAGTTTAGATTTGGACTCTATTTGGCAGTTAAAGATTTTCATGAAAAGTTCACTGCAATCAAAAGTACAGCTTGAGCATCAGATTTCAGTTTACTATAATCTAGTCTACTAGTTAAGAACCTGGGCCCTGCGGTCAAAAAGGTTTGGTTAGAATCCTGGCTGCAGCTACAAGACCTCAGATGGGCTAACTTCACTAAGTCTCTGTCTCTTTATCTGTAAAATTAGGATAATAATATCCTAACTCAGAATTGTTATGAGAATTAAATAAGATAATATCTGTAAGTTGATAGCTCACATTTATTGAATACATATTTCAGATGACAGTGTTTTCATACAGCTAAGTATTTCAAATCACCATTTATCTGTAATTAGTGGGACCAACTAATTTTCCATTGGTTCTTAATTTAATCTCTAACCTAGCCACTGCAATAATAAATTACAAGCATGTCATCATTATATAAATGGAACTGCCCTTATATTTGGCTACTTTCCTTACAGTTTATAGAAAACTTCAGATTTTACCTAGACTAAGTGTATCTTAATAACTCCTGCAAATTAGCTGGTCACTTAATTATCTTTTATTCACAAGGAACACCTTAAAAGATGGTTACACATTAAGAAAGCCATTAAACGCTGCAAAAGGTACTGAGATCAATGAAATCATATAAAGATCTGGTCACTGGAATTAATTTAAAAAAACAAGGCATCAAATATTGTAAATCATTTCTTTAGCAGATTTTTAGGTAAAACATAACTCAAAAATTACATTTTTCTTCCAGATAAATAAATGCTTAACATTTTTTAGACTATCTTAAAAGTTACTATTATCCTTTCACTTCTTTTTTTTTTTCTTTTTTCTTTAATTAATTAATTTATTTAATTCATTTTTGGCTGTGTTGGGTCCTCGTTTCTGTGCGAGGGCCCTCTCCAGCTGCGGCGAGCGGGGGCCACTCTTCATCGCGGTGCGCGGGCCTCCCACCATCGCGGCCTCTCCCATTGCGGAGCACAGGCTCCAGACGCGCAGGCTCAGCAACTGTGGCTCACGGGCCCAGTCGCTCCGCGGCACGTGGGATCCTCCCGGACCAGGGCACGAACCCGCGTCCCCTGCACTGGCAGGCAAACTCCCAACCACTGCGCCACCAGGGAAGCCCCATCCTTTCACTTCTTGAACAAAGACTTGAGACTGCTTCCTCTGAGTGTGCATTTATCCAGTGAAAATTAACTAAGGCACTCTTTTTTTTTAACATCACTCATATGCTACTGAAAGGTAAGGCCTATAACTAACTATTTAACAAAGAACACCATATCTAGCATTCCATAAAAGAGATATGGCTTAATAATTTCTAAATCTAAAATTAGGCAGACAAAAGGGAAAACTGATACAGAAGAGTCAGGAAAGGGAGAAAAAGTTTCAATGTTTACAAAGGAAAAGCAGGTAACAAAGAGTTACAATGACAATGGTTGAAAATAGTTAGCAATACAATACCAAATCTATATTTGGTAAAGTGTTATGGAATATTCTGGTAGTCTCAATTTAAAATATCTAAGATTTATCTACTTTTAGCTACATGGCACTTAAAAATGCTTTGTATTATAATTCTCTTAAAAGGTTTCTAGTACTCAACAAAGTAGTCATATCGGTTATACTGAACATTTCCCACATTTAAATGTAAAATACCATCCCCCAAAAAGATTTACCAAGCATTCTACGTCAGTCTGGTTAAGTATAAGGACTGTCCCATAAAGCCACCTCTTGGCCAGAGGATGTTTTAACATCCTTATCAATGATCAATCAACTATTCAATAAAAATCATACCAAGTATGAGGACATGTCTATAATTTTAAATTCAAAATGAAGCAGACTCAAAATGAGATTAAAAACTACTATTTTATGATAAACAAAAGGAAGAAAACAAAGTTTAAAATAATAAAATAAGATAGTTGCTAAAAGCATAGATTCCGAAATCAAACTGTCTTGATTTAAATTTGAGCTCCACCCTGTTTATTAGATGTGCATGCAGCCTTTTCCAAGTTGACATCTCTCAGTTCAGCTTCCTCACATAATGAGAATACTTACCTCCATGGTTGTTACAAAGAACAAGGGCCTCATTGTCTTCTACTTACTTGACCCTTTGCAGAATATGACAATGGATATCATCCCTACTTACACTTCAGCTTTCTAGATGCCAGTTTAGTTCTGCTTTTAACTTTGATCATTTCTTCTTTTTCCTGGGCTCCTCTTTCTCCATTTACACTTAAATGTTAATGTTCTTATACAGGGGTCCCCAACCACAGGGCCACAGACCAGTATCATCCACGGCCTGTTAGGAACCGGGCCGCACAGCAGGAGGTAAGTGGCGGGCGAGCGAGTGAAGCTTCATCTGCCTCTCCCCATCGCTTGCATTACTGCCTGAACCATACCCCCACCCCCTACCCCACCCCGGGCCGTGGAAAAATTGTCTTCCATGAAACCTGTCCCTGGTGCCAAAAAGGTTGGGGACAGCTGTTCTTATAGGTCCTCTTACTCTATTTTCTCTCCCTGGGCAATTTCACTTAAACCCATGGTTTCAATAAATATCACCTATACTTCCCAATGACTCCTAATCTGTATCTATAACCTCAACTTTTTTCTAAGCTCCATTTGAAATAATTAACTACCTATAAACCATATCACCTGGATTTAACTCCCACTCAACAGATCCAAAAGCAAATTCATTATCTTCAACACAAACCTACTACTCTGATTCTTATGTTCCTTATCTTGCTTAAAACACTAACATCTAACCAGCTGCTCAAGCTAAAAATCTTTACTCCTCCTTCGACTCCACACTTTCCAAATCTAATAGCCATCAAGTCCTATCAATCTACTCTTAAATCTGAATTATCTCTTAAATCTCTTCCCTTTTCAACTTCTTTGCAATAACCTATCTAGTGTAGGCCCTTATCTCTTACCTATATTAGTTGGTATCCTAATTGACTTCCATGTGTTCAGCCTTGCTCTCTCCAATCCATTCTCCATGTTACAAAAAAGAAAAAACCAAAACCAAACAAACAAAAGCTGTTCTTTTTAAAATGCAAAGCCTCCAGTGGTTCCCATGTTGCATATAAGATAAAGTCCCAAACTCTGTAATGCTTCATACAAAATCCTTCATAATTATCCCTCCCTCACATAAACCCTACCTCCCTTTTTCAGGCATATGGCACTATTTGCAGTCCCTCAAGGTACCAAGGTCTCTTCTTGGTACCTTAGAGCAGACCTTAAGAGTCCTTTCCCACCATGTTCTCAAAGCAAATTGTTATTAAAACATATGCATTGTGATTCGTGACGACCTTCACCGTGGTCCTTGGTATGTTAAGATTATTTACATGTGCATAACTTTTTTAACCATGAGCTAATAGGCAGGAACTGCATCTTTATAGCCCCAGGATGTGGCAAGGCACTGGCACAGAGTATGAGCTTAATAAAGTCTATGAAACAAATTTATGTTCCTCCTGCACTTTAATAACGAACTTCCAACTGCCTATTACCCAACTTACGTGGTATAGGAGGCAGAATAAAGGCCTCCCAAACACATCCATGTCCTCATCCCCAGAAAATATAAATATGTTATGTTACATGCAAGAATAAGTAAGGCGGTACATGGAATAAGACTGTTAATCAACTGAATTTTTGTTGCCTGCTACATTGAGAATTTCAGCCTAATTTCAGGAGACCATACAAAAAAGCTATCTTCAAGCAGAAAATTTTCTAATAATATATACCACTTGCCAGCCTTTAGTTGAGTTTACTTTTTTGTTGTTCTGCTTTTTAAAGAACTATTAAGCAAAATGTACTCTTAATTTATCGAAACATTTATTTTTCTTCATCACCTTGATGATTTATTTCTACTCTAGTTTGTCTCCTACCTCTCTCAATTTTAAACAACCTGCACCTTGCAGTTCACCAAGGTCTCATTTGGTTAATCACTTTTTTACAACATTTAAACAAAATTTATGAATTCTTAAAAAAAAATTCCTTTTATTTCCTTTGACAACACACTTATTAAGCAACCACTATGAGCAAAGCACTACTGAATTGAATTCAGAGTTGCAATATAAAGGTGGCAAGCAAAGATAACACAATATTATAACATACACTAATGCAAGGTAAGTGCCACAAAAAAAGGAAACAACAAAGTACCATGAAGGGTTCAGGAAGGGGGATATTAAAATCAGTGATGGGATGAAGAAAGGTTTCATGGTAATGTTGGCATTTAAGATGAACACAGAAAAATGGATGGGGATAGAAATGCCTTTGTTACCTGTATTAAGGTATATGTGGCAGTTTTAAAATAAGAGTCCAAAATTATTTGAGTCACCTCCATTCAAAGGGAGAAGGAAAATGCCTATGTCCCCTCCCTTGAATCTGTACTACTGCTGTTTAACCAAGAGAATATAGGTGTGCCAGCTTTCAAAACTACTTTCTGTCTTTTGGGTGGCTTGCTCTTAGAATCCAGCACCATATTAGGAGCAAGTCCAAGTGGCTCCATTAGAGAGGTCCATGTGGAGAGGAACCAGTGGCCAGCACCAATTTGTCAGTCATGTGAGTAAGCCATCCTGGTAGTAGATCCTCCATCCTCAATCAGGTAGCTCCAACCCATGTGGGGTAGAGATGAGATGTTTCTACCAAACTCTGACGAAATTGTAAATTCATGAGCAAAACAAATGAATGCTGTTTTAAGCCACTAAGTTTTGGAGTGGTTTGTAATACAATAGATAACTACAACAGTATAGCTATAACATGTAAGAACACCCAAAAAAGTGCATTTGCTATTTTATGTTTTCGCAGATTTTCCTTATCAAATGTACATCCCCCAAAACAGCAAAGTATGAAGTATCATTCCATTTACTATCAAGAGCAAAAAAGATTCATGACTTCTACTTTAATCTTCCATATATGCCATGGAACACCAGTGAGTAAACTCTAAAAACCTACTTAAATAAGAAGTTGTAATCCATTTACTAGGACCATTAACTTTTTTTCAATACTTTTTGATTTCAAACTTAGCTGTGGCAGGATATAACTGACTTTCCTTTTGTTAATTTCACTAGTACAAGATGCACTTGTACACTAGATCCCATCCCTTCTTGCCTCCTCATGGATGGTTCTCCATCAACTGTCCCCACTCTCTCCATCATCAATTATTCCATGTCTTCTAGGCCGTTCCCAGTAGCACATAAACATGCACATGCTATCATTTCTTTCATACATCATGCTCACTCATACACACAAAATGCTTCCCCCTCCAGCTACCCATTTTTTCAATTTCCTTTACGCAAAAGAACTGCCTCTTCTCATTGTCTACAACTTCTCTACTCCCTTACTTTCTCAAATCTACTCTAAACAGGCTTTTACTCCATTCCTCTACCAAAACTATTCTTCTCAAGGTCACCAAGTTCCTCAACATTGCTAAAACCTATGGTCAATTTTCGACCCTCAACTTACTTGGCGGCAGTATGTGTCAGAGATGATCATGACCCAGAAACTTCAATTAGTGTCCAGGACACCACACACTCTTGGGATTTCCTATCTCACTGACCACTTCTTCTCACTTTCTTTTTCTGGTTCTTCTTCATTGCTCCAAATATCTTAATGTTAGAGTACCCTACGGTGGCCTTGGTCCTTTTCTCTTCTTTCTCCACATTTACATCCTTGATAATCTCATCCGGTTTCATGGTTTTAATAGATACCATCCAAATACTGATGACACCCAAATTTATATCTCCAACCCACATAATTCCTGTTTGCCAGACTCATATTCAACTAATTCCTTAGAATCCCCACTTGGACATCTGTCTAATAAGCATCTCAAACATACATATCCAAAATCAAACCCTGTTCTTCACCACCTCGCCTGAAACCCCATCCAAAAAGTGCTCCTCTTGTAATTTCTACCATCTCAGTAAATGGAAACTCTATCTTCCCAGTTACTCAGGCCAAAATCCTGAAGGTCACCTCTGACTCCTCTGTCTCTGACCCAATATCCAATCCATCAGGAAATCTTTTAGGTTCCAACTGTAAAATATATGCAGAATCTTAAACCACCTCTTATGTTACTAAACAAAGGTTCAAGCCACCATCAGTGCTTTCCTAGATAACTGCAAGAGCTTCCTAAGTACTTTCCCTGCTTCCACCTTTGCTTCCTTTGCAGCCTCAACACAGTCACCTTCCTTTTATAACATAATTTAAATCATGTCAATCCTCTGCTCAAAACAAAAAACAAAATTTTTTAAAAATTGAAAACTGAAGTTCTTACAGTGGTCTACATTCTACAAGACCCCACATGATATGATCCTTTGCTACCTCTCTTACTGTCTCTCCTACTATTCTCCCCATTGTTCAATCCAGTCCAGCCATATTGGCCTCCACGCTATTTCTAGAGTAATCTGGGTATGCTCTTTACTCAATCTCTGCACTTACTGATCCTTCTGTCTGGGATGTACTTCCCTCGGATATCTGCATGACTCATTCCCTCACCTCTGAGGTCAAATGACTTTGATCAAATGTCACCTTATCAATGTGGCCTTCCCTGACAACCCTATTTAACACTTCAACCCACCCTCACTCAAGACAGTCCCTATACATCATCCTTTCTTCATTTTCCTCTATCTAACACTATACAGATAAACTGATAGATAAAATTGTCTACCCCCACAATATGCACAAAGGGAGATTTTTTTTTTTGTCTCTTTTGTTTACTACTATGACCTCAGGGCCTAAAACAGTGCCTGACAGCACACACTCAATAAACATGTACTGGAAAAAACAAAAACAAATGAATAAATCAGAAATTAGTATATACAAGTCAAATTTATTCCCATATACCAATTAAAACCTTAAAAAGGAGGTCCTCCCCAAGGACTGAGGAGTCTGCTCCCCACACTGGGCTCCTCAGCCCAGGGGTCCTGAACCAAGATGAGCCCCCAAAATGTCTGACTTGGAAAACCAGCAGGGTTCACATTTTGCAGAGCCAGAGGGCTGTAGGAAACTGAGACTGCTCTTAATGGGTGCAGGCAAAAACTCACTCAATCTGAATTCAAGCAGAAAGGCAGCAGTGTGAAAGGTGCCAGGGTCAGACCTACTTGCCGATCTCAGAAAGCCTCCTGCTGGGACTCCCCCTGGGGACTGAGATGATGGCAGCAGCCACTTATGTGATCTCATATTACCTAGATGACACCAGAACCGGCAGGCATGCTCTGGAATCCTCCCTCGAGCCTATTAGCACCAGGGGCCTGCCTCGCCTACCACTGTGCTCACATCAGTTGCCTGCCACCAGGCCTCACAGCCAGATGTGCTGGGGGGCCTGCACCACCCACCAATGTATCCCCCATAATAGCACAAAGCAGGTCCTCTCAGCCAGCTGGGCCCAGGGGCCAGCCCCGCATACCAGCAAACCCACGGCAGTTAGCCCTGCAACAAGAGAAAGGCACACACAGCCCACATAGGATACACCCCTGAAGCATCTGGCTCTGGTGGACAGAAGAGAGCATGTGCCTGGGCCCCACAGGACACCTCCTACATAAGACCACTTCTCCAAGATCAGGAAATGTAACGGGCCTACCTAATACAAAGAAATAAACACAGAGAATTAGGAAAAGTGAGAAGACAGAGAAGTATGTTCCAAATGAAAGAACAAGACCTATCTCAGAAACTAAATGAAATGGAGATAAACAATCTATCTGATAAAGAGTTCAAGGTAATGATCATAAAGATGCTCACAAAACTCAGGAGAAGAATGGATGACCACAGTGAGAACTTCAGCAGAGTAAGAAAATACTTTAAAAAATCAGAGCTGAAGAATACAATAACTGAGATTAAAAACACACTAGAGGGAATCAATGGAAGATTAGATGATACAGAAGAATAGACTAGTGATCTGAAAGAGTAGTGGAAATCACCCAAACTGAACAGAAAAAAGAAAAAGAACTCAGAAAAATGAGAATAGTTTAAGGGACCTCTGGGACAACATCAAGCATACTAACATTCGCATTACATGAATTCCAGAAGAAAGAGAGAGAGAGAAAGGGGCAGAGAAGTTATCTGAAGAAATAATAGCTGAAAACTTCCCCAATGTGAGGAAGGAAACAGACATCCAGGTGCTGGAAGCACAGAGAGTCCCAAACAAGATGAACCCAAAGAGGTCCACACCAAGACACATTATACTTAAAATGTCAAAAGAGAAAGATAATGAGAGAATCTTAAAAGCAGCAGAGAAAAACAACTAGTTATACATAAGAGAGCCCCCATAAGACTATCAGCTGACTTTTCAGCAGAAACTTTGCAGGCCAGAAGGGAGTGGCACAATATATTCAAAGTACTGGAGAAAAAAAGAAACAACCAAGAATACTCTACCCAGCAAGGTTATCATTCAGAATTGAAGGAGAGGTAGAGTTTTATAGACAGCAAAAGCTAGAGGAGTTCATCACCACAAAACTGACCTTACAAGAAATGTTAAAGGGCCTTCTCTAAGTGGAAAAGAAAAAGCCACAACTAGAAATAAGAAAATTCTGAAGGAAAAATCTCACCACTAAAGACAAACATATAGTGAAAGTAGTGGATCAATCACTTATAAAGCTAGTAGAAATGATGAAAGGCAAAAGTAGTAAAATCATCTATATCTATGTACTTAAGGGATACACAAAATAAAAGGATGTAAATTCAAAACATAAAACATGATGGGGGGCTAAAAATGTAGGGCTTTTAGAAAGTGTTTGAACTTAAAACAAGATCATCAACTTAAAATAGACAGCTATATACACAGGTCATTATATATGAACCTCATAGTACCTAAAACCAAAACACACACACAAAACAAAGGAATCCAAACATAACATTAAAGATATTCATCAAATCACAAGGGAAGAAAGCAAGAGAAGAAGAACTACAAAAACAACCAGAAAACCATAAACAGAATGGCAATAAGTACATACCTATCAATAATTACTTTAAATGTAAATGGACAAAGTGCTCTAATCAAAAGACAATGGATGGCTGAATGGATCAAAAAACCAAGACCAGGACTTCCCTGGTGGTGCAGTGGTTAAGAATCCGCCTGCCAATGCAGGGGACACAGGTTCAATCCCTGGTCCAGGAAGGTCCCACATGCCGCGGAGCAACTAAGCCCGTGCGCCACAACTACTGAGCCTGCGCTCCAGAGCCCGCGAGCCACAACTACTGGCCCATGCACCACAACTACTGAAGCCCACGCACCTAGAGCCTGTGCTCTGCAACAAGAGAAGCCACTGTAATGAAAGCCCATGCACCACAACGAAGAGTAGCCCCCACTTAATGCAACTAGAGAAAGCCTGCACGCAGCAACAAAGACCCAATGCAGTCAAAAAATAATTAATCAAAAAAAGAATACTAGCAACCAAATTGAACAATACATTAGAAGGATCATAAACCATGATCAAGTGGGATTTAAACCAAGGATGCAAGGATGGTTCAATATCCACAAATCAATTAATCTGACACACCACGCTAACAAGACAAAAGATAAAAATCCTGATTATCTCAATACATGTAGAAAAAGCATTTGACAAAATCCAACATCCACTTATGATAAAAACTCTCAACAAAGTGGGTATAGTGGAAACATACCTCAACATAATAAATTCCATATATGACAAACCCAGAGCTAAGACTCAACAGAGAAAGCTGAAAGCTTTGCCTCTAAGATCAGGAATAAGAAAAAAATGCCCACTCTCATCATGTTTATTCAACATGCATTGGAAGTCCTAGCCACAGCAAGCAGACAAGAAAAAGAAATAAAAAGCATCCAGGCTACTGCCAGTGTCCTTGTCCTCATGGTAAGACACAGCCACCTCCCGCCTCTGCAGAAGACCTTCCAACACTAGCAGGGTGTTATAGACTGGAAAAGTCCTGGTTTAAAAATAAAGAGATTAGGAGAGGACAGATGGCAGAAGCAAGAAGAAGTACAATCCTGCAGCCTGTGGAACAAAAACCACATTCACAGAAATATAGACAAGATGAAAAGGCAGAGGGCTATGTACCAGATGAAGGAACGAGATAAAACCCCAGAAAAACAACTAACTGAAGTGGAGCTAGGCAACCATCCAGAAAAAGAATTCAGAATAATGATAGTGAAGATGATCCAGGACCTCGGAAAAAGAATGGAGGCAAAGACTCAGAAGATGAAAGAAATGTTTAACAAAGACCTAGAAGAATTAAAGAACAAAGAAACAGAGATGAACAATACAATAACTGAAATGAAAAATACACTAGAAGGAATCAATAGCAGAATAACTGAGGCAAAAGAATGGATAAATGACCTGGAAGACAGAATGGCGGAATTCACTGCTGTGGAACAGAATAAAGAAAAAAGAATGAAAAGAAATGAAGACAGCCTACGAGACCTCTGGGACAACATTAAACACAACAACATTCGCATTATAGGGGTCTCAGAAGGAGAAGAGAGAAAGGACGTGAGAAAATATTTGACGAGATTATGGTCGTAAACTTCCCTAACATGGGAAAGGAAACAGCCACCCAAGTCCAGGAAGCGCAGAGAGTCCCATACAGGATAAACCCAAGGAGACACATGCCAAGACACATAGTAATCAAATTGGCAAAAACTAAAGACAAAGAAAAATTATTGAAAGCAACAAGGGAAAAGCGACAAATAACATACAAGGGAACTCCCATAAGGTTAACAGCTGATTTCCAGCAGAAACTCTACAAGCCAGAAGGGAGTGGCATGACATATTTAAAGTGATGAAAGGGAAGAACCTACAACCAGATTACTCTACCCTGCAAGGATCTCATTCAGATTCGATGGAGAAATCAAAAGCTTTACAGACAAGCAAAAGCTAAGAGAATTCAGCGCCACCAAACCAGCTCTACAAGAAATGCTAAAGGAACTTCTCTAAGTGGGAAACACAAGAGAAGAAAAGGACCTACAAAACCAAACCCAAAACAATTAAAAAAATGGTAATAGGAACATACACATCAATAATTACCTTAAATGTGAATGGATTAAGGCTCCAACCAAAAGACACAGGCTTGCTGAATGGATACAAAAACAAGACCCACATATATGCTGTCTACAAGAGACCCACTTCAGACCTAGGGACACATACTGACTGAAAGTGAGGGGATGGAAAAAGATATTCCATGCAAATGGAAATCAAAAGAAAGCTGGAGTAGCTATACTCATATCAGATAAAATAGACTTTAAAATAAAAAATGTTACAAGAGACAAGGAAGGACACTACATAATGATCAAGGGATCAATCCAAGAAGAAAATATAACAATTATAAATATATATGCACACAACATAGGAGCACCTCAATACATAAGGCAACTGCTAACAGCTCTAAAAGAGGAAATCGACAGTAACACAATAATAGTGGGGGACTTTAACACCTCACTTACATCAATGGAGAGATCATCCAAACAGAAAATTAATAAGGAAACATAAGCTTTAAATGGCACAACAGACCAGATAGATTTAATTGATATTTATAGGACATTCCATCTCAAAACAGCAGATTACACTTTCTTCTCGAGTACGCATGGAACATTCTCCAGGATAGATCACATCTT
Source organism: Balaenoptera musculus (assembly GCF_009873245.2). Classification (NCBI taxonomy): domain Eukaryota; kingdom Metazoa; phylum Chordata; class Mammalia; order Artiodactyla; family Balaenopteridae; genus Balaenoptera; species Balaenoptera musculus. The sequence continues at coordinate 56,729,641 of NC_045791.1, forward strand.
GGGTCACAAACCAAGCCTCAGTAAATTTAAGAAAACTGAAATCATATTAAGCATCTTTTCTGACCACAATGCTATGAGATTAGAAATCAATTACAGGGAAAAAAACGTAAAAAACACAAACACATGGAGGCTAAACAATACATTACTAAATAACCAAGAGATCACTGAAGAAATCAAAAAATACCTAGAGACAAATGACAATGGAAACACGATGATCCAAAACCAATGGGATGCAGCAAAAGCAGTTCTAACAGGGAAGTTTATAGCAATACAATCCTACCTCAAGAAACAACAAATATTTCAAATAAACAATCTAACCTTACACCTAAAAGAACCAGAGAAAGAAGGACAAACAAAACCCAAACTTAGTAGAAGGAAAGAAATCATAAAGATCAAAGCAGAAATAAATGAAATAGAAACAAAGAAAACAATAGTAAATATCAATAAAACTAAAAGCTGGTTCTTTGAGAAGATAAACAAAATTGATAAACCATTAGCCAGACTCATCAAGAAAAAGAGAAGACTCAAATCAAAAAAATTAGAAATGAAAAAGAAGTTACAACAGACACCGCAGAAATACAAAGCATCCTAAGAGACTACTATAAGTAACTCTATGCCAATAAAATGGACAACCTGGAAGAAATGGACAAATTCTTAGAAAGGTATAACCTTCCAAGACTGAACCAGGAAGAAATAGAAAATATGAACAGACCTATCACAAGTAATGAAATTGAAACTGTGATTTAAAATCTTCCAACAAACAAAAGTCCAGGACCAGATGGCTTCACAGGTGAATTCTATCAAACATTTAGAGAAGAGCTAACACCCATTCTTCTCAAACTCTTCCAAAAATTTGCAGAGGAAGGAACACTCCCAAACTCATTCTATGAGGCCACCATCACCCTGATACCAAAACCAGACAAAGACACTACAAAAAAAGAAAACTACAGGCCAATATCACTGATGAATATAGATGCAAAAATCCTCAACAAAATACTAGCAAACAGAATCCAACAACACATTAAAAGGATCATACACCATGATCCAGTGGGATTTATCCCAGGGATGCAAGGATTCTTCAGTATATGCAAATCAATCAATGTGATACACCATATTAACAAACTGAAGAAGAAATACCATATGATCATCTCAATAGATGCAGAAAAAGCTATTGACAAAATTCAACGCTCATTTATGATAAAACTCTCCAGAAAGTGGGCATAGAGGGAACTTACCTCAACATAATAAAGGTCATATATGACAAACCCACAGCAAACATCATTCTCAATGGTGAAAAACTGAAAGCATTTCCTCTAAGATCAGGAACAAGACAAGAATGTCCACTCTCACCACTATTATTCAACATAGTTTTGGAAGTCCTAGCCATGGCAGTCAGAGAAGAAAAATAAATAAAAGGAAAACAAATTGGAAAACAAGAAGTAAAACTGTCACACTTTGCAGACAACATGATACTATACCTAGAGAATCCTAAAGATGCCACCAGAAAACTAGTTGAGCTAATCAATGAATTTGGTAAAGTTGCAGGATACAAAATTAATGCACAGAAATCTCTTGCATTCCTATATACTAATGATGAAAAATCTGAAAGGGAAATTAAGGAAACACTCCCATTTGCCACTGCAACAAAAAGAATAAAATACCTAGGAATAAATCTACCTACGGAGACAAAGACCTGTATGCAGAAAACTATAAGACACTGATGAAAGAAATTAAAGATGAAACAAACAGATGGAGAGATATACATGTTCTTGGATTGGAAGAATCAATACTGTAAAAATGACTGTACTACCCAATGCAATCTACAGATTGAATGCAATCCCTATCAAATTACCAATGGCATTTTTTACAGAACTAGAACAAAAAATCTTAAAATTTGTATGGAGAAACAAAAGACCCCAAATAGCCAAAGCAGTCTTGAGGGAAAAAAATGGAGCTGGAGGAATCAGGCTCCCAGACTTCAGACTATACTACAAAGCTATGGTTATCAAGACAATATGGTACTGGCACAAAAACAGAAATATAGACCAATGGAACAGGATAGAAAGCCCACAGATAAGCCCACGCACATATGGTCACCTTATTTTTGATAAAGGAGGCAAGAATATAAAATGGAGAAAAGACAGTCTCTTCAATAAGTGGTGCTGGGAAAACTGGACAGCTACATGTAAAAGAATGAAATTAGAACACTCCCTAACACCATACACAAAAATAAACTCAAAATGGATTAGAGACCTAACTGTAAGACTGGACAGTATAAAACTCTTAGAGGAAAACATAGGAAGAACATTCTTTGACATAAATCACAGCAAGATCTTTTTTGATCCATCTCCTAGAGTAATGGAAATAAAAACAAAAATAAACAAATGGGACCTAATGAAACTTAAAAGTTTTTACACAGCAAAGGACGCTACAAACAAGACGAAAAGACAACCATCAGAATGGGAGAAAATATTTGAAAACAAATCAACAGACAAAGGATTAATCTCCAAAATATATAAACAGCTCATGCAGCTCAATATTAAAAAAACAAACAACCCAATCAAAAAATGGGCAGAAGACCTAAATAGACATTTCTCCAAAGAAGACATACAGATGGCCACGAAGCACATGAAAAGCTGCTCAACATCACTAATTATTAGAGAAATGCAAATCAAAACTACAATGAGGTATCACCTCACACCAGTTAGAATGGGCATCATCAGAAAATCTACAAACAATAAATGATAGAGAGGGTGTGGAGAAAAGGGAACCCTCTTGCATTGTTGGTGGGAATGTAAATTGATACAGCCACTATGGAGAACAGTATGGAGGTTCCTTCAAAAACTAAAAATAGAATTACCATATGACCCAGCAATCCCGCTACTTGGCATATACCCAGAGAAAACCATAATTCAAAAAGACACATGCACCCCAATGTTCATTGCAGCACTATTTATAACAGCCAGGACATGGAAGCAACCTAAATGTCCATCGACAGATGAATGGATAAAGAAGATGTGGTACATATATACAATGGAATATTACTCAGCCATAAAAAGGAACGAAATTGGGTCATTTGTAGAGACATGGATGGATCTAGAGACTGTCATACAGAGTGAAGTAAGTCAGAAAGAGAAAAACAAATATCGTATATTAATGCATATATGTGGAACCTAGAAAAATGGTACAGATGAACCGGTTTGCAGGGCAGAAATTGAGACACAGTTGCAGAGAACAAACATATGGACACCAAGGGGGGAAAGTGGCTGGCAGGGGGCGGGGGTGGTGTGATGAATTGGGAGATTGGGATTGACATGTATACACTGATGTGTATAAAATTGATGACTAATAAGAACCTGCTGTATAAAAAAATAAAATAAAGTTCAAAAAAATAATAATAAATAAAAATAAAGAGATTAGGAGCAGTTGCTCTACTGACTTGCTCTATAAAAAAAAAAAAAAAAAGCATCCAAATTGGAAAGGAAGAAGTCACTGTCACTATTTGCAGATAACATGATATTGTATATACAAAACCCTAAAGACATCACCCAAAAACTTTTAGAACTCATTAATGAATTCAGGGTAGTTGAAGGTTAATATACAGAAAGTTAATGTACAGAAATCTGTTTCATTTCTATTCACTAATAATGAACTAGCAGAAAGGGAAAAAAAGAGAAAACAATTCCATTTATAATTGCATCAAAAAGAATAAAATAGCTAGGAATAAATTTAACCAAGAAGGTGAAAGACCTATACTCTGAAAACTATAAGACACCGATGAAAGAAATTGATAATGACACAAATAAATGGAAATATATACCATGATCATGGGTTGAAAGAATTAATACTGTTAAAATGTCCACACTATCCGAAGCAATCTACAAATTCAGTGCAATCCCTATCAAAATACCAAGGGCATTTTTCACAGAACTAGAACAAATAATCCTAAAACTGGTAGGAACCACAAAAGACTCCAAATAGCCAAAGAAGAACAAAGCCAGAGTTACTGTGCTCCCAGAGTTCAAACTATACTACAAAGCTATAGTAATCAGAATAGTATTGTACTAGCACAAAAACAGTCCCATTGATCAATGGAACAGAACAGAGCCCAGAAATAAGCCCATGCTTATAGTCAATTAATCTATGACAAAGGAGGCAAAAATACAAAGTGGAGAAAGACAGTCTCTTTAATAAATAGTGTTGGGAAAACTGGACAGCTACATGCAAAAGTATCAATACCATATACAAAAGTAAACTCAAAATGGATTAAAGACTTAAGTGCAAAACCTGAAACTATAAAACCCCTAGAAGAAAACATAGGCAATAAACCCTTGATATCAGTCTTAGCAATGTCTTTTTGGCTCTATCTCCTCAGGCAAAGAAACAAAAGCAAGAATAAACAAATGGGACTAATCAAACTAAAAAGCTTTTGCACAGAGAAGGAAACAAACAACAAAACACAAAGGCAACCTACTGAGTGGGAAAAGATATTTGTAAATGATATATCGAATAAGGGGTTAATATCCAAAATATCCAAAGAACATACACAACTCAATATCACAAAAACCAAGCAATCTGATTAAACAATAGGCAGAGGACTTGAATAGACATTTTTCCAAAGAAGACACACAGACGACCAACAGACACATGAAAAGATGCTCAATATCACTAACTATCAGGGAAATGCAAATCAAAATCACAATGAGATATCACCTCACACCTGTCAGAATGGCCATTACCAAAAAGACAACAAATAAGTGTTGGCAAGGAGGAAAAAAGGAACCCTCATACATTGTTGGTGGGAATGTAAATTGGTGCGGCCACGATGGAAAACAGTATGGAGCTGGCTCAAATAATAAAAATAGAACTACCAGAAGATCCAGCAATTCCACTCCTGGGTTTCTATCTGAAGAAAACAAAAATACTAATTTGAAAAGATATATGCACCCCTGTGTTCATTTCAGCATTATTTACAATAGCAAGTGTCCACCCATAGATAGGTAAAGAAGATGTGGTATGTATTTATGTATACAATGGAATATTACTCAGCCATAAAACAGAATGAAATCTTGCCATATGCAACAACATGGATGGACCTAGGGGGTATTTTGCTAAGTGAAATAAGTCAGGCAAAGAAAGACAAAAACCACTTATATGTGGAATCTAAAAACCAAAACAAAGGAACAAACAAAACAAAACAGAAACAGACTCACAGATACAGAGAACAAACTGGTAGCTGCCAGAGGGGAGGGGAGTTGGGGAATGGATGAAATAGATGAAGTGGATTAAAAGGTACAAACTTCCAGTGACACAATAAATAAGTTAAGGGGATATAATATAGTGTACAGCATGGGGAATATAGTCAATAATATTATAATAACTTTGTATGGTGACAAATGGTTACTATACTTATTGTGGAGATCATTTTGTAATGCATGTAAATGTTGAATCACTATGTTGTACACCTGAAACCAATATTGTATGTCAACTATACTTCAATTATTTTTTTAAAAAATAAAGAAAAACACAAGAGATAAAAAAATGGCAGGGGGGTGGGGCCGTGAGAGGCTGGCAGTCAGGTTAGTATTATGTTCAGTAAATATTATACTCCTTTTAGTGCTACACCTAAGCAAATCAAAGAATACTATTCTCAAATTTTATAATCATTCTTAGTGTAATATATATCATTAACACCTAAATAATAAAAAATAAAAGAAAGCTATCTACTACACATGAACCCAAGTTCTGGTTCAGAAAACATGCAAGAGAGCTAGTAAAATAAGGACACCACAATTAGATTCAGTTTGGAGAGCCACATATGTACATACATACATCCTTTAGTATTTTTTCCCTTTTCTATTATTTAAGTTCAGAAATAGGTGAAAGAAACAAAAAGGAAAGAAAGGGGGAGGGAGAGAAGAAGGTGTTGGGGAGAAAGGGAGTGAGGAAGGAAGGAAGGAAGGAAGGAAGGAAGGAAGGAAGGAAGAAGGGAGGGACTGACGGACTAACAATGGTTCAAAGCAAAGAAATAAAAATTTTAAACTCACAGAAACTCAGAACTTAAACATAAAAGGTATGACGAAGTCACCTATAATAACAAGATCAAATTAAACAAGGAACTAAATTATAATTCTCAAAAAGTAGAATAAAGTTGAGATACAGTTTAGAATTTTTTTTAAATAGGGAAAAAAATTCCAAATAGCAATTAATATCTACAGACCCAGAAAAGTTAGAAATACTAGAATAGTGTACCCCAGAAGAAATATTAAAAAAAAATAGGTTATAAGCTTCTTAAGGTCAAAAACCATATTACATTCATCTCTTTATTCCCCATGATGTCTACACATAAGAGTTATTTAATACATTCTTTGAAGTGAATGATTCATTCATATTATAGCTAAATGTTAATTCTCCCTAAAAGAATATCCAAAAGTAGTGCTGCAGGAATCCAAAGTAGAGAGACCAGAAATGGTTTTTCTATAGTTACAATATGACAGCAGAAGAAAAAAAATTGGGGCTTCAAAAGTTTCTAAGGAAAGATAAGTTTAGATTCTTAAAGGAACTAATGTTGCCTAATATTAATAAATGCTTAAGAATGTCAATAAAGGGCATCATACATCTGTTCTTTTTTAATAAGAGAGAAAACAGATTTTTGTTAAAGTAACAGCAACAGCTTTCTGCAAAATATCACATTTTAAAAATATATTCACTAAGGTTATTCAAGAAGCACTTTTGAAAAGTTACTACCAGTCATACAAGTAAAAAGTATAGAAACCTGGCCTGCAGGCCAAAAAAATTTTATAATTACTAGTAAGAAGTACAAATTATAGAAAAATTTAAACTGATTACGAAAGTAGGTGTTACATTGCAAGTATCTATGACTAATTTTCTTTTTTTCGGCAGCAGAGCGCGGCTTGTGGGATCTTACTTCTCTGACCAGGGGTTGAACTCGCACCCCCTGCAGTTGCAAAGGCAGAGTCCTAATCACTGGACCTCCAGGGAATTCTCTGTGACTAATTTATTTTAATCATATTTAAACTTTTACATAACTTTTGATAGAATTTTACATTTATCAAAAGAGCAGGCTAATATTTCTATAAACCAGAATCCTACTTATAAAAGACAACTCTCAGAATGGGAGAAAATATTTGCAAATGAAGCAACTGACAAAGGATTCATCTCCAAGATTTACAAGCAGCTCATGCAGCTCAATAACAAAAAAACAAACAACCCAATCCAAAAATGGGCAGAAGACCTAAATAGACATTTCTCCAAAGAAGATATACAGATTGCCGACAGACACATGAAAGAATGCTCAACATCATTAATCATTGAGAAATGCAAATCAAAACTACAATGAGGTATCATCTCACACCGGTCAGAATGGCCATCATCAAAAAATCTACAAACAATAAATGCTGGAGAGGGTGTGGAGAAAAGGGAACACTCTTGCACTGTTGGTGGGAATGTAAATTGATACAGCCACTATGGAGAACAGTATGGAGGTTCCTTAAAAAACTAAAAATAGAACAGAGGGGCAAGATGGCGGAAGAGTAAGATGCGGAGATCACCTTCCTTCCCACAGATACAGTAGAAATACATCTACACGTGGAACTGCTCCTACAGAACACCCACTGAACGCTGGCAGAAGACGTCAGACCTCCCAAAAGGCAAGAAAATCCCCACGTACTTGGGTAGGGTAAAAGAAAAAAGAAATAACAGAGACAAAAGAATAGGGACGGGACCTGCGCCAGTGGGAGGGAGCTGTGAAGGAGGAAAGGTTTCCAGGCACTAGGAAGCCCCTTTGCGGGCAGAGACTGCGGGTGGCAGAGGGGGGAAGCTTCGGAGCCGCGGAGGAGAGCGCAGCCACAGGGGTGCGGAGGGCAAAGCGGAGAGACTCCCGCACAGAGGCTCAGCACCAACCAGCACTCACCGGCCCGAGAGGCTTCTCTGCTCACCCGCCGGGGCGGGCGGGGGCTGGGAGCTGAGGCTCGGGCTTTGGTGCTAGCCGGGAGGGAGTCCGGGAAAAAGTCTGCAGCTGCCGAAGAGGCAAGAGACTTTTTCTTGCCTCTTTGTTTCGCGGCGCGCAAGGAGAGGGGATTCAGAGCGCTGCCTAAACGAAATCCAGAGACGGGTGCGAGCCGCGGCTATCAGCGCGGATCCCACAGCAACAGGGGCGCAGAGGGAAAAACGGAGAGATTCCCGCACAGAGGCTCAGCACCGAGCAGCGCTCACCAGCCCGAGAGGCTTGTCTGCTCACCCGCTGGGGCGGGCGAGGCTGGGAGCTGAGGCGCGGGCTTCGGTCGGATCTCAGGGAGAGGACTGGGGTTGGCGGCGTGAACACAGCCTGAAGGGGTTGGCGTGCCGCAGCGAGCCGGGAGGGAGCCGGAGAGGAGGTCTGCAGCCGCCGAAGAGGCAAGAGACTTTTTCTAGCCTCTTTCTTTCGCGGCGCGCAAGGAGAGGGGATTCAGAGCGCCGCCTAGACGAACTCCAGAGGCGGGCGTGAGCCGCGGCTAAGAGCGCGGACCCCAGAGACAGGCGCGAGCCGCGGCCATCAGCGCGGACCCCAGAGACTGGTAGGAAACGCTAAGGCTGCTGCTGCCGCCACCAAGAAGCCTGTGTGCGAGCACAGGTCACTCTCCACACTGCCCCTCCCGGGAGCCGGTGCAGCTCGCCACTGCCAGGCTCCCGTGATCCGGGGACAACTTCCCCGGGAGAACACACGGCGCGCCTCAGGCTGCTGCAACATCACGATGCCTCTGACGCCGCAGGCTCGCCCCGCCTCCTCCGTACCGCTCCCTCCCCCGGCCTGAGGGACCCAGAGCCCCCGAAGCAGCTGCTCCTTTAACCCCGTTCTGTCTGGGCGGGGAACGGACGCCCTCAGGCGACGTACATGCAGAGGCGGGTCCAAATCCAAAGCTGAACACTGGGAGCTGTACGAACAAAGAAGAGAAAGGGAAATCTCTCCCAGCAGCCTCAGAAGCAGCGGATTAAAGCTCCACAAACAACTTGATGTGCCTGCGTCTGTTGAATACCTGAATAGACAACGAATCATCCCAAATTCAAAAGGTGGACTTTAGGAGCAGGATATATTAATTTCCCCTTTTCCTTTTTTTGTGAGTGTATATGTGTATGCTTCTGGGTGAGATTTTGTCTGTATAGCTTTGCTTTCACCATCAGTCCTCGGGTTAGGTCCGTCCATTTTTTTTTTTTACTTAAAAAAATTTTTTTTTCCTAATATATGTATTCTTAATAATTTTTTCCGTATTTTCTATTTCTAGAAATTAAAAAAATTTTTAATAAGTTTTTTCATATTTTTTATTTTAAAAAATTAAAAATTTTTTTCTTAAACTTTTTTCTTAAAAATTTTTTTCTTATTTTTTACTATAAAAAATTAATAAATCTATTTTTAAAAATTAAAAAAAAATTTTTTCTGAATACATTTACTCTTAATAATTTTTTTTCTTATTTTTTATTACAATAGCTTTATTTTATTTTATTTTATCCTCTTTTTTTCTTTCTATTTTTTTCTCCCTTATATTCTGAGCTGTGTGGATGAAAGGCTCTTGGTGCTCCAGCCAGGCATCAGGGCTGTGCCTCTGAGGTGGGAGAGCCAACTTCAGGACACTGGTCCACAAGAGACCTACTACCTCCACGTAATACCAAACGGCAAAAATCTCTCAGAGATCTCCATCTCAACATCAAGACCCAGCTTCACTCAACGACCAGCAAGCTACAGGGCTGGACACCCTATGCCAAAAAACTATCAAGACAGGAACACAGCCCCATCCATTAGCAGGGAGGCTGCCTAAAATCATAAGGCCACAGACACCCCAAAACACACCACCAGATGTGGACGTGCCCACCAGAAAGACAAGATTCAACCTCATACACCAGAACACAGGCAATAGTCCCCTCCACCAGGAAGCCTACAAAACCCACTGAACCAACCCTACCCACTGGGGACAGATACCAAAAACAACGGGAACTACGAACCTACAGCCTGTGAAAAGGAGACCCCAAACACAGTAAGATAAGCAAAATGAGACGACAGAAAAACACACAGCAGATGAAGGAGCAGGGTCAAAACACAGCAGACTTAACAAATGAAGAGGAAATAGGTAGTCTACCTGAAAAAGAATTCAGAATAATGATAGTAAGGATGATCCAAAATCTTGGAAATACAATAGACAAAATGCAAGAAACATTTAACAAGGACATAGAAGAACTAAAGAGGAACCAAGCAACGATAAAAAACACAATAAATGAAATTAAAAATACTCTAGATGGGATCAATAGCAGAATAACTGAGGCAGAAGAAAGGATAAGTGACCTGGAAGATAAATTGGTGGAAATAACTACTGCAGAGCAGGATAAAGAAAAAAGAATGAAAAGAACAGAGGACACTCTCAGAGACCTCTGGGACAACATTAAACGCACCAACATTCGAATTATAGGGGTCCCAGAAGAAGAAGAGAAAAAGAAAGGGACTGAGAAAATATTTGAAGAGATTATAGTTGAAAACTTCCCTAATATGGGAAAGGAAATAGTTAATCAAGTCCAGGAAGCACAGAGAGTCCCATACAGGATAAACCCAAGGAGAAACACGCCAAGACACATATTAATCAAACTGTCAAAAATTAAATATAAAGAAAACATATTAAAAGTAGCAAGGGAAAAACAACAAATAACACACAAGGGAATCCCCATAAGGTTAACATCTGATCTTTCAGCAGAAACTCTGCAAGCCAGAAGGGAGTGGCAGGATATACTTAAAGTGATGAAGGAGAAAAACCTACAACCAAGATTACTCTACCCAGCAAGGATCTCATTCAGATGTGATGGAGAAATTAAAACCTTTACAGACAAGCAAAAGCTGAGAGAGTTCAGCACCACCAAACCAGCTTTACAACAAATGCTAAAGGAACTTCTTTAGGCAAGAAACACAAGAGAAGGAAAACACCTACAATAACAAACCCAAAACATTTAAGAAAATGGGAATAGGAACATACATATCGATAATTACCTTGAATGTAAATGGATTAAATGCTCCCACCAAAAGACACAGACTGGCTGAATGGATACAAAAACAAGACCCATATATATGCTGTCTACAAGAGACCCACTTCAGACCTAGAGACACATACAGACTGAAAGTCAGGGGATGGAAAAAGATATTCCATGCAAATGGAAATCAAAAGAAAGCTGGAGTAGCAATTCTCATATCAGACAAAATAGACTTTAAAATAAAGAATATTATAAGAGACAAAGAAGGACACTATATAATGATCAAGGGATCGATCCAAGAGGAAGGTATAACAATTGTAAATATTTATGCACCCAACATAGGAGCACCTCAATACATAAGGCAAATACTAACAGCCATAAAAGGGGAAATCGACAGCAACACAATCATAGTAGGGGACTTTAACACCCCACTTTCACCAATGGACAGATCATCCAAAATGAAAATAAATAAGGAAACACAAGCTTTAAATGATACATTAAACAAGATGGACTTAATTGATATTTATAGGACATTCCACCCAAAAACAACAGAATACACATTTTTCTCAAGTGCGCATGGAACATTCTCCAGGATAGATCATATCTTGGGTCACAAATCAAGCCTTGGTAAATTTAAGAAAATTGAAATCGTATCAAGTACCTTTTCCGACCACAACGCTATGAGAATAGATATCAATTACAGGAAAAGATGTGTAAAATATACAAACACATGGAGGCTATACAATACACTACTTAATAACGAAGTGATCACTGAAGAAATCAAAGGGGAAATCAAAAAATACCTAGAAACAAATGACAATGGAGATACAACGACCCAAAACCTATGGGACGCAGCAAAAGCAGTGCTAAGAGGGAAGTTTATAGCAATACAAGCCTACCTCAAGAAACAGGAAACATCTCGAATAAACAACCTAACCTTGCACCTAAAGCAATTAGAGAAAGAAGAACAAAAAAACCCCAAAGCTAGCAGAAGGAAAGAAATCATAAAGATCAGGTCAGAAATAAATGAAAAAGAAATGAAGGAAACAATAGCAAAAATCAATAAAACTAAAAGCTGGTTCTTTGAGAAGATAAACAAAATTGATAAACCATTAGCCAGACTCATCAAGAGAAAAAGGGAGAAGACTCAAATCAATAGAATTAGAAATGAAAAAGGAGAAGTAACCACTGACACTGCAGAAATACAAAAGATCATGAGAGATTACTACAAGCAACTCTACGCCAATAAAATGGACAACCTGGAAGAAATGGACAGATTCTTAGAAATGCACAAACTGCCGAGACTGAACCAGGAAGAAATAGAAAATATGAACAGACCAATCACAAGCACTGAAATTGAAACTGTGATTAAAAACCTTCCAACAAACAAAAGCCCAGGACCAGATGGCTTCACAGGTGAATTCTATCAAACATTTAGAGAAGAGCTAACACCTATCCTTCTCAAACTCTTCCAAAATATTGCAGAGGGAGGAACATTCCCAAACTCATTCTACGAGGCCACCATCACCCTGATACCAAAACCAGACAAAGATGTCACAAAGAAAGAAAACTACAGGCCAATATCACTGATGAACATAGATGCAAAAATCCTCAACAAAATACTAGCAAACAGAATCCAACAGCACATTAAAAGGATCATACACCATGATCAAGTGGGGTTTATCCCAGGAATGCAAGGATTCTTCAATATATGCAAATCAATCAATGTGATACACCATATTAACAAATTGAAGGAGAAAAACCATATGATCATCTCAATAGATGCAGAGAAAGCTTTCGACAAAATTCAACACCCATTTATGATAAAAGCCCTGCAGAAAGTAGGCATAGAGGGAACTTTCCTCAACATAATAAAGGCCATATATGACAAACCCACAGCCAACATTGTCCTCAATGGTGAAAAACTGAAACCATTTCCACTAAGATCAGGAACAAGACAAGGTTGCCCACTCTCACCACTATTATTCAACATAGTTTTGGAAGTGTTAGCCACAGCAATCAGAGAAGACAAAGAAATAAAAGGAATCCAAATCGGAAAAGAAGAAGTAAAGCTGTCACTGTGTGCAGAGGACATGATACTATACATAGAGAATCCTAAAGATGCTACCAGAAAACTCCTAGAGCTAATCAATGAATTTGGTAAAGTAGCAGGATACAAAATTAATGCACAGAAATCTCTTGCATTTCTATACACTAATGACGAAAAATCTGAAAGTGAAATTAAGAAAACACTCCCGTTTACCATTGCAACAAAAAGAATAAAATATCTAGGAATAAACCTACCTAAGGAGACAAAAGACCTGTATGCAGAAAATTATAAGACACTGATGAAAGAAATTAAAGATGATACAAATAGATGGAAAGATATACCATGTTCCTGGATTGGAAGAATCAACATTGTGAAAATGACTCTACTACCCAAAGCAATCTACAGATTCAATGCAATCCCTATCAAACTACCACTGGCATTTTTCACAGAACTAGAACAAAAAATTTCACAATTTGTATGGAAACACAAAAGACCCCGAATAGCAAAAGCAATCTTGAGAACGAAAAATGGAGCTGGGGGAATCAGGCTCCCTGACTTCAGACTATATTACAAAGCTACAGTAATCAAGACAGGTTGGTACTGGCACAAAAACAGAAATATAGATCAATGGAACAGGATAGAAAGCCCAGAGATAAACCCACGCACATATGGTCACCTTATCTTTGATAAAGGAGGCAAGCATATACAGTGGAGAAAAGACAGCCTCTTCAATAAGTGGTGCTGGGAAAATTGGACAGATACATGTAAAAGTATGAAATTAGAACACTCCCTGACACCATGCACAAAAATAAACTCAAAATGGATTAAAGACCTAAGTGTAAGGCCAGACACTATCAAACTCTTAGAGGAAAACATAGGCAGAACACTCTATGACATACATCACAGCAAGATTCTTTTTGACCCAGCTCCCAGAGAAATGGAAATAAGAACACAAATAAACAAATGGGACCTAATGAAACTTAAAAGCTTTTGCACAGCAAAGGAAACCATAAACAAGACCAAAAGACAACCATCAGAATGGGAGAAAATATTTGCAAGTGAAGCAACTGACAAAGGATTAATCTCCAAGATTTACAAGCAGCTCATGCAGCTCAATAACAAAAAAACGAACAACCCAATCCAAAAATGGGCAGAAGACCTAAATAGACATTTCTCCAAAGAAGATATACAGATGGCCTACAGACACATGAAAGAATGCTCAACATCATTAATCATTAGAGAAATGCAAATCAAAACTACAATGAGATATCATCTCACACCGGTCAGAATGGCCATCATCAAAAAATCTAGAAACAATAAATGCTGGAGAGGGTGTGGAGGAAAGGGAACTCTCTTGCACTGTTGGTGGGAATGTAAATTGATACAGCCACTATGGAGAACAGTATGGAGGTTCCTTAAAAAACTACAAATAGAACTACCATACGATCCAGCAATCCCACTACTGGGCATATACCCTGAGAAAACCATAGTTCAAAAAGAGTCATGTACCAAAATGTTCATTGCAGCTCTATTTACAATAGCCAGGACATGGAAGCAACCTAAATGTCCATCGACAGATGAATGGATAAAGAAGATGTGGCACATATATACAATGGAATATTACTCAGCCATAAAAAGAAATGAAATGGAGGTATTTGTAGTGAGGTGGATGGAGTTAGAGTCTGTCATACAGAGTGAAGTAAGTCAGAAAGAGAAAAACAAATACAGTATGCTAACACATATATACGGAATCTAAGGAAAAAAAGGCCATGAAGAACCTAGTGGCAAGACGGGAATAAAGACACAGACCTACTAGAGAATGGACTTGAGGATATGGGGAGGGGGTGGGGTGAGATGTGACAGGGTGAGAGAGTGTCATGGACATATATACACTACCAAATGTAAAATAGATAGCTAGTGTGAAGCAGCTGCATAGCACAGGGAGATCAGCTCGGTGCTTTGTGACCACCTAGAGGGGTGGGATGGGGAGGGTGGGAGGGAGGGAGATGCAAGAGGGAAGAGATATGGGAACATATTGTATATGTATAACTGATTAACTTTGTTATAAAGCAGAGGCTAACACACCATTGTAAGGCAATTATACTTCAATAAAGATGTTTAAAAAAAAAAAAAAAAAAAAACTAAAAATAGAACTACCATATGACCCAGCAATCCCACTACTGGGCATATACCCTGAGAAAACCATAATTCAGAAAGAGTCATGTACCAAAATGTTCATTGCAGCTCTGTTTACAATAGCCAGGACATGGAAGCAACCTAGGTGTCCATCATCAGATGAATGGATAAAGAAGATGTGGCACATATATACAACGGAATATTACTCAGCCATAAAAAGAAATGAAATGGAGGTATTTGTAATGAGGTGGATGGAGTTAGAGTCTGTCATACAGAGTGAAGTAAGTCAGAAAGAGAAAAACAAATACAGTATGCTAACACATATATATGGAATCTAAGGAAAAAAAAAAAAGGTCATGAAGAACCTAGTGGCAAGATGGGAATAAAGACACAGACCTACTAGAGTATGGACTTGAGGATATGGGGAGGGGGAGGGGTGAGATGTGACAGGGTGAGAGAGTGTCTTGGACATATATACACTACCAAATGTAAAATAGATAGCTAGTGGGAAGCAGCCGCATAGCACAGGGAGATCAGCTCGGTGCTTTGTGACCACCTAGAGGGGTGGGATAGGGAGGGTGGGAGGGAGGGAGATGCAAGAGGGAAGAGATATGGGAACAAAAAAGAAAAAAAAAAAAAAAAGATGGGAAACAGTGGGATTCTTCCCACATACCTCCGCCAATTAGAATACCTAAAACTATTATGGCTTATTTAGTACCCATGGTCTTTGTGGATATTTATAAAAGAACTGACTTCTCGAAGCTCTAAATGTCACCCTAACTTTGTAAACCAGGCTCCAATTCTGATGATTTATAAGAGTAGAAGTTAAATTTTTGTAATAGTATATTCCATATAGCAACAAAAGCCTTACAAACTACAGGCATACCTCATTTTATTGTGCTTCATTTTATTGTACTTTGTGAATACTGAGTTTTTTCACAACATGAATTTTACAGATTGAAGGTTTACGGCAACCTGCATTGTCAGATGATGGTTAGCATTTTTTAGCAATAAAGTATTTTTTAATTAAGGTATGTACATTTTTTTAGACAGAACGCTACTACACACTTAATAGACTACTGTATAGTGTAAACATAACTTTAATACACACTGGGAAACCAAAAAGTGTGTGTGACTCACTTTATTGCAATATTCACTTTATTGGGGTGGTCTGGAACCAAACCTGCAATATCTGAGGTATGCCTGTTATTTTATTATACTCTAGAGAAGAGAACAAAAAAGGAAGCCAATGCAAACTCAAAAATATCTTTTCACGTGCCAGTCTTGGGAATACTTTATGTAACCACTTAAAATAATAACATAATAGTAATGGTTTCACTAGTAATCTGGCAATATAACCTCAAAAAGAAAGAGTTAATGTTATTATATAGCAGTAATTCAATTTTTTTTCTCATTTCTAAATTATTTTTTTCTCTTCCTAACTAAAAGTGTTACTTTAGAAGGAACTCAAGTTTGACAAAAATCTTCATTAAATTCCTCAAAAAATAAATCATAAAAATGTAAGAATTTTCATAATAGCAGATATTCCAGGAGACTCTTATTTAAAGCAGGGAAAAAACCTTACAAAATACTGGTGAAATCACTTAAATTTCAAAAGATTAAAACTAATTATATATTTAATCTCAACAGATAATAACAACTTTACTCATCAACATATTTCTATAAAATCAAAATGAAATAAACTTATTGCCATCTATTTTAAGTCATATCCCAAATTACCAAAAACAAATTAACATAAAAGCATCCTACATAAGTTTTTCACACCTCTATCACACTTTTGAACTCACTTGGGTAAATATGGATCTTTCCAACAGCAGCAGCAGTTTCTACAAAGTTATTTACCTTGTCCAGGTCTTGCAGTTATAGTTGCTCCAGCAGATGGCGGCTCCAACTCCTGTCAAATACAATAATGTTATTACAGTGACCTACTACAATGTGCGATTTATAATAAAATAGTAGTGATATTACAGCCTTACCTTTGCTTTCTTTGAGTCCGGATCAAACCTTTCAAGAATTAATTTAGCCGTTTTATAAGTTTCTTTTTCCATGACTTCTTCAAGCTGCAAACAAAAATTTCCACAAGTTGTCACACTTTAAAACACACATACCCTACTTACTTTCATAAGTCCTATTCAAAAAGTATTCAAGTACAAAGCTTAAAATAAACAGCACATAATATATCCAGATAGCATGAAAGACTTCCACATTCAAATAATTAAAATCCAGATTTTAAAATGGCTTCTAACCTCTAATATGTTACTTGTATTTAACAGCTTTACTGCAAGGAAATACCAAATATTGCTAATTGTTTACATATAATGAGGAGAATAATTACATGCACCAACTTCAATAATGGAATGTGCAAAAATCTATCAGCCATCATTATTGGAAGTTATTAGACATGACAAGCAAATGACAGGCAATTCCTCAGATTTATTTCCTCCTAGCACTTAATGCTATTAATTTAAAGAAGGTCGTTAGCCAAGAGCTTTACAAAATAAAATCTCTGTGCCAATTAACTGCTGTCAGCATCGATTTTAGATTATTTATTAGCAGAAGCAATTAGCTTGCTGCAAAATGCAGTGAAAACTCACTTAACTGGGAGAACAGCCATGCTCTCTCATGGAATTTGCTCAAATCACTTTAAAAGCTGAAGCTCCCCCTTTTTTACTTAGATTCAAACAACTTTAGAGGGAAAAAACTGAACATAATAAGAACCTAAGTAAAGATTTTACTGAGTTCTATGCTCACACTAGGGACTGTAGTTAAAGCACTTCATTATTATAGAATTTTATTTACAATGCACTCAAGTCACTTTATGGCTTAATATGTGGGTTTAATTTAAAAAGTAATCACTAGTAAAGTATCATTTTAGCAGTTACAGCCCAATATCAGAAAAAGTTTAACTTTAGTACAAGACAGTCACAGTTATGACAAATAGCTAATATATAGACTAAAAATGCTTTTGCAAAACTTGGAAGAGGACCGTTTCCTTCTCAGTGACCACTGAGAGCCACTTAGATTCATTAAACGTCATGTTTATTCCAAAGGACATTTATTTTAAAATGCAAAGCAGAGAACATTTACCAAGTTAAAATATAATTTAAAATATGCGCCACAATAGTTAATAGATTCCTCATTAAAAACTCAATATAACACTTAAGAAGTGCTTAGATGAATGATTTATTAACCTTGGTTTAGTGAAACTAAAATATTTTTCTAATTATTTCAAAATTATGATAAATTCTCAAAACAAGCAAGTTTAAATCTCTGATGTAAAGAAAATGTTTGTAACATTACTACTTTAGGGTTGGGGAAAAACTTGGGATGGGGACAGAGAGAGGGCATGACAGAATCTATCCCCAAATCAACATAATCTACATGAAATAGCAAAGAACTGAATCCCTGATCTCTACAAATTAATTTTTGATGGTCCAGACCAGTGCTGTAACAACAGAACTACATGTAATGATGGAAGTGGTTTATATCTGCACAATAGAGTAGCTACAATGCCATATGTGATAAATGATCACTTAAAATATTGCTTGTGCAACTGAGGAACCCAACTGTAGCTACTTTTATTCCACTTTGAATAATGTAAATTTTAAAAGCTACATGGGTCTAGTGGCTACTGATTTGGACAGCACAATTCTAGAGTAAGACTATTGGTAGGTTTAAAAAGAAGATTAGATACAACTGTGATCTTTAAAACAATACATAAAACTCAAAACTAAAATGTCATTTTATTAAACGATTGCCATTCCTAGTACATCATTCAGCAAGTATTCATGTTTATGTCTATGTACATGTAAAGTATCTTAAATAAAATCATTTTAAAAAGCAAAAGGTACAAATCCATTCTCTTTTTCTTTTGCATTTACTTTGAAAAATTCTTTTTTCACATAATAGCTTAATTAACACATATATTCCTACTACATTTTAAGTGAATAATTTGTTTTATAAATAGAGAGACATCTGATCAGTGGGAAGAATACAAACTTGAAACCATGACATCAGAAAAGATCTGGGTTCAAAGTACATCTCCATTCTTAATTAGCTGTAGAAAGACTGAGCAAGTCTGTTAGCCTCAGTTTCTCCTTTTGTAGATCAGAAACATTAATACTTTCTCATAGCACTGTTACGCAATTTAAATAATGTAGGAGAGTCTATAACAGTACCTAACACAAAAATGCATAATCTTCAATGATACCTCAGTTATTCAGAGTGGATCTGAAACAAGCAGTGTTTTCAAATACCCAACATATTAATATCAGGATTCAGGAATGAGAAATTGAATTCTCAGAATTCCCTAAATTATAAATTACTCTGTATTCTTCCTAAAATTTTACATATTTCAAATAATAATGAATGATGTAACAAAGAGTGAATTGTTTTTCTGTGATATGAGTATACTAAAAGTTTCAAAGTTTTTTATTTAAAAAAGAGAATAATAGGGGCTTCCCTGGTGGTGTAGTGGTTCAGAACCCGCCTGCCAATGCAGGGGGCATGGGTTCGAGCCCTGGTCCGGGAAGATCCCACATGCCATGGAGCAACTAAGCCCACGTGCCATAACTACTGAGCCTGCGCTCTAGAGCCCATAAGTCACAACTACTGAGCCCGCATGCTGCAACTACTGAAGCCCGCGTGCCTAGAGCCCGTGCTCTGAAACAAGAGAAGCCACCGCAATGAGAAGCCTGCGCACCACAAGAGTAGCCCCTGCTCGCCGCAGCTAGAGAAAGCCAGCGTGCAGCAACGAACACCCAACACAGCAAAAAATTTAAAAATAAAATAAATTAATTAAAATTAAAGAAATAAAAATTAAAAAGAGAATAATAAACACATGGTTGCTTATTTATTATGAATCAACATTATTTTGGCAAGATTATATATTTTGAGGACATATAAAAATTATTTCTACCTGATATAGAATTTCATCATAGAGAATACTAAAAGAAGGGAACACTAACACAAAATAAATGTCAATTTTTTTAATTCTGAAAGATAATTATACAATATTTAAGTTATAACTCTTGAAATAAAATTTTAAAACACACAAAGCATTAATTGCCCTATCCAATATTCTTGATCCTTGTTTCACAACAAATATTCCAGATGTAGAAAAATGTCTTCTGTTTTGTACTGACTTTGGTCAAATTATTAAAAGCATCTTCAATTCACAGCTTTAGGGTACATGTTACATTATTTAAACTCATATTTTTAAAATGATGAAAATACTGTCTGCTTATCCTGATTTTGTTTTGCTGTTGAAATCAATATTGTTTTTACTAATTCAGATTTTAAATCATTTTCTGATTTCATATAGGAGTATTCTACAATAACAGTAACATCTCTCTCAGCATTTCTTCTGTTAAAGTATTTACAAAGATCTGTAGCCTACAGTGAATATTCAAACACTGGAAAACACCAGCAAATATTACTGGGTAATATAAAAATGTAACATATGAAACTTCTAGTGAGGTTAACAGCCCCACACAGAATCACATTCTAAAATTGCCAATTTAAGGACTTATTTTGCTTCCAAAATTTATTTCATGGAATATCACTCACAGGATTTTGTATAGAGTATTCTATATATATAAACTTATTAACATTTATTTGTAAGAATAAGTCACCATTAATAAGAGACAGGGCCCATAAAACAGACTTATGGCCACAAAAGCAAGACTGACTAATTAGATTGTGCCACTTCTCCTCTATGTGCTCCTGTCCTGTTGCCTGAAATGTCCACATTAACCTACAGCTCAGCATGTCAGCATTTCTTGCTCTTGCTTTCAACTGACACTAGTGGATTCTTTTGAACCAGTAACATTTGTAGTGATTGTTAAGTTCTAATTCTCAGAGAACTGTAATACTTCTTTCCCAGGTTCCCAATTTCTCAACCGATTTTCCTCAGGACTTGGAAAAATATAAATTGCCTGAGAAATGCCAGAAAGGAATTACCACATAGAATCACCTGTACTATTCTGAAAAAAGCACAGCATTTTCATGAAGCCACTTAAAGAGGTCATTCTGACTCGAGTTTTGATGGATTTTGATTTTGAACTGTTTTGATGGGATGCTCATGGATACAAAGCGATTATCTATTGAATACTGATATTTTTTAAACTAAAAGTTAAAAAAAAGAATGTGAGTGGCAAAATGTACACAACCAGACTTGGGAGGTTTTTTAGGTAACTAAAGATTAATTCCTAGCTTTATTTTAGTAAGTAAATACTTACATTAAGTTTTTAGATTTAAAACATTGTTTTAAAACATTTAAAACATTGTTTTAAAACATTTAAAACAATGTTTTAAAACATTTAAAACAATGTTTTAAAACATTTAAAACATTGTTGTCACTCATTTTCCTTTCTAAGTAATTTAACTTTTTAATCAATTGATAATTCATGTTTATTGTTACAAATCACATTTTGACAAATTACAAATTACATTACAAATCTATCCAGATTAAAGAGATGCATCCCTGAGGAAACCACCTTTAATAACACATCAAGTAGTAAATACAATTTACATTCATTTTTTTAGTGAAAGAGAAGGGTTAGGAGTTGGGTAATTTTAAACTAATGGCTATTTTTCCTGCCAGCATTTTTTTTTTTTCCTTAGGGGGTGACTTTTTGAAGTTTTATTAAATCTTTTATTACAAGTAATTGTATCCAAAACAAAAATAAATGCATATATACACTACCAAATGTAAAATAGATAGCTAGTGGGAAGCACCTGCCAGCATTTTTAAAGCTATAAATGTAGAGTTAAACATCAAGGAACAAGATCAGTTTTGATTACATTTTGCTTTTGCTCAAAAGTAATGTCCCTTCTTTTTCCTCTCATTACCAGTACAATCATTAGCTAGCACTGTACTCCTTACAAATTCACCCTTAACATCTATTGTTCTAAACAAAGTATAACGCTACTACTCAAACAAAGCAGCTCTGTTAAGGGCTTGAGCAGTAAAGGCAAGGGACTAGTTCCCAACAGCAACAGTACTGAAACCAGAAACAATCAAGTCAATGCAAATTGTGTTCCCTAATTAACAAAATGAGTTAGAGCAGCCAACTTATTTTTCTTTAATCATACACTGCAAGAGAAATGCCATACTGAAGTATTCTGTAATATTGATGTCTCATGAACCATTTAGATATACAAAACTATTGAACCTTGAACTGAGTTTCCCAACTGTCAGACCTAGATGGAGCATCGTTTATGTTGTGATTCCATCAAGGGCTATTAAAGAAGTAAATAGCTTCGTTTGCCCTGTCAAAGAATTTTCTAAGTCTGCTCTGTTACTCTACTGAGAGTTCTTCACCAATCATATGTTCTCTAAGATTCTGTTTTCTGTTCATGTGATGCCACTGACATTGAATCAGCTTCTCATCACTTAGAATTTTTTTATTTTCTTCTTTTTTTTTTTCTTTTTTCTTTTGTCTTCCTCCTTGTCTTTTCTACTTTAATCAATATTTCTCCATTTTGGTACAAGTAAGACTTGGCTCTGATCAACACTACCAGCTCTTCTTTTTTTATCACATCAGCAAACCAAACCAATCATATCACAACTTCTATATTATTGAGAACCATCAGTATTTACTCACTTTGAATTTCTGGCTGTTCCATAATGTGTAGAATGCCAGAAATATAATAAGATACAATGGAAATATTTCTACGTTTCAATTTAGGACCATCAAAAATATCAATGCAATTTTGATAAATACCTCACAGAACACTGAAGAGGCATCAAATAAAAAAGATAAGGAATCCTTTCAGAATTAAAGTTTCTTTATTTTTCAGGTACTTAAATCCCTCAGGACCAGTGTCTTTTCTTACCAATTCACAGAACAATTTTTAACATTAATCTTAACCTTCATAATTTTTATTAGTTTCATCCATAATTGTTACTTATTATGTTAGACTAAAATACATTAAATTGATTTTGCATCTGATTAAATTTCATTAAGTTTCCATATAACATGATGCTCCTATCAATTATCATTTTTATACTTCAAAAATAATTATATGAGAAAAGTATATGTAAATTCAAGCCAAACATCAAGTTCAACCCACTTATTAAAAACTATTGCATATCAACCTCTAAACATCTAGAGTCCTTACTCTCTCTTGATCCTTCTTTTTCCAACCCATCTGAAGGATGCATTTAACTGGCTCCACAACAGACACCCATGTGATCAGAACTGCTGATAGAAAATGAAAGAAACCAAAGAAAAAATACTCTCTCTTTCTCTCTCCCCAGTTTTCTTTGGCTTTTTTTTTTTTTTTTGCATGTTAAATTCGTTTTTTACAACCAATCTTGTTGATTCCGTCTCTCCTCGCCTTATTATGTCAAGAAAATCTGAGAACTGACATATGATGTTTGGTCTTTTTTTGGCCCTAATAATAAATCTGGATACCCACCTTTTTACCACTCTGCCTCATTTAGTCCTCCAAAATGATTCATTTACTTACTTCTCAGCTTCCAATTGACATAGACACTCAGACTCTCAAAAGTTCATCTAACTACTTTTTCCTGTCCATCATTATTAACTAGCAAAAATATTCATAACTTAGCTTCACCATTAAACTGTTATCTAAAAACATACTTCTTCCTTGGAGAGTCATTACTTACAACATATAAACATTAATTATTCAGTTCTTAATTTATTAGTTTTATATAAATTAACTTAAATAAAAGTTAACTTACTATTTTTTTCTTCTGGGATTTTAAATCATCCAATGCTTCATCTAGAAAACAAGATTTAAACCAAAACTAAATCAGATATTAAGATACTTAAGATACAAGAAAAAAAACCATGTCAAATGATATACATTAAGCAACTGCAAGAAAAGTCTCATTTTAGAATTTCTCACAGATATGTACAAACAGAAGCCATCTCAATTTTTACCCATATATATTTTATATGTTTGCTTATATTATGTATTACAAGCTCAGGAGGGGAAAAATGGACTTTATATAGAATAAAACACGTTTCCAAATTTTAAAAGATACATATTTTTAAAATGTTTTCAGAAATATTACTTTATATTATTTCTCCTTCCTTTCAACATCCCACCCATGTTAATTTACAAAATTAAAGCCAATTCTCTTTTTATACATTGGTAATAAAAATATTCTCTTTATTTATGAGGAAAGAAGTACATATTTTATTAAGTTATTTGATCTTCAAGATACGGAGCACTAATAAAGAAAACCTTTGAAAATCTATAGTATTATATACCTGAGGAGGGACTTGGAAAGGAAGAGGATTCTAATTACTTTTCAAAATTAAACTTTTCCAAGATTTGCCTGTTTAGTTAGGTTGCATTGGTGGAACATAAAGAATCATTTCAAAGGATATAATTTATGAATGTCAATATCTGCTTTACAAATTTATTTTAGGTTTCTAGTTTTTCTCTAGAAATACTGAACTAGTATAAGAATACTATTCCAGCTGGAAAGAAGACTTACAACTTGATTTAAACATTTTACCAAATAGAATTTAAATAATTGTTCTTAATGTTTAATTAAATTTACAAATAAAATTATTGCCTTTTCATTGAAGTTCTGGAGTAGCAAACATCTGAATACCCAATTCAAATAATACTATTTATGTAAAAATCCAAAGAAATACAAACTTATGAAAAGATGATTTTACTATATATTTTTTTCAAAGTGTTCTAGCAGACTTATTACTGAAAGGGGAAAAAAACTGCTGACATCTTTAAAGAGAATAGTCATCTTTAGTTAGATAAGACCAAGCCAAATATCTAACCTTTAGTGCAGAGATCAGCAAACTTTTTCTATAAAGGGCCAGACAGTAAATATTTTAGGCTTTATGGGCCAAAAGGCAAAGTTAGGTGAGCACTTTTAAAGGAGTAAACAAATTTCCACAAAACTTTCATTGACATAATACAAATATAATAATAATTGAGTTCAATTTTTTGTAACATAGGTCTACCAGTGAAAAGAATGGAATCTGGGGGGGTAGGTGGGGGGTAACATTTCACTTAATTGAGATTCAAAATTAGTGTCCCCCATCCTCAAAATTGATCACAAATGTCAATCTGTTAGTTTATCTGTAATGAGATTTCACACATTTTATTTTTGAAAAATTTTTTTCACACAGATAGGTGCTGCTAAATATTGAAATCAATCCACAATCACATGATTTTTAATTGAGCATATTCATTGTGTGAAAGGTATTTATAAAATTCTTTAGATTCTTCTCTTGATATTTGCCTTTTATCATGTCATTGCAAATTAATCACTTCCAGTTAAATGGATTTTGAAATACGGAAATTTCCTTTGTACTTGCATGAGGTCTGAAAAACACTGCTGGAATCGCAGTTTGAGCTCATATAATGTATCTGCTGCAAATCTGCGTGGGAATGGAGATCTTGTTTCTTAACTTTTCATAGCACTTTTTAAAAAATTACCTTTCGTCATTAAATTATTTGCTTTTCTAAATCACTTTATAGCAGTATAGGTTTCACATATAAGGACTGTTTTGCCTTGTACTCTTAGGTTGAATTCATTAAGAACCATTATCAAGTCTGCAGCAAAATCTAATTTCCAAAGCCAGTTCATTCTTAATGGTTGAAGGTGGTTCTTCTCATTCAGAAACATTTTAGTCTTGGCTCTGAGCTCAAAACATCACAATAAAACTTTACTACTACTACTAATCCATCCAACTGCTTGTATTTCTGATAAAAGTTCACATAACTGATGATGATTAAGTCCATGAGAGCAAATGAAGTTCCCCATTGACAATACTCGTTCAGTAATACATGATAGGTTCAAATATGCTCTGCAAGTACCTGCTGTTGAATAACACAGTGGATAACCACAGAATTTAAACACCTTACAGTTTCATGAGCTTTGTAAATTAATCCACTAAGCCTCTTTCTGCTTCACACATATTTTTACAACCAATAGTTGTAAATACATCTCAGTAGATTCCACTTCAGGTTGTACTAAATTAGTGTTTTTTCAACTTCTTTAAAAATGTTCTCTCCCAGAGTGTTCTACACAGACTGTTCACAGAGGCTAATTCTTTAGTCAGTTCAAGTCCAGTACTGATTCCTGAAATAAATTACAATTGAGCTGTATCAGTAACATCTGTCAACTCATCAAGAGTCAATGACAGGGAATTCCCTGGCACTCCAGTGGTTAGGACTTGGCACTTTCACTGTGGTGGCCCGTGTTCAATCCCTGGTCAGGGAACTAAGATCCTGCAAGCCTTGCAGCATGGCCAAAAAACAAAAAAAAAAAGAGCCAATGACAATCACTTGAAATAATTTTTTTTAAATGATCTTGTTTTTACATTAACTATGTTGCTTCCAGTGTTCTTAATTCTTCAAGCAATTGTTCTTGCTAAAAAGGCTACTAGCCAAGCAAGTATTTTCTCTAAACACATTTTTTCAGCTGCTGCAATTACACAGTTTAATTAACTCACCATTGGTAAATAGCTTTCTTTGCTTCACAAATAAGCGACTCATAAACTTACTTTTAAGTTCTATTTTCACTTCTTATTTTTATGAAGAAATTCTGCTACGATGAGATATTCCATTTTAAATGTTCTAATTTTTCTAACATTGCTTTTCTGTGCATTGGGAGTATCATGATGAGTACTTAGCATGATAGTCAATGTATATGTGTATTCTTTTAGTACATTTATAATGGCATTGCATAATAAGCACAATGCTTTGTGTTTTGATAATAAAATAGTCCATAATCCATTGTGCCTTAGAAGTGTAACATTCAAAGTCCAATTTTCTCTTCTTGTTTTTACATAATGAGTGTACACTGGTAATAATAAATAAAATAGTCACAATACAGCAATATACATGGCACATGAAATGCTGTCAAGTTATAACAGTGTCACTGTGATTTGTTGTGCATCCTACAATAGGCTGAAATGTTGAGAGTACCATACAGTCTGTCACAACTACTCAATTCTGCCATCATTGAATGAAAGCAGCTACAGATAACATAAATGAATGGATGTGGCTGTGTTCCAATAAAACAGAAATTTGAACTTCATTCAAATTTAACATGTCACAAAATATTACTCTTTGAATTTTTTCAATAATTTAAAAATGTAAAAACCATTCTTAGATCATGAGCTGTACAAGGTGGTGGGCAGGACTTGGCTCACAGGCTGTAGTTTGCCAATCCTTGTTCGAATCTATACTAGGTCCAACTTGTAAAACAAAGGAAATACAACTAACAGAGAACAAAAAGCAAGACATGATCAGTAGCTTCAGACTTAAAAAAAAAAAATATATATATATATATATACACACATATATGTACATATGGTACCTAACTTTATGCTAAAAAGAAGTGGAAGACTGCAAGACAATCTCTTATGAAGAGATTTTATCTACATGCAATACCTACGCAAATGAATTTGTACAATTTTTTTAAATGAAAGGATCTGTGAAATAAAATTTTAAAGCAAAAAACTCCTTTATATAATAAGCATGTCCTAATGTGCCTACTTGCAAGTCAAAATATTCACACATTTTCCTTAGAGAAGTGTTTCCAAGGGCTCTTTTAAAATAAATTTTCTTATATTTTTCACTATTTTGTTAGTTCCATGAGGTCAGAGATCATATCTGTTTTAAACTTCTTCTTGTCTTCCCGGCATCTACTATATTGCTAAATATCACTGGAAACAATGCCGTAAGCTTAATTTCTCTAATCTGATTAAAAGTATCAATATTTTTTAAAACCACAGCAAACATCATACTTAATGGTAAAAATTAAAAGCTTTTCCAACAAAATCAGGTGCTAGGCAAAGATACCTGCTATTCCCACTTCAACTCAATCTTATACTGGGTCCTAACCCATTAAACAAGGCAAGAAAAATAAAAATAGGAATTGGAAAAGAAAAATCAGTACCATCAGCCCACATGTACATAACACTTTACAATTTTTATATGCTTTCACACATAATATTATTAGTTAAAACTCATAACAGTCTTGCCAAAACAAATATTTGTTTCTAGTTTATAAACTAGCAAACTGAGGTTCAGAGGACTTAAACTTATTTGTAGGACAAAAAGATGGCTAGTGTGGCTGGAGCAAAGGTGAAAAAAGGAGAGTGGAAAGAGATGAAGTTAGAGAAATAGACATAAGCCAGAAAGGTGGAGTTAAAGTCAGATTTTACTCTGGTTGCAATGGGAAACCACTAGAAGAATTTAAGTAGGAGAGATACAAGATCTAATTTATACCTTAAAAATAGACTAGTTAGGAAACCACTGCAATAGTGCCAGCAACAGATGATGATGACCTGAATTAGAATTGTAGTAGTAGTAAAGAAAGTTAGAAGTGGTCATATTCAAGATAATTTTGCAGGTATAAATGAGAGAACTTTGAAGGGGAGGGAGAAATGCATTGTAAATTAAAGGGAATATGGAGTCAGGATGGGATTTTTCCCCCAGATGATTGTATTGAGACAGGATTACATGCCCAATAGGGACAAGCCAATACAAATAGATAATGCAAAAGAGATGCAGGTAGGGATAACTATAAGAGCAAAGTTCATGAGATGGTCAGAGTATCTAGAATCCAGAGCATAAATGAAAGGCTTAGCCAGAGATGGGATCAAGGTCGGTCTTCCAATTACCATGATGGATGACAGCATACTGAGTAACAGATGGGGCTAACTTTATGTTTTTGGTGGTGGAGATAGCGCTCACCTGTTTATATCTATTTTCTTCATGAAGTGAGACTATCAGGTGAGAGTGGCCAGGTAGATTTTGTGAAGTTTTGTTTATTTGTGGCTTCTGAATTTTTATTTGGTTGGTTGGTTTTATTTTTGTTTGGTTTGGTTTTGGTTTTGGGGTTTTGGTATGGTGGTGGGTATTAGTGATTTGAGGAGAAATACAGTGTCCAATAATACTCTCAAAGAGAAAAAAGTAAATTTACTAGGGAACTATAATAGGATTGTGTAGCAGTGTTGAGTGTTCATTTGATATTTGCAATCATAGATTTAAAGTGAGTCTAGTCAGCATGTTGTATGATTTTCCTCTAACAAATTCAGCTTTCCTGATGCAGACATAGACTAAGCATATAAATGTTTTTAACCAGGATATGGTTTTGCCAGTCACAGATTAAGCATATAACTGTATTTAAAGAAGGTATGGTTTGCCAGACAAGTAGAATGGGAAAGAGAGGCAAAGGAGTCAAGGGTGTCTAAAAGGGATGGTCATTGGTCTAGATCACAGAACCTTAACTGGGTCAAAGATAAGTCATACATGAGGAGGGCAGTTTGAAAGTCATGTATCTGCGTGAACCTTGTTTGGATCCTGAGTCAAACAAAATATTTTTTAAAGCAAATGACATTTGTAAGATAACTGGAAATTTATTATTTTTATATTTAATATTTTATATTTTTAAGAATTCTTTTTTAAGTATAATAATGTACATTGTTTACATAGTTTTTAAGTACATTATGGATAGATATATCTGGGATATACTTCAAAATAACAGAGATGGAGAAGTGGGTGGGGGTAAAAATGAAATAAGATTGACCAGGAGTTGATGATTGTTTAGGTTTTGTGATAGGTAATATGAGTGTTCATTATACTATTCAGTCTATTTTTGTATATGCTTGAAATATTCTATAATGAAAAGTTACAACAAGAAAAATAATCACATGTAAAGTTCATTTAAAATGAAATTTGCATACCTTGGGTTAATTATAACTCATAGTTTTAAGACCTGAATATCTTTAAAATCTGCACATATACAGAATACAGGAAAATTGTCATAATTTACATACTTCAATAAAAATAAAAGCCTAGGGGTTGTGAGCCTGAAGAGAATGATGCAATTAATAGAATAAATCAAAAGATGTTTAACTATATTTTACTCCATAATAACATGTTTTCTATAAAGATAATTTAATAAATATAATTTCTCTTCATTTAAAGAAATGAATTGTGTATTGTGTAAAAAAAATTCTAAATGGACAAGACAGAAATAACACAACTGAAAAACAGAACCAGTTTGATCATTCATAACCTTTCTTATACTTTACAGTAAACAGCTCTTCAATATTTACCACGTTGTCATTTCAATATACCATTTCACAACCTGTTATTCAATTACAAACCAATGCACCATAGATGGGTTTTTTTAATGTATTTATAAAAACTTCGAAATTAAACTTACTATTTCTTTCTGTTCTCTTGGAAAAGAAGAAAATAAGCACCGTTCTTATGCTCCAGATGCTATAGAACAAGCAAAATTCAGAAACAAAAACCATCATTAGGATACATGAATTAGAAGCCACATAAAATGAAAACAAACACACATTTCCAATTAGAGTTAGGGACATTGTATCCCTTTGTATTTTGAAAATCAAAAAGCACTCCTTTCTTTCAGAAGCCACCAGAAGTCTACCTGTGCTTTCAAAGGAGGAGTTCTCAATCTAAAATCCATGGACCTCCTGAGGGTCCCTCCAAATTGTGAAATTGCCTTTGTGTGCATAAGTGCATTTCTCTGGAGAGACCATTACCCCCATCATTCTCAAAGGAGTCTATGAATCCTCCAAAAGATTAAGAACAAATTATAAAATCCCTTCTTACTAGGTAAGCATCAACTCTAAAACTTTATCTATTCCCATACGTTAGGGAAAAACACATTTTGCAAATCCAAACCATTATACAAATGTAAGTTGCTACTCCTTCCCTGTTATTTAATATTAGAGGGATCTTCTCTACTAAATAGGATAAGCTATCTGGAGAAAAAATAAAATCTTACCATCAAGTAAATAACTGATAAGTAAATTTAGCTAAACATCGCCTTTCAAAGATTTTATGAAGGTAATTCTTTAGGCCTTGCATTAGTAAGTCGTCAAATGATACTAAAAGAATTAAAAGAAAATCAAAGAATGATCCTAATCACAAACTTGTCCAGGTCATCTCTTAAATTCAATGTAAATAAAACAAAATTCCCTTCTCCATAGAATATGGCCGAATAAGTATACAAACATTATCCATCATTTTATAAAAGAAATACATTGTATCTAAATGCAAATTCAGATAATAGGTATGAAAATTAGTTCTTCACTCTGAAATATATCATTGCTATTCTTAGGAATTAGCCTGCAAGGTCATCACCAGTGAACGCTGTCTCTTGGTATTCATAACTTTGTGTAGTCCTCTCTTACCAGTGTTGGTCTGTGTGACCAATAGCATGTCACTTCAAGATTAGGTTATAAAAATACGCAGTTTCCATCTCAGGCCTCTTCTTCCGCTTGCTTTCTTTCTCTCTCTTGGATTACTCGCTCTGAGACAAGTCAGCTGCTTTGACATGAGGACATTCAGGGAACTCTATAGAAAAGCCCATTTGGTGAGGAACAGACGTCTCTGGCAAACAGCCAGTGAGGAGCTAAAGCCTGCCAACAACTGCATGTGTGAGCTTAGAAGTAAATTCTCCAGCCTTAGGTAAGCCTTGAGATGACTATAGGCCCAGCCAATAGCTTAACTGCAATTTATATATGAAAAAAGACCCTGGGTCAGAACCATCAGCTAAGCTGCTCCCATATTCTGTCCCTGAAGAACTGTGAGAGAGAATAAACATTTGTTGTTTTAAGCTACTAAGCTCTGGGGCAACTTGTTACATAGCAATAGATAACTTGTACATGTTTTGGGGGTTGTTTGTTTGTTTGTT
The DNA here is from genome assembly GCF_009873245.2 of Balaenoptera musculus. Taxonomy (NCBI): domain Eukaryota; kingdom Metazoa; phylum Chordata; class Mammalia; order Artiodactyla; family Balaenopteridae; genus Balaenoptera; species Balaenoptera musculus. The sequence goes on from NC_045791.1 coordinate 56,761,548, forward strand.
TATTTATGGCTACGTTGGGTCTTTGTTGCTGCATGCGGGCTTTCTCTAGTTGTGGTGAGTGGGGGCTACTCTTTGTTGTGGTGCACGGGCTTCTCATTGCGGTGGCTTCTCTTGCTGTGGCGCGCAGGCTCTAGGCACACGGGCTTCAGTAGTTGTGGTGCGTGGGCTCAGTAGTTATGGCTCGTGGGTTCTAGAGTGCAGGCTCAGTAGTTGTGGCGCGCGGGCTTAGTTGCTCCTTGGCACGTGGGATCTTCCCGGACCAGGGCTCCAACCTGTGTCCCCTGCATTGGCAGGCGGATTCTTAACCACTGCGCCACCAGGGAAGCCCCTACGTGTTTTTTACATGGTGATGATTTATTTTTATGATATGAAAACACCAAAATAACCAGTACCAGATTCCTACATGGTACTTGGACAACTATCTAAGCACTAAAAAAAAAAGACACTGGGCATTGTCCTTATCAAGGGAAGGGAGATGAGAAAAGAGGTTAAACATACCGCTCACAAGGGCTTTCCTGGTGGCGCAGTGGTTGAGAATCTGCCTGCCAATGCAGGGGACGCGGGTTCGAGCCCTGGTCTGGGAGGATCCCACGTGCCGCGAAGCAACTCGGCCCGTGAGCCACAATTGCTGAGCCTGCGCGTCTGGAGCCTGTGATCCCCAACAGGAGAGGCCGCGATAGCGAGAGGCCCGCGCACCGCGATGAAGAGTGGCCCCCGCTTGCCACAACTGGGGAAAGCCCTCGCACAGAGGCGGGGACCCAACACAGCCATACATACATACATACATACATACATACATACATACATAAAAAGAATGTAAGCAGACAAGAATAGCATTAAAAAAAAAAATTTTTAAAAAAACAAACAAAAAACATACAGCTCACAACCCTCAATGATCCTACAACAGTAGTAAAGTCCCATAATATTTCCCCATTGCAAACCCCCTGAAACAGTGGCAAGCTGAGAGAGATGATTTAGGAAAAAAAAGTATAGGGAAAGAAAACTGAGAACACAAGAGAAGGAGTTGCAGAGATAATGACTAAAATTCTGAAGGAAATCAGTAAATTTTCTTAAATGGTAGATTTTTTTAAAACATATATAATTTTCAAAGTATAAAAACTACAAGAATGGAAATATACTCCCTTACTTCACAATAAAACTCACTAATTTCCCTTTGTGGACAACAAATTCTTCTTTTGGTTTTTATCAGAACTACTGGTGGAGAAAATGAGCTATCAAATAATACACATTTCTAAGTGTCAAGCCTTCAAGACTTGAAAAGGTAGACTATAATAGAGTTAGTTATTCCTTAAGGCTAAATTAAATGAAATTCTTTTACATAATTCTTTAAAATAAAATTTAGGAAAAGAATTAAAGTACTTCAGGAATATGTGTTCTACTTATCCCAACAAAGATGTTGCTCTCCCAATAATTAAATATAATTTATGAAAATACAGCAACATGTTTTGTGAAGATATTAAAGATATTACTATTGACTCCTACTTTGAGAATAGTGGCATAATCTCCATTTCCCCCTTCTCTTCTTAGAAATCATCCAAACAGCAAGGAGACAAAAACAAAAACACAAATTCCTTTTCTGATAAAATTAAGATAAGCTAAAACTCAACCCTCAAAATATGTGGAAGCGTTCCCCAAAACAATGGAGCTCATGCAGAGGCTCAAAAGAGTAAAAGCAGAGAAGGAAAACTGCTTATCTCACTAAAAGGTAGGAAGATAAACTTCTCAAAGTGTAAAGCCTAAAACTCATGTTTATTACACTGAGAATAAGATACACATGCTACAGGCAGAAACTCCTAAGTTTGGTTCCAACAATGAAACAGAAAAGGCAGGGCTTAAAGAGAAATCACTCAGAAATGCCCTATTTACAAAGAATATTCTGTTTCTATGGCAGCAGGGGAGAAAAGTTTTGTACTATGAAAAATTTTATACACAGTTGCCTAACCCTATTGGCTGGAGAAGGATAAAAGCTGAACAAACTAACACACTAAATCCTGGATCATAAGGAAACTTCTAGATAGCCTAAATGTAGGAAGACCTGCCTCTATACTCTCACATAAACCTCTTACAAATAACTGGGCCAAAGCGAACATACCACATAGCTAGAGATTTTCTATTTAAGGTATAAAAACCAAAAGCAAAATAGAAAATTAGTTTCAAAACTTAGACCAACATCTTTCATCTCAATGAATGTAAATGAGCTAAACTCACTAGAGCAAAAGAAAAAGACTTTCAGACTGGATCATAAAATAAAAACCAACCCTATAATGTAAACTGACACCTAAAAACTGTTTTTTAAGGTTGAAAATAAAACAATGGGCAAAAAATATAGTAGGCAAATACACACAAAATAAGGGTTGTGATCTTAATATGCCACAAGACTGAATTCAAGACTACACCCCCACCAAAAAAAGCATTAAACTAGAAAAAGAAGGTCATTTTATAGTATTATAAAGGATGCAGTTTCTTTCCAACAAATAGAGCTGGAGCAACTGCACATCCACAGGCAGAAGAAAGAAAGAAAGAAAGAGAGGCAGAGAGGGAGGGAGAGAGAGAGAGAGGGAGGAAGGGAGGGAGAGTGAGAGAGGGAGGGAGGGAGGGAGGGAGGGAGGGAGGAAGGAAGGATGGATCTCAGTGTGAACCTCACATCTTATATAAAAAATTGGCTCAAAATGGCTTATGAACTTAAATGTAAAATGTTAGAAGGAAAAAAGCATAGCAAAAAAACAAAGAAAATCTTCAGGACCTATAGATACAGAGGGGTTCTTAACAACAAAAGCACAATCCATAAAAGGAAAATTTTAAATAATAAATTTGGCTCTGTGAAAAACCCTTTATAAGGATGAAAAGACAAATTACAGACTGAAAAAAAAATCTGCAAACCATATATCCAGCAAAGAAATTGTATCTACAATATATAAAGAACTCTCAAAACTCAACAGTAAAAAGACTAATTATCCAATTAGAAAAAAAGATGTTACCACTGGGGAAGGCTAGGTGAAGGGTACAGAGGACTTGCTTGTACATCTGTTTTTTCCAATTTCCTGTGAATCTATAATTATTTCAAAATAAAAAGTATTTTTTAAAGGATGTGCCTACAATGAAGATATAACAAGAATATTTACTCATCAAATAGAAAAGCATAACATTCATAAAGCAAAAGTAAAGGAAATACAGGGAGAAGTAGAAATATACTGTTATTAGGATACAGAAGACCTATTAACACAGTCAGGTAGTTTTCAATGATAGTACTAAACTCTGAAAAAAATATATATATATCTTCAAGTGTTCATGAAACACAGCAACTGATCAAATAGCATGCCACCAAAAAAGGTCTCAATAAAATCAAAGAAGTAGAAATATTATTAAACAACATTCTCTGAAAGCAATATAATAAAACTAGAAATAGTAACTAAGCCAAAAACCAAACATACAAACACACATTGCCACCTGGAAATAACTCTTAGATTATAAAAACTTTTAAAAAAAACTTTAAAAAAACTTTAAAAAAATGTAATGAAGTCTTAAAAATAACCAAAGTAAATACATATCACTACCTATCAAGACCTGTGGGATAAAACTAAAGCAGTCAGAAAAATACCATGGCCTCAAATACATGTGTGGTGTACTGTGTTAAGAAATAAGAATGAAAATAAATACATTAAAGCATCCATTTTGAGTTACAAGAATAAAGTAAGCCTACGGAAAAAAAAAAGAATTAATAAAAATAAGTAATTTTTTAAGCTGGTTCTTTGGAAGAAACAGCTAATAAAAACAACCAAAAAAGAATTACAAATATACAAAATAAGAAATAATAAGGAAGCAATAATCATAGCTACAAAGAAATTTTAAAAATCAATGAGACAATGATTATTGCTATTACAACACTATGCAAATACACTTTAAAACTGTAGAATGGTTAACAAAACTAACCTTGGAAGAGAGAGAAAGCCTAAAAAATTAACTACTATTGAATTTTAAAAGTTGTTAAGAGCTACCCTCTATAAAAAACACCAAGCCCAAAAGATTTCAAATGGAATACTACTAAACCTGTAAAGGACAGATAATGCTAGTATTATTTAAACTGTTCCAGAGCATTAAAAAAGAAAGAAAAGCTTCCTGATGTCCTTACAAAATGACTACAACTAAGAAAGTAGAAATTTTCCTAGAATTCAAGATTTCAATATTTGATTTCAATATTTAATATAATCTATCATTATCAAGAGATGTAAGATGAAAAATCACATGGCTATCTCCATAGATGATGAAACAGCATTTAACAAAATTCAACAATCTTTCTTGATTAAAAACAAAAAAAAACTAAATAAAATATAAATAGCTAGAAGATTCCTTAACATAAAATATATCTGTCTCAATCCAAAAGTCAGGATAATGCCCAATGGGGAAACATCAGAAGCATTCCCAAGGAACAAGTTAAGGATGTCGACTATTTTCTCTGTAACTTAACATTGTCCTGAAAGTATTAGCCAATACAATAGGCAAAGAGGAAAAAAAAATCTGAAAGGAGTCAAAAAATCTGAAAGGAGGTGGTAAAATTATTGCTATTTACAAATAATATGATTGTATACTTGGAAACTCTCAAAGAATCAACTAAAAAACTTATTAGAAACAATAAGACAATTATTATAGTTGAATACAAAATTAGTATAGAAAATCAATAAGTTCATATATACTATCAGTTCTAAGACATACTAAATACCTTAACTCACATTCATGAAATCATTCTTGTTGTTCTTTACTGAATGAAACCGATGCTATTTGAAATGTAAGTACAGCATGAATTTCTGTTAAATATTATCCAGTGACTTGCACTATAAAATTATAAAGGTGTTCTAACAGGAATAACTGGAGCCTCAATAAAACAGAATCATACTTTAGATTCAGTAAACATTTTAAATCCTTAATACTAAGTGCTTTTACTGTACTAAAGTTAAAAATGCTAAAAGTTAAAATGTAGCAGAATACCTAAAACTCAATCAATATAATAAAACCTTCCTCACTTTTACTAAAGGATTAACATTCCATAAACCTCTGATGATTTTTCACCAACCTTCATATAAAAAGGAATTTTTACTTATCTCGTCCTTTCTGCCAAATTTAAGTGCTTTCTTTCCAACAACTACACAAGCCCAATCCAATTTATTGAAATGTTTTTAAGGTGAGACTTAACAATATATAAAGCTAAAAATGAAAAGATACAGATCTCAATATTTATAACTATGTTGACAATTTTGTCAGTTTATTTAACCATCAAAGGCTTTAGGGAGAATTACCTTCACATTTAGACAAGTAACAATGATTTATTTTGGTATAAGGAACAAGCTTTATTTATTTATTTATTTTTTATTATTTGTGGGGGAGAGCTATAACTCAACACCATTTTCCCCCAATGATTTGAAATGCTATCTTTATCATATATAAAAACCACATATGATAAAAATTCCTTTTGGGATTTATTTCTGGATTCTTGTATCTCTTCCTTTGGTCTGTGTCTCTATTTAGACACTATCAAACTTTTAATTAATGAAGTTTTACAATGCATTTGATGCCTGGTAGACCTCTGCTTCTCATTCTGCTCCTTTTTTAGACTTTTCAAGACTATTCCTATGTGCTTATTTTTCCATTAAAAATTATGGAATAAGTGTGCCAAGATTTTTAAAGTATTGTTATTATTTTTATTGTGATCACACATTTTTAGATTAATTTAGGGAGACCCAATCTCAGAATAGGATTTGTTTTCCCATCCAAGAATAGGATTTGTCTCTTAATTATGTCTCAGTACATAATTTTTTAAGTACAGAATTATATCAAGTGAATATCTATATTTTAATATCAATATTATAAAAGGGATGCTTGCAAAATGATTTTCTTACCTACAAAAACTAAGAGTAAATATTCCCCTTGAGTAAATACCAAGAGATGTTCAGATACCTTCTCCTTTAAGAGCCAACTACAGTTGATGGGAGATACTTTGTATTATTATTAGAGTGCCATGAGACAAACTTTTAACTTTCCTGAAAAGGCTACAAATTATGTCTGTTAGCTGCCTAGCTGGATTGAGGAAATATATACCACAAACTGGTTGGGAGGAGGGGAAGTGGGAAGGAGGCATTCCCTGACAGTCCAGTGGTTAAGACTCCACCTTCCAATGCAGGGGGCCCAGGTTCAATCCCTGGTCGGGAACTAAGACCCCACATGCTGTGCAGTGCAGCAAAAAAAAAAAAAAAATTGTATAAAATCAAAGCTCTAACCTCAAACGGCTTTCAATTCAAGTAGAAAAGCAAGAAAGCAAAAAACAGGAGACAAAACCACATTCCTCAGTTCCTTGCTTAAATTTTTTCCCCTCAGATCTCATTTTAAGAGGAAAACACACATACACACGGAAAGAAAATATGGCCAAATCCTCTGGGAAGGTTAACATTTTATGCTAATTGGTCTCTGAAATGACCTTATAGAGAATGGAACTTCTAGAAAGTTATTATTTGTAAGAATAAGGTATCCAGGAATAAAAGTTTGTAAGATTGCTTGCAGAGTCAGTTAAGGGTAGAGACAAAGTTTATGGTTGTTCATTCTTAGAAAATGAGCCAACTCCCAAGATAATGCCTATCTGCCAGCATAATGCAGAAATACAAAAATTTAACTGTAAACCAAACCTTCCCTCACTATGGAGCACAATCTTAATTCCTATGAAATCACTTCACCATAATTTCAGTTTCAGTAACAGTTGAAAAGATCAGAGAGATATAAATATATTACTGAATATGAAAAGCAGAAAACCAATAGACTGGAATCTCACCAAGTTCCTCCCTATTACATCCTAAAAAGAAGACAAGACAAAATCTCAAAGCTTCTTAGGTATTGATACTCTACCATAAAAGATAATTAGGGGATAGTTATGATTAGGCAATATATGCTCAGTCCTGAATCCATGACCTCTCTGCCAGTAAAAGCATTTGGGAAACTTGGAATGCAGAGTAAACAGTCATTTTTTGCCATTACCAGGTAGATTTCTAAGCTTTACAATTAATGTAGACAGTGATGAGTAAAGCAATACCTTTTGTTGCTCCTTCTGCCTCCATTTCTTTAAGCAAACCCTGGTCTAGACCTCAAACTTTGTTTCCAAAGAAAAAAAGTCCAGGGGTAAGCTTGGGCGAGAGCTCACATTACACACAAAAGGCAATGTCCTGTGGTAAGTCTTCTTTCTGTTCACCACAACATCCACTCTCATGTTGTTGTATTCTATTTCACGCTTTTTTGATTGTCATCAATCAGAAGGACAATTCTATTCTTTGTTGGATAACTGGTCTATGCTTCCAAAAGTGAACAACAGCTCACTGAAATAGAAGCTGCAGCAGTTGAGAACCAGGTCACAGATGTGAATGAGACAAAGTGAGAAATGGCTCTGAAGCTTAACAAGCCAAGAAATACTAGATGCAGGTGATGCAGAACAGGCAGAAGGACACAGTAAGGATAACAAAGCTTCATACTCAAAAGAGTAGAAAGATCAAACTGAAGAAATAACACACATTTTTAAAGAAACTAAGTTTTTTTACTTTTAAAAACAATTAGTATATGATTTATGTGCAAAAAAACAAAAAAAAATCTTCTGAGTCACAATAGCCAATCACAATCTGTGCATAGGCATTAGAATTAGCACAGAGAGTTCCCTGTCAGGTATTCTTTTACAACTAGATAAAAATCTTCTATAATCAGAAAATCAATTTTTATATGGAAATGGATGTCAAATGGAGTTTTTTTAAGTATTTAAAGACATTTAAATCAACTAAACGTCTCACACTTATTCCCTTTCTAAATTTTTCTCCCTTCTTTTCATAAAAAAAAAAAATAGAAAGTTAACAAGGGAAAGGGGCTCAGCATTATGAAATCTGAGACTACACCTGGGATAAGAAGCATTCCAAAAGACTTCAAAAGAGAAGAAACATTTTTTAAATGGCAGAGACAATTATTTTGTAATATGCATGTACTCGATTTTTGGCTCTTTACCTACATACAAAGTTAAAATTGTATCAGCACCAGGAGTTCCTAAAGACTAAACCAAAAATGTTTACTATAGTAGTCCCAAAGAAAAAGATCCTACCCCACCCACCAATGTCAAACCAAAAAACCTAAGTATCACCCTGATTCCTCCTTTTCCCTTACCTTCCATTTCCTCCCATCAAGTTGTCTCAGTTTTACTTCCAAAATATTTCCAAATCATCTGTTCATCTCTACTGCCACTGGGCAGTCCAATCCGTCTTCATTTTTTATTAAACTTCTATAACAGCCTCCTAGCTGATCTCCCAGTTTCTATTCTTGCCCTCCTCTTACTCCATCTCCATAAAACATCACACACGATCTTCTTAGATCTCATCATGCCATTCTTCTACTAAAACCTTTACACACTTTCCATTTCACCCAAAATAAAATTCAGACTCCTCTCTGTGACCCTCCATGACCTAGATTGTGCAAGCTCACCTTCCTCTCCATCACACACTCCAGATATAGCTATGTTTTTGACCCTCGCGTAAGTCACACTCTCTCCTACTTCACAGACTTTGCATTTTCTGTTCTTTCTTCTTGGAATTTTTTTTTTTTTAATTTGAACAACACATTGATGTAAAAAATTCTAACAACATCAAAAAAAAGCATGTGGAAAGAAACAACTACTTAAAATTCCAACACCTGAGAAAATTACCATTATTATTTTGAGGATAATCCTTTCCTATATCTCTCTATGGATATATGTGCTATTACACACTGTATATATAAATACTCTTCCATATATTCCAACTCTTTCCATACTGGTTCTTTCTCATACTTCAGTTCTCAATTCAAATACCTCCTCAAAAGAGGCCTTCCAGGACCATCCTAAAGTATCCTATTCTTCTCTATCACATCACCTGTTTATTTTCTTCATTGCACTTATCTCTCTCTAAATTAACTATGTTTGTTTACTTGTCTCGTTTTTTGTCTGTCCAATCCCAACTGAATGTAAGCTCCCTACTTTCTCAATCACAACGGGCTAGCCCAAAACCTAACACATTGCAGGTGCCAAATATTTACTGAATGAACAGATGATGGCTTTGACTAATATTTATAAGCTGCCAAATCCTAAATTTATATCTCCCATTCAAATTTCTCTCCTGAGCTTCATAGTCATACTTAACCATCCCACTTGGCAGCTCTATCTGGATAGACCATAGGTATTTTGGTCTCAGTGGGTCAACTACCTGCTCCTCCTCATGTTGTTCCCTATTTAGATGAATGATGCTACCATCAACCAAATTTCCCAAGCCATGAACCTGAATTTTATCCTTGATGCAATTCTTCCTCTTCACCCCACATCTAACCAATCACCAAGAGCCTCTCCATATTACCTCAATTCTACCTCCTAAATCTCTTCAACCCATCCACTTCATTCAGCCCATCTGTTTCTCTTCAACGCTGCTACCACCACTCAAGTGCAAATCACCATCAATCGTTTCTCCCCTAGACAACTACAATAACCTTCTAACTTGCTGCTCCGCATCCATTCTTACTCCCCTCTAATTTACTCTCCATGCTGTAGCCTCACTGGTATCTTCAAGATAATGATATGATCATGTCATACTCCTTAAAAATCTTCAGTGGCTTCCCACTATTCTTAGATTAAAACCTACAATCCTTATCATGGACTATAAGGCCCACAAGAAATATCCTTCGTCTAACAATCCAGACTTTTCTCCATAATCCAGTCTTTGGCCTTCTTTCAATTCTTTAAACCTACCATGCTCTATCCTCCTTCAGGGTCTTCAAATATGCTCTTCCTTCTGCCTAAAACACTACCTACCATGTCACACCACCCTTGCTACACATACTTATCCTTCAGGTCTCAAACTCAAACATCACTTCCTCAGGAAGGCTGTGGTAGGCAGAATTCTAAAGATATCCCCCCCTCTCTCCCCAAGATTTCCATTCTCTGGTTATATTATTAAACAGTAATCTAGGTACTACCATGAAGGGACTTTGCAGATATAGTTAAGTATTACTCAGTTGATTTTAAGATAGGGAGATTAACCTAGATTATCCTGGTGCGTCTAATACCATCAGTTAAGCGCTTAAAAACAGAGGTTTCTCTCAGCCAAGGGCAAAATAGGAAATCAGAGAGATACAGCAGAAGTCAGTCAACACCCTGTTTGAGCCTGGAAGCAGATTCTCCCCCCTCAGAGACTCCAGGCCAGCTGATAACTATGATTTAAGCCTGCAAGACCCTAAGCAAAAAACCCACTCAAAAAAAAACAAAACAAAACCCAGTCAAACTACCTGGACTTCTTACCTACACACCTGTGATATATAATAAATGGGTGTTAAGTCACTAAATTTGTGGCAACAGTAGTAAAGAATACAAAGGCCCTTCCCTGACCTGCATGTCCACTCCAGACTGTGTTAGGGACCCATTATAATATTCATTATACATTTTACTTAATTTAATGTATGCAGTCTAAGATCTGCAGTCAAAGGTTCTGTATTTTTGTGTACCATACACCATTATAATCCAACATGCACCCAATTGGTACCTATAAATGTTTGCTGATTGAATGAACAAATTTTTCATTCAACTTTCTCTCAAAATTCTCAATCATTCTCAATCATTCTCATCTCAATTCACACCTCCGGTAAGTGCTGTATTACAAAATATTTCTGTAATAAGGGTCAATTGCTTTATAGCAGTTACTAAAAAGAGGGGAAGGGTGGGATGAATGGAATACATTCAACATGGGGCAGTTGTTCTTTTTGTTTTACAAGTCCTTCCTCACTTGCCGCTACCCACAATCTGAAATGCCTACTCCATGCCCAATACTCCTAGGGAGCATGAACATGTATTAGAGAATCACAAAAGATTCCGTACGGAGCCATTATTACTAAGTCACTGGGTCATATTCTTCAAGTATGTTGGATTGTAAATAAAGGTTTAAAACAATTGTTCTACTTTTTAAAGAAACAGTTTTCAAACTGCAAAAAAATGCAAATTTATTCAATCTGCAACATTATTATTTCATAATAAAAAGAAACTGACTATATTAAAACTATCTAGTCAGGAAGAGGAAAAGTCAACAAAAAGAACATTTTACTTACATTAACGGGAAAGCAAAAAATGGGAGTGTCATGGCAAGTCTTGCTGTAAATTCATCGGGAAGGTACCATAAGTATACAATTAAACATGTAAACAGATAGAGAATTGAAGAGTAGAGAATTAATCTTCCAACCCATAATTTTTGTAATCTCTGATTTTTTTCCCTAAATTCTTCCAATGCTTGAATTTCCTGTGAAGAGAAAGTTATTATGTATTATTAAATCTCAAATTCATAAAGAAATTAAAATGGTAAAAAAAATTTTAATATGATAGAGAGGTTATAAAGAACTCTTAAAAATTCAATGAAACATAATACCTTAATATTTTAAACAGAACATAATATGAAAAAGAAAATTAAAAATGAAGTTAAAATATATGAAAAATGTCTATTATGATTTGACAAATCTTTTTTTAAATTCAAAATTAAGACATTTAAAAATAATATTTGATAACTTATCAAATTAGCAAAGATCAGAGGTATAAAATTGACATCAATAAACAGTCTTTGTTAAATCAAACAAGTAATAATTCTCCCTGTATAAGGCCTAAAAAAAAAACTCTGACTATAAAAAGAATTAATAAAAATTGAAACAGTGACCCATACTAGATTCTTTCAATCCATTCATCACTCTCAATATTCTCAAAGAATAACCATTTTTTATGATAGAAAGTATAAAAAGCTGTGAAGTTTGCAAACTGATACAAATAGTTGCAGACTATTTTATAATCTACTTTGTCCTATCCGTAACATTGATTTACACCATGCTGTAGATCAAATTTCATTCTAACATTCACTATTACCTGACACAGACTTCTTAGGTCACTGATAGACTTTGAATTTTAACATTAAAGTTCTCAGGCTTACTCTATATCACCTCTAAATTCCCATACCAGATCTAGTCTCCAAAGTAATATGTACTAAAATAATATTTATATAACACCTAATATGAATTAAAACACCCCAGAGCCAAAGAACATACCTTATCTATATTTTCCAGAACCTCTACAGTTGAAGGTTTTGTCTGTTATAGAAACAGAAATAAGAGACAGCATTAAAACTTGTTATTGCTAACTTAGAAACACTTTGACTTATATAATCATAAAAGAACATTTTAATCCAAAATTAAGTTTTTTCAATGTTATCAAGCAATATGTATTCCTGTTTTTTTACAAATGAGATTTAGACTTAAATAAAAATTATAACTATAAACAAAATTACACAAGACTAAAGAAATAAGAAATAAGATGTACCTACTTAACTTATTTTTAGTCCTAGAAGTACTTTCAACTCTGATAGCTCAATTTTTACCATCCTTAACCAACCCCAATAAAACATACTTTTATTGAGAGAAAATTTGTTTAAATTTTCCTCTAAGAAAAATTTTCTTAGATATGATTATTCAAAAGAATTCTATTAAGTTACTATAAATTATTAATTCTATAATAATTCTATTAAATTATTATAATTATAAATTCTATTTAAAAATTCAAGACTAAAGATGGTCTGATTTACTACTGCTAAAAGTTCACTTAGGACTCTGGAGGTCGAAAATCAATAGGTTACCTTCATTCTGAATTCCTAAAGTACTTTTCTGAAGATCAGATTTTTAAAGGGCGCCTAAGAATACTTCATTATTGCAGAGCTTGTTTGTCAAAGATATTTTTTTATATCACCTAGAATAAAAACCAGCCAAAATGGCTCATACAACATTTGAAAAAAGTAATTACCAATTATATACTCAACCATCTAAGAGGGTAATGATTATCAATTCATTGTAGCGCCCACAGGAGTTGTTAACATTAGGTTGAACCACATGAAATTGCTGTTTATGTAGTCAAAACTGGCAGTTTCATATGGTTCAACCTAACAAGAAAGACAAAGGAAGAATAGATAAATTTGATTCTCAGGCAGAACTGTAATAAGGTTTTAAAGGGGGGTGGAGGGTGTCAATGTAATGCCAATCCAAAACAGAGCACCTCCAGTAATAGTCCAAAAACTAAATTGTGTACCAAGTATTGCTAGACTCCATTGTTATGGTAAAAAGGAGTCAAAAAATAAGCAAAGTAGTTGTCCTAGACTACATTACCTCCTCTTATATTAGAGAAGAGCATTGACCAGAATGTTTTATATTTTATAGCTCTAAATTTGAGATACTTCCTCTAAAGACTTAGCCAATAAAATCAAACTATATTTTTAATTTTGTTTAACCTATTAATTCCTAAAAGTATACCTAGTGTGACTTTAGTAAATATTTGTGACAAGCTTTAAGCAAAAAGATATAGCCTATAAAAACATAAATATTGTATAGAATACTTAATTTCAACTATCTTTCAAGTAAGATTGAAATTTAGGCAGTATGAAAACAAGAAAAGATAACCATTTGTACACGAATGTATAAACAGAGAAATAAAAATAATTCATAGGTCAACGTGAAATAATTCTGTTAAACAGAGACATCAGACACCTATATAGCAAGTAGAACCATTAAAGTCCAAATAAAAAACTAATTCATAAGAGAAGAAAGAAAAAATATTAAATAGAGTTAGGGATTATATTAAACTACTACTCAAGTCTACACCACAAAGGAGACCTTTACAAATAGCTTTATGTGACACTTCTGTATTAGACTAAGAACTGGCTGTAAAGAAAAGTAACTTACCCTCCATCGAGAAAATAATCCACCCATTTTTTTATTTGTAGAAACTGGGCACAATGATAAATATCATCAGTTGTCCAAAGGAATTCACAGCTAGAAATAAAGCAATTATTTTTAAAATTTAAGTTAAACATACAGCATATTCACTATAAAATTTAGATGTTGCAATACTACCCAAAAATACTATAAAATATTAATTTATTTGGACTCCACTTATGTGGAATTTTAATTCAGACAGTCTTGCAGACAGTCCACCTTTTAAAAATTCCTTTCTTCCAAGCCAAAACATATTTAAAAGTGAAAATAAAGCTGGAAAGACTTAAGCAGCAAGGCATTTTAAAAGTGTATATTCATACCATTTTGCAATTTTCTGTTCCTTAAAGTAGGTCCCTTATATTGTTCTTCTAAGAAAAATTCTGCTGTACTACTTTCATTCTACATTCTTAGATACAGTCATTTCTATCATTCAGCTGTCTCCCAACTAAACTAGTTATTTGGAATTAGGGGTGCTCTACAATGTTTAGAATAACATCACCTTACAATAATAGAAAGCCAACAGGATTTTGAGTAAGAAAATAAGGGTTATAAAGCTACCTGTGACAGTGAGCATATCATTTAATGTTTCTGAGCCATAATTTTCTTTTCTGTTTATTAAAGTTAATAATACTACCACTTTTCACAGGATAGCCTTTATTATTACCATTTTCAGACAAAAAAATTAAGTGGAAAGAAGTTTAGTGATTCACCCAATAGCTCAGAAGAAACATTACCCAAAGCCACTCTATCTTCAGACTTCTGGTCTGTTCACTACTGTTCAACAACCAAATAAACATTTCTTTCTGAAATTGTGTCTAAGTCCCTCAAGTTAAACTGTCATGTCAGCTAGTTGTATCTCATATCCCCTTCTTTTAGTTGTTTTTCTATGACTCTCAAATGTATTAAATATTACCATACATATAAAAATGTATCAGCAATATTATATCCTAAATCAATTTACCAGTCAATAGTTATATAATTTTTAATTCTTTTAAACTGAAATAGTGAAAGTATATTTTCAAACTTACATATTTTTACCAGGTTACAGTTATATACTACCAATGTATAAAACTGCTTCATTTCCACCTAAAAAAAGTTAGGCCATAATTCTTACATTTTTTTAAACCCATAAATGTAATCACAAAATAATGCCAGTACAAAGTAAGTACATTCACTCTGCAATACTATTTTTAGGTTGGAATTAGCATCAGGCATGCCTATCTTGAACTTTCTTGGTTAGAGAAGTAACAAAAAGCCTAATTATGAAACACACAAAGTGATTTTTACAAACAGAAATACCTATAATCTGTCCTGAAAACTTCTTAAGTTTATAAATGTAATCAATGTTATAAGTCACATTTAAGTTGCAATCTAAGTATTATTAATCCTTCAATAGTAAATCAGTATTCAAATTTCTAAAGTGTGGTTGTAGGAAATCCAGGAACTTTAATGAATAAAAGTATAAATTTTTGAGTTAAGACATTAACTAGATCTTAAAACCTTAAGATGCTAAAAATCACCAAGAAAGGTGGCTGGGAAGGGAAGATTCAGAGGAACCACTTAACTTGTGTATTTTCAAAGTATACATTATGCCATGTATACGTTGAATGTATGTGCTATACATCACTATGTATGGTGTATAGCACAGTGTTTTGTACACAACTGACCTACACATTTTGGTTTGAAACAGTTTATAGCTATCACAAATCAGAATTTTTAATATTTGAAAGTAATGACAACAATAATATCATTTAAACACTTGGTAAGGACTTAATCTTCTAGCAGGCCCTAAAACAAATGCTTTTCATGAATTTTATCATTTAGATACTACTATCACTCTATTTCACAAATGCCAAAACTGAGTCTACAGAAATGAAGTAATTTGCTAAGTTCCCAAAGACAGTTAAGTAGCAGAGCCAGACCCAGTATTTTAGTTTTGATTTTTTAAAAAGCAACAAGTTAGGGGTAGTGACTTAAGAGATACAAACTTCTATGTATAAAACAAGTAAGTTACAAGGATATATTGTATAGCACAGGGAATATAGCCTATATTTATAACTATAAATGGAGTAAAATCTTTAAAAATTGTAAATCACTATATTATACACCTGAAACTTATATGATATTGTAAATCAATTATAGCTCAATAAAAAAGACCAAAAAAAAAGCAACAAGTTACTTCTAATAACTCAAAATCAGAAATTAAGTCTTTCTGTAGATTAGATCGGAATATTTATATATAAAATATATAAAAGCACCTCAGACATTCTCAAATAGCTGGTAAACAGAGCTACTGAAGTGGAAAGTTATAAACATAAGACACAGGGTTAGTACAGTGTATCATGTAGCCCAATTCCTTCATCTGATTAAATCTGAATGCTTAAATCTGCATGGAAGAGAAGCTAAATGACATGCCAAAATCATGCAGCTCCAGCTAGGGGCAGAACTGGTGCTAGAAGTCTGCAAGTACTGCCTCTACTTGTTTACTGCACGTCACTTTTAAAATAGGTGTAATATGAAATGTATGCATAATATTACAATTAATACTAACTTTGACATCAACTATTTGCTTGGAGAATTGTTTTGGTGTTAATGAAACAAACTACATAAGATCCCTTTAAGATCCCTGAAGCAGAGAACTGTGCTTCTAAATTTGTCCTCTAGAACAACACACTATGGTACTAGTCATTAAATGCCATATTCATCCTTTCAGGTTCATAATCAAAGAGCCAATCAACCCTCATTGTCCCAACATTTTTTCTATCAAATTCTGGTATTTGTTAGGGAAGCCTGATTTACTATAATACACATGTATAAGTAGTACTTTCCAACAGATACAAAAGCATAACAAAATTAAATAAATCAACTATTTCTCTACAACTTTAATTTCATACCTCTTCTATTTCCAAACACTTTTTCCCTCCTTGCCACCTGAACATCTTAACTCCAATTCCTGTGGCCCATTACTATGAAACCTTGGGCAAATAAATAACTTAACCTCTCAGTTACTCATTATCTTCATCTGCAAAAGAACAATAGTTAAGAACCCTCTCAAATGTTGAAAAGCTTAAACAGCATAATGTATTCTAAAGTACTTACAACAGTGCCTGACACATACTAATTTCTCGATACAAATTGTTTTTACTGCTGTGGTTGCTGCCCTTTTCTAGTCCATCTCTGCTTCCTTTCAACACATGGAAAATACATGGGAATCAAATAACTAGCATTTCTTTCTGAAGCATAAATCAATTTGCTTGCCCTTGAGTGGACAGATGGTTCAATCTCAAGTGGCCTGTTCCAAGAAATCTTCCGTGAACGTGTATAAAGAGTCTCTTTCCACTCTGATATCACAATGGGACCTGACATGACCTTAAGAGCTGGGTGCATCTAACGTGTTTTTCAATAAATAATAACACCCACCATATTATTTGAATGTTTTCTACTAACTGCTATTCACACTCAGGTTTAGGTGTCAGAATTTGAAATCTTGGGATGTGTTATTCTCAAATTTTCAGCTTACTTCAAGTCATATTGAAATAATGGAATAAAAAAGGTCTTGATTTAAAATATGACTCAACCACATACTAGTTACGTGATCTTGGATAAACTAAACTCTCTAAGCCTCAGTTCAGCATTTGTAAAGCGGTGAAAATATCTACATCTACGCTTCACAGAATTGTTGCATGAGTTAAATGAAATTATATATCACTTGGTAATGAAATAATAAGTGTATAATAAATTATAGATATTATTACTACTATTACCAGAAAACACATGTAGTATGGCAATACTTCTCATATGGAACACATTTCTTTCTAACTTCTTATGAAGAAACTGTTTCATAATTTTAAAATTGGAAAATAAAGTTAGTTTGTATTTTAACTGAAATTGTATTGCTCTCATTTTCTCCAGTATAAAAAATAAAACAAAATACTCTGAAGACTCTTACATTAAAATAACCTTTAACAGCAAAGTAAGTTTAGTTTTATGTTTATCAAGTTCCAAACTTAAGTAGAAACTATTGTCACCATCAACAGTACCTCTATAACACACTGGACTATTCAATTTGAGATTAAAAGTGTTTGTTCTAGAACTCTAAGTTTCAAATATCCTAACAGAAAAGACAATTCTGAAATATCCCAAACCGCCACATTTATTGCTCAAAAATAAAATTACTGAAAAGAAGTACATCTCTAAAAGCACTTTTATTATATAATGATTAAGTTCTGGTCTTCATGGTAAGTCAATGCTCATTCTGAACTAAATACTACCAAAAAATGACTATTTGATTGTAAAGGTTTCTCCTATAAATCATACCTGTTGTAAGCCATATAATTTCTTCCATTTTTTATTCTTTCAAGTTA
The DNA here is from genome assembly GCF_009873245.2 of Balaenoptera musculus. Classification (NCBI taxonomy): domain Eukaryota; kingdom Metazoa; phylum Chordata; class Mammalia; order Artiodactyla; family Balaenopteridae; genus Balaenoptera; species Balaenoptera musculus. The sequence continues at coordinate 56,779,757 of NC_045791.1, forward strand.
ATAATATGTAAACACTAAGGTTTTTAACAGCAATGGGTTGATGCCAGTAGATGACGGAGAAACTTGAAATTCTAATTTTAAATGTTTAAAAAAATGTGTTGAAAATCAACTTAGTCCTCCTAAAATGAAACCACGGGGGCTGTTGAAGACAAGAGATTAGCATTCCCTGCCAGTTTGAACATATGCCTAAAACCAAGTTTACTCACATCCACACAACCCGCTGTTGAATTTTGTGTGGTGACAATTTTGTCAATGGTGACACCCAGGCCACTGAGAAAGGAGAAGAAAGTCGACACTAGGCACCACAAACCAGAAGCCTACTGGGAAAAGCGGAATATGGAAAATTCAGTGAGTCACAAATTTTACTTAGTAGAGTGAGGGCACCATCAGCAAAACTGAGTGCACCAATCCCAACTCTTTCTCAATCCCCTTACACTGTATTCAAGAATTAAAACTATGATGTAGTTTAGATTTGCTCTTCTCCTTCTGCCATGCCTATGACACCCACGCAATCTCGCCCTTCCCTCCACCCCACCATTGCTCAAAAAAGGAATACAGTCGAAGAGAGGCTTCTCTAAGCAGCATACAATCCACGCCCACACGCCTGGGCCGAGCAGCGTGACACTGACAGTTTTCGGTCCCTCCCGATCTCACCAACTCGTGGCGCCTCCGCACAACTCAGCAAAAGACAAGGGTAGAACCCACTCAAAGCGATGGCTTAGTGTAGGACCTTCTGACCCTTCGACCGAACAGGGAGGTGGGCCAAAGAGACGATGCTCAGCTCAACCCAGTCACTGCCCCCCTTCCCCGTCCCGAATCTCCGAGAAAAGGCTGGGGAACCAACTCCCCTCGGGGAACAGAAAGGGGTCTCCAGCACTCCAGAGCCACCCCTGCCACTGTGCTGGGAAACCAAGGGGATCAGGCGGCGAGACAGGGTCAGCGCGCAGCCGGGCAGGAGCTCGACTAGCCGCCGCCGCAGAGCTCGTAGGCCACTCGGCGTGGGGCGGAGGCGCCCAGGAGAGGCAAGCGGGGGAACCCGAAGCGTATTTCCCAGGGAAAAGCTCAGCGCATCTCCCCTCTGCCGAACCCTTCCAACGGCCCTCATTTTGACCCCTCTACCTTCAAGTAGAAGCGGGCAAAGCCCGGCGCTGGCGTCCAGCTCTGCCAGCTTCGGCCGCCACAGCTCAGCCCGCTCCCGGAGCAGGCAGCAGCCGCCACTGACAGAGCGATGGGCTCAGCCAACTTCCCATCAAACCCCGCGCTCCCGCCGTCGGCCAATCCGCGCCGCAGCCGGCGCGCGGCGCTCCCCCGTCACGTAACCGTGACCGGGGCGGGCAGTTGGGGGGCGAGGCCGGTGGTTGACCCGAGGACTTATGTCCCTATGGCTTCCGCGGCAAAATAGGATGCTCGTCGTCGCGCCTCACAGGTGGACTGTCATTTATTATGACTCTTACCAGTACAGTTACTTCTTACTCCTCCTCTGCCTCCTTCTTTTCTTTTAGAGCCCGTTCTGCCAAGGCTTACCGGCGAAAGAAAACACCGAAATTAGTCCTGATGGTCCTAGACGGCCGCGGGAGAGAAGAGTGCGCTTGGGTGGAGGTGGGTGCACCTGGAAAGGAGTCCGCCCCGAAGAGTGCCCGACCAGCTGTCATCCAGCCGGCAGAAGAGCAAGTTAATGCTACACCGCTTAGAAGAGACGGGTTCCCAAACAAGCCAGTGAGGAATTCAGCCTAGACTCCAGGAGTGCTTGCTTGAGGCTTTCATGACTCTTGGACGCCAAAAAGGGTCATTTGATATCTGGGCGCTTACCATTGTGTGGTAAACATCGAATGCCCAAGGATGTTGATTTCAAACTTGCGGATAACAACATAAGCTGAGTTTTCTATCTCTTACCTTAAGAACACTCCCTTCACAGGTCCTGGTACTAGGCCCACGAATGAACCACCTAGGTTTTATTTGCCTCAGATTTGAAACATTGGCTAAAGAGTGTTAAATCTCCTAGCCAACTGGGAATGACAAGTCTAAATAACAAATGGTACTTGAACCACACAAGGTAATGTTGGAGAAGGGTAGAGAAACCTCAGCAAAAGCTTTTGTCACATTTTACCCCTGTGTGCAAACATTTTTCATGGGATTTTTCTATTTTATTTAGTTACATACACATTTTAAAATAATGAAAAGTGTCCATAGTTTTTAAAGAGTATAACCGTTTTAATATGCTACGTTTAAACTTTGACAACCAAACAGGTAAAGTAAGAAAAGAAAGTGAGCATAGTATCTAGTTGGTAAGAATAATTTATTATACTGGAAGCTACCAGATAATTCACTGTAGAGTTGCTTAACTGCTAAAATCTTTAGTTATAGCTTTGTAAACTTGAAAACAAGGGAAGGGAGCCAAAGTTTCTTCTCGTACTCTGGGTCAGACACTTTACAAATCTAAAAGAAAATGAAAAGAAACATTTCACCTATTCTGGTATGGAAATTTAATCATTTTGTTTTTTCAGCCTTTGCTATTTCAAAGTTGTTTTTTTTTTTTTTTAAAAAAAAGACCTGTGGGCTTTCCTGGTGGCGCAGTGGTTGAGAGTCTGCCTGCCAATGCGGGGGACACGGGTTCGAGCCCTGGTCTGGGAGGATCCCGCATGCCGCGGAGCAACTGAGCCCGCGAGCCACAGCTACTGAGCCTGCGCATCTGGAGCCTGTGCTCCGCAACAAGAGAGGCCGCGACAGTGAGGGGCCCGCGCACTGCGATGAGGAGTGGCCCCCGCTTGCCGCAACTAGAGAAAGCCCTCGCACAGGAATGAAGACCCAACACAGCCAAAAATAAATAAATAAATTTATAAAAAAAAAAAAAAGACCTGTGCAAGACTTAGAGGCCAAACTAATGGTTACTAGGGGGCAAGGGTCAGGGGGAGGAGAGATAGTTAGGGAGTTTGGGATTGACATTTACACACTGCTATATTTAAAATGGATAACCAAAAAGGACCTACTGTATAGCACAGGGAACTCTGCTCAATATTATATAACAACCTAAATGGGAAAAGAATTTGAAAAAGAATAGATACATGTACATGTTAAAAAAAAAAAAAAAGGCCTGTGCAGTTTTGCAAATGAATCTCCTCACCTCAGGACAATCTCTTTTCCTAAGAGAACAAGGAAGAAATGTTTTCTACTTGCTAATAATTTGTTCTCTAGTTTTTTGGGTTTTTTTAATATTATTTATTTGGTTGCACCAGGTCTTAGTTGCGGCTTGCTGGCTCCTTAGTTGCAGCACGCAGGCTCCTTAGTTGCGGCATGCATGAGAGATCCAGTTCCCTGACCAGGGATCAAACCCAGGCCCCCTGCATTGGGAGTGCAGAGTCTCATCCACTGCGCCACCAGGGAAGCCCCTGTTCTCTAGTTTTAATTGAGCCATCAAGATCTACTGTAAAGGGGACAAAAACAAGAGAGGGAAACAGAAAAGAGCTAACTGGGTGCAAGAGATTCCAAAAACCTAATCCTGAGACAAAACTCCCTAGGTAATTGATCTACAAGAGGAGAGATTTGGCCTGGCAAGGGGAGAGAGAAGAGTATTAAATAATTAACTTTTTTAATCCTCCCAGCAACGTTTTAAGGTATCAGTATTCAAATGAAGAAACTGAAAAGTAGAAAAATTATACATATATCATTGAAGGTAATGCTAGCACTGCCTCTATCAAGTGGTAAGAGTTTGTAGGCACAGTGAGGGAAGACATTAGAAGCAGAGAAATCAGCATATGCACTATATGGCTGTACTACAAGCTACAACGGTCATTCCAAATATTTATTGAGGGCAAGACCCTGTGTTAAGTGCTGGGGATACAGAGATAAGTAAAACAGCTGTCCTAAAGCAACTGATACTAGTGAGAGAAACCTTCAAGAAAACAACAACAAAAAAATACAATATAAGGTAAATAAGGGTTGTGGTAGAGGCAAATTTCAAAAGATTGGAAAATGATTAGGCAACAAGAGCCAGAGGTGATGTGGGAAAGCCAATGAACGTGGTTCTTCAGTTGAGTCCAAATATTCATCCTAAAAATTGTTCTGGAATAGGTTCTAAGGAAGTGAAGTCAAACAAGAGAGAAGATGAGCAAGGAAACAAACTATTCTAGGCAAAGGAATTCGAAAATGTCTAATTCAACAAATAAGTGAGCCACATTTACTTAGATAAATAAATGAAAGTTGCAAGAGATAGGTGCTCTGAGAGCTTACATTAGGGTCATTCACTGATCTGGTCAGAAAAGTTAGGTAAGGCATGTTTGAGGAGGTCTCCTGGAAGAGGGATCTGAAGGATGAGAGACTGAAGAAAGGAGAAAAGGAAACAGAGAGCATCGTGTATTTTGTCAGGAGTGAACAGTGCAAACCTGAGGGACTGAAAGGAGGCCATTGTGGCTAGAGCATAGTTTGCAGGGAGACCAAACTAAGCAGAACTTGGTTGGCCATACTGAGAACCTTCATCTTTTTCTTCAGAGCAAAGTGGGGAAGGGATATGACCTGATCAGATCTGTGTTTTGAAAAGATCATTCCAGATGCAGTGTGGGAACAGGAACAGGATCAGCCTTGGACCAGGTAGGATCTATAGGTCATGGTTAGTGTTGGTAGTAAGTAGTTCAAGTGGACTGGGATGGGCACAAGGAGACGGAGACAAGTGCGGAAAATGGCCCGATTTAGGAAGTGAAATAGGAGGTCTTGGGAATGGATTTTGATAAGGCAGAGTGGAATGAATGGGGATTGAGGGAGAGGAAGGAGTCAGAAATGATGGGATTTCTGGCAGGCCCAGTGGGTGGATAGCAATGCTCACTGAGGTGTGGGGAACACTGAAAGAGAGTCGGATTTGGGGGAAGATGGTGATTTCAATTCGAACTTGTTGAGTCTCAGATGTTTTCGGGACTTCAAGGAGAGATGTCATGTAAACAGATCTATGGGTCTGCAGCACTGAGGAGAAGTCTGGGCTGGAGAAAAAGTATTTTATGGTTTGTAATATGTTCTTTTCCACAAGGTACTTAATTTTTCAAAATGCAAATATTATAAATATTGTGGAAAAATGAAATAAAAAGTAGAAGTCCCTAGAGCTGTTTCCCAAACTTCCTTTCAAATTACCTGGGGACTTCATTTTGAAGAAAACAAGTTCTCAGGCTTCTACCCTATAGATTCTGATTATACATGTCTAGTATGAAGCCTCAAAATTCAGATTTTTAACAAGTGCCACCGGTGATCCTTCCTCTCAGTGATTTTCTCTGGGCAATGGTACTCTAGTGCCAGAGGCCACCTGCATGAGAGTTATCCTAAGTGCTTATTAAAATATAGACTCTTGGGCCCTGCAGACTAAAATCTCTGGGGATGGGAGGACTGGAGAAAGGAAGATGGTACAGTACCAGGTTGTCCAAGATTTCACCATCTATGGCAGAGGTGTCCTAGGCCCTCCACCAGGCAGTTCAGAGGAGAGCTGGTGTCCTTTGTTGTATGATGCAAATGTAGGCAGCAGGCAGCCCTGGCAGGCTGGTATGATAACAGCTTTCCTGGCTCCTAGCCCAGGTCTCCCGCCCTGTCCATTGAAATGGTGCTCAGCCTATTCTGATGCTCTCTTTTTCTGCCACTCCTGTCAAACCTCATCCTTCCCTCCCTGGGGAAGGTGTTACGGGTATTATGCTCCCAGTTCAGAGGTTTCTTTTAGCTAATCTGGCCAGGGTTGGGAGAGAAATAGGTTCAAATGCTATGTTTCACTCTCAGCAAGGTTTTTTTTATTCTCAAGAACCTACTTTGTAAGCGTTTTGTTTTTAAAGACTGAATTGTTAGTGTCACTGTAACATCTCTATTTCTCTATGAGGTACTGTAGATGTAGAGGAAGAATCAGAAAGTATGGGGGGAAAAGAGAGGATTAGAATTTTTTTTTTTTTTTGGCTGTGCCATGCGGCATGCGGGATATTAGTTCCCTTACCAGGGATTGAACCCACCCTCCACACTCTCTGCAGTGGAAGTGTGGAGCCTCAACCACTGGACCACCAGGGAAGCCTCTAGAATTATTTTTTGTGACGGGAAATACAGCAAACACACAGAATAGTTCATTAAACAGATGTGTACTGCTTAAAGACTATAACCCAAACACTCATGTAACCCCCACTGGGTCAGAAAGTAGAACATTATCAACATCCCAAAAGGCCCCAAAATGCCCCTTCCCTTATAACCCCCAAGTACCTAGGGTTAATAACCACTGTCATGATTATTAACATATTCACTTTCTTGCTTTTCTTTATAGTTTTATTGACTAATCACTCAAACAATATAGCTTATGCCTGTCTTTCAACTCTATGTAAATGGAATCATAGAGTAAGTTTTTTTTCACATCTTGAATGTTTTTAATCAAAGTTATATCTTTAAGATTCATCCATGTGGATGTGGCTATAGATTTTTATTAAAATTTCTTTAACTGTATGTATTAATTTCAGGGAGAATAATATCCTTCCACATGAGCCTTCCCTTTCTGGAATGTGGTATAACTCTACATTTATTCAAGTGTCCTCATGTGTTTTCCAAAAAAATTTTTCATTTTCATCATATGAGTCTCATACGTTATAATAGGTAGAATTCTAAAGATGGCCCTCCAAGATTCCCATCCCCTGGTGAGCCAATAAAACAATAGTCCTGGGCTTCCCCAGTGGCGCAGTGGTTGAGAATCCACCTGCCAATGCAGGGGACACGGGTTTGATCCCTGGTCCGGGAAGATCCCACATGCCGCAGAGCAACTAAGCTCGTGTGCCACAACTACTGAGCCTGTGCTCTAGAGCTCGTGAGCCACAACTACTGAGCCCGCGTGCCGCAACTACTGAAGCCCGCACACCTAGAGCCCGTGCTCCACAATGAGAGAAGCCACTGCAATGAGAAGCCCGTGCACTGCATCGAAGAGTAGCCCCTGCTCGCCGCAACTAGAGAAAGCCCGCGTGCAGCAGCGAAGACCCAACACAGCCAAAAATAAATAAATAAATAAATAAAATTTTTTTAAAAAACAAAAAACAATAGTCCTGCTGTGAAGGCCTTTTACGGATGTAAAAGAGGCAACCCCGAGCTCCAGGGACTGGACCTTGAAGGGCATGTTCAGGTTGGAGGGCCCACGTGTGGACCAGGAGGGGACCAGACTCCGCTCCAGAACCAGCCTCTAGAGTGACCTTTCTAGCCCCAGGCTGTGCTTGTGCATCCCTGGGGGACGCAGGAGGCAGATACTGCCGTGCCTGGGCCCCGCACCAGGCTAACCACATGCCATTACTCGAGATGAGCCACAACATGCCTGGATTTCTGATCTACAGAACTGCGAGATAATAAATCAGTGTTGTTTTAAGATGTGCGTGTTGCAGTAATGTGTTATGGCAGCAAAAGAAAATTAATACACACCTTTCTTATTAAGCAAAAATCTTTTTGGCTCATCAAGTAAGCCTTTACTCGAAGTAGGATGATACCAGGGAGGTCACACTACTCAAGTCCTATAGCTGAGATCACTTCACCTTTTAGAATCCAGACTAAAAATGCACGTATATCTACTGAAGGTGACACTTGAAGCTACTCTCAGCTGCCTCTGAAGCTGGGTTTGGTAGATTGATAGTACTCGGGAGGAGAGGGATGACAAGTCGGGGAAAGCACAGCAACAAAAGCCAAGAGCTTGCGGTGCAGCAGAAGGAGCACTGCGGCTCCTCAACCTGTTTGCTCACTTCACATTTAGATTCGTCCAGCCCATGCTCTGGAAGCAAATGCATGCTAAATGTAGTTCCCATGTTCCAATAAAAAAGTGAAGAAAGAAATAAAGGCTAGATTGCTGTGAAATAACTGAAAATAAATATTGACATTTATCAAGTCTAACATTAAAGATCCATCTATTATCATAAATAATGCGTAATTCCAGAGACCATTTGTGTCTGAAAGGCATAATTTAAAATTAGAACACAAAGTATCCTGGCATGTAGATAGTTCCATGTGAGCTCAATCTAGTTACTGAAAAAGAAAGGAACATTTCCTTCTTAAAATGAAAAAAAAAAAAACTTTGCTTGTTCTGGAAATATATATATATATAAACTAAGCTAAAATAAATTATTGGCTTGCTGCCCAGTAATTCTAAAAGATGGCATTCTAATGCTACCTGAAAAATAATGATACACATGACAAATCAGGGAGCTAGTGAAACTTGAGTCTTCACTTGTATGCATGTAAAGCTTACACATAAAACAAGGAAGATGTAGCTTTAGCTAATTCATACTGAGATTTATTGTTAATAGGAGTCATAAGAGTACATGGGATTTTACAAAGCATAAAATATGGAAGACAAATTTTCTGCCCTGAGGAGCTTAGTAAAACATGTATAGGCAGTAGCTAACAGGAAAAATATTAAGTCATGATGATTTACAAGTGATCACCAATGGGAGACTTGGTATAAAAAAAAAAGATGTCATAAAAACAAAGAATTGGGAAATGCCAGAATTTGAAAAAAGATTGCAAAAGCTTGAAGGAAGAATGAAAAGGAGATGTGAGAAATGAAAGACAAAGGTCTAAGAAATGAGGAAGGAGAAAAAACTGAAGATAAAGATAAAAGAAAAGACTTGCCACTGTGAGGCATGAACCAATACATGAGAAAAAACATAGGATTGATTTGCTTGACAAGCCTCTGAAATTAGACAACTGGAAATCCTAACTATACAATTTATTTCTTATAAAGTTTAAGAGCAAATTTTCCAAACAGTAGACACTAAACCAAACTTCTTGTTCAAGCCAAATTATTCCATCTATAACATATGTATATATAAATAAGATTCCGTACAACTCTGTATGCAGCTGAATTGTGAACAATTTAAAAGCTTAAGAATATTTTTTAGCTATAATGTAAAAGGAACTTCACTTTAGACTATATATTCAAAAGCAGTAGTTTTCTTTATATATACATATGTTCTAGGAAAGTCCCAATGCTATGGCAATACTGAAATCAGACCCAATATTTCTCTCCAAGATAAAGGGCAACTTCCTGTACAGTGTATTCAGGGCCCACACCATCTCCATGTGCTACCTTTGAGGACACAGCAGGTGTACAGTTTTCTCTTTATTCACCAAATAGGTCATACTCAGGAAATTATCTGTTCAAAAAATTTGCGCATCTTTAAATGACATTGTCTTTTTATTAATGAGTTTTGAGCATTCTTTATAAATTCTGGGTATTCCTTTTCAGATATGTGACTTTCAAATATTTCTCCCAGTCTGTGGCCTGTCTATTCATTCTCTTAAGTGTCTTGCAAAAGGCATGAGTTCTTAATTTTAATGAAGGGAATTTATCATTTTTTTTCTTTTATGGGTTGTGCCTTTAGTATCATATCTAAGAAATCTTTGTCTAACCCAAGATCACAAAAATTTTCTCCCAAGTTTTCATCAACAAGTTTTATGCTTTAAGGTTTTGCTTTTAGGTCTATGATCCATTGTGAGTTAATTTTATATATAAGGTGTGAGGTATGAGTTGAAGTTCATTTTTAAAATTTTCTTTGCATGTAGATGTCAAACAGTTTCAGCACCAACTGTTAAAAAGATTATCTTTTTTCCATTGAATTGCCTTTGCACCTCTGTCAAGAATCAGTTCACTATATATTTGTGTGTCTATTTCTGGGCTCCCTCTTCTTTCTATATTTTTGCCGTTTACCACACCATCTTGACTACTCTACCTTTACAGTAAGTAAATGAGGTGGTGTGAGTCCTCCACTTTGATCTTTTTAAAAATTGTTTTGGCTATCCTAGTTCTATATGAAGTTTTAAGTAAATGTATCAATTTCTAGAAAAAAATTTGCTGTAATTTTTATTGGGATTGCATTGAATATATATATTATATTGAGGAAAATTGGCATATTAACAATATTGAGTCTTCCAATCCAAGGACAGAGTATTTCTCTCCATCTATTTAGATCTTCTTTGATTTCTTTCATCATTATTTTATAGTTTTCAGCATATAGATCCTGCATATCTTTGTTAGATTTATATCTAAGTATTTCATGGTTTTGGTACTTTTTTTAAACATAAATTTATTTATTTATTTATTTTTGGCTGTGTTGGGTCTTCGTTGCTGCACACAGGCTTTCTCTAGTTGCAGCGAACGGGGGCTACTTTTCGTTGCGGTACGCGTGCTTCTTATTGCAGTGGCTTCTCTTGTTGCAGAGAACGGGCTCTAGGCACGTGGGCTTCAGTAGTTGCAGCATGAGGGCTCAGTAGTTGTGGCTCACGGGCTTAGTTGCTCCACAGCATGTGGGATCTTCCCGGACCAGGGCTCGAACCCATGTCCCCTGCATTGGCAGGCGGATTCTTAACCGCTGCGCCACCAGGGAAGCCCAATATGTGAATTTTAAGAATGGCTGTCAAGTGTGGGAAAAGTGCTATCAGACTGTTAGTTTTTTCATATAGGCATTGTAAGATGTCAGGGTTTCATGTTTCTTTGTGCAGTAATTAATTGAAAATATTCTTTGAATCAATAACAGTTATTACTCATTCTTGATGTCCTTGTTGTAATAGCACATTATGAGTTTTATATTACTTTTTTCAAAGTAATCATTTTGTGTCTAATCAAAAAGAGTTTTAAATCATTTTCTAGTGTGTTCATATGATTCCTTCCTCTCATTAATTGCATTATCAAACAATCCAAGAGCCTATTCATCACTTCTATTTGAAATGTATCTCTTCCTTTAGTGAATTCCTGCTTTTGGTGATGATTTGACACCTTTTTGTTGCAAATACTTCTTGATGTCAGAACAATTTCTATTAATTTAATTGCTTACCTTTTCCACTTTTGTTTCATATTCCATTAATTTTTTTATCTGAATTTTTTCTCAGTTCTTTATAGATTTAAAGATTAAGAAAGATGGTCCCCTTTATGTAATTCAAATAAGGTGATTGCAATTTCTTAAATATAGAAGCATTTCAAAGTGTCTTTCTGTATTACAGTTATAATGATGTATTTGCTGGTTGTCAATTTTTTTTTTTTTTTTTTTTTAATTTTATTTATTTATTTATTTATGGCTGTGTTGGGTCTTCCTTTCTGTGCGAGGGCTTTCTCTGGTTGTGGCAAGTGGGGACCACTCTTCATAGCGGTGCGCGGGCCTCTCACTATCGTGGCCTTTCTTGTTGCGGAGCACAGGCTCCAGACGCGCAGGCTCAGCAACTGTGGCTCACGGGCCTAGTCGCTCCGTGGCATGTGGGATCTTCCCAGACCAGGGCTCGAACCCGTGTCCCCTGCATTGGCAGGCAGATTCTCAACCACTGCGCCACCAGGGAAGCCCAAGGTTGTCAATTTTTTGAATAAGCTTTTTGGTTTTTCTTCTGTGTTGGGGTTTTTCTTCCAAATCTTTGAAAATATATTTTAGCGTCTGTAAAATATCCTTGACCCATGTTGTAAAGCTTGAACAGCTTTATAATGGATAACCCATTATATTACTCTTAGACTTTTTTTTTAATCCATGTTGATATGTTTATGTAAAATACTCCATTTTTGAGAGGAACCTGAAATGAAAATAACTGTTGTAAAATGCCGAGGTGGTTAACAACTGTGAAGCAGCTTTTTCTCTTACCAGATTAAAGGAATGAGCTGCATGTGGTGTATATCCTGCACACTTATTAACATTCTTTAAAGGTTGCTGGGAGCCCTTTTCCTCACCTTTGTTGGACAATACTCCATGAATGTTTTCAACCACAGGTTACTATTTCCAAAAGTTATTTTACACTGTTGGATAAAGCCACAGGCTGGTTTTCAGTCGGTGAAAAAATTTAAAACTATACATAGAGTTTTCGATAACAGCAGTAGAGCACAATAATGGCCAACTAATGGAGTAGTATTTGGTTTCTGGTTTATTTATCTGCTAACCCTTCCATTATATAAATATTTTCCCATTACTTCTATTCATTCTTCATAAACTGTTACTTTTTCCCCTATTTTGGGCATTTTTCCAAGTTCTCATGCAAAAATTAGTTAAATTTAACAATTATTTCTAGGATTCCCATTAAATTTCTGTTAATTGAATCATGATTATTGTTTCATCATGACCTCTGAAGTTCCCTTAAAAATGCAATAACCTCAACTACTCTTTTCAGCTCTTCAAAATAATATGGAATGTTCTTACTCAGCTGTTTTTTGATTCATGGGTAATCTAAGAAAAGATAGTTGTCTTGTGCTCCATAAAATAGTCACAGCTTTTGAGGGCTTTCGATATATTCGCTTAGTCTGAAAACCCATCCCGTGTAAGTAATGTCTGTCTTGTTGAAAATAATTTACAAACAAAACAATGTTTATGATCTTTTTTTGCCTTGGCATAAACTAGCTAGAATCTCATAAGAGTATGACTATTTAAAACTTTTTTTTTCAAAATATCTTTTTGAGAAACATCTCTTTTGCCCGTTTTATGTTCTGTTTGATTCTGTATAAATATTATTGGAATCACAATTTTGAAGGAAAAAATTTTCTTTAATTAAAGTACTGAATGACATTATTACTTTTTGCATTAGGGCCATAATAAAAGACCACTGTCCTTATTAAGGTCAATGAAGTCATCAACATGAAGCTGCTGCCAAACTTTGTTGACTATACAAATTGTATTTTGCTTGACTATTTTCTATTTCTCCTGCTTTTTCATTTCCTCTTTGGGAGTGCCCTGATTCTCATAATCTTTATCTCTTCTGTTGTCATTTTAATCATCTAAATTTTCTCGGCTCTAATGAATGCTTTCTTTTCCTCACGATTTTGGCAGTTTTAGTATACATTCCAAGCTAATAAGAAAGTTTTTGATATTTTGAAGCTTTTTTGAATCTTCAGTTTAAATTTTTTGCTTCCAAAAGGATACTCTCTTCATGAGAACTCAATTTTCCACTTATAATTTTACTCATCTGATGATTGAAAGAATTTTCCACAGACTGTCTTCTAGCTCCATATGTTGCAAACCTTGTTTCTCCTCCACTAACAGCCTATTCCCACCATCCAGGTACCACTCATCTTGCGGTAGCCTCTGGCCTTGCACCTTCATACCACCATGCCAAGTGAGCAGGCAGAACAGGCAATTGAAGTATGCTGAGAGGTTATTCTTACCCTGAGGTGCTTAGCAATAACCATAGGAGTGGCTGTCAACCACGTAAATATATCCCACTAAACCTAAAATAGCATATCTCCAAATCAACTACCTCTAAGCTGGATCCCAAAACTGCCTAAGTAATTGCAAAGCCACCTAACACAAGGGGAAGTGTGATGAAGGGAAAGCCAGAAAGGAAAGACACAGCAATCTTCACTGGTTGGAGTTAAAATATCTTACTTGGGCAAATTTTGCAAAAATATATAATTTGGGGAGCACGTCATTAGAGTCCCTATCAAGAAGCTTTATTAACATTTTCTTCCAAGGGGTCATGACACATCAACCTCCTTAGCTTCTTGGTAAATCTGCCTCTGGACATTACTTCCAGGCTTTATCCACAATTTCCCCAACTGCCTGAAATGTCTTATCTCTTTTTCTACTCCTAGCAAATCCCTACTCTTCTTTCACGGCTTAATTCAAATGTCAGTAATTCCCTGAGAAAGAACTCAGTGTATTGGAAAGAATTTGGGCTCTGATAAAAGACAGATAGAGGGTTTCAATCTTGGTTGGGCTTCATGTTCTTTGTGTGTCACAACCAAAGTACTAACTTCTTTGAGCCTCAATTTCTTCATATATAAAATACGGATAAAATATATATACATTGCTGACTTGTAAGAATTTTTTTAAATTTAGCAATTTCATCAATTCTATTTTTTCTCATTTTAATATCTCTCCATAGAATATTGAGAAAATGGTGGTTAAGAGAGGCTTTAAATTATTTGTTTCTCTTCTTTTAGCATTATTTTATTATTTGGGTGATCAAAAGAACTGGAACTAGGATGAAGTGAGTGAGACATTTACCTTAGGTCCAAACTATAGGGAGGTGTCAAAAAACTCAGTAACCAATATAAATTCAATATTTTTAAAAAATCAGTGCAAAAAAATCCATAATGAACAAAATATCAAAAAATTTTTTTAACGATGGGATCAGTACTACTGATTTTTCCTTTGCCTTAGGCTCCCATATGACTCACATTGGAACTGGTGATCAAAACTTGATGGAAGAATTTGGAAGATTATTTTTTATAACTATTCATAACATTTAAATTATTCTCTTTATATTCAGTTGTTTTTACAGATGCCATATTTCAATACCTCCAGTATTAATTTTTCTAGCATCAAACCTTAACCCTCGGGCTTCCCTGGTGGCGCAGTGGTTGAGAATCTGCCTGCTAATGCAGGGGACATGGGTTCGAGCCCTGGTCTGGGAAGATCCCACATGCCGCGGAGCAACTAGGCCCGTGAGCCACAACTACTGAGCCTGCGTGTCTGGAGCTTGTGCTCCGCAACAAGAAAGGCCGCGACAGTTAGAGGCCCGCGCACCGCGATGAAGAGTGGCCCCCGCTCGCCACAACTAGAGAAAGTTCTCGCACAGAAACGAAGACCCAACACAGCCAAAAATAAATAATAAATAAATAGCGCGTTCCCTAAAAAAAAAAAAAAAAAAAAAAAAAAAAAAAAAAAAAAAACCTTAACCCTCCACAATAGATGATTATGCACAAATTAGCTTTGTTTTACCTTAGAAATATTGTTTGCTCTATTGAAAAGTAGGTTACTGTTTTGGAAATCAATTTCTATTACAGACAACCTCACTCTAGAATGATCTATTCCATTTTTTCCTACACTGAAGCTATTTAAATTTCACTCTCAATCTTTTGCAAAATGACTCATTTTAGAGTACTTCAGAGATCTTACGCTTCCTTTAGGAATTCTACCTATATACCAGTAAGTTGTTCTTATTTTCCGTCTAAATTATTTAGCCAAATTTATTTATGACTATTTCTCTGAGGTGATGGAGTAAAACACTTCAGATAGTCTACTTGAAATATGCTCTGTAATGTGTACTCTCATACACTGTTGGTGAAAGTATAAATCGGTACTTGCTTAAGGTCAATTCTAACATAACCACCAAATTTGAAATATGCATGGCACATATTACTTTTATAATTAAAATAATAATTTTTTAAGTGTAGTTTTTTCCCGTTCTATCCTTCTAGGTGAAAGAGTACAGGATCCCTGGCTTCAAGGACCTTATACTTTAAAGGTGAAGGAGAAAAGAATAACTTGTGGTCTTTACATAGGGTGATATTTTAAAATTGTTTTGAGGTGTGTTTTCATATTATAAATATTAATTATAACCCATAATTATAGCCCACATAGAAAGTATAAGGAGAGTCTAAAAAATTTTGAAATTGCCTTAATTCTACACTTCGAAATTAAAGATAATTTTGTGTTAAATGTAAATAAATCCTCAAACTCAGAACAAATGAATTATTATACTAGTCACATATTTCTCTTTTTTAATTATTTTGTTTATTTTTTGAATGGGTAACATGCATATGATACAAAATTCAAAAGTTACAAAAGGGCATACAGTGAAAATTGTCTCTCTCCCACCCTGTTCTCAGGACTCATAGTTCCTCTCCTTAGAGGCAACCACTGTTGCCAGTTCTTGGTTAGCTTCTCAGATGTCTTTTGTGAATATAAGGATATATTCCGCTCGCTCTCTCTCTTTTTTTTTTTTTTTTTGCACAAAGATTATTTCATTCTATACACTATTATGCATATATGTTAAGAATGACAGTCTTTTTAATGGCTGTGTTATATTCAATTGAAAGGATGTAGCATTCTTCATCATCATTATTTAGGTTGCTTCTGATCTTTTAACAATTACAAGCAATGCAAAAAAGCCTGTAGCCTTTTACATGTGCCATTTCTTTGTATATCAATATACATCTGTAAGAAAGAATTTCTAGAAGCAACAGCTTTGAAGCCTGAGCAACCGAACTCGGCAGCCACAACCCAACTCGGCTGAACTCAGCTTCGCCGAACCCTATCCGAGACATTCTGCGCCCTGGGCTTGCAACAGCTCCCTGATCCTTCCTAGCATCCTCTTCAATTCCAGCTAGAATGCTGTGGCAGGCGCTTTGCAGATTTGGTCAAAAGCTGGCATGCATACGTACACTGGAGACAGGCAAGGCTGAGACTCGCCTTGCCAGATGCCTGACCACTCTGGACTTAGTGGCCCTAGGTGTGGGTGGCCAAAGATAAAGCAGGACCATCCATTGTGATCTGCTTTCTAGCGGCCGCCCTATCTTCTATGTTGGCTGGGCTGTGCTATGCGGAGTTTGATGCTCGGGTTCCCCATTCTGGTTCTGCATATCTCTACAGCCACGTCACCGTGGGTGAACTCTGGGCTGGAAACTCATCCTCTCCTATGTCATCGGTACAGCCAGTGTGGCCCGGGCCTGGAGCTCAGCTTTTGACAACCTGATTGGGAACCACATCTCTCAGACCCTGCAGGGGAGCATCTCACTGCACATTCCCCATGTCCTCGCAGAATATCCAGACTTTTTTGCTATGGGCCTTGTGTTGTTGCTCAGTGGATTGCTGGCTCTGGGTGCTAGTAAGTCGGCCCGGGTTACCAAAGTGTTCACAGTGGTGAATCTTTTGGTTCTCGGTTTTGTCATCATCTCTGGCTTCATTACGGGAGATCTGCACAACTGGAAGCTCACAGAAGAGGACTACAAACTGGCCATGGCTGGACTCAATGACACCTATAGCTTGGGCCCTCTGGGCTCTGGAGGGTTTGTGCCTTTCAGCTTTGAGGGGATTCTCCTTGGAGCAGCGACCTGTTTCTATGCATTTGTTGGTTTCGACTGTATTGCTACCACTGGGGAAGAGGCCCAGAATTCCCAGCGTTCCATCCCCACAGGCATTGTGATTTCACTCTTCGTCTGCTTTTTGGCCTATTTTGGTGTCTCTTTGGCACTCACGCTCTTAATGCCTTACTATCAGCTTCAACCCGAGAGCCCCTTGCCTGAGGCCTTTCTTTGTACTGGATGGGCCCCTGCCCGCTATGTTGTAGCCGTCGGATCCCTCTGTGCTCTGTCTACCAGCCTCTGGGCTCTATGTTCTCCATGCCTCGGGTGATCTACGCGATGGCAGAGGATGGCCTCCTATTTCGTGTCCTTGCCGGGAACCACACCGGCACACACACCCTCATCGTGGCCACTGTGGTCTCTGGCATTATCGCAGGATTCATGACATTCCTCTTTGAACTTACTGATCTGGTGGACCTCATGTCAATTGGGACCCTGCTTGCTTACTCCCTGGTGGCTATTTGTGTTCTCATCCTCAGGTATCAGCCTGACCAGGAGATGAGGAATGAGGAGGGTGAAGTGGAGTTGCAGGAGGAGAAGATCCATGAAGCAGAGAAGCTGACCCTACAGGGACTATTTTGTCCACTCAACTCCATCCCCACTCCACTCTCTGGCCAAGTTGTCTACGTTTGTTCCTCACTGCTTGCTCTACTGCTGGGTGTCCTTTGCCTGCTGCTGGCCCAGTGGTCCGTTCCACCGCTTTCTGGAGACCCAGGGTGGATTGCAGCATTTGTGCTGCTCCTGATGCTCATTTCTAGGATCACCGGAGTCATCTGGAGACAGCCACCGAGCTCCACTTCACTTCACTTCACTTTAAGGTACCTGCTTTGCCTCTCCTCCCACTAATGAGCATCTTTGTGAATATTTACCTTATGATGCAGATGACAGCTGGCACCTGGGCCCGATTTGGGGTCTGGATGCTGATTGGGTTTGCTATCTACTTTGGCTATGGGATGCAGCACAGCCTGGAAGAGGTTAAGAGTGACCAACCCCCACTCAAGTCTAGGGCCAAAAACTATAGACCTGGATTTCAGCAGTGCCTGTACACATTTGATCTGACATAATCACACCTGAGTGCTCTCTGGTCTCCCCACACAATAATGGAGAGTACTCCTGACCACACGGAGAGCTAGGCTTCCCATGGGATGTTGGTGGGGGAACACAGATAGAGCTCTGTAGTTATTGTGGAGTGAAGAATGTGTCTTTGCTGTTTCTTATCTATTTTTTTTTCACTTGTCTACTTTTTAATTGTATCTGTAGCTGCTTATTGGCCTTTAAAAAATTATTATTAAAAGAAACTAGAAATAAAAAAAAAAGAATTTCTAGAAGTAGAATTGCTGGGCTAAAGGATCTATACAACTATAGTTTCAATAGATATTGCCAAATTATCCTCCACAGAGGTTGTACTAAGTTACATTCCCACCAGAAATGCCTTTTTCCCCACCCTGGACAGCACAGTGTATGATCACATTTAAAAAATTGTTGACAGTATGATAGTTTTAAAAAATGGTATCTCACAACATTGTAAATCAACTATACTTCAATTTTTTAAAATGGTATCTCATCATAGTTCTGTATTTTTTCTAATTATTAGGGAGGTGGATCATCACTTCATGTGTTTAAGAGCAACATTTACTTTCAAGGCTCATTATGGAAAGAGTAGTCAATATTTCCTTCCAGATTTGACTAGATTCTTTTCCTTTCAATGTAAAAAAAAAAAAAAACCCTCCTACTGAGTTGTAGCTTTATAACAGCTACCATTAAAATAAATAGATAGGGGCTTCCCTGGTGGCACAGTGGTTGAGAATCTGCCCCCTAATGCAGGGGACACGGGTTCGAGCCCTGGTCTGGGAAGATCCCACATGCCATGGAGCAACTAGGCCCGTGAGCCACAACTACTGAGCTTGCGTGTCTGGAGCCTGTGCTCCGCAACAAGAGAGGCCACGATGGTGAGAGGTCCGCGCACCGCGATGAAGAGTGGCCCCCGCTTGCCACAACTAGAGAAAGCCCTCGCACAGAAAACGAAGACCCAACACAGCCAAAAATAAATAAATAAATAATAAATAAAACAATTATTTAAAAAAAAAAGATAAATAAATAAAAACATTACAACACTTTAGAATATAAAAGCAGAGTTTTTCCACCTTTTCTGGAAGAATTCAAAAGTTTATCTTTGGATTGTAACAAAGATGTGAAATTTCACTGAGATTATCTATTAGTAAAGTTGGAAATCCCCACAGTATATAAATGCTCAATTTGAATCGCTTTTCACAATTCCATGCCAAAATGCAAAAAAAAAAAAAAAAAAAAAAACAATAAAAAATGTTTTCCTTCAAAACAATAGCTGTGATATTATTCAGTAATAAAAAGTAAACTTCTAAGACTTAAAAAATCCCTCTTCTAATGAAAGCTTGTCTTTAGGGACCTTCTAAAATGATTATTGATGAGTAACATAAGTATAGTATAAATTTTAATGCAGTATCCATAAATAACATTCTTACATTGTTGCTAGAGTAGTAACACCAATGTAAATAAATAATGTAAATGAATGTCAATAGTAATGTTTCCCTCGTTCTATGTCATTTCACTGTTGGCATTAAACCATTCTCTTTCTTTTTTTAATTTTTAAAAATTTTTATCGGAGTATAGTTGATTTACAGTGTTGTGTTAGTTTCTGCTGTATAGCAAAGTGAACCAGTTATATGCATATACATATATCCACTCTTTTTTAGATTCTTTTCCCATATAGGTCATTACAGAGTATTGAGTAGAGTTCCCTGTGCTATACAGTAGGTCCTTATTAGTTATCTAGTTTATATATAGTATATACCATTATCTTTTAATCATTGTTATAGAAGTTAGTCTTACTAAATAAAATCTAGCACTTGAAATGTATCAAACATCTTAGAACTTTTCTAGTTAGTTTGTATTGATAGTATGGAAATACTTAGTATTTTTAATATCTTTCTGGGGTGGGGAATCAGTCTTCTTACTCCCTACTTTCCACCCACCTGATCATCCTCATCCAGAGAAATAGCTCTCTCAAGTTACAGATAAGAGATGCCAATTAATCAATCCGGCTGGTCACTGGAGTGAAAGATGTCACTGCCAGATCCCCTGATAACCTGTATAGTGGCACAGACTCCTGGAATTGAAAAGGAGCCAGCTCGAGGAGTCATTTAATCCAGACCTCTCTCTTCCTGCAAGGCTCTGCCTGAAATGTCTAAGACAGATAGTTTGTCCTTAAAATTCACCAGGGACAGAGATTCTACAGTATTACTCTGGAGCCTTTTCTAATGTTTAATCACTATTACTGTCAGGTTAGCTTAAGCTCTTTCCTGCTAGTTTTTCCTCTGCAGACATGGAAAACATTTGGTCAGCAACCTCTTTATAATCACCTTTCCAATAGGCAAAGACAGTTACCAAGGTGCCCTTCAGCCTTGTTTTTTCAAGTTTACACAATTTATCTTCTCTATATCACTATTTTATCTCATTAAACATATGGATTACTTTTCATTAAACTCTTTTTTAAAAATTTTTATTTTATTTTTATTTTTGGCTGCATTGGGTCTTCGTTGCTGCACGTGGGCTACTCTTCTTTGCGGTGTGCGGGCTTGTCATTGCGGTGGCTTCTCTTGTTGCGGAGCACGGGCTCTAGGCACGCAGGCTCCAGTAGTTGTGACACGTGGGCTCACATTGTGACTGGCGGGCTCTAGAGCGCAGGCTCAGTAGTTGTGGTGCACGGGGCTTAGTTGCTCCATGGCATGTGGGATCTTCCTGGACCAGGGAGGGCTCGAACCCGTGTCCCCTGCATCAGCAGGCGGATTCTTAACCACTGCGCCACCAGGGAAGCCCATCATTAAATTCTTTCCATTTGTTCTATATCACCCCTAATTTAACATTATAGTAAGTTCTTTAATTGTAATGTGGTTTTTAAATTTTTAATTATTGTAGGATAAGGTAACAACACTTTTGTTTATTCACTAAATAAGTACTTATTGAGTATTTTGTGTCAGCAAGAAAAAGATAGGCAGATCTCCTGCTCTCATATAATATATATTCTAATAGAAGAAATCAAGAATAAGCAATTAAAAATGGATCTATAATGTAATATAATATAATGTTATGATAAGAATAAAGCACCTTGTATGAATTAGAAAAAAGCTAGGCTGCTGTGATAGAGACCCAACAATAATTCAGTGGTTTGAAGAAGAGGTTTGTTTCTTACCTAACGGTCCACCCTGACTGCTCTGTCATCAAGAAGTTCTGCTCCATAAAGCCATTCAGGGATGCCAGTCCTTCCGTCATGTTGCATAATCAAACCTTAGGTCATTGTCACTATCTTTATAGTATAAGCTGGGTGACCCAGAGTTCCAGCCAGCAGAGAGGAGAAAGACAGTATGGATGAAGCTATCCCAGTCCCAGAAATGACACACATCACTTGCACTCCTTTCCAATGAAGAGAACACAGTTACAGGGCCACACTTGGCAAGAGAGACCGGCTAGCCATGTGCCCATGAAGAAGAGGAGAATGGATTTCGGGGGGCCCAGATAGGGTGTTGCAAACACTATCAACATTGGGACGTCCCTGGTGGTCCAGTGGTTAAGAATCCGCCTTCCAATGCAGGAGATGCGAGTTTGATCCCTGGTCAGGGAACTGAGACCCCACATGCCATGGGGCAACTAAGCTCGCATGCTGCAACTACTGAGTGCCGCAACTACCGAGCCCACCTACTCTGGAGCCCTCGCACCACAACTAAAGAGAAGCCCATGCACCACAACGAAGAGCCTGCTCAATGCAACAAAAGATCCCACATGACGCAGTAAAGACCTGATGCAGCCAAATAAATAACTAAATATTTTTTAAATGTAGATTTGTTTTTTTTTTTTTAGAATATAAAGAATTTTTTATTTTCCAGGACAAAGAGAAAAAGAAAATATTTTCAAATTTTCATTGAGTTGTAACAAATTCAAAAAATAAAGAATCGATTAAAATGGAAAATTTGCCTATCAATGCGATGCATATACATGATTATATTTAATAAAAAATATTTCAAGGCAAATATATATATATATATTTTTTATATTGGAGTGTAGCCGATTAACAATGTTGTGATAGTTTCAGGTGCACAGCAAAGCGACTCAGCCATACATATACACGTATCCATTCTCCCCCAGACTCCCCTCCCATCCAGGCTGCCATATAACATCAAGCAGAGTTCCCTGTGCTATACAGTAGGTCCTTGTTGGTTATCCTTTTTAAATATAGCAATGTGTACATGTCAATCCCAAACTCCGTAACTACCCCTTCCTTCCACGCTGTTTCTCCCCAGTAGCCTCAGATCCTGTTTTACCTCTTTATGTGTTTCTGCTTCCAATGTCAAACACTGGACTGTTTCTCAGAAGATGCTCTAGGAGCACTGGAAAGTCCTAGGAATTTACCTCCCCCCACTCTACCTCACCCAGGGGGGACTGATGAGTGCAGGAGTATGAAAGACCAGCCCCCTTACCCTCTGCTGTCAGGATGATTCTGAGGCATAACTTACATTTCAGAGTTCCCATGTAAGCATAGGCTGAAGCTACTCTCTATGGGAGTTGGCCTGAGATTCATCCTTGCTTGGATGTCTTCTCTTTCCTGTCCTGCTTTCCACATCCCCTTCTTGGTTTCCCCCAAGAGTACTTTCTTAATAAATCACTTGCACATGAATCCTCATCTGATGGTCTGCTTCTAGGAAACTTAATCTAAGACACAAGGTAAAGCATTAAAGGTGCTGGATCATTTTCAGTGGCTTCACACATACGATCAAAAAGTATTTGGACAAGTATGAATGACTTAGCTAGCAGCTATCACCACTACTGTGGGAAAAAAACAAACAAACAAACGAAAATGTGTATTTCTGTTGCTAGGGGTACATTCATATACATAAATTTAGCTTTTGTGATGTGGATATCTACAATTTGTTCAAAAAGTGAATGCATTTGTATCTTGTATATTATCAAATTAAGCTTCATAAAAGCAGTCTTCTAATTGGATCTTTGAAGATAAAGGGAATACAGTTAAGTTAACAGAGAGAATGGGCAATGAAAGTGCTCAGTGACACCTCAGCACTGGGTAACCCACAGGTACTTAGAGCCTTTCCAAATACAAGATATCATGGATTCTAAAGCACAGAAGAGTGACATCTTTTGGGGGCCCAAATATATTGCATGTAATTGTTTCGAACAAGGGTACTGGTTGCTGAACCACAGAGAAAACCATGCGGGCCTTTGGGTATGGGGAGGCAGAAGGACTGCAGAAGAAGCAACTGGCAAAAGATTAGCTGATTTAGTTTTGACTTTACAAATTGTAACCATCTGTGATTCTCTTCTATAATCCTAATTAATAAATTAACACAGAAGTTTATGTTGCACAGTATTTTTTACAATAATATTAAAGTATGTAAATATGAGACTTATTTGTGTGTTGCAGAATTACTAGGTTTTGTATGAGTAATTAACACAGCAAGATAGAATTTTTTTTAAATAGGTTTCTAAGTTAAAATATCGCCTTTGATAAATACAAAAATCAGGAACTAGAGATGCTAAAGTAAAATTCTACAAATTTTACCCTCTCGGAGCCCTACAGACTCCTCTGAGACACTGTGGCTTTACTCACAGGTACAATTGTACATTTATTTTTGTGCTTATTTGATTAATGTCTGTCTCCCACACTAAACTATAGATCTGTGAGGACTACTTTTGATCACTGTTGTATCTCCAGCATCAAATGCAATACCTAACACATAATAGGTACTCAAAAAAATTTTGTTGACCAAAAAAAATTCATGAATATATAAATACAGAATAATTTATATTAAATTTCAAATAATAAAATCTTTACCATCTAAAGTACACGGTGCAAGTATTCTTATACACTACTCTGTAAATTATAGAAAATGGATAATACAAATGATTCTTGTCCTTAGAAATGCAAATAAATTATACCCAGTAGAATGCAGTTGATTATTGCTCTATGCATAGATCAGTTTTGCATCATTTGTAAATGTAGTTTAGCTTTCCATACTGCCCACATGTATGTGGTTCTTTGAATTCTCCTTTGAACTGCATATAACATTCTACTGGTTCCCTCATTAATCAATGCATTAAATTAGATATTTGATATGTGTTTATATTTGTATGAGTCATGACTTTACCTTCTTTTAGAAAATATGCTTTAATACCTTAAAAACATCTTAAATAATACTAATAGTTTATTTATGTAGACAAAGATGTATTGAGAATGAACTACATGAACACTGTGCTATGCCTGAGCGGGAACTGAATACACACCTTTAAAGAATTTTACTAGTCAAGCTGCAAAGAGATTACTAAAAAAACTATTCTTACATATTTTGTTTTTTATCACTATTGTTAGTCCATGTAACAAAGTACTAGCACTTCACTGTATCATTCAGACCCTTCCCCAGCTTCTTAGGATTTGCATACTAGGAAAATATTTTACAGAGACCATCCATACAAGTATTTCAAAATGTCCTGGTTTGCAGTTAAATTCATTCTTTTATTTTCTGTTTTCTTTTGTTGTTGTTATTTTGTTACATTTTATGTGCTTTATAACTGAAGAATTACTCAAAGTTGGAAAAAGAGATAGCTCAAGCACAGGAATTTCAACTCCATACATGTTTTGAAGAGTGCAAAAAGTTGTATTACGGGGGGGGGGGGGGACTAAATTACATATGATTTTTTTCAAACAAATGCCAAGAACTATATCTGCTAATAAGTTTTACCCAGCTTGGAAACCAAACTCAGCCACATAGTATGAGAATGCCAGATATACGACAATAAATATTTTTGGCGTAGTTTCAAAGCTACATAATGCCAGACATAGACATGTAAAAGTAATGGCAAAAACTACAAAGATTATAAAAGAAATAAAGTCACAGTTCGTAATTCATATGATTATGTTCAATAGCAGGTTTAGACAGCTTTTCACATAATAAGATCCACATGTAAAAGCATCAGCTTATTTTACTCAGAAAAAGATAACAAATATTTAAATGGCTTTTAAAAGTAAAATTTTATTGAGAGGTTGTAAATGTATTTTTGTAAGCTGAAGGAGAGTAACTTAAATTGTCTTTTTGTTTCTATTTAGATACCCAACTTCTGCTTCCCTTTTTGTCACACGGAAAAGTTAAATAAGAAAAGAAAATGCGGTTTCAAAGATTGGGTCTTCTCTGAATTACTGTCACTGTAGACTGTATATTAAAACTGGAAAACACCATTCCCCTAAAATTAAATAAATTGTGCATTGCATTTAGAGAAAGGATGAAGGAAATATAGTTGTCAGATGTTCAAACCCTGATATGACTACTGGTACGGATTGTGGGGCTCAAAGCCAAAGTTAATAAAATAGTCCGAAGTAATTCCATTGTATCCTCCATTGCAAGGTGAGTATCTCAGGCTGTTTTTTTGTTTGTTTGTTTGTTTGTTTAATTAATTTATTTTTGGCTGCGTTGGGTCTTCGTTGCTGCGTGCGGGCTTTCTCTAGTTGCGGGTAGCGGGGGCTACTCTTCCTTGCTGTGCGCGAGCTTCTCATCGCAGTGGCTTCTCTTGTTGCAGAGCACAGGCTCTAGGCACGTGGGCTTCAGTAGTTGTGGCACGTGGGCTCAGTAGTTGTGGTTTGCGGCCTCCAGAGTGCAGGCTCAGTAGTTGTGGCACACGGGCTTACTTGCTCCGCAGCATGTGGGATCTTCCCGGACCGGGGCTCGAACCTGTGTCCCCTGCATTGTCACGCGGATTCTTACCCACTGAGCCACCAGGGAAGTCCCTCAGGCTGGTTTTTAAGTTCAGGTATTCTAGCAACATTTTGTGCTACTTGGAATATTTTATTTTGGACCTAAAGACCTCAAACTAAATTGCGTTTGTGATGGGTTTGATTTCCAGAGATAAAAGAAGCATACTTTTGTGTTTTCCTTCTGCTTAATTTATAGATTAGAAATGATCAGCCATCAGGGTGGGCTAATGAAAAGCAAGACTAAGGGGAAATGCTAGTGAAAGAAGGATGGAAGAAACTGCAGAATCTGAGATAAACTGTCAGTCCCTTAGGCAAGATAAGCCAGAACACCACAGTGCCAAGAACAACTAGCTCAGATTTCAGTTCTCAGTCACAAGCAACACTGCAAATTGAGGTTTAGTTCTTAAAAAAGGAATTTTACCAGGTTGGAAAATAATAATTTAGTAGGTGAACTGAAAATAGTCACATTTTAAGATTTCATAGTAAGTGCAATAAAATATTTGGTAGTACTATATGTGTATATTGTATTGATTTTTTATTTTGTTGGATAAAATATAAAAAATGTTTTTGTTTCTGATCAACCCAGTGAAAACTTATAATGTAGGATAAGTTATGTGGCATCTCTATCAACGATTATAAAAGGGAAAAATAATGTTTTGCAAACACATATTTTCCTTAGTTCCAAGTTTTGCAAGAAATTTTTAAATACCCCTCTAGTGATGCACTATTTGTATTGAATACATGTGTAATGCATTGGTGGGAATATGCACTCTTACTTAGATGTGGATGAAAACGTTTGTTACAAAAAGACACTTTCAGATTGAGTTCTATCCGCATTTACACATGGATCCCTTTAATGGATGTTGAGAGTCTCGATTTAGAACTTTTAATAGGCTCGTTTACATTTTGCAAATCTCTACCTTTGAAATAAAAATGTAGTGATCCACCCATCTGCAGACAATTAGGACCAGCAGCCAAGTATAAAAGGGTGGAGAACTTTTAATAGGTGTTTATAGATTGGAAGCACCGACCCCCTTTTAAATGAAAGAGGCCTAAGAAGAAATAGTAAGTGTTAAGGATAACCATGAAATTCATTTAACCCCCCAAGCAGAAGATCTGTTATCAAAGAATTGACAGAAGTCTACACCTTCTAACTTAAGGTTCTTAGCTTGAGTACTTAGCAAATGTACTTAGAAAGAAATATCTTATTTAGAAGTGTTTTGATTATAAATTCTTAGCCGCTTTAAGGTCAAAACACAAGCCCACAAGAAGACCAACAGTAAGGTATGTGATATAAAAACAAATATTTCCATAAAACCTTTGCCCTAGCAAAAAGGGAAATTCTTAGTAGGTTCAAGGTGGGAATTTAGGGAATAGTATTTTTTTTTACAGAAAATACTGGTTAGGCGTTTTATATAGGGGGTTCTGCATTTGTAAAGGGATAATTTGCTCTAAAATATGTGGGCAACCAGCCTAAATTCTCTAATTGAGTAGTTTGCTCATAACCCCAGGCCATTAGGTGAATGTAAACTGTTACAGGCTTAGTAAGAAAATAGTCCCATTAGGATTTTTGTATTTGTATGCGGTTGTGTGTTAGAGTAACTGTTTCCAAAATCATGGATTAATGAAAAGCTCTTTTTTCTGAGTTTGCAAATACCAGCTTTGAAATGCTCAAACTCAAATTAAGCCAAGGATTCTTTTGTTGTTGTGGTGGTGGTTTTACAGTTAAAATTTTTTTTACAAGATCAAGTCTCAGCTATAAGTTCCATTGTTAAGTTATCTAAGGAAAGTTAGAGATATTTAATTGGCTGGTCGTTAATAAAGGAAAGCAGCCAAATTTTCTTTGATACTGTCATTCAAATACTTTGCTCACATCCTAAAATCCCCCTCATTGGCCACTGCCAAGAAACTTGATGCACAGAAAATGGGTATGACTTTTAAAAACTAACTACTAGTGCACAAATTCAAGAAATGTTGTGTGCATGTGTTTCATTTAGTACACGTGCGGCGGGTAAGCTCGTATTTCTGTGAAGGAGAAGACAACTTTATGTGCTGCTTCTTGCATCCAGTCTTGGGCTCCTCTTATAATGGATCCCTTCAGTTAAACAGTCTACTTCCTTTCCTGTTGCATGATTCCTGTTAACTCATCACATTGTTTCTTACCAAGCATAGTATACTTGTACAGCAGGGAAAGGAAGGAACCCAAAATAGACTATGTAATACTCCTTTCAATCAGTAACTGTAAAATGCAGAAGAAATTCAGTCAAAGGAGGAAAATATCTGACCAAATATATCAGATAAATTATATAGACATTCAAATTGAGATAATCCATGTCTTTTTCGTGTCTCCATTTTCCCACTGTAATTGGCTCTAGTGCTAAGAAGGTTGTGGATACTAGTATTACATCAAACCTTCTTTTAAAAACTGAATTACACAAGACCTTTTCTTCGCAATTAAATAAATAACAAAATCACAGTTGGAGTCCAATACCAATCTCTTAGGGCAGCTGGGCAGTGCTAGGTGTTTTCATAGGCTGTTTAACTTTTCACTCTGTCAAGTTTCCTTTTTTCCACTTAAAAATTTCCTATTTCAAATCATTATAACAGTATAGCAATACCATAAATATATATTTGCCTAAACCATTTAGTTGAGAAAGTCAGAATGATGTGATATGGGAGGAAATATAAATATAAAAAGAAATTCTAAAAAGAAGATACTAAAGCAGAATTGTTCTGAAATGACTTGTTGTAAGAAGTGAAAAATTAAACTCATATACACAGGGGGATGTGAAGAAAGAAGGGATTTTTAAGAGGGCCCTGCTCTACCGTGAAAGTATGTGGAAACTCCATACCTTGAAAGAATGTACTAAAGATTTCTAGAATAGTTGGATAGTTTTGAATAGTTTTCTTAAAAACTTTCTAAGAGATATAACAAAGAGATTGTATTTATTATCTTCTTTGGATTGAGACTGAAGCTTGAATACTTGCATAATAAATTTTGGACAAGCTGAGAGATGAGATTTGCTGAAAGAACCGACGATAAAGGAAATACAAATTGACTCTAGTAACAACGAAATGGAGAGAAAGGACTTATCTTCAAAATTCTTCCCTTAATTTATCATTTTCAAAAGTAATAAAGTAATACTATAGAGAGGAAAGGCAGTGATTCATCAGATTTTTTCACATACCGGTTTACCAATATTTTTAATACTAGCATAGCTATGAATTGTGTTAAGAGCAAAGTGAAAATATGTATGTAGATATTTTCATGGAGAACAATCCCACTTGGAGTGCCCAAAAGACAGTAGAATGTTAATGAGGGCTGAGGCCTAACAGAGAAAAAAAATCCATAAATATAAATATAAAATTAGAAACTATCTGCATATAAAGATGCTTCAAGAGGATCCTAGATGATTTTTTAGAAGAGATATAGGTGGAATTTTAAAAGGAATAAATGCTCCATCCTTCTTAGTTTAATCTTGCACATAGAATACTTTTAACAAATATTTTTTTAGATGAATTAGAAAGAAAGAAGAAAAGCAAGCCTATTATGACACAATATCTATTTTGTGAGAAAGAAAATACTGTAAGTCTAAATATTTGCTCTTTCAAGTTTACTAAAATATGGTTTAAAATAGGTTCCTGGTAGCTAACTGTTGAAGTCAGGTGAGGGGGTTTCATTTTCTCTCTTATATAGGTTTGAAATGTTCCATAATAAATATTTTTAAAATGAAAAAGTGTATTTCTTAGGGTCTGTAGAGTAGATAAAGTGGCATTTGCAAAATTCATAGTTAGTAATCAAAACTTGGAGATTATTGTGGAATTTCGCCTCTAGGAAAGACTTGCTGGGGGAAGGGATAACAACATGGGGTCTGCTCTGTCCAGTGACAGTGAAACAAGTAGGTGGAATGAGGCAGAAAGGGAAGTCAGAGGGAGGGGCAAGGCAGCCGTTTTCAGCCTGGTGGCTATTTCAATGTTACAGGACTTTGTTCTTCTGATGCTTCACCACCTCATTAACCTATGTGTCATTCTGAAGTCTTTTGCCATGCTCTCATGATGAGAGACTCGCTCGCTAACAACACAACATTTTAAATGCAAGCTCTTCCCTGGCATCGTGGTGAATTAATTTTCAATTAGCTTTCATTAATGAACTTCATTTTTATGGGTCTAATTGCTGTCCCAGCTTCAGGAAATTCAGCAAGTACTTTGGTGGTGTGCGAGGGGGCAGCTGTAGGAGTCAGGAATATCCTGGGCCCTTTGCAGAAGACCTTACTTCAGTCATCAACCAAAACAAAATTTATGTCTAAATTATAAATCAAACGTGTACCAGTAGAATCCATGAATATTTTCTGGGGTCTGTAGAGGTAAGTTTTATTGCTAGCTTCACCCGGTGTTTATTTTGTATCCCAAAACCAGACTCAAGAAGGGAAAAAATTGAATTTTAAATAGAAAAATGCTCTGGGTTCTGGCACTCATCTTTCTATACCTTCACTTCCTCTCATGGAAAAAGGTTTAGTCCAGATTGTCTAGATCCAAATAATATGCGCCTATAATAAGTGGCAAATGATCGCAAATAAATCTAACACAAAAAGACAAACTACATAGTAAAACCAACGTTCTTGGGTTGCTAATGAAGGACTAGTAGCCTGGATAACACGCCCACACACCAAAACTCTAGCAGCTTCTCAGGAAGAGTGTGTGATACTCTTGTGCCCAAAGACTATAAGGTTTCTATGCTCTTTCCACTTCCATTTAAAAAAACCGCAATGGAGAGCCGTGATCTACTCCCACCCTGTAGCCTAAGACTTTGCCTTAATAAAATTTAATAAACATTTTTCTTTCTCATGATTTTTCCATGAAAATGCTATGTCTGTTGATAAATTAATCCTTTGGTGTTTGCTCTTAAGGAGGCACACGTTTTTTAAAGTACACTGGGATTTTAGAACTATAAAAATGTATTAATTCCATCTTGTTTCTTTGACTCAGAAATAAATAAATCCTATTTCTTAGTTAATGGAGTTAATTCTTCCCTTCACACATAAATGATTAAGCATTCTTTTAGTAGGCATTTACTGAGTGCTAATTTATTCATAATACCAAGATCTTCAGGATCATAATCTAAAAAACAAAAACAAAAACCTAGAAGATGTTCCAGTGAAAATATAAAGTCATTGAGATGACAAAAGAGGAGTGTATGAAACTGTAGAACAGTGACAAAGTGACTGATTGAATCAGTGCAAAATAATGCAGTAGAAATTGTAAGGGGAAGTACCCAGGGATGGTGCTGTAAAACTTAATTGCTATTTTATTATTTTTATTTACTTTCTTCATCACAAGCAGTTTCTCTGCATTATTGATCATTTTATTGTGAAAACAAACTCAGATTTTAATTCTTTTTAAATGAGTAGTATCTTATAGACAGAAGCATTTCCTAACATTTAGTTCCTTACCACAGAAGGGTGTAAGGATAAAAATGAGGATCTTGTGTAATTATGTAAAGAAAATGACTCCCCCCAAAATCAGCAAGAAACTAGAAATGTGAAATACTTTATCATGTAAGTCACTTTTAAAGATCTGGAACATCACAATACAGATTAGAATCTAATCCTGGAAAATATAAAAGGAACAATATATCATAAAACTGAATTAGTGACATACAGGAACAAAACTAACCCTCAGAAGAAATAGGTGGCCCATCTGTTATTGCAATGAATAAAAGACAATTTGTCAAAGCCCTGAGAGGTGTTTAATCTTTAATAAATTTATGCGTTTTTAACAAAATATTGTCTAACTATGTCATTGGTTATGAACTTAAGATCTGGAGCCTGATGATAGCATAATAGAAAGAGCTCAGATTTTAGACTCAGACAGACCTGAATTAATACCATTTCTGACATTTATGAACAGGTTCTTGGGCAAGTTTCTTAGCTTCTCTGAGTCTCAGTTTCATTATTGGTAAAGTACAAATAATAATATTGCCGACATTATAAGGATTTTTGTGAGGATTAAATGGGATAACTCATGTAAAATGTTTTGCACATGGTAAGCACTCAATAAAAATGAACTATTGCTATGATATATACTCAGCTAAACATTTGGAACCAAGCAACATTCTCTAGGCAGATAAGGAGTTATCTTACAAAATCATCTCATTAGTGGAGTCTATAGAATATCTTTATTAAAAACCACTAATAAATTTGGAGACATAACCAAATGAGAATTAGGTGACTGCCATTACTTAGGCTGCCTGGTGGTCAATTAAAAAAATTGATGAGATGTCATCAGTTTCCAAATCTCAACTTCTGGCACAAAAAATCAAGTATTTAATATTATTTTGCCTTCACAGTTCCACAGAAACACCAGATTATTGGGTTCTACCTTTTGTCCTAAACTCCAGGTTAAATCAACAATAATGTACATGTCCTGTGTCTTCCCATGAATAAAACATAAGTGGATATATGTGGTTTCATTAGGTCAGCTGGGAAAATAAACTCCCCTGCAGCCATCTACCTGTTTTCTACATATTCCGATATGGAAAACGTCAACTTTCTTTGAAAGAACCACTGTGAAACTGGCCTCTGAGTACATTTTTCTAAACTCAACATAATAATGCTTTTTTAACATAATACATTTTTTTTTAAACATTAAAGGACTTTTTCAGGATTCTCTAATCTGAGTCACAATGTTCTCATAAGATGAATGATTTTTACTACTTTTTAAAGAAATAGCCATACTTAGTAGCTGAAAGTCAAACAGTAATACCAGAAAATAGCAATGACAGAGAACGGAGAAAAATTATAATTCTGACTCTGCAAGGTACTTTTAAAAATAAGCCATTTTAGGTGTAAATAAACTTATTTACAAGACAGAAATAGAGTGACAGATGTAAAAAACAAACTTATGGGGGCTTCCCTGGTGGCGCAGTGGTTGAGAGTCTGCCTGCCAATGCAGGGGATACACGGGTTCGAGCCCTGGTCTGGGAGGATCCCACATGCCGCGGAGCAACTGGGCCCGTGAGCCACAACTACTGAGCCTGCGCGTCTGGAGCCTGTGCTCCGCAAGGGGAGAGGCCGCGACGGTGAGAGGCCCGCGCACCGCGATGAAGAGTGGTCCCCGCTCGCCACAGCTGGAGAAAGCCCTCGCACAGAAACGAAGACCCAAACACAGCCAAAAAAAAAATTTAATTAATAATAATAAAAAAAAACTTATGGTTACCAGGGAGCAAAGGGGGAGGGAGGGATAAATTAGGAGATTGGGATTGACGTATACACAGCACTATATATAAAATAGATAACTAATAAGGACCTACTGTATAGCACAGGGAACTCTACTCAATACTCTGTAATGACCTATATGGGAAAAGAATCTAAAAACGAGTGGATATATGTATATGTATAACTGATTCACTTTGCTGTACACCTGAAACTAACACAACATTGTAAATCAACTATACTCCAATAAAAAATTTTTTTAAAAGGCCAAAAATAAAAGCCATTTTACCTGCGCTACAATAATAGAATATTATTGCCCCCATTCTAGCCTAATAAAATATTAATTGTTTTGTTTTCTTTTTTTGAAACAGTAATACATGTACATGGTTTCAGAAATTGAAAAGTTCAAAAGGATATGCTCCCTCACTGATCTCCCAATTAAACTTATTTCTTAAATTGGGGCATTATGCTGTCATGCACATTATAAATGTAATTTTCCATTGATTTTCCTGATAGATAAAAACTTTTACTTCTGATTTAATATATGTAGTATATATATTATATTATATTTTATATTTTAATATTAGTTAATAATGTAGTATATTAAATCAGAAGTAAATTAACAAATAGGACTTAAGTTACTGCAAGTCTTTCATGACTTTTAGTTTTGAAGAAAACATCTAACATAAGAAGTAGTCTATTGTACTGCAAAAAGACCATTAAGAAAAGTTTTAAAAACCATTTTACTTAAGGTTTTATTTATATGAAGTCAAAAGGAGAATTGAAGCAAATACCATAAGCTCCTATCTAGCCAGACTGAAATAACCAGAATTCTTTGTAGTCATAGGCAATAATTCATGTTCCTATAGATGGCCCTACAACTCCACAAGATGAAAGTGCCTTCTGAAGCACAACACAGTACAGTTATGTTTGACTTAGTCTCAGTATTAAAGTCATCTTATTATTTCCTTGAAATGTATGATCCAGGATTAAAAGTTTCATATGTATGGCAATGTCTTCATTACTCAGAATATTAAATTAATCATAATATTTCATTATTCTCAAGTTCTTTTAAAAAGGAATTTCCTTTAAGTTTAATGTGGAAATAAGAGGACCTGTGGAGAGAAGGGAAGACAATCTTCGCCTACACCATGTTATGAGTAAGACCTCTGTTTGTCCTTATTCTTGAGTTCAGTAGTATTAATATTGCCTTAAAGTGTGCTAAGCAATTTCATCTTTTTTTTTCAGTTTTTCCTAATAAATAAATAACATATATAATCAAACATTCAGATGTTTTCTTAATAGGTTTTGATTCCACAAACACAACATTTTAAATGCATATAAATGTAAATGAATAAAGTGCAGCTCTTCAGATATTTTCTACAAGGAAAAGTACTTTCCATAAATACAGGTTATTGTGCTAAGATATCTTAAATGTACATTTAAGATTTATGGAACTCAGTTTTACAAGTTAACGATTTAATGCCATTTACTGGTTTTTTTACATAATTTAACCCATTTCTTCAGAG
The DNA here is from genome assembly GCF_009873245.2 of Balaenoptera musculus. Classification (NCBI taxonomy): domain Eukaryota; kingdom Metazoa; phylum Chordata; class Mammalia; order Artiodactyla; family Balaenopteridae; genus Balaenoptera; species Balaenoptera musculus. The sequence continues at coordinate 56,814,089 of NC_045791.1, forward strand.
CTAGTTACTTCTATTTATTACATCCATTTTAATAATTATGCATTGTACATGGTTTGAATAACCACCTTAAAACCTCTCTCCCTGAATCTAATTTAGAAGATAAATTATTAACACAGAAAACTGTTTTTAAATTTTCCTATGGAAAAATTTTAAAATATTTTATGTATGCTTTGCTTCGAGTTTTAAAAATGTTTGGAGCAGACTAAATTGTTCCATTTTTAACCATTAGATTTTTATATTTATATGCATAACATTAGAATACTTCTATTTTGACAGACAGTAACGAAAGGAAGCAAGGAAATGCACAATTACGCCAGAAAGATACTGTGTCATCCAACACTCAAACACCGCAGGGTACGCTAAGAGAGCCATTAAAACAGCATTCTGCTGTGTTCCAATGACATAAGGTAGGCTTCCAAAATTAACAGAGTATTTTGCTGCCTACTGGCTTATATCACAGTCTTAATAGTTTGGGAGGGGCGGTGTTTTTTGTTTTTGCAGAGTTGGGCATTTAAAATGTCTTCTGTGTTTTGATAAGTACTTTTGAGAGTTTATGAAGCATTAGTCTCTTTAGGTATGTGATTCTGGTTAAGAAAGCAAAAATCACACTTCTGTTTTCTTTACAGTTCTTTCCTCCACTCCGTGCCTCTCTCTCCTCCTTGTACATTGGGGTAGTCTCTATGTTCTCTTCCTCTCAGCCAAACTGCATTTTTTTTTTTCTTTTTTTTTTTTTTTTTTTTTTTTTTTTAAATGTTTTTTTTTTTTTTTTTTTTTTTTTTTTTTATAGCTGCTTTATTTATTTATTTATTTATTTTTGGCTGTGTTGGGTCTTCGGTTCGTGCGAGGGCTTTCTCCAGTTACGGCAAGTGGGGGCCACTCTTCATCGCGGTGCGGGGACCGCTCTTCATCGCGGTGCGCGGGCCTTTCACTATCGCGGCCCCTCCCGCTGCGGGGCACAGGCTCCAGACGCGCAGGCTCAGTAGTTGTGGCTCACGGGCCCAGCTGCTCCGCGGCATGTGAGATCTTCCCAGACCAGGGCTCGAACCCGTGTCCCCTGCATTAGCAGGCAGATTCTCAACCACTGCGCCACCAGGGAAGCCCCCAAACTGCATTTTTTAAAAGAAATTTTAAAAATAGATTAGGAAAGATATAGATTTGCTCGGTTGTGCTATCTGTTTCTCGTGCCTGACCTAATAGGTTGTGAGTTCCCCTTGACCTTTCTCACGTGCAGCAGCATCTCCAATTCTGTTCAAGACATACACGGTGAGCTCTGCCTCAGCACACCCTTGACACCCACGACTGGAGTCACTCTCACTTAACTTCAGCTTGGTAAAATATTCAGTTTATGCCCCAGAATGTGTTCACTATATAAATCAGATTTCAATAAGATTCCAAAACAAAAATGTATTTCTAAGCCATAAGGAAAAGTGTAGAATCTCATCTCAAACTACACAAAGTCAGGTCACTCTGTGGCACTGACTGTTTTCAAAATGAAATGAAGGTTTTCAGAGTCATATAAACTCAACCTCCATGTCCAAGTATACACTTTCTAAATATTAATTAGGAGACTCTGTGTCTTCGATAAACTGTAGTGGGGTCTCCTTCTCCAAATTTCCAACCACCGCCATCTGGATCTGAAGCATCCATTGGCCATTTTTTCTGCCAGGTGTCAAATTTCTTTTTGAGAGTGTTATATTGAGATTTCTGAAAGAGATGGCAGTATTACTTAGCTCTCTGTTCCTCACTTACCCCCAGAGGGATCAAAGGGCAGTACATATTTTGAGGTCAATTACTCTGTCTCTTTGGTTTAGAAGGATCTTAGTTATGCAATCTTCAAGACACAAAAGGTAAAGGAGTTTCTCTGCACCCAAAATTACTGACACCACATGGTGACAGATTCCAGCCCTGCCAAATTCTTCTGTGGTGTAACACAACACAGCACAGACACGGGTTCACAAGGCAGAGGATAGCTGGGGTGCTGTTAGTTGCCTTTAGCTAATGTTGTGCTCCTGGAACCAGGGGGAAGACTCAGACGTAGCATGTTTAAAACACAGGTACTGGGTTTAGATGGCCTGGATTCAAATTTCACACATTGCTAGCTGTGTGACTTTGGACTTGTTAATTAAGCTCCTTTCTCCTCTATAAAATAGAGTTAATAACAGCATCTACTTCATAGGGCTTCGGTGTGATAAAGTGCCTAGCCCCCGTGGTGAGCTTTCAGTAAGTGTTGGTTATTATTATTTCATTCATTCATTCAACAAACACTGAGCACCTCTACAAAGCATTTTACAGATGAAGAAACGGAGACACGGAAATCTTGGGCAGTCATCCCAAGCTCCTGTTGAAATAGGACTGGGACACAGATGGCCTACTGTCTATTATCATCTCACCAGGGTGAGCTGGTTTTCTTAGTGGGATATTAAAAACCCAACTTAGATTTGGGAAACAGCCAGGAGCTTCTCAAAAAATGAAATATTTCATAGAAAAGCCTATTTCCTGTTTCAGTTTTGTGAAGGGTGTAATGATTTCAAACATGTCTAAAATGTTTTCAAGAGCAGAACAAAATAAGACTGTGATGTAAACGTGACCCACAAAAGAAAATGCCAATAGACCCTGAAGCCACATAAAAATCCATCTTACCTGTGTCTTGCATGATCTAACAAATATGCCTTGTTGTCAAGTAAGGGCCTTTTAGTTCTTTAATTGTACATATTTTCTTTATTTCTTCATATAATGAGATTCTTATAAATTTTAATCGATATCATATATAATATAAGAAATAATCAATAGTCAATAAGGGCAAATAATGGGTGAAGGGGAGGAGGAGATGATTTGAATTGATAATTTATTTTCTCAAATGAGTGCTACTCCCAGAGATTGCCTAACAAAGTAAAGTTTTTATACTAAATAGATTAGCCCACATCCACCCTACCAAATGCTGATTTTAGATTTCCTATGGAACAAATACTACTTAAATCTTTAATTTCCACATTACTATTACTGAGTTGAAAATTTCAGGCCCTATAAGCCCAGAATAAGTTAAGAATGGAGAAAAGACTATGATGAAATCAAATTAAATATAAATTTCTTCACATATTCTAATAGGAGTCTAAACGTACGATACTTTGGTTGTTTCTGCATAGCAATACAAAAATATGTTTATGTTAAAAAGTGATAAGATCAATAACTAGTTAGTGTGGTCATGAAAACACTTCAGTGTTTATTCAGGACCAAAACAACTATGAGACTTCCCACTGAAAGCAGAGAAAATAGTAATGTTAAGGCTGTCCAATTTATTTGACCAAATTTAAGAAATGCTCTATAGGTGGATTTTCCAAACATCTTTAACCAGATGCTGAGGTTTGATAGATAGAGTAGACCTACACTTCATGAAATGAATATTTCATAGTGTTGAAACTTGATTTTTCCTAAATCCCTCTAATTGAAAACTGTACCAAAATTAATATGAAAATAAATTTTTAAACAGCCAGGAGTCAAAATGTATATTTTGAATGACAGCAGTTCTACTGGCTCATTTCTTTAGCACATATAAAGCCTCTTTATAGCCCCGGTTCCATGATTGTGCATTTCTTTTTTCTTTTAATTTTATTTTTGGCTGCGTTGGGTCTCCATTGCCGCGTGCAGGCTTTCTCTAGTTGCGGCAAGTGGGGGTTACTCTTCGTTGCAGCGTGGGGGCTTCTCATTGCGGTGGCTTCTCTTGTTGCAGAGCACAGGCTCTAGGTGCGTGGGCTTCAGTAATTGTGGCACACGAGCTCAGTAGTTGCGGCTCGCGGGCTCTAGACCACAGGCTCAGTAGTTGTGGCACACGGGCCTAGCTGCTCTGCAGCATGTGGGATCTTCCCGGACCAGGGCTCGAACCTGTGTCCCCTGCATTGGCAGGCGGATTCTTAACCACTGCGCCACCAGGGAAGCCCTGATCGTGCATTTCTGATGCAGATAATTTATTATAAGAAAAGCAAGATAGTTCTGGTCTGTGTAAGTGCATTTAAAATTTGCTCTGCTGTGAGATATAACCTTGATTATAAAAGTAGGAATGAATATTATTACAAATGACAAGACTTTTTATGCAAAACTGGCATTTGACAGTGTCATTTACAATAACAGTGAGTCTTTTAAACCATGTAATTCTTGGAATACCTTATCTGTTGCAGATGATACTTATCAGTTTTCGATCACATTGTAACAAAGCTCTGAGCTTAATTTCACTTTTATGTTCCCCATGCCTGTACAATAGCAATTTTGAAGCTGATCAAAGTAAGATTTCTCCTTATTGAATAGGAGTTAAGATGAATCCATTCATTCACTTCACACTTTTTCATAGAGTGCGTATTATGTGCCAGCTAGGGACTTGTGCTAAGAAAAATTCAAGGTCCCTGCTCTCATATAGCTTAGAGTCTAGTGGAGGAACCAGACTTTTAACAAATAAATGCACAAATAGGTGTATCACTTAAAGGTGATAAGTTTTATGAAAATTAGAGTGGTCCATGTGTTAGACGAGGAAGATTCTAATTTAGTTTGAGAGATCAGGGAAAGCCTCTCTGCAAACCCGACATTTAAGGTAAGAACTAAAGAAAGAATATGAGTCAGCTAGGTAATCTAGTGGAGCAATGTAGTAGACTTTGTGATTGCTTCTCTCCATACCCCTCACCCCGCATACCCCTACACACATAGTACACTAGCCACAGGTCTGGGCTGGTAGAGAGCCCTCCCCCATCTCAAGGACTGGGCCCAGATTGGTCCAGTCAAATCTTCTTGCCATAGTGATTGGTTCAGAGTTGGACTGGCTTAAGCCAAGCAGTTCATGCCAGACTTCATTCAGGTTGAAGTAATTGGTTCATCATGGGCATGTGACCCAAGTTGGATTAATCGGAATGAAAGTCAGGGCTTCTGTTTGAAGGTGAAAGGGAAAGAGCTCTTTTCTCTTCCTGGATGTAAACAAGAACATGTAGCCTGGGAGCTAGTGGCAGCTGTCTCTCTATCATGAGAAAAGCCAGCTTGAAAATAAAGCCAACACACAGGAGAGGGAAGAACCAGAATTATCACAGTGAAACACAGCCCTGATAGTATTATGAACTGAAGACCAAACCAGCTTCTGGTCCATTCGTCTTGGGTTTTTTATTAATGGCGACCAAAAGCACTCTGTTATAGGTAAAGAGGATTCCTGACAGAGAAAATAGCCCATGTGAAAACCCTGAAGCAGGAAAGAAGGTGATACAATGTTAGACACTTCCGGTTTCCAACATATACCCATTCATTTTCCCCCTAAGAACACTAGGCTCCTGGTCAACTCAAAGCTACACTCATATTGTTTTCTCTGTCCCTGGTGTTTTTTCCCCCTGCAGTCTACCTAGGAAGTACTTCCTCCTTCTCCACAAATTCTTCTCTAACCATTGTTACCCACAATGATACTATTTATCCTAACTGATCCTAGCCAACTTCTTTCCAATTTCAATTTCAGCATCTGCTGTATCACTCAACCTCCCCTTCCAACCTGTTCTCCAATGCACTTCTGCACCTTCATGCCTTTGCCCAACATATATTTCCTCAACCTGGACTGATCTTTCTCTTACACTATCTGTTGAAATCCTATATATTCTTCAAACATCTATAATTCCACCTCTCTTGGAAAGCCTTCTCTAATCCCCTAGTAAGACATGAGCATGTCTATTTCTCTCACTAGATTGTCCTTCCTTAAAGACAGGAACCATCTTTTATTCAACTTTGAGTTCCCACTGCATTATTACAACAGAATAGATACTAGAGACACATGTTCATTGAATGAATAGTGGATGACTAGATGGATGGATGAATAGATGGATAGATTCCTCTAAATATATACATAAGTATATGTATAAAAGTTCTTAGAAAAAGGAACCATAGCTAATGTTTAATCTTCTCAGTACATAGCAGAATATACATGCATACTACAGGATCTAAATATAAATATTTTTGAATGAAAAAAACTTACATATGAGGTGCTAGAATTTAAAATAATCAGAAGTATAAGAATTTAAGCACATCTGTGTTTGATGTTTTTCTCTTTTTTTAAACTGGAAGCTACAGAATGTCATTTAGCCACTTTTCCTTTAATGCCAAGAGTTACGCACATTCTTTACTTATGACCTACATCATCAGAGCCATTACTAAAGTCACTGATATAAAAGGATAGGGAGCTAATAGAAAACAGGAGTGTTGTTCATGTGGTAAGCACTAAATTTTGGTGAATTGCATTTAAATAGCAAATAGCTTCAGCTGTAAATACTAGACTAAAAGAATAAAGACCAATGTTTACTTCCTTCTTTTTAAATGACAAATAGGCTTTTATGGTGAGAATGTCTTTCAGTAGATCAAACTGGAAACTTAATTGCTTTATCATTTTCTTTAGAGTAAGTAGCTTCAGATTTTTAAGTTACGTAAAGATTTTTGGTGCCACTCATACAATGTTTGGTGGGAATATAATTGGTACAGATTTTTTGAACAATAATTTGACATTATCTATCAAAATGTAAAATATGCATAACCTTTGACCCATTGAATTCACTTTTAGGAATCCATCCCAAATAATAAACTGGAACACAAAGAAATATGTACGAAAAAATGTTTGACGCAATATTATTATTAGTTAGAGATAACTAGCCATCAGTGTGGAAATGGTTATGTAAACTAAAGTATTTTGATACTATACAATACTATTCTGCTACTAAAAATAATGAAGTAGGGCTTCCCTGGTGGCACAGTGGTTGAGAATCTGCCTGCTAATGCAGGGGACACGGGTTCGAGCCCTGGTCTGGGAAGATCCCACATGCCGCGGAGCAACTGGGCCCGTGAGCCACAACTACTGAGCCTGCGCGTCTGGAGCCTGTGCTCCGCAACGGGAGAGGCCGCGATAGTGAGAGGCCCGCGCACCGCGATGAAGAGTGGCCCCCGCTTGCCGCAACTAGAGAAAGCCCTCGCACAGAAACAAAGATCCAACACAGCCAAAAATAAATAAATAAATAAATATTTTACAAAATAAATAAATAATGAAGTAGATGTGTAAGTATTGATATGGAAGAATGTCAGTGATAAATTCTTGCAGAAGCTGGGTGGTGAGTACTTACTCTTCTCTCTACCTCTTTAAACGTTTGAAAATTTCCATAATACAGAGGATTTTTAAAATACCATCTAGAGTTCCACTTCTGCTTAGGATCTATAAAGCTTCAAGAGAACATCACTCTTATCCTAAGAACAAGAAAAAGCCAGATAATTTACAAAATCATAATTTTTTGAATCCATTAGAGACCTGAGTCCACAAGGCAACTAAATGAACTAAATTCCAAAGAGTGAAAAAGCCCTCCAAGGAAAAAAGAGAACATATAAAATTTACCTTTGGCACAGCATGGAAGGAAGGAATGACCACCATTAAGGTAGGTAAGAAGAAAACAGCTAAACTTTTAACAAATTCTTAAAGGCCAAATGTGGGCTGGTGTATCAGTTTAGAATAAATGGGAACCCCAGACTTCTTCAAGGAACATTGCACTTATTCCCAAGCTCTTATCCACCAGGTGATCACAAGAAAGATTGAGGGAAGAGCAGGAGGAAGGAGAGAGTCCCCTTTGGGGGCTCAGGTACTGCAGGTAATGATCGTCTCCCACTGATCACAGCCCACTTCCCCACAACCTTCTCTCATATAAAGCAAAGCCTTTGAGAAGCTAAGGGGCAGAAAGAGAGTAGCAAAGCCTCCCATGCAGGGACCCAGGCAAAGATCCACTGCTTCTGCGAAAAGGGTAGAAATAAAAGCCCCTTGCCCTAGGGGAGAGCTATGAAAACCTATAGGCCTGAGATCCTGCACGAATACAAAGCAGGGGTCCTCTCCACATAGGGGAAGAACAGGAAACTCATCTGCTCAAGACTCAGTACAAATGTCCTTGAGATCCACCCATAAATTTCATACTTTTTAAAGAACTAACTTACTTAAATTACTAAAATTATCTCTTCTATTAAGGATCATTTTTCTCCACATGAAGTAATCAGATGATAGTGGAGAATTTTGCAAGTAATCAGAAACAGCTAGTGAGTGATCCTCCAAATCAAGCTTGAGAGAATATATTCTCTTCATTTTCAAAGAGGAGCTATAAAACTGATGGTGATTACATTCTAAGGTTGGGGAGACTGTGTCTACTAATAAGAAGTTTTTCCAAACAGTGTTCTCCTGTAAATATGGTGTCATGGCTTATTGCAGGCAGCTTGATGCAGGAAAAACATGAGCTTTGGTATCTCCAAGGCCTTTAGCTGTGGGACCATGCGCAGAATGCTGAGCGTCAGTTTCCTCATTTGTAAAACAGGAAGTAGGGGAAAGTAATGCTTACTCATGCAGTTGCCTGTGAAAATCAAATGAGTACAGTATACAGCCATTAAAAAGAATGAAATAATGCCATTTGCAGCAACATGATGGATCTAGAGATTATCATACTAAGCGAAATAAGTCAGAAAGAGAAAGACAAACCATATGATATCACTTATATGTGGAATCTAAAATGTGACACAAATGAACGTATCTATAAAACAGAAACAGACTCACAGACATAGAGAATAGACTGTGGTTGCCAAAGAGGGGGGGATGTGGAAGGGAAGGATTGGGAGTTTGGGATTAGCAGATGTAAACTATTATATATAGGATGGATAAACAACAAGATCCTACTGTATAGCATAGAGAACTATATTCAGTATACTGTGATAAACCATAATGGAAAAGAATATGAAAAATTATATATGTGTATGTGTGTGTGTGTGTATATATATATATATATATAACTGAGTCACTTTGCTGTACAGTAGAAACTAAACACCACACTGTAAATCAACTATACTTCAATAAAAAAAATTTTTTAAATGAGTTCAGTATAAAACAACCAGCCCTGCACTTGGCATATAAAAGACACACACTACAAATGCTCGGTGCCTTTTCTTCTCACCCCAACACTACCCTATTGCTGCATATTTTGTCCTATGGATTTAGCCATTGTTTGCAGATATTCTTGCTTTATACCACTCTTAGACAAAGACTTTGATCTAGAAAGCCATATTCCTTGTTCCTTTGCACCTGGCTGACCTGTGAACTGCTCTATGTCTTATCTTCTTGCCCTTCTGCCTCAAGGCTCCAAGACATTTCTTCAGCCCCTCTTCAGCTCCTATCATAACTGTGTATGTACGTTTGCTGATGCTATTTTTAAATCTTACTATAATAATTGTCATTAAGCTGAAGTAACTTCTCTGTCATAGTGAATAAATGACACATGGGAATCTTTCTAGGCAACAAATTGCCCTGTACTTAGACATTTTCTACATCCTAATTCTTGATCAATTCATCTTCCTTCTTAAAAACAATACTGTATCCAAGCTAGAAAAGAAGTTAGAGGACATCTAGCTCATCCCCCAAGAGAGGCCAGTCAGCCAGTTAATGACAGAGCCCAAATTGAAACCCAAGTCTCCTGCCTCATCCCACCATTATAAAAGCAAGTCAGCTAAGTGATTTTAAAAATCAAGTAACTGTGCTCTATATCATAATTAAAGATCTCTAAAATGTGTAAAAATCCCATGGTGAAGGTTTTTATGGGTGAAAGCGCTTCAAGACCTCAGGAGAAAAGAAGCCGTATTAATCCAAAGTTGTAGCAGCATTCATTATTATTGTTATTGCTATTCAAACAATTGAATTGTTTTAGTTAATTTTAATATTGTACTCTGTTGGATTACAGATGGCCACACATTTTTTGCTAGCCCTCCCCTGGAATCTGGGCTGACTCTGATGGCCTGTGTGACCTATAAAATACGGCAGAAGTGAGGTCCTAGGACTTCTGAAGCTAAGTCATAAGAAGTCTTGCAGCTTCCACCTAGGTCTCTTGGAATCCTCTTTCTGAACACCATGAGCTGGCATGTAAGAAGTCCAAATATAAAAACAAAAACAAAATAACTCAATTTAAAAGTGGGCAAAAGACTTGAATAAACATTTCTTCAAAGAAGATATACAAATGGCCAATAAGCATATCAAAAAATGTTCAACATCACTAGTCATTAGGAAAATGTATATCAAAACCACAATGAAATACCACTTCACACCCATTAGGAAAATTACTATTTTTTAAAAGCAGAAAATAAAATATGTTGGTGAAGATGTGTAGAAATTGGGACACTCATGCACTGCTTATAGGAACGTAAAGTTGGTGTAGCCACTATGGAGAATAGTTTGATGGCTCTTTAAAAAGCTAAACATAGAATTACCAAATGGTCCAGCAATTCCACTCCTAGGTATATACGCAAAGGAATTGAAAGCAGGGACTTGAACAGATATTTGTACAGTCATGTTTACAGCTGCATTATTCACAAAAGCCAAAACGTGGAAACCACCCAAACGACAATCAACAGATGAACGGATATACAAAATGTGGCATGTATACAATGGAATAGTAATCATCCATAAAAAGAAATGAGGTTCTGACACATACTACAACATGGATGAACCTTGAAGACATTATGTTAAGTGAGCTAAGCCAAACACAAAGAATGAATATTGTATGATTCCACTTATATGATGTTCCTAGAATAGGTAAATTCATAGAGGCAGAAAGTAGAGGGGTTGAGGGGAAGGAGGAATGGGGAATGGGGAGTTATTGCTTAGTAGATGCAGGGTTTCTGTTTGAGGCAATGAAAAAATTTTGGAAATAGACAGATGATTGTACTAAATTGTGAATGTACGTAATGAAACTTTAAAATGGTTTAAAAGGTAAATTTTATGTTATGTATATTTTACCACAAAAAAACCAAGAAAAATGGCAAATGATGTCATATATTAAAAAAGAAAAGAATAGGGAAAGGCAGAGGAATAAGAAGGAGGAGGGGGAGGAAGCTGTCCTAGCCCTAATGCCTTGAGACCCTCACAGGAGAGGCCACATGTAGGTGCTCTGGTTGACGGACCTGGCTGATCCTGACGTCCAAGAATCCCTGCAGGAGCCAGACATGTGAGTGAGTCTGTCTTTGATCCTCCAGAGCAGCCTAACCTCCAGCTGATTACCTCTGAGTGACCTCAAGCAATGTCACTTGGAACTGAGGAATTACCCAGCTGAGCCCTGCCCTGCTCCTCAGAATCACAGACATGATAAATCAGTTGGCGTTTTAAGCTGCCAGGTTTCTGGGTAATTACACACATGTAATTCTTTAATTACATGAGAATCTTTGTGGGTAGGACTCAGTCCTCAGGAGTTTTTAAAACTGCCCAGTACTTTCCAATATGAAGTCAAGGTTGAGAACCACTGAAATGGAGGAATGCGGCATGGAGAAATCTTTAAAATTTCCATCCAGCTCTAAAAATTTTATACCTTAGCTATTTTATCAGTGCACTGGAAGAAGGTGGTCCTCTTTTCATGCCATGGACCTTGGTCCCAAGAAGCATCTGAAGAGTGTAGCAGCTCCAAAGCATTGGATGGTGGATAAACTGGTCAGTGTGTTTGCTCCTTGCCCATCTACAAGTCCCCACAAGCTGAGAAAATGTCTCCTTCTCATCATTTTCCTAAGGAACAGGTTTAAGTATGCCCTAACAGGAGATGAAGTAAAGATCTGCATGCAGCAGTTCATTAAGATTGATGGCAAGGTCCAAAATGATATAACCTACTCTGCTGAATTTATGAATGTCACCAGCATTGACAAGACTGAGAGAATTTCCATCTGATCTATGACACCAAGGGTGGCTTAGCTGTTCATCGTATTACACTTAAGGCCAAGTACAAGTTGTGCAAAGGGAGAAAAACCTCTGTGGGCACAAAAGGAATCCCTCATCTGGTTACCCATAATGCTTGCACAATCTGCTACCCTGATTCCCTCATCAAAGTGAACAACACCATTCAGATTGGTTTGGAAAGTGGCAAACCACCAACTTCTTCAAGTTTGACACTGGTACCCTGTGTCTGGTGACCAGAGGTGCTAACCTGGGAAGAACTGGTATGATCACCAACAGAGAGAGACACACTGGTTCTTTTGATGTGGTTCCTGTGAAAGATGCCAATGGCAACAACTTTGCCACCTGGCTCCCCAACATTTTTGTTATTGGCAAAGGCAACAAAATATGGATTTCTCTTCCCCAAGGAGAAGATATCCACCTCATCATTGCTGAAGAGAGAGACAAGAGACTGGTGGCCCAGTGGGTGGGTGGGTGAGCAGTGGGTGAAATGATCTCTAAGTGACATGATTGGAAAAGTCTTTGTACTTAAGTAAAGATAATATGGCATGAATATTGAGTGAATAAATATTGTATAACCTGATACCCCCAAATGTTATCATTCCTTTAATAAATATTTATCACACGCTATGTTCCAGGCATTCTGCTTGACACCACAGATTCCAAGAGTAGTTCAGTATTCTAGATAGTGGGGGGCAATGAGGGGAATCAAAAAGAAATACAGACAGTATTCAGTCTCAAATCAAGGGAGGAAATGGAGTGGTCAGTTCTCCTTGGAGGGGGGGAAAGAGATTCAAAGAGGACATAACTTGAGCCAAGTCTTCAAGGATGATTTGCTACTTAATGAAGGTAAGGTACAGGTAGTCGAGGGTAGAGGAAGGACATCTCCAGTTGCCCAGCGCCCTGGTGTCTGACATTTACAGTAAAATTATTGATGTAATTAAGTGGGGACCTCTGTTTTGATTAATTCTATGACATCAGTGAACGACTTTCCTAAAAGGGCTTGTCTTATGAAGGAAGAAATGGTTCACAGGCAGTGTGATAGTACAACTAGTAATAACGGCTACTAGTTATGAGGCGCTACCGTGAGCCAGCACTGTGCTAAGCACACAATGTTCATGAGTTCAGTGACTTCTGATCTCACAAGCAAACTGCCTCAGAATATTCAGGGACCATAATGTGACAGATCATTTGGATTTGTTCCATGTGGTCCTGGGTTAGAACTAGGATCAATGAGTGGAAGCCATAGAAAGACAGACTTCAACTCAACCAAGAGAATAGCCACCAAAAAGGCTAAACCAGGATGGACTGAATGACTTCTGGACAAAGTATAAGCTTTCCAATTTTAAACACTTTAATATCTTCCTTTGTAATAGCTGTTACCCCCAAACTACTCAGAATTAAGAACAAGTGGCAAAGACAGAATTTAAAGAATTCTTTGAGTTTGTTATTCTGCTCACCCACAGATAAATCTCTATTTCCTACAAGGTCAGCAGGCAAAAAATAAAAAATAAAAGATAAGGATAGAGAACCTCTTCACTCATGTAAAATGCAAGGTTAAGCAGCTCGAGCACATTGAGTTCAACTCAGATATGCATAAGTGAGTAAGGTGTACCTCACAAAACTCTGAGACAAAGTGGTACCTGAAGCTTCTGCTTCAAGCTCAGTCCCCTCTTCTTCTTGTAGAGCTAGACTGGTGCCCAGAGTGCCGGTTCCAGCTGGCAGTCCCTTGCCCAGGTGGGTTCTTGTCCCCTGCCGTCCATCTATGGAGTCTACCTACCCACATGCTTTTGACTCTGAGCCTCTTGATTTGACAGATGGTTTTAACTTCAAATTACAAATAATCTTCTCTCTGAGTACTATCTCAGTCCCTAACTTATGTTTAACATTTTAGGTAATAGCCTGCTGTTCATCATCTTAAGCAATTTACAGGTTTAAACGTATCCTGTGTATGTGTGTGCACATGTACGTAGAGACGTGTGTTCTAATACAAATAACTTCTTACTTCATTATTTTCTCACACAACATCCTGAAAGAGGAGGGTAGAAAGAGGAAGCCTCCAGTGAACTGAGGTTTCCTCACACTCCTAGCACCATTACACCACACTTGAAGGACTCCATAACCCGACAACTTGTAGAAATGTTGAAGAAGGGCCTCCAAGTGCCAGGTGGGTAGTGGAACTAGATTACCTGGAATTGCTCTCCTAAGTCTAAGAATCTGTAACTCTCTGGTAATTAACTTGAGTTGAAATCAGCCTTGAAATGGGACTATTTCCCATCTCTGTCTTTCAGTCACAAGTCATAAATCATCATGGTTGGCTTACTGCAATCAGTGAAGGGGAGGGATTGGGAGGATCAGAACCCAAATGAAGTCATTGATTTATGTTTGGTTGCAGCCAAGATTACAGAAATGAATAAGACATGGTCCTATGCTCAGGAAGTTCATAATCTAGTAGGGGAAACAGAGCCATTCCAGATCATTTTAGAACAATGTGGCAAGTAAAGCGATTTAAAAAAAGATGTGTACAAGGTGTCATGGGACCACAGAGGAGGGGCACGCAGTCAACGTGGGCTAAGATGCAGAATTTGGAAATCATCTGGAGGAAGTGATTACTAAAATGGACCTTAAGGGAATTTCCTGGCAGTCCAGTGGTTAGGACTCAGCACTTTCATAGCCGTGGTCCCGGGTTTGATCCCTGGTCGAGGAACTAAGCTGCAAGCAGTGAGGCACGGCCAAAAAATAAAATAAAATAAATAAAATGGATCTTAAAATAAAAATAGGACTTACACTGGCATGTAAAGAGAGACGTCGGCACTCTGGTGTTGTGGTGTGTTGTGGTGTGTTGTGCTGTGTTGTGTTGTGTTGTGTATGGAGGGGGAAATTCTACTTTGTGACAGAGCTGTCAAGGCCAGCATGGGTGAGAGATGGGGCTGGAGAGGACACTAGGAGCCAGACCACAAAAGGCTTAAATGCCTCATCAGGGCATCCAGGCTTTACCTGGCTGGCAGGAGGGAGCCATTGTTGGGTCTTAAGCAGGAGAATGACATGGTCACATATGCCTTTCAGATAACTCTGGCATGGTTTTGTAGAAAATTTATTTCAGGAGACAAGACAGGAGGCAGGGAGTAGTTAGGAGACTACGGTACTAATCCAGAGAGGAGATGATAAGGGCTTGAACCTGAGTGTTAGCAGTTAGGGGAAGAAATTAAGTTGAGAAATATTATTACATGGTGAAATTGGAAGGTTCAGAAGATGGTTGGGCATGGTGGGGGGTGTGTCCAATAGGGGTGGATTAGGGACAGTTTCCAGGTATCTACCTAGTGTCACTTCCCAAGTGAGGTATTTCTTGGCCACCCTATTAAAACTACATCATCCTTACCAACATTTCCTATCCTCTTTCCCAGCTACGTCTTTCTCTATAGCTCTTATAACACATTATACAATTCTATTACCATCTATTTCCCCCCACCAGACTATATGAGGTTCTTCAGGGCAGAGATTTTGTCTCTTTGTTCACTGAGCAGTCATTGGAACCCACCATGGGCTCAATAAACGTCTGCAGAAGGGACGAATGCACAATAGTGGTACTGAGAAGCTGAGAAAAAGAATGCAGGAAGAGGAACAGATTTAGAGAAAAAGTTGAGTTCAGTCTGGGAAGTTCTAGACTATCCCAGGGAAGGCTCTGTAGGAAAGATAAAGCTCTACAGAGTCTCAGAATGTTAGATCTGACAGGGGCCCCAAGGACAGTTCTACACAGTTCCTTCATTTGGGGAAGAAAGAAACTGAGATCCAGAAAAGTGATGTGCATTGTCCATGGCAAGACAAACACTAGCCAGATCCTAGCAGAGCTGAGCTGAATGCCCAGCCTCCTGCTCCCAACTCCAGACCTTTCATGTTTGTGCCTCACATTGTCTGGTTTCTGCTGATCAGAGAGATACCTAAAAATCGCTTGCCTTTGACCTTCAGCTAGAACTTAACCAAACTGTTAAATGACTGTTTCTTTGGGGCCTACTTGACCAATTACTCCGAGAAAGAAAACTTTGAGCCTGAACCAGGCTGAAGCCGTAGCAGCTGTGCTAGAACAATAGACAGCTTTGCCTCTATGCCTCATACCAGACAAGGGGTTGCCTGAACCACTTAGTGATCTCATTTTTATTTAATATTTTTAAATGGAAGTATAATTTACACACAGTGAAATGTACAGATAATAAGTACACAGGTCAATGAATTTTGACAAACATATACACCCCTGTAACCACCACACCAATAAAGATCTCTCCTGCCTTTCTCAATCAAAGCCCCTTCCCAGAGGCAACCACTTTTCTGATTTCTATCACTACTTCATATAAAAGAAAAAATGCACTATAGATTCTTCTGTGTCTGGCTCCTTTTATTCATGTCTTTTAGCATCATGTCTGTGTGATTCAGCCATATTACTGCTTCTATCAGTAGTCTTTTCCTACATATTGCTGAGTAGTATTCCATTGTATAAATATACCACACATTGTTTACCCATTCTCCTATTAATAGATATTTGGGTTATTTCTAATTTCTGGCTATTGTGAATAAAGCTGCTACAAACATTCTTGTTTAAATGTGTTTATGGACATATGTTTTCATTTCTTTTAGGTAAATATCTAGAAATGAGATAGCTGGTTCATAGGGTAGGTACATGTTTAACTTTATACAGAACTGCCAAACAGTTTTCCAAAGTGGTTATATGATTTTACATTCCCACCAACAACGCATAAGATTTCATTTCCAATTGCTTCATATCTTCACCAATCTGGGTATTGTCAAGCCTTTTCATTTTAGCCACAAGAAGAGTCAAATAAACACAATATATTTTTCAGTCTCTGCCAGCACTTTGGAACATTCTGTTATTATGCAGAATTTCATACATTCACTAAAGCATTAGATGTACCCATCACTCAGTCCAATAATTATCAGCTCATGGCCAATCCGGTTTCATCTCCATACACATCTATCCCCTCCTCCCATATTATTTTGAAGCAAATCTCAGACATCATATCACTTCATCCATAAGTATTTCAGTATGTATCTCTAAAACATAAGGACTCTTTTTAAATCTAAGTAAAATGCTATTACATTTATTTTTAAAACAGTAGTACTTTAATATCATTAAACATTCAGTCAATGTGCAAATTTCTAATTGTCTGAACAATGTCACAAATTATTTTGTTCAGTTTGTCTGTTCAAACCAGGATCCAAATAAGTATGCATATTACAATCAGCTAATACGTCTTTTGAGTATCTTTTAATTCAAAGGTTCCCCCTCCTTTTCTTTTATTCTCTGCAATGTTTTTGTTAAATAAATTGGATTGTTTGTCTTCTAAAATTTCCCACAGATTGGACTTTGCTGATGCATTATTTAACATATTCCTCTGTCCACTGTATTTACTGTAAATTATTCTTTGGATCTAGGAGCTTAATCATATTCCAGTTCAATTTTTTTTTAGCAAAACTACCTCATATTTGAATTGTGTTCTTCCATCAGGAGGCACATAATGTCCGTCTCTCTTTCTTATGTCAACACTGTTGAGGCTCAATGCCTAGATCGTTCATTCATTTTGGGATGCAAAATGGTGATATTCCAATTCTATTCTGTCTTCATTTATGTGTTGAGATATTTCCATAAGAAGAAACTTTTTTCATCTACTATTGGTTACCCCATGGTACAATTAATATAAAAAAAAAACAGAATAAATTCTTATTTCCCTTTATTTACCAATTTTTTAAACAACGAATTCTCTACCATTCTTCAACGATAACCAATTAGTTTGGGACTTTTTCTGTATTATTAGGATGAACTCACATATTTAAACATATTTGGTGTGTTTCAGTCCATTGCACTTACCATTTTTGATGATAATTTTTTTCTGCCAATCAAATTACTTAATCCACTGACAAATAGCATTGAAAAGTATTACTATGCTTCAAATGGTTTTTATTTTCAATTGCGTACATGGCTGTCTTCCTAATTCAAATAATTACACAGTATACAGCAGTGTTCTCACCAGCAGCTTCAGACAGCACCCACTCTGTCCTGGCCTCTTGTGTAAGCTTGTCAAGGAGGAGAGTCCTCCTGTCATGGACTTAGCTTGTGGCTTCCTACAATACAGCAGGGACACCCAGAAGGCTACTAGAACTTGGGCAGCAGAGCAGAGAGGTATTTACTACAGCCCTGAACCTGACTATTTGAGTTCAAATCCTGGCCTACCTGTCAAGCTTGGTGAAGTTACTTTATGTTTTTCTGCCTCATTTTCCCTACGTGTGAAACGGTAGCAGTACCTCAAAGGGATGTTATGATGATTAATGAGCTAATAGATGCAAAACACCATTTGCCTGGCATATTGAGCACTCAATAAATGAACAAACTTATTACTGCTCTCATCATTCAAGCTAAACCTGGATTTTCTTTAGAATTCCTAGCCCTACCCATGAGTGGAGGTTTCAGACTCAGATGCCTGCAGGACCCCTCAAACTCCAGTCTCTACTCAGAAGAAAAACACATCAATTAGTAAGAGGCAGTTGAACTATGACATGCACTAAGCTTCATAAGACACAAGAGGGAAAAGAAAGCTATGCTCTCAGTATACAATCCTTATTTGTTTTATCATCTTAACTCATTTTTCTTGGAGCCTCTTGTGTGCCAATTGGAAATATCTACTTTGATAAAGACTTTAAACTTCAGAAACCACTTTCACCCACATTATCTCGATCCACTTAACAGTCCTGGATAGAGGCAGGGTTTATTATCCCCATCTGACAAACAAGGGAGCTGGCAGTGACTTGCCCAAGGTCACAGAGTCAATTACAGGCACAGCAGGAACCAACAGCCAGATTTTCTGCCTCTTTTACAGCAGCTTGAGGCCATCGTGGCCTCCTCTTCTCATCCATTGATTTATTAGTTCAATAGCTATTTATTGAGCATCTATTTATTTGTCAGACACTCTTCTAGAACTAGCATGCTGTTGATATAGCAACAGATACAGCAGTGAAGAGGAAAAACCACATGGACAAAAACTCCTGCCTTCGTAGAGTTTACTTTCTAGTGGGAGGAAACCAAAAACAAATCAATGCTATGGAAAAGCAGAAAGCAAAGAAGAATAATAGGGAGTATAATAGAGTAATAAGGAGGGGTTACAGCTTTAACTGACTGGTCAGGGAAGGCCTTACTGAGAAGGTGACATTTGAGTCAAGTGAGGGAGGTAAGGGAGGAAACTTGCAAATATTTGGAGGAAGAGCTACCAGGCAAAGAGAAGTGGCAAAGGCAAAGGCCCTAACTGGGAGGCAGGCCTAGTATGTTCTAGGAACAGCATGCAGGTAACCTTAGCTGCAGTAGAGGCAGCAAGAAAGAGACTAGTGTCAGGACCAAATTGTTTAGGGCTCTGTAAGTAATTGTAAGGCCATTAACTTTTATCCTGAGTTAGATGGGATGCCATTGGAAGATTATGATATAATCCTTACCAGGAAGTGAAATCAATAATAATATATGATAACCCTAAGATAACCCAGCAATTCCAATCCTAGGTATCATACTCACCAGAAAAGCACAGATATGTGCACCAATAAACATATACAAGAATGTTCATAGCAGCATTATTCAAAATAGCCAAAAACTGGATATAGCCTAAATGTCAAACAACAGAAGGACAGATAAATACACTTTCTTTATGGATGTTATATTTCAATGATGTCTATTAAAGAAATAATGATAGCATGAACAAATGAACGGTCTATGATATCTACCCATGCTCAATAATGATTGAGCACCTACTATTACAAGGCACTGTTAGCCACTCTCAGCTTAATTATTGTATTACTTATTACTATTGTACCACATACAGCAGACCTTTGGGGAAGGGGTATTAGTTCTCTTGATAAAGTGGTAGCAAGTTCATCATTCTGAGAGCAGAGGTCTAATGCTAAGCCCATCCACCCACCTGTGGTCCAATAATCAGGCAATGATGAAGGAAGGCCCTCAAGATAAACACCTCTTCTTAAGCGCTAAGATCTGCAAAACCCACTCAAGCTCTTAACAAATACTTTCAATGAGGCACACCTGAATGGGATGTCTTTATCAGAAAATATAATCAAGAATAGATGATAAATAACTATAAGGAAATATATGACCTTAATGTAAGTTTTTTAAATTTCTAGTTAATTGAGAGTAGGGTAGCTTACAAAAATGTTTCACATTTCCTCAGCTGACTTACAGTCAAATCTTTTTGCCTATTAATAGACCAGCTATCCATCTGGCATTTAAATCCCATCTTCTAGGACAGGGGTCCCCAACCCCCAGTATTGGTCTGCAGCCTGTTAGGAACCAAGCCGTACAGCAGGAGGTGAGCGGCGGGCGAGCGAGCGAGGCTTCATCTGCCGCTCCCCATTGCTCCCCATCGCTCGCATTACCGCCTGAACCATCCCCCCCATCGCTGGCATTACAGATTGATCCAACACCCCGCCCCTCGTCCGTGGAAAAATTGTCTTCCACGAAACCGGTCCCTGGTGCCAAAAAGGTTGGGGACCGCTGTTCTAGGAGACAGGCTGACAAGGTGAGTTTCTTATATTTTCAACTAAGGAATATATAGAACAGGTCATTAAAACCATACCCTCAAAGTCAGACTGTATTAAAGCCAAATTACTTTAAATATGGCATGTTTTAGTGTTATGTTCTACATCTTTCTTTAATGTATTGTATGCGAATATTTGTAGAGGCCCATAAGATGTGTATTACAATGGTGGGAGCATTTGATCCCTAAACCAAGAATAAGGTCACAGTAGAACCAAAACTCAGATGGGTAGGGGAAAAAAACAGAAATGACTCTGGAAAATACTCAGGGAAATAAGAAACCCAGAGCTTAAAGCAAACCCTAAACCACAGCTTTCTAATTCTGAGACGATAGTGGTGAACATCTGTTTACCAGTTAAATACAATGCCATTTACGTGAGGGAGTACATTTAATGGACAAAGCATTAAGATCATTGAAGGATGACATGTTTTGTTTGCAGTAATGTGTGACTGCACAGCCTTTCCAACCAGCACTCATGTCCAACATAACTGAGGAGCTCGGTGAGCCCCTCCCATTACATCAAATTCTCTCTGTTCAAAGCCTGTGTCTGGCAAAGAAAACAAAGCTGTCCTGGATGTCCATGTTGTGAGTTCCAGGACCACAGAGCAAATGGAAGATTCTCCTTGGAGATATTTTATGTGGAGGAGCCACAGAATCTAAAACCATGAAAACTAATAGTCTAATGACTTTGAGTTTTTATAGTTATTTCAATCATCATTTTAAAAAGATAGAGCCAGAGAGAACTTTTCTAAACACCTTGACTAATAAATCGTCAGTGTTTAAACAACAATTACATTATGAAATGGAAATTAGCTGTCATGATCAAGCCATATGGCTAATATAATTGATTGGTTCATATTTTTAAGAGGATGGAAAGCACAACCCAAAGAATAACTAAATAGCTTTTACAAAATTAACTAGAGATGATAAGTTCTATTTTGCTGGGGGTTTTTATGTGAAGAACAGAGAAAAAATTCTTTGTTATCTCTGATTTTGAATAGAAACCATGAATTTAAAAGTTCAATGAGTTGATTGATTAAAAAACCCTTCACACAAAGTGGAAATTTGCACATATATAAATGCAAAATAGATATACATTTATGTGGGGGAAAGAGACATTAAAATGAAAAGCAATACAAATATTCACTTCTATAGTTGATAGCATGAGAAAAAAAATAGTTCTGGGTTTTCTCCCTGTTTTAAAAGTACACTTCAGCATATTTGGAGTAACTCTGCAGTTACATCATGTTTGACTGTGTTTTATCTGCAGCCCTCCTCTAATACATGACAATTTCCTACATTGATACTGGAGAAACTAAGATGTGTTTACAGAAAAATATCCCTCGGCTTGATGGGGACCTGTCTTGAATTTTAAAGTAGCAAACTGGGCACAGTTGTCCCTTCTCATCTGAGTGTCCTGAACCCCTTCCCTGAAACTGGATTGAAACTTTTCTTCTGTTGAGCTCTCAACCTGAATGAAAATAAGCTCTAATCAGTCTGTAGTGGAAATGTATGTCTTGTGGCGTTTCTCCTCTTTGCTTAGGTTTTGTTGGGGGGGGGGGGTTATTGTTGGTGTTATTGTTTTCAGTGAATTATTGGCTCTATCCTCCTGGGTTGCCAGTGTAAAATGCTTCAAATAGATTATTTCCTTGAACGTTCACGAAGATCCTTTAAAGAAGCATTATTATTATCATCCCCATTTTACAGGAAATTAAGAATCAGAGTGTAGAATCCACTACATTGTAGAGTGGCAGAGGTCAGAAGACATTACTTCTAAGCCCGCATTATTTTCACTGGGCTATCTAGAAAGAGAGATTTATCCATTGCTATTCTTTGCCCTTGGAAATGGGTTTCTGAAAGGTGGGAGTGGCAAATGTTGCCTTAACTTTTAAGATAGGCAGTGGTAGGGGGTGGGAAGGAGGAGTTTCACAACAAACAGGGACCTGAAAGGCACAAACGTGGGACTTCTTTTTTTTTTTGTCTGTGTTGGGTCTTCGTTGCTGCGCATGGGCTTTTCTCTGGTTGCTGCTCTTCATTGCAGTGCGTGGGCTTATTGAGGTGGCTTGTCTTGTTGCGGAGCACGGGCTCTAGAGCGCAGGCTCAGTAGTTGTGGCGCATGGGCTTAGCTGTTCCGCCGCCTGCAGTATCTTCCCGGACCAGGGCTCGAAACTGAGTCCCCCCGCACTGGCAAGTGGATTCTTAACCACTGCGCCACCAGGGAAGACCACAAACCTGGCACTTTGAGTTATGGAAGTGGAAAGGAATTTTTCTCAAATCGGTTCAGACAAAGCAGGCCTGGCATTTTTAAGCCCACTGGCCTACCTTTGAGCACCCACTCCTCTGCAGCACTTCATACCCACAGATCCTGAGTCCACTGGGTCTCATCCTGCCTGTGTGTTAGTGTAGGAGAGAGAGGACCTTGGGTTTG
Organism: Balaenoptera musculus; assembly: GCF_009873245.2. Taxonomy (NCBI): domain Eukaryota; kingdom Metazoa; phylum Chordata; class Mammalia; order Artiodactyla; family Balaenopteridae; genus Balaenoptera; species Balaenoptera musculus. Next base: position 56,836,842 of record NC_045791.1, read on the forward strand.
CGCTGAGGCGTGCTTTGTGGAATGCCTTCTAAAAGCAAGCCCCACACTACTTTTTTGTGTGACATGAAATAACTCGTGAAATCTTTAGAACATCCCCCCGCCCTTTGAGGTAGACAGAGAAGACACAGAGAAAGGTCTAGTAACTTACCCAAGGTCTCAGAGCAAATAAATGATGCAGGTGGAGGCGGGGGCTGCAGACTGGCCCAAGGGGTTCCCCGGGGCCCCTCTCAAGCCCACGCTGTTTCACTAGAGCTCTCCGTAGTGCTGGCCTGGACTTGGTACAAGGATCTTAGCGCCGCCACTAACGGTGGGGCAGAAGGCCGAGGGAGGAAGACGGAGGGGGAGCGCACCCCAGGGGCAGGCGCTCTTTCGGGGACTTGAGCTTCAATAGTCCAAGTCTTCGTTTACTAATGAACTTTAGAAAAGCAGCTAGACGGAGACCCTGGGCGTCGCCAGAGTCCCAACTTCTACTGACACTTTGCCATGCGGTGGAAGGCGCGTGTGGACGCATCTGCCCGCCCACAAAAACGGAGGCCCTTGGGGCTGTGTGACGTTCAGGTCCGCCCGTTAGAAATCGGTGGCACGTTACAGAAAAACCCCTCCAGTGTCCCGGTTCTTTGGAAACGTGAGGCCCCGCTCTCCTTAGAGCAACGTCTGAGGGGCCAGCACTTTGCAGAAAATCTCCGGATGTTTCGGGGCATCCCCGGGAAAGCTTTTCTAACCGCCACTCCCCGTTCACGGGTACCAGGCCGGCGGGTCCAGAGGTTGGCGCATTTACCACCGGGAAGAAGTTGCGGGCTTTCCCCGCCCAGCTCGTCGCGGGGCCAGCCCTGCCCCGGGGCTCCTTTTCGGCCCTGCCTGGGCGGCTGCCGAGACCACATCCTCACTCGGCGCCACTGGCCGATACCCTGCTCCTCCGACCCTCGCTGCGCAACTGAGTCAGTTGCGAAAGGCGCAAAGTCCAGGGCCGCTCCCAACGAGCCCTCGGCTGCCTCTGAGTACGCGGCTGCGGACCCAACCTTGACATCCCCTGGTTGCTACAGGATAGGAGCGCGTCTGTGACCTTCTTTAGCTTCTGTTCCTTCAAAGAAAAAGAGAGACAGAACCGAAGGTGGCTGTGGGACCAGGAGTGACCATTGGGCCAAAACCCAACGTTTATTTTCCTTTCCTTTGTCTTAAAAAAAAAAAAATCCTCTGGCGCTACTAGGCCGCTAACGCCTAAAGACAGAGCTGTGCGAGGGATGGGAAACCCTCGGTGATTTTCGCCGGCGCCGCGAGTCCAGAAGCTAGTAGAAGCCAGCAGGGACGGACCTTCCTCGCGTCGGGAGCACCAGGGTCGGGCCCCGCGGTCTTGTCCCACTTCCGGGCCTGCGAGGCTGCGGCGAGCCAGGCTCGGCCGGCCGGGAAGGGTAGAGACAACCAGGCAGGGCTCTGCGCGCGCCGGGCGCCTAGCCTCGCCGCTGCCCTCGCGGTAACGTGAGACCCTTGCAGGGCGAGCCGGCTCCTGCATCCTGACCCGCGCGCACCAGTTGGAGAATGGTGCTCTCAGCAGGGCACCTCGCCATTTTTAGGGCCACGTTTCTGAGGGTCTGGGCCTCTATCTTTTCCCCACTCGCCAGCCGCCTTTGTCCCTCAGCTCCCAGAAACCGCGCGGGCCCCCGCGAGCTGGGGAAAGCTCGGGTTTGCGCAGCAAGTGGAGGGCAGAGGTCAAGAGTTCTGCCGGTCACCCGCCAAAGAGGCGGCAGGGACTCCAGTAACACAAATGAGGCCTGCCACTTCTCAGTTTTCAAAGTGTGAAAGTTTCTAATGCAGAGTTCATCTGGGTTCACTCTCCGTGATAAACGCCAGCGACCTACTAAGGAGACACTTGCAGGTAGGACTTCGTTAAGGCCAACGAGGAGCAAGTCTGACTGCAGGCTTTCAGGAGTCTCCTAAGGAGGTCCCTAAATCCTCCGGGGGAAACTAAGGTTTCAACAGAAGATTCCAGAAGCTTAAGCCTGCACTTGCCTGGCACAGCCGGTGGCCCCAGCCTCCTGGGTCAGCAGCTCTGCCTCACCTGGAACTCTCCCCATGTCCCATCGGTCCCCTTGGATTACTCGCATTGGGCTCCCCAAGGGCAGACAGTCAGGGTCCGCTTCTGCCGGCTCTCAGGATGCTTCCGGGGCGGGGCGAACAGCGCTAGTCCCAGCTTGGGCCCGCCTACCCCCACCCCGCACCTCGGGCCGGGGTGCTTTAAGAATATCTTCCCTTCGCTTGATGGGACGACCGCCCATCCAGCTGTCGTGTCGCCAGCGCCGGCAGCCCCAAGCCCCTGTAGCCCGCTGGGTCTTGCGCACCCGCCCTGTGCGGTCACCAAGCGCAGCCCCAGTCCTGCCTGTACATTTCAAAATCAGCAATCGAGGCTCCGACGGGAAACAGACGTAAGAGTCTCACACACTTGAGCGTGCCCAATCCGGATCTCCAGCCCAGCCGGCCTTCTCTCCTGCCTGCAGGCGCCAGGGATGAGAGGAAAAATAACGACAATGGCTATCACTTACTGAACACTGACTACGTGCCCAGCAAACTTTAAAAGGCTTTATTTTCTCGAACAAGCCTTCCAACAATCCAAATGAAACAAGTCTACTATTATATCCATTTTACAGAAGAGAAAACTGAGATGCAGAGAGGTTAATAGATCAATTACCTGAGCTCCAGCCGGGAAGAGTCCGACATCACACTGCTTTAATTTTAGAGAGGATGTGGAGATTGTTGGTAAAGGAGGCAGAATGTGGCCTGCAGGGCTCGACTGGGCTCCCTGATCCTTTGGTTCTCCCATGTCACCCAGCAACAAACGAAAGGAAGCATTTCCAGGGACTCTGCTGGGGAGAAGGCCGGGCAAGGGAGGCAGAACTCTGCTGAGGACCTCAGCCTAGTGACAGACTCATCTCATCTCATCTGGCTTCTAATCTTGGCTCTGTATGTTTTAGTTGTATAACCTTGGGCAAGTTGCTTAACCACTTTCAGCTTCTGTTTTCTCAGCTATAAAATAGGAATAATAGTTCATAATGCATCCTTGTGAGGATTAAATGAAGTAAAAGACTTACTTTTTCCTCTTGTTTTCCCTTCGGTTTCCTCATGCCTAGCGTGGTGCCCAGGCAGGACACAGTTATGCTCATGATAAGGTCTTTTTCTTCTGCTTTGCTTTTCTGGAAGCAGTGCAGGCTGCACCTAGTGTCTCCCACCCATCCTACTGGTTGCCTGACTCGGCCCAGGCACCAGTAGAAGTAGGTGATCCTCTTTCCTTGACCTTAGGCCTGGACCTGGTAAGGCTCTGGGGCAGAGCATTCCACAGATTGGCCTCAGCCTTGGAAGCTCGAAGAGCAGTGGGCAAGGAAGGGTGAGGGTGGCCAAAGGAGGGAGTAAGTCTGGGTCCACAGACTCCCCACTCCTTCCTATTAACAGAAATGACTAACACACAGAACTTACTCCAATGACAGGCCCTACCTAGTCTAGTGTGAGCTTTACACATATTAACAGTCTTCCCAACAATCCATTACAATAGGACTATCCCTATGTTATGGATGAGAAAATTCAGGCACAAAAAGGATCAGTAACTTGCCTGTGGTCACACCACCAATGAGTGACAGAGGGGGGAATTCAAACCTCTAGGCTCTACAACCTCTCACTTTTGGGGAGTGTCAGCAGTGGGAGGAGAAGAAGACCCTCGCCAGGGGAGCAGGCCAGTTAGAACCTGAGTCTGCAAGATTTCCCCACAGTGCCCTTAGGTTGGGAGGCTTGCAGGTGACAAGGCCCAGAATAGCTGTCCACCCCCAAACCTTATCCTCCTTTCCCTCCCCCACCCCTGCCCCCAGGAGCCACTCCCCACAAGACCTGGAGCCCGCTGCCTGAGAGACCTATCTTCAAATTGCAGCTCTGTCCAGCCTTATCGCCAGGCCTGGACCTACCTTGGGCCTTAGTGTACCAGAGTCTGATGCTGTCCCCGCCTGACCTCAGAGCTACTTCATCATCAATCTGTCACTGTCCTAGGGGCCTCTCTGGGTCCAGGTCTCTCAACTCCATGTGCCTAAGTCTCTTTTCTCTGCTTGGAGAGCTGGTCAAATTTCTAGGAAACCTCTGCCTCCTACCCCCTCATCCCATTTTCTCTTATCTGGAGACCTCCTGGGACAACAAGACCTGTGCAATCTCCAGACCATTTCTTTTATATTTGGGGGTGGGGGGGGGGAGTGGGTAGAAGGTTGTTTATTGACGGATTGAAGGCTGCAGAGAATTTGGGGCTCTGGATGGTGGATGTGGCGAGAACCAGGCCCAGGGGAAAGCCCAGTGCCCCTCAACCCCAAGTCCCTTCGAAACCCCCCTCACAGCACCCCAGTTGGGGACCACACCCAACTGAACCCTGAGTGTCAGTCACTGCCTCTGGGAGCCCCTCCATCCCTTGCCCTCCGATTAAGGGTGACAGTTAAGGCAGATGTTTCCTGACCCAGACTTTACTCGCCACAACCCACCCCCAGTCCCTCCCATTAGCAGCCCTGGGCGCTTCAGGAGCCTTTGGCCTCTTCTCCATCCCCATCATTTATTCATTTGTTCAGTCAACATTTACTGAGCTTCTGTTCTGCGCAGATCCCAAGCTAAGAACCCAACACTTGCCCTGCCTGGACATCCAAGTCCAAGGGAGGAGAACACAGGAGTCTCTGAGGTGAGGAGAGGAAGAAATCAAAGAAGGCGATGTGGCAGAAGAGGTGACCCCAGGGTGAATAGGAGTTGGGAGGCCCGAGAAGCCTATTGGGGTGTTCCTAAATGACCCTCTGGACCAAACTTCCACATGGCCTCTCTCTGGACAGCCTGGTGGTCAGGGAGGAGGTGGGTGGGGCTGGGAGCCCCCTGAGCACTTTCCTGAACTGGTCACTTCACTTTCCCCTGGGAGCCTCCTGCAATTGGGCCAGCAGAGCTCTGTCCGCAATGCAATCAGAGGTGGCCTGTCCTGGAGCTGGACAGACGTTGCCTGCCCCTCACAATTCCTGGGCTCAGGCATCTGAGTGGTGGTGATCAACTTTTACAAGGCACCAGCCCCCGCCCCCAGGTGACCTGGACAGCCAGCAGGGGGGTGACAAGCCTTGGCGGAATGAATGGGAGAGGGGGGTCAAACAGCTGAAGGCCAAGTGCAAGCAGTCGCTGCGGAGACTGCAGTCTTGAAGCGTTTTTCCCTCATTCCGGTCTCATTCGCGTCTCCTAGCTTGGTTCCTCGGTCGAACCCATTTGGAAACCGCAGGAACAACGTTCCCCTAGGTTAGCGCCGGCGGCGGCGAACCACTCGTGGCTCCTCCTCCAGAGGCTTCGTCCCCCTTCTCGGGGAGAGTAGGGAGGAGCGAGACCCAGCGGGGCGTCCCCCCCCCAACCCCTGCAGCAGGTTTGGAGACCCCGCCCCTGGGGAGCTGTCTTCCCCAGCGCCCGGATTTACTCCCGGCTGCCCTCGCAGAAACCCCGGGCCACTCTTAGCTGCCTTCTCGCCTGGTCCTCCTGCTCGGTGTGCGAAATGGAGCGGAGAATGTCCGAGTGGGCATCTCCAGGCCGCGGAGTCCCCCGGGCCGAGCGCGCTGCCAGGGCTGAACCTGAGAAAGCAGAAGTTCGCGGATTCGAAGTGACGACCCCGGCACCCCTCCACCAAGCGGACCCGCCCACAGAAGGAAAAGGCCTGCCTGGGATAGACCCCCCAATGGGGTCGTGCGTGGTGAGGGATAGGCCTCCTCACCCGAGACCGCCTCTGCGGGCCCTGCTACCGTCCCCGGAGCCGCAGGTTTCTGCCGGCTCAGGAAGGCTAGGGTCCTTCTTTCTTGTTTGGTCAACGCCAAAGCAGATCTGCCCCATGGCGTCGCCCCTCCCCCCCATTACGGAGGGCAGCTCCCTTGTATGGAGCTGCCCGCGTACCCGCACACACCCCTCTTTGAGGCCTAGCCTCTGGGACAGCTTAGCCCCGTGGCTGAGATCAGAAACAGGATCTGAGCAGCGCGGGTCTGAACTCTGGTCTGCCACTTGGAAAAAGTGTTAATCACGCAGCCCAGTAAAATGGAGATAATAAGAGAAACTATCTCGTAAGAGTGGGGTGAGAATTAAATGAGTTAGTATGTGAAAAGTGCTTTTGACAGTACCTGGCAAATGGAAAGCGCTTAAATGTTAAGCGCCCATGATTTAAAAAAAAAAAAAAAAGTGGTGGTGAGGGGATGGAATGTAACGAGGCCCCAGTGGAACACCCATTTTAATCCCTCGTGCTTCTCCGCAAAGCCTTCTGCCCAGGGGCTCTGATTTTGTTGTCTGAGAGAACTTGAGTCAGGCCTCGAGATCAGGGTCGGCAAACCAGCGCTGCTTGCGTAGGGAGAGGGGAGAGAGATTGGATTTAGAAATCTGAGGCCAAGCCCTGCCCTACCGCAGCTTCTACTCAAGGGTGGAACCTAGCCTAGACTCCCGCCCCCACCCCACCGCCAAAGCTGCCAAACCTAGCAGGAGATCTCCCGAGGTTCCCCAACCGTTTTGGCATGGGGGTGGACACAGCAGGGTCACCGTCTCGACTCAGCTCGTGCCAACGGGCTCATTAAATCCCCCTGCGGGCAATCCTCGTCCCAGGAATAAGTAAATCTCCTCCTAGTCTGGCTTGGAGGAACCAAGGGTCGCTGGAGGCGGCCAGGTTTACCCTCCTAGCCCCCATCCAAGTCTCTCTGAGAGGGCGAACGCTGGGCCACGCAGGGGCACAGTGTTCCTCTGCGAACACAGCCTGCGCCCAAGGCTGGCTTTGAGGCGGCGACTAATTTGGGGCCGGGAAAGCCGAACCCTGGGGTCGGCGTCTTGGCTGACAGGGCTCTCTCCCCGGCCACTGGGCTAGCAGGCGATTCCTAGCAAATTCTCCCAAGGAGATGGGTCCGTGTTTATCAACCGGCATGCCCCGCCAGTCCCTTTCTTTGGTAAACACTCTTTAAACAAACAGCCATCAGGTCTGTTATTGCCAAAGCTGCTCAGAGCTTTAATAAAAGCCCAGGGAAGATCAGAACCCGCGTCCAAAGCTGCTGCTTAATCCAATGAAGGCAATTTCCGAGGATAATTGCGAACATGTTTTAATGCATATGCATGAAAAAGGATTTTTTTCCGAGAGACCGACTTTACATGCTTATGTAATTGATTGAGGCGCTGACCCGCTATTCAAAATGTTATTTGAGAACCATCAGAATGCGTAAACTTGCAAATTGCCCAGCTTGTATCTGAATTAATACCTCATTCATCATCATTATGGGTTGATAAGTTAATTTAACCATTTCATTCTGCCTTAATGAGCTATAGTTAAATTAATGCCACATAATATATGAAAGTAACATTTAAATAGAAGCACTGGGCTGAGACA